>NC_091727.1:22954166-23623333 GCF_042477335.2 Ovis canadensis | reverse complement strand
GGCTTCTGTCTGTGGAATTTTCCAAGCAAGAATATTGAAGTGGGTTGCCATTTCCTCCTGACTCAGGGATTGAACCCATGTCTCCTGCACTGGCAGGTGGATTCTTTACCATCTGCACTGCCGGGGAAGCCCACTGTAATAGTGGAGGCTGCAAAAACCAAAATCTTCAGGGCACAAGAGGAGGCTGGAGACCCAAGAAAAATTGATGTCACAGTCTTGAGTCCAAAAGCAGTCTAGAAGCAGAATTCTTTCTCTTTAAGAGAGGGAAATCTTTTCTCTTGAGGCCTTCAACTAATCAAATAAAGCCCACCCACATAATAAAGGACAACCTACTTTATTCAAAGTCTGCTTATTTAAATGTTAACATATTTAAAAATATCTTCACAGCAACATCTAAACCAGTTTTTGACCAAACACTGGGTACCATAACCTAGCCAAGTTGACACATAAAAGTAACCATTATGGATGGCAAAGGAAACAATTAGTGAGATTGATGATAGATTAACAGAAATTATCCAATCCAAAAAATGGAAAGAAAGAAAACTGAAGAAATTTAGCAGAACTTCAGAACTGTGAAAAAATACCAAAGAGTGTGTGTATACCACTTGTACCACTGGAGTCCCAGGAAAGCAGAAAGAGATTAGTACAGAAAAAATACTTGAAGAAATAATGGTTGAAAATTCTCCAGATTTGGAGAAAGACATAAATATATAAAGATAAGTAAAAACCCACAACAAGATAAACTGACCAACAAAAAATTCTGTTCATTCTTCTCTATTACACATAGAACATTTATAAAGAATAATCATATATAAATGACAAATGAAGTCTCAACAAATTTCAAAGCATCAGTATTAGCCTTAACCCTGATGGAAAACAACTATAAAAAGAAATTTTAAAAAATTTAGCCAATTATACCTCAATTAAGCTGAAAAAATGTTTAGAACTCTACAATGCTGCTAAATGACTCATAGGTTTAACAGTAAATCATGATTTGGCAAAGGATTCTTAGGTATGACACCAGAACCATGAGCAACAAAAGAGAACATAGATAAACTGGACTTTATGAAAATAAAAACCTTTTATGCTTCAAAAGATACCATCAAGAAGATGCAAAAACTCAAAGAATGGGAGAATGTATTTGCAAATCATAAATCTGATAAGAGCTTTGTATCTAGACTATATAGAGAACTATTACAACACAATAATATGAAGACAACCCATTTTTTAAAACGAGCAAATGATATGAATAGAGATTTCTCTAAGGAAGATATACAAATGGCCAATAAACATATGAAAAGATGCTCAACATCACTCATTATTAGAGACATGCAAATCAAAACTACAATGAGGTATCACCTCACACCAGTCAGAATGGCCATCATCAAAAATCTACAACAAATAAACACTGGAGAGGATGTGGAGAAAAGGGAACCCTCCTGCAAGGTTGGTGGGAGTGAAAACTGATACAGCCATTATGGAGACCATTATGGAGGTTCTTTTAAAAAACTAGGAATAAATCTACCATATGACCCAGCAATCCCACTTACAGGGCATATACCCTGAAAAAAACCCACAATTCTAAAAGACACATGCACCTCAGTGTTCACTGCAGCACTATTTACAATAGCCAGGACAAGGAAGCAACCTAGATGCCTATCAACAGATGAATGGATAAAGAAGATGTGGTACACATATACAAAGGAATATTACTCAGCCATAAAAAGGAATGAATTTGAGTAAATTATAGTGAGGTAGATGAACTAGAGCCTCTAACACAGAGTGAAGTAAGACAGAAAGAGAAAAACAAGTATCGTATATTAATGCATATATATGGAATCTAGAAAAATGGTACTGATGAACCTAGTAGAGAAAGGACTTGTGGATACAGTGGGGGAAAGTTAGGATGGGATGAACTGAGAAGGTAGCATTGACATATATACACTATCATGTGTAAAATAGTGGGAAATTGCTGTATAACACAGGGAGCCCAGCCTGGTTCTCTGTGATAACCTAGATGGGTAGGCTAGAGGGGGGGAGGCTCAACAAGGAGGGGATATATATATATGACTGATTCGCATTGTTATATGGCAGAAACCAACATAATATTGTAAAGCAAGTTTCCTCCAGTGAAAAAATATATGAAACAAGCAAACAAAAATGGGTAGAGGAGCTGAACAGACATTTTCCCAAACAGGATGTATAGATGGCTAACAGGCCCATGAAATGATGTTCACCATCATCAGTTATTGCAGAAATGCAGATCAAAATCACAATGAGACATCATCTCACACCTATCAGAATGGCAAGAAACAATAAGTACTAGCAAAGATGTTGGGAAAAAGGAGCCCACATACACTGTTAGTAAGAATGCAGACTGGCACTGCCATTATGGAAAAAAAGATGGAGATTGCTCAAAAAATCAAGAATAGAACTATCCCATGATCTGGCTATCCAACTTCTGGTTATTTATCCAAAGAATACAAGAACACTAATTTGAAAAGATACATGAACCCCTATGTACATCACAGCATTATTTACAATAGTCAAGATATGAAAACAACCTAAGCACCCATCAGTGGACAAATAGATAAATAAGACATGATACACACACACACATATATGACAATGGAATACTACTCAGCCATTAAAAATATGAAATCTTGCTATATGTGAGAACATAGATGGACCTTGAGGGTATTATGCAACATGAAATAAGTCAGATGGAGAAAGACAAATACCACATGATTTCAGAAATGTAGAATACAAACAAAAAAAAACTAAATAAATGAACAAACCAAACAAAAACAAACACATAGATACGGAGAACAGAGTAGTGGTGACCAAAGGGGAAGAGTGTAAGGACGAGATGGGTAAAGGGGGTCAACTATATGGTGATAAAAGAAAACTAAATTTTTGGTAGTGAGTACATTATAGTATATACAGAAGTTGAAATATAATGTACACGTGAAACTCATATAATGTTATAAACCAATGTTACCTCAATAAAAAATAGCATGAAAAAAAAAGTTCCCCATCAGGGAATGCAAATCAAAACAAAAATGGGATACCACTTCTCACCCACCAGGATCACCAGAATCAAAAAGCCTTAACAAGCTACAGGAATTCTCTCATTCATTGCAGGTGAGAATGTAAAATGTACAGTCGCTCTGGAAGACAGTTTGGCAGTTTCATACAAAACTAAACATACTCTTACCATATGATCCAGCAATTTCTCTCCTCAGTATTTACCCAAATTAATCAAAAACTTATGCTCACACACACAAAAATCTGCACATGAGTATCCACAGCAGTTTTATTCATAATTGCCAAAATGTGGAAACAATCAAGATATCCTTCAATAGATGAATGAATAAACAAAGTGTTACATTCATACAATGGAATATTATTCAGTGATAAAAAGAAATAATCTATCAAGCCAGGAAGACATGGAGGAACTTTAAATACATATTGCTGAAGTGAAGGATGCTAACCTGAAAAGGTTATATACTGTACTATTCCAACTATGACATTCTAGAAAAGGCAAAACTATGGAGAGTGTAAAAAGATCAGTGGTTGCCAGGGGATGGAGGGGACAGAGGAAAAGAGGAATGAGCAATGGAGCAAGGGGATTTTTAGGGTAGTAAACTATTCTGTATGATAGTGTAATGGCAGATATATGTAATTATACAATTGTCAAAACCCATATAATGTATAACAAAAAGATTGAATCATAAACCATAGACTTCAGTTTAAAAAAAACCAACCTGTTGTAAACAATGTAAAGTTATGACCCAGTAATTCCACACCTAGGTATATACTGAAGACAAACAAAAACATACGTCTGCACAAAAACTTGCATACAAGTTTATAGCAACATTATTCAAGTGAGCCAGAAGGTAGAAACCCAAATGTCCATCAACAAATGAATGAATAAACAAAATGTGGTATGTTCATATGACAGAAAGTTATTCAGCAATAAAGAGGAATGAAGTACTTACTGACAGATACTACAGCATGGATGACCTTGAAAACATGCTAAATGAAAGAAGTCAGTCACAAAAGTCCACATATTATGACTCTAGTCATATGAAAGTTTAGAATATGGAAATCTATAGAACAGAAAGTCGATTAGTGGTTACTTAGTACTGTGGCAGGAGATGGGGGGAGGGACCTATCAGGAGGAGAGGATGATATAGCTAGAGGGTACAGGGTTTCTTTATGAAGTGATGAAAAGGTTCTAATATTTACTGTGGTAATGATTGCATATATGTATGAATATATTAAAAACCACCGAATTGTATACTCTAAATGGGTGAATTGTATGGTACATGAATTATATCTCAATAAAGCAGTTTTTATTTTTATTTATTTTTATTTTTTTTTAAAGCAGTTTTTTAAAAGGAGTGAAGTATTGATACATGCCACAACATGGATGAATCTCAAAAATATGCTAAGTGAAAGAAGCCAGACACAAAAGACTACATATAATTCCATTCACATGAATGTCTAGAATGGAAAAATCTATAGCTCCAGAAAGTAGATTAGCAGTTATTATTGCTGGAAAGTTGAAGAACAAGGGAATGGGAGTGGGTGGGTGATAGCTAAAGAGTATGGGGTTTCTTTTTGAGGCAATTCAAACGTTCTAAAATTTACTGTGGTTGATGGTTGCACATTTCTATGAATATACTATAAACCATTGAATTGTACATTTTAAATGGGTGAATTGTATTGTATGTGAACTATATTTCAATAAAGCTGTTTTTTTCCTTTAGCCAGACTTTATTGTTTGAACATTTGAAATCATTATTCTATACACAAATTTTAATTTCTTACAAAGCTCTATATTCCATATCACTAGATCACTTCACACTCCATTTTATGGCACATTTACATCAAGAACTATTTCCCCCAATCACAATCTGCCTGATTGTGTGTTGTTGTTGTTCAGTTGCTAAGCTGTGTCCAGCTCTTTGCAATGCCATGAACTGTAGCCCGCCAGGCTCCTCTATCCATGAGATTTCCCAGGCAAGAATACTGGAGTGGGTTGCCATTTCCTTCTCCATGTTTTTTAAAAAAGACTTAATTTTTAAAATTATAAAGTATTTATAGCTGAATTCGAATGTAAGTACTATACACCAAAATGTATAGGGTTTAGCAAAATTAGTATTTTGAGATAACTTTTTGATTCTTAAATGGGTTAATTTTAAATAAGAAAGGAAAGTTCCAAAATGGCTGATTCCAAATCTGGGAAGGAAATCTATGAGGTAAACCTGGGACAGCTTGCAAGGATGCCACCAGGACAGCACAGGAGTCACTGAAGGGGCCCCACTGGCCAAAAAGAAGGAGAGAATTAGAAAATCAACATTTTGCCACCTCTAGCGAAATTATGTATTTACATTCCAATTATCAGTGGAGGTTAAAACCTCTAGATGAGAGGTGAAAGGGGAACTTTATAATGGAGAGGTAGCACTGAGAACACCTAGGTAACAAATACTTGGTAAACCAAGATTAAACGCTTTCCTCCTACAAGTCAAGGAACATCAAAAATTGTCAGCTGACTACAAGAAGCGTGGCAAGCAGCCTGGAACAGATTCTCCTTCACAGCATTCCAGAGGAATCATTCCTGCTGACACCCTCATCTCAGACCTCTAGCCTCTGGAATCATGACACAATAAATTTCTGTTAAGTCATCCATTTTGTGGTAGTTTGTTATGTCAGCCCTAGGAAACTAACACTAGTACTGATACACACTATAGCATGAATAAATCTTGAAAACGTTACACTAAATCAAAGTCAAGTATAAAGGCCATATATGATATGATTCCATATATGTTAAAAGACTAGAACAGGCAAATCCACAGAAACAGAAAGTAGATTAGTGGTTGCCAAGGGTTGGGGCAGGAAATGACTGCCTAATGGATATGGGGTATGGGGCTTCAGGTTTGGGAATGAGATAGTGGTGCTGGTTACACAACTTCTTGAATATACTAGGACCCACTGAATCACACACTTTAAATGAATGAGTTTAACAATATGTGAACTATATTTCAGTAAAAAATAAACACCCTGAGCCTTAAGGAACAAGACAGTTCTAGTGGCTGCTCCTGGGGAAGGGGCTTGATTTAAGAAAAAAAAAAAAAGTTGAAGAAAACAGGAAAGCCTGAGAATAAATGAATTCCATATTCAGTTCAGGACCCTGGGGTGAAGAAAGTAAACCTCCCAAAAGTAGAAAAGTGAGTATAAAAATATAAGTTCCCTGCTTCCTGGTTAGGATTCTGCACTTTCACTGCTGAGGACACAGGTTCAGTCCCTGGTCGGGGAACCAGAGGGAAAAAAAAGAAAAAAAAAATACATGTAAGAGCAGAAATTAATGATAGAAAATAAAATGGTAAACAATAAAACTAAAATGTTGTTCTGTAACAAAATACTACATAAAAAAATCTCCAGGAAGTCTGCTCATCAGAGAGACAAGAAAATACACAACATTAGAAAAGAAAGTATAACAAACAGTAATAGCAGATATTTTTAATAACATATGGGAATACTATGAACAACTTCCCTGATGGCTCAGATGGTAAAGAATCTGCCTGTAATGCAGGAGACCTGGGTTTGATCCCTGGGTAGGGAGATCACCTGGAGAAGGGAATGGCTACCCATTCCAGTGTTCTTGCCTGGAGAATTCCATTGACACAAGAGCCTGGCAGGCTACAGTCCATGGGGTCCCACAGAGTCAGACACAACTGAGAAACTAGCACATAACACACACGAACAGCTTTATTCCAGTACATCTGAAAACTAAGAGGACATGGTGAGATTTCAAGAAAAATGTAAATTACCAAAACTTGAACTGACAATCAAACATCTCCCATGATAAGAAATACCAAACCCATACAGTTTTACTGAAGCTTCAAAGGAAAAATAATACAAACAACACATTTCATAAAACAGAAGAAATGGAAAAGTTACTCAGCCCATTTTATGAGGTGACATAGCTTGATATCAAACCCACAAAACAGTAAAATAAAGTAACAATTTAGATCACTTATTAATATACACATAAATCTTCTGAATAAAATAGTAGCAAATCAAATTTAAGCAATGCATTAAAAAAAAAGTAATGTGCAGAAATTCCCCAGTGGTCCAGTGGTTAGAACTCCACACTACCACTGCAGGCAGCATGGGTTTGAACTCAGGTTACAAAACTAAAATCTGGTAAGACATGACGTAGCCAAAAAGAAAAAAAGGTAATGTGCTGTGACCAAGTAGAACTTTTTGAGGAATGCAGCAAGAAGAGTTCAATGAGAAAATCTAGTAATATGATATTTTATAGGTGAAAGGCAAAAATATAATCATTTCATCAGATATAGAAGAGATAATGAATATTTATTCATTACTTAAAATTTTTTAAAAAAGGAAATTCCCTGGCAGTTCATGCAGCATGGCAAAAAATAATAATGTAATAAAACAAAATAAAAACCTTTAAGAGAGTTACAATTAAAAGGAAACTTCTTCAACCTGGAAAAGCATTTTTTTTTTTAAGACTATAGTAGAGAAGGGAAGGTGGAAGACAAATCCTTTCCCAGAAAAGCAACCATAAAGGTGGACAAAATTGACAAGAACCATTTTGGTGTTCTAGAAATCGACCAAAGAGGGGAAAGGAAGGGAGGACACAAACTTCCAGTATCAGGAATGAAACAGGGACTATCACTACAGATCCTGGAGATATAGAAATTCGGATGATAAGGGAATATTACAAATATGTCTATACACGAGAACTTGACAACTAAGAGCAACTGCACCAACTCCTTAAAAAACACAAATTACCCCAATGCACCCTATATGAAATATATAATTTTAATAGTCCTATAACTCTTTAAAAAATCGAATTTTTAATCTTAAAAATCCCCAAAAAGAAATCTCAAGGTCCAGATGGCTTCCATTAGAGAATTATACCAAACTTTTAAAGAAGACTTAAGATCAACTACACACAATCTTTTCCAGAAAACAAAACAGGGAACATTTCCCATTTCATGTTATGAAACTAGTATTTCCCTGACTAAAACCAGAGAGACAATACAAAAAAATGGAAACTACTGCCAATATCTCTCGTGAATACAGATGTAAAGTCACTAACAATACTTTGCAATGTATAAAAAGAATTATGTAAGTTCTATAGTTAGATTATATTTAAAAACCTTCTATAACTCAACAGAAGACCCACTTAAAAAATGAACAAAGGACTGTAACAGACATTTTTCCAAAGAAGATATAAACATAGCTAACAAGCATATGACAAAATGCTCAACATCATTAACAATAAAGAAACGCAAATCAAAATCACAATGAGACACCATTAGGGTCTCATCAAAATCACTTCACACCTATTAGGGTGGCCATAACAACAAGGGCAAAACATCAAATAACAAGTATTGATGAGGATGTGAAGAAACTTGAACCCTCCCTCATATACTCCTGCTGGGAATGCAAAATGGTGTAGCCACTTTGGAAAAGAGTTTGGCAGCTCCTCAAAAAGTTAAAATATTGAATTGCCATATGACCCAGTAATTCCACTTCTAGGTATATACCCAAAAGAATTGAAAACAGGTGTTCAAACAAAAACTTGTACATGAAAGTTCACAGCACCACTCTTCACAATAGCCAAAAGATGGAAACAACTCAAATATCCATCAACAGATGAATGGATAAACAAAATATGGCATATTATTCAGTCATAGAAAGGAATGAAGTACTGAGACATGCTATGACACGGATGAACCTTGAAAACATTATGCTAAGTGAAAGAAACCAGACACAAAAGGCCACATATTGTATAATTCCATTTATATGAAATATGCAGAGTTGGCAAATCCATAGAAACAAAAAGCAGATTAGTGGTTGCCAGGGACTGGAGGAAATGGGAATGGAAGTGATTGCTTAATGAGAATGAGGTTTCCTTTTGAGGTGATGAAATGTTCTGGAATTAGACAGTGGTGATGGCTGCACAACACTGGGAATGTTCTTAGCAACAATTAGTCATACACTTTTAGATGGCTACAACGGTAAATTGTATGCTATGTGTATTTTGCCATAATAACTTTTAAAAACAAAAGAATCATACACCATGACTAAGTGAGGTTTATTCTCTAGATGCAAATCTAGTTTAATATTCAAACATCACATCAACAAACTAAACACGAGAAGTCACATAACCATATCAATTGATGCAGAAAAAGTATTTGACAAAAGTCAACACCCATTTCTCATTAGAAAATTTCAGAAACCTAGGTATAGAAGGTAATGTCTTCAACTTGATAAAGAAAATCTACAAAAAACACTTATAGCTACCACTATACTTATTGGTGAAAGACTGCTTTCTCACTAAGAACAGGAACAAGGCAAAGCCATCTGCTCTAATCACCTTACTCAACACAGTACTAGAAGCCCTAGTCAGCGCAACAAGACAAAAAGGAAAAAAGGCAACTTGTTTGTACAGGAAGAAATAAAACTGTCCCTATTTGCAGATGACATAAATGTCTATGTAAAAACAATCTATAAAAGAACTTCTTGAACTTATGAGTCCAGCAAAGATGTAGGAGACAAAATAAACACATAAAATCAACTGCATTTCTATATGTTAGCAATGAACACATGGACACCAAAACTTAAAAGACAATATGACTTATAATCTGTCCAAAAAAAACTGAAATGCTTAGGTGTAAATCTAACAAAACGTATATAGGACTTGTATACTGAAAATGACACAGCACGGATGAAAGAAAGAAAAGACAAATAAATGGAGAGACAGTCTGTGTTCATGGATTGGAAGATTTAACAGAGAAAAGATGTCAGTTCTCCCCCAGCTCAGGTACAAGTTTAATGCAATTCCCATCAAAATCACAGCAATATTTTTTATAGATATATCCAAGTTTATTCTAGAATTTATACAGAAAGAAAAAGGAACTGTAACAGCTAAATTAATTTGGGAAAAGAGGAATACAGTGGAATCAGTCTACCTGGCTTCCTGCTTAATGAATAGCTACAGCAATCCAGATTGTGTGATATTTTCAGAGAGATAGACATAGATCAAGGAAATCCCTGGTGGCTCAAATGGTAAAGAATCTGCTTGCAGTACGGGAGACCTGGGTTTGACCCCCGGGTCGGGAAGATCCCTTAGAGGAGGAAATGGCAACCCATTCCAGTATTCTTGCCTGGGAAATCTCATGGACAAAGGATCCTGGTGGGCTACAGTCCATGGGGTTGCAGAGTCAGACATGACTGAGCAACTAACACAACAGACATAGATCAATAAACAAAAGAGAGAACCCAGAAACACACCCACACAAATATGCCCAAATGATTTTTGACAAAGGTGCAAAAAGTAATTCAATGGAGGTAGGAGAGCCTTTTAATCAAACGCTGCTTGATCAACTGAACACTGATAGGCAAAAATATGAACCTAAACCTAAACCTCATTATCTTATATTAATACAAAAATTAACTCAAAATGGACCATAGACTTAAATATAAAACATAAAGCTTTCAGGAAAAAAACATAGGAGAAAATCTTTAGGATCACAGGGTCACATAGGATCTTAGGGTCACATAGTGTTCATAGACTTAACACTAAAATCACCATACAAGGAAAAATGGGTAAGTTGAATTTTGTCAATATGTAAAATTTTTCTCTGTGAAAAACTTTTAACTAGAGGATGAAAAGTCAAGCTACAGACTGGGAGAAAATATTTGCAAAGCACACATCTGACAAAGGATTAGTATTTCTAACTCAACTGTTCAGTTCATTTCAGTCGCTCAGTGGTGTCCTACTCTTTGTGACCCCATGAATTGCAGCACGCCAGGCCCCCCCTGTCCATCACCATCTCCCGGAGTTCACTCAGACTCACGTCCATCGAGTCAGTGATGCCATCCAGCCATCTCTTCCTCTGTTGTCCCCTTCTCTTCCTGCCCCCAATCCCTCCCAGCATCAGAGTCTTTTCCAACGAGTCAACTCTTCGCCTGAAGTGGCCAAAGTATTGGAGTTTCAGCCTCAGCATCAGTCCTTCCAATGAACACCCAGGACTGGTCTCCTTTAGGATGGACTGATTGGATCTCCTTGCAGTCCAAGGGACTCTCAAGAATCTTCTCCAACACCACAGTTCAAAAGCATCAATTCTTTGGCACTCAGCTTTCTTCACAGTCCAACTCTCACATCCATACATGGAACTCAACTGTAGGAAAGTAAATAATCCAATTACAAAATGAGGAAAAAACATGAGCAGACATTTCACCAAAGAGGATATACAGATGGCAAATAAGCCCATGAACAGATGTTCAATATCATTACCATAAGAGATACAAATTAAAACAACAATGAGATATCACTATAAACTTACCAAAATGGCTAAAATAAAAAAGTGACAACATCAAATGCTGGTGAGGATATGCAAAAACTGGCTACATGACTGATGGGAAAGTAAAAAGGTATAACCATTCTGGAAAAGAGTTTGGCAGATTTTTGAAAAACTAAACATGCCACTACCACATGATTCAGCAATTGTACTCTCAGGCATTTATTCCAGAGGACGAAAAACTTAAGTTCACACAAGACTGTACATGAATGTTTACAGCAGCTTTAATTGGAATAGGCAATAACCAGAAACAATCAATGTCCTTCAATGGGTGAACAATTAAACTATGGTATATCCATACCACAAAATACTATTCAGTAATAAAAAGGAGTGAACTATTAATACACACAACTTGGATGAATTTCCAGAGAACTAAGCAGAGTTAAAGAAAAAAAAGCCAGTACTCTAAGATATGATTCCATTTATATAACATACTTGAAATGTCAAAATTATGAAAATGGAGAACACATCCTCTAGTGGTCACCAGGGCTTAAGAACTGAGGGAGAACAGGAAAAAACAGGTATGACTGGATGAGGGCAATATGAGGGATCTTTGGTGATGGAGAAATCCAGTATCTTGACTGTATCAATGTCCATATCTTGGTTGTGACATGGTACTATAGTTTTGTAAAATTTTACCATCAGGGGACGGGCTTCCCAGGTGGCACTGGTGGTAAAGAACCCGGCTGCCAGTGCAGGTAGACGTAACGGGGTTTCATCTATGGGTTGGGAAGATCCCCTGGAGGAGGGCACAGCAACCCACTCCAGAATTCTTGCCTGGGAAATCCCATGGACAGAACAGCCTGGTAGTCTACAGTCCTACAGTCCATATGGTCGCAAAGAGTCGGACACGAATGAAGCGATTTAACATGCACGCATGCACCATCAGAGGACACTGGATAAAGGATATCTGGTTATTTCTCTGCATGATTTCTTAGAAGAGAATTGTGAATTCACAATTATCTCACAGTAAAAAGTTTACTATTAAAAATAGGATGGGATACAGAGAAAACAGTGTTGAGAGGGAAATTTATAACTCTAAATGTCTATGTGAGAAGAGAATATTTCAAATCAATATTCTATTGAATATTTAAAGAAGTATTAACAATCCTTCACAAACTCTTTCAGAAAATAGAGGAGCTGAGAACATTGACCAATTAATTCTAAGAGACTAGCATTATCATTGCTTCAGTTCAGTTCAGTTCAGTTGCTCAGTCATGCGACCCCATGAACTGCAGCACACCAGGCCTCCCTGTCCATTGCTTGGTATGTACCAAACAAAGCCATCACAAGAAAACTAAAAATCAATATTCCTCATTAACATAAATGTAAGAATCCTTAGCAAAAGATAAACCAACTGAATTAAGCAACATATAAAAAGGATCATACACTATAACCACATGAGATTTAACCTGGGAATACAAGGCTGATGTAACATCCAAAAATTAATGTAATACACTGTGTTTAAAAAGAATAAAAGACAAAAGGACATTCATCTCAACACATGCAGAAAAAAACATTTCACATTATTCATCATGCATCCATGATAAACACTGTCAATGAACAAGGAATCAAGAGGAACTTCCTCAACTTAAAATACCCAGGGCTAACATTCGTTGGATCATCAAAAGAGCCAAAGAATTCCAGAAAAACATCTATTTCTGCTGTATTGACTGTGCCAAAGCCTTTGACTATGTGGATCACAATAAACTGTGGAAAATTCTGAAAGAGATGGGAATACCAGACCACCTGACCTGCCCCTTGAGAAATCTGTATGCAGGTCAGGAAGCAACAGTGAGAACTGGACATGGAACAACAGACTGGTTCCAAATCGGGAAGGGAGTACAAGGCTGTATATTGTCACCCTGCTTATTTAACTTATATGCAGAGTACATCATGAGAAATGCTGGGCTGGATGAAGCACAAGCTAGAATGAAGATTGCCGGGAGAAATATCAATAACCTCAGATATGCAGATGATACCACTCTTACGGCAGAAAGTGAAGAAGAACTAAAGAGACTCTTGATGAAAGTGAAAGAGCAGTGAAAAAGTTGGCTTAAAACTCAACATTCGGAAAACTAAGATCATGGCATCCGGTCCCACCACTTCATGGCAAATAGATGGGGAAACAGTGGAAACAGTGGCTGACTTTATTTTTGGGGGGCTCCAAAATCACTGCAGATGGTGACTGAAGCCATGAAATTAAAAGATGCTTGCTCCTGGGAAGAAAAGCTATGACCAACCTACACAGCATATTAAAAAGCAGAGATATTACTCTGCCAACTAAGATCTGTCTAGTCAAAGCTGTTTTTTCCAGTAGTCATATATGGATGTGAGAGTTGGACTATAAAGAAAACTGAGCGCTGAAGAATTGATGGTTTTGAACTGCGGTGTTGGAGAAGACTCTTGAGAGTCTCTTGGACTGCAAGGAGATCCAACCAGTCCATCCTAAAGGAGATCAGTCCTGAATATTCATTGGAAGGGCTGATGCTGAAGCTGAAACTCCCAATACTTTGGCTACCTGATATGAAGAACTGACTCATTTGAAAAGACCCTGATGCTGGGAAAGATTGAAGGCAGGAGGAGAAGGGGACTACAGAGGATGAAATGGTTGGGTGGCATCACCGACTCATGTAATGGACATGAGTTTGAGTAAACTCCGGGAGTTGGTGATGGACAAGGAGGCCTGGCATGCTGCAGTCCATGGGGTTGCAAACAGTTGGAGACGACTGAGAGACTGAACTGAACTGAACATCATACTTAATGTTGATGGACTGAATGCTTTCTCTCTTAAGACCAGGAACAAAACAAAGATGTCTGTTATTGTCACTTCTATTCAACACTGATCTAGATATTCTATGCAGCATGAAAAAGAAAAAAAATTAAAGGTAACCAAACCAGAAAAGATGGAGAAGGCAATGGCACCCCACTCCAGTACTCTTGCCTGGAAAATCCCATGGACGGAGGAGCCTGGTAGGCTGCAGTCCACGGGGTCACTAAGAGTTGGATATGACTGAGCAACTTCACTTTCACTTTTCACTTTCATGCATTGGAGAAGGAAATGGCAACCTACTCCAGTGTTCATGCCTGGAGAATCCCAGGGACAGGGGAGCCTGGTGGGCTGCCATCTATGGGGTTGCACAGAGTCAGACACGACTGAAGCGACTGAGCAGCAGCAGCAGCAAACCGGAAAAGATGATGTAATACTGTCTTTATTTGCAAATGATATGATCCTATTTGTAGAAAATCCCAAGGAATTCACACAAAAAAGATTAGAATAAATGATGACCACAGACTACAAGAGCAACATGTGAAAATTAGAAAATCAAATATCCCAATTTAAAAAATGGGCAGAGGAGGTGAAAAGACATTTTTCCAAAGAAGACATACAGACTGCCAACAGGCACGTGAAAAGATGCTCAGCATCACTGATCATCAGGGAAATGCAAATCAAAACCACAGTGAGATACCACCTCACACCTGCCAGAATGGCTATCATCAAATAGACAAGTAACAAGTGTTGGCAAGGATGTGGAGAAAAGGGGAACTTCCTGCATTGTTGATGGGAATGTAAATTTGTGCGACCACTATGGAAAACAGATGGAGATTTCTCAAAAAATTGAAACTAAAGCTATCATACAATCTAGCAATTTCTATCTTGCATATTTATCTGAAGAAAACAAAAACACTAACTAGAAAAGATACATGCATCCGCATGTTCACTGCAGCATTATTTACAATGGCCAAGATATGGAAGTGACCTAAGTGCCCATCAATAGACAATGGATAAATAAGATGTGGTTGCTTGGACATAGAGACTGTTATTCAGAGTGAAGTCAGACAAAGACAAATATCGTATGATACTGCTTATATGTGGAATCTAAAAAATGGTACAAATGAACTTATTTATAAAACAGAAATAGTCACATATGTAGAAAACAAACTTATGGTTCAGTTCAGTTCAGTTCAGTCACTCAGTCATGTCCAACTCTTTGCGACCCCATGAATCACAGGACCCTAGGCCTCCCTGTCCATCACCAACTCCCGGAGTTCACTCAGACTCACGTCCATCGAGTCCATGATGCCATCCAGCCATCTCATCCTCTGTCGTCCCCTTCTCCTCCTGCCCCCAATCCCTCCCAGCATCAGAGTCTGTTCCAATTAGTCAACTCTTCGCATGAGGTGGCCAAAGTACTGGAGTTTCAGCTTTAGCATCATTCCTTCCAAAGAACACCCAGGGCTGATCTCCTTCAGAATGGACTGGTTGGATCCCCTTGCGGTCCAAAGGACTCTCAGGAGTCTTCTCCAACACCACAGTTCAAAAGCATCGATTCTTCAGCGCTCAGCCTTCTTCACAGTCCAACTCTCACATCCATACATGACCACAGGAAAAACCATAGCCTTGACTAGACAGACCTTTGTTGGCTAAGTAATGTCTCTGCTTTTGAATATGCTATCTAGGTTGGTCATAACTTTTCTTCCAAGGAGTAAGCGTCTTTTAATTTCATGGCTGAAATCACCATCTGCAGTGATTTTGGAGCCCCCCAAAATAAAGTCTGACACTGTTTCCACATCTATTTCCCATGAAGTGATGGGACCAGATGCCATGATCTTAGTTTTCTGAATGTTGAGCTTTAAGCCAACTTTTTCACTCTCCTCTTTCACTTTCAAGAGGCTTTTTAGTTCCTTTTCACTTTCTGCCATAAGGGTGGTGTCATCTGCATATCTGAGGTTATTGATATTTCTCCCGGCAATCTTGATTCCAGCTTGTGTTTCTTCCAGTCCAGCTTCTCATGATGTACTCTGCATATAAGTTAAATAAGTAGGGTGACAATATACAGCCTTGACGTACTCCTTTTCCTATTTGGAGCCAGTCTGTGGCTCCATGTCCAGTTCTAACTGTTGCTTCCTGACCTGCATATAGGCTTCTCAAGAGGCAGGTCAGATGGTCTGGTATTCCCATCTCTTGAAGAATTTTTCACAGTTTATTGTGATCCACACAGTCAAAGGCTTTGGCATAGTCAATAAAGCAGAAATAGATGTTTTTCTGGAACTCTCTTGCTTTTTTGATGATCCAGAGGATGTTGGCAATTTGATCTCTGGTTCCTCTGTCTTTTCTAAAACCAGCTTGAACATCTGGAATTTCACAGTTCACATATTGCTGAAGCCTGGCTTGGAGAATTTTGAGCATTACTTTACTAGCGTGTGAGATGAGTGCAAGAGGAAAGCATGGCTGGGGGCGGGTGGTGAGGGATAAAATGGGAGCTTGGGATTGATGTATACACATCACTATAAATAAAATAGATAACTAATACAAACTTACTGAATAACACAGGGAACTCTACTCAATATTCTATAATGACCTATTTGGGAAAAGAACCTTAAAAAGAGTGGGTTATTGAATATATATAACCAATTTACTTTGTTGAACACCTGAAACTAACACATTGTAAGTCAACTATCCTCCAGGAAAAATTAGTTTTAATAAAAAATAAAAGAATGTGTTTTCTAAAACAGAAAGATGTGATATATACACACATACACAAAGAAAAATTACTCAGCCATAAAAAATTAAATCTTGCCATTTTAGACAACATGGTTGAATCTAGAGGGCATTATGCTAAATAAAATAAATCAGGCAGAGAAATACAAAAACTGTATGACTTATATGTGGAATCCAAATAACAAAACAAAGGAACATATAATAAAACAAAAACAGTTACAGATACAGAGAACAAACAAGTGGCTGCCAGAGGGGAGAGGGGCAGACGGAGAAATAGGTGAGAGAGATTAAGAGGTACAAAGTTATTTGCAAAATATATAACTGGTATGGAATATAAAATGAGGGGAATACAGTCAATAACTATGTAATATCTCTGTATGGTAACGTATTGTATGACTTTTCATTGTGATCATTTTGAAATGTATAGAAATATCACCATACAAAAAACAGACAGCTAGTGGGAAGAAGTTCCTGTATAACAAAGGGAACTCAACCCGGTGCTCAGTGACAACCTAGAGGGTTGTGATGGGGGGTGGTGGGAGGGAGGTTGGAGAAGGAGGGGACATATGTATACCAAGACTGATTGACATTGCTATATGGCAAAAACCAACACAACGTTGAAAACTATCCTCCAATTAAAAATAAAATTTGAAAAAATTACTATGTTGTGTCACAGGAACTAACATACCATTGTAGGTCAATTATATGTCAGAAACAAACTTTAAAAAAAAAGCAAAATCAGATTTCTGGCCACAAGAGGTAGGGGTTGAGAGGAGCGGGATTAGATGAAAGCAGTCAAAAGGTATAAACTTCCAGTTCTGAGTAAGTACTAGGGAGGTAATATACAAAAGTAATAATTAACACTGCTGTGTATTATATATGAAGAGAACAAATCCTTAGACTTGTCATCAAAAGGAAAAATACATTTTTCTATGTCTTTAATTTTGTATCTATATGACGGATAGTCACTGAACTTATTGTTCAAGATATCACTTCAAGACATATGTAAGTCAAATCATTATGCTGTATATCTTAAACTTACACAGTGCTGTTACAGCAGTTATATCTCAATAAAACTGGAAGAAAAAAATAAACAGTATCAACTGCAAAAGAAAAAAGAAAATTAACTAATTTTTACATATGAGCAACAACCTCAAAATGAAATTTAAAAAATTATATTCATAAGCATCAAAAACAACTAAGTAGGAATACATTTAACAAAAGAAGTACAAGACTTCTTGCACTAGTACAGTGAAAACTAAAAAACATGATGGAGAGAAAGTAAAGATAATTTAAATGAATGGAGAGAATTCCATATTTATGAATTGGAAGAACCAATATCGTCAGGATAGTAATTCCCTCTCAGTTCAATTCAGTTGCTCAGTTATGTCCGACTCTTTGCGACCCCATAAATTGCAGCATGCCAGGCCTCCCTGTCCATCACCAACTCCCGGAGTTCACTCAGACTCACGTCCATCAAGTCCGTGATGCCATCCAGCCATCTCATCCTCTGTCGTCCCCTTCTCCTCCTGCCCCCAATCCCTCCCAGCATCAGAGTCTTTTCCAATGAGTCAACTCTTCACATGAGGTGGCCAAAGTACTGGAGTTTCAGCTTTAGCATCATTCCTTCCAAAGAAATCCCAGGGTTGATCTCCTTCAGAATGGACTAGTTGGATCTCCTTGCAGTCCAAGGGACTCTCAAGGGTCTTCTCCAACACCACAGTTCAAAAGCATCAATTCTTCGGCACTCAGCCTTCTTCACAGCCCAACTCTCACATCCATACATGACTACTGGAAAAACCATAGCCTTGACTAGACGGACCTTAGTCGGCAAAGTAATGTCTCTGCTTTTGAATATGCTATCTAGGTTGGTCATAACTTTTCTTCCAAGGAGCAAGCGTCTTTTAATTTCATGGCTAAATTCCCTCTAGGTGAGATCTATAAATTTAATGTGATCCCTACCGAAGTTACAGCAAGCTTTTCTGGAGAAACTGACAAGCTGAACCTAAAATTTATATGGAAATTTGAAGGGCTTAGAATAGTCAAAGCCAATTTGAAAAAAAGAAGAACAAAGTTGGAGGATTGCTTTTTATTTATTTTAAAATTTTTATTGGAGTATAGTTGCTTTACAATGTTGTAAAACATGGAGGACTTCTACTACCTGATTTAAAAACTTACTGTAAAGACACAGTAATCAAGACAGTGTGTCATACAGATCAACAGAAAAGAATTCAAGAAATCAACCTTAACATGTATGTCAACTGCTTTTCAATATAGGTACCAAGACAATTCATTACAAAAAGGATAGTCTTTTCAACAAATGGCTTAGGACAACTGGATACCCATATAGGAAAAAAAGTAAACTTAGATCTTTACTTCATACCATAAAAAGATTAACTCAAAACAGATCAGACTTAAATGTAAGAGCTAAAACTATAAAACTTTGAGAAGAAAACATAGGAGAAAAAAGTCTTTGTGAGCTTCGGGTAGGCAAGAAGTTTTAGATATGACACCAATAGCATAATCCATAAAATAAAAAAATAAATTTGACTTCACCAAAATAAAAAACTGCACTTCAAAGATACCACTGGTAAAAGACAAGCCACAGAAATGGAGAAAATATCTGCATATCATTTATTTGATAAGAGATTTGTATCGAGACTATACAAAGAACTCTTACAGCTCAGTAATAAAACAATCCAATCAAAAAGTGGGCAAAATATTTGAATACACATTTCACTGAAGAAATATGAATGGCTAGTAATCACATGAAAAGATGCTCAACATCATTAGTCATTAGGAAAATGCAAATTAAAACCACATTGAGATACTACTGCATATCCACTAAAATTGCTGTAATAAAAAACGGATAATACCAAGTGTTGGAAAAGATGTGGAGAAACCAGAACTCCCTCATACATTGTTGATGGGAATATAAAATTGAGAGCCACTTTGGAAAACAGTTTAGTAGTTTCTTAAAAAGTGGAACACAGACTTACCATAGAAGCTAATATTCCATTCCTCAGAAATTTACTCAAGAGAAATTAAAACATACATCTACACAGACTTGAATACTGATGTTCTTAGTAGATTTATTCTTAACAGCCAAAAAGTGGAAATAATCCAAATGTACATCAACTGGTGAATGCATAAACAAAACATGATATTAACTTTACAGTGTAATTCTATCTAGCAATAAGAGAAACTACTGAATCTCAAAAACATCCTGATTAGAATTCAGATGCTGATGTAGCAGCAAGAGAGAATTTTCTGAGGTGATGGCAATGTTCTATATTTTGCTTGGGCTGATGGATACATGGGTATATAAAATAATCAAAACTCATCAAACTGAGCACTTGATATTTGTGCATTTTATTGGTAGATTATACCTAAATAAATTAAAATTTGCTTGATTCTGTTATAAAAGTCCCAAGCGAGAAATGCTTGGCTTCCAATGTTAGTATTAGAAAGAAGAAAAGCTAAAAGAAAATTAATGAGTTAAGTACTTAGAAAAAATTAGTACAATAAATCCAGAGAAAGTAGAAGAAAGGAAATAATGAAGGTAAAAAATCAATGAAATAAAAAGCACAACACAGACTCAACAAAGCCAAAATCTGGTCCTTTGAAAAGGCCAATAAGTTTTGAAAAAATAGGCCATGAGTCATAACAGCAGTTGATGAGAAACTTCTGAGACAAAAGATTATTGGAATACTGTTCTTGAGAACACAAACCAAAGACTAATAGTTTTTGTTGTATTTTTTACAACCCTTTGGAGAGGTTGAAGATGATTTACAAATCACAAAGTTACTAAGACAAGATAATTTGAAAGGAATAAAGGTTTTCTTTAAATTTGAGCTATAATCTGTATCTTGCCATTATTAAATGCATTCCTGGTTAATTGCAGCTCCTTCTGCGATAGTCTTGACCTTAACACACATTATTTTTAAAGGGTTGATTTTTAACTCTTCTGTAGTATATTACCTAAAATTATGATTTCTGCTAAGCCTTTTTATGTTTGTTGTAGGAAACATATTACTCACTGTATCCTTGTAATAGGAAATTATATTTTATAGGAAGTATTTATGGTAGGAATATAGATTGCAATGGATATACCCGCCTGATAGTGATAAACTTTCATGTATAATTTCACTATTATGTAAGTTGCACGAATTCACTTGCTGGTCTTGGCTTTCGCCCATAAACTTGTTTGAGAAAATAAACTTGTGATTCTAATAGAGTCAATGCTAACACAGACAAGAAGCCTGTTCCTTTAACAATCCTTTCCATTCCTGTTGCTAAGGTAACAACCAATACTGCATTGTGAATTCTCAAAGTACTTTAAGTCAAAGAAATTATTACCTCTCGGGGATTCCCATAAAGTACCTTTGGGACCAATATTTTCATCTTTAATTTTAACCATGGCTGAATCAAAGGTGGCTTACAGTTTTACTTCATAACAGAATAAAAGCACCAGAAAACCTACATAATGAATCCCTTCTGACTAACATTTAGGTGTTCTGTAATTGTTGCTATACTAAGCAATGCTGGAATAAACTTCCTTCTACATAGATCTTTGTGAACATGAGCAAATACTTCATTATGATATATTCCCAGATATGGAATTCTGGGCCAAAGGGTGAGATGTTTTAAATCTCAATAGATGTAATCAAACTGTACTTTTTAAAGAATGCAGCAGTGGAAATTCCCTGGTGCTCTAGGGGCTAAGACCCTGAGCTCCCAATGCAGGGGGTCCAGGTTTGATCCCTGCTCAGGGAACTAGTTCCCACATGCCACAAATTAAAAGTTCAAATGCTACAGGCAAGTGTTCACATGCTGCAACTAAAGATCCTTCAGGCCGCAATGAAAAGAACTCACATGCTGCAACAAAAATTGAAGATCCACGTGCAGCAACTAAGAGCTGGTGTAGTCAAATAAATAAACTAAATATTTTTAAAGTGTTCCTGCAAATAAAAACATCAATAATGACAAATTAAAAAAAACTGTACTAGTTTACAGTTCTCACCAACAATATATCCTCACCAACACTGGCTGCTATACATCTTTTTAATTTTTGCCAATTTTAATGAGTAAAAATGAATTATATTATTAGTTTCATACATTCCTTATTACTGGATAGGCCATTTCACAAGTGTTTATTGAGAACTTGCTATTTCTTTTATAAACGGCCTGTACATATTTCCAAGATGGATTTTCACAGTTGCCAAAAAGTTGAAGTCAGACATATTGTCCCAGAACAGTTCTTTATCCTCCAGAAGAGCGTGACTACCCTGCTGCCCAATGTTTGTAAACATTCCTTCAAATGCAAGCATTAAGAGGAGTATTTAAGTTCTTCCTGAATAGTGATATGATCCATGACAATGAAAGTCAATGGCCCGGCACAGAACAAGTTTTTTCTGAACCCGCAAGACCCTACCTTCTAAGAGTCACTGGCAGCAGCACAGCCCTTCCCTGTTGTGGAGCCTGAGGCAAAAAGAACACTCCATGGAGATGAGATGCCACTTCTGCTCCTGCCTGTGGGGCTCCACTGCCACCAACTTCCATCTTTGTCCAAATCACATCAGCAGCACTCAGTGTGCTCATGAATCTACATGAGTCCTCTTCGTTTGTCTTTAGCCCACCAAAACGGATACAATATGTGTTTTGTCCTATTTCTATTCTCTTATTGATTTGTACTAGGAACAGAAGTACATTCACGTCACAGTAATCCAAGTCTATGCCCCAACCACTGATGCCGAAGAAGCTGAAGTTGACTGGTTCTATGAAGACCTACAAGATCTCCTAGAACTAACACCAAAAAAAGATGTTCTTTTCATCATAGGGGACTGGAATGCAAAAGTAGAAAAGTCAAGAGATACCTGGGGTAACAGGCAAGTTTGGCCTTGGAGTACAAAATGAAGCAGGGCAAAGGCTAACAGAGTTTTGCCAAGAGAACACATTGGTCATAGCAAACACCTTCTTCCAACAACACAAGAGATGACTCAACACATGGACATAACCAGAGGGTCAATACCAAAATCAGATTGGTTATATTCTTTGCAGCCAAAGATGAAGAAGCCCTATACAGTCAGCAAAAACAAGACCTGGAACCATCTGTGGCTCAGATCATCAGCTCCTTAGCACAACATTCAGGTCTAATTGAAGAAAATAGGGAAAACCACTAGGCCATCCAGGTATGACCTAAATCAAATCCCTTTTGATTATACAGTGGAGGTGATGAACTGACTCAAGGGATTAGATCTGGGAGAGACAGAGTGCCTGAAGAACTGTGGATGGAGGTTCATAACACTGTACAGGGGGTAGTGGCCAAAACCATCCCAAAGAAAAAGAAATGCAAGAAGGCCAAGTGGTTGTCTGATGAGGCTTTACAAACATCTGAGGAAAGAAGAGAAGCAAAAAGCAATGGAGAAAGGGAAAGATATACCCAACTGAATGCAGAGTTCCAGAGACGAGCAAGGAGAGATAAGAAGGTCTTCTTAAATGAATGATGCAAAGAAGTAGAGAACAATAGAATGGGAAAGACTAGAGGTCTCTTCAAGAAAACTGGAGATATCAAGGGGAACATTTCACGCAAGGATGGGCACGATAAAGGACAGAAACAGTAAGGACCTAACAGAGACAGAAGGTATTAAGAGGTGGCAAGAATACACAGAACTATACAAAAAAGGTCTTAATGACCTGGATAATCACAATGGTGTGGTCACTCACCTAGAGCCAAACTTCCTGTAGGGTGATATCAAGTGGGCCTTTGGAAACATTACTAAAATCAAAGCTAGTAGAGGTGATGGAATTCCAGCTGTGCTATTTCAAATCCGAAAAGATGATGCTGTTAAAGTGTTGCACTCAATATGCCAGCAAATTTGGAAAACTCAGCAGTGGCCACAGGACTGGCAAATGTCAGTTTTTCATTCCAATCCCAAAATAGGGCAGTGCCAAAGAATGTTCAAATCACTGTACAACTGCCCTCATTTCACATGCTAGTAAGGCTATGCTCAAAAACCTTCAAGCTAGGTTTCAACAGTACATGAACCAAGAACTTACAGATGTACAAGCTGGGTTTAGAAAAGGCAGAGGAATCAGAGATCAAATTGCCAATATTTGTTGGATCACAGAGAAAGCAAGAGAATTCCAGAAAAATATCTACTTGTTTCACTGACTACCCAAAAGCCTTTGACTGTGTGAATCACAACAAACTGTGGAAAATTCTTAAAGAAATGGGAATATCAGAACACCTTACCTGTCTCCTGAGAAACCTGTATGGGGGTCAAGAAGCAACAGAAGAACCTTACATGGAACTGACTGGTCCAAAATTGGGAAAAAAGTACGACAGGACTATATATTTTCACCTTGTTTATTTAACTTATATGGGGAGTTTATTATGTGAAATGCCAGGCTGAAGGAATCACAAGCTGGAATCAAGACTGCTGGGAGAAATATTAACAATCTTAGATAGGCAAGTGACACCACCCTAATGGCAGGAAGTGAAGAGGAACTAAAGAGCCTCTTGAGGAGGGTGAAAGAGTGAAAAAGTTGGCTTAAACCTCAACATTCAAAAAGTGAAGATCATGGCACCCAGTCCCATCATTTCATGGCAAATGGAGAAAAAGTAAAAGCAGTGATAGTTTTTATTTTCTTGGCCTCCAAAATCACTGCAGATGGTGACTGCAGCCATGAAATTAAAAGATGCTTGCTCTTTGGAAAGAACGCTATGACAAACTTAGACAGCATATTAAAAGGCAAAGACATCACTTTGCCGACAAAGGTTCGTATGGTCAAAACTAGTTTTTCCTGTAGTCATGTACGGATGTGAGAATTGGAACATGAAGAAAGCTGAGTGCCAAAGAACTGATGGTTTCAAATTGTGGTGCTGGAGAAGACTCTTGAGAGTCCCTTGGACTGCAAGGAGATCAAATCAGTCAATCCTAAAGGAAATCAACCCTGAATATTCACTGGAAGGACTGATGCTGAAGCCAAAGCTCCAATACTTTGGCCATCTGATGCAAAGAGCTGACACACTGGAAAAGACTGATGCTGTGAACGACAGTAAAAGAAGTAGGCAGCAGAGGATGAGATGGTTAGATAGCATCTACAACTCAACGAACATAAATTTGAGCAAACTCTGGAAGATAGCAAAGGACAGGGAAGCCTGGCATGCTGCAGTCCACCGGGTTGCAGAGTCAGACAGGACTTAGCTAGCAAATGAACCACATCAAAGGAATATTATTCTTTCACATTTCATGTAAGCTTTAATTACTTTTTCTCATTCTATCATCTTTTAAATTGTAAACTCTTTGGTGCTAAGTTTTGAACTTTTTATGTATCAGATCTACCAACTTTTCCTATATGACTTCTGGATTTGTTTTTCATTCCTTACCTGAACTATTAAAATAATCTCCTATGATATCTTTGTAATTATAATTTTGCCTCAATAAATAAAATCTTAAATAACACTTGAAATATCTTTCACTATCATATGGGTAATAATTTGAACTAAAAAAGTCTACCCTTTTCCTCACTGACATAAATGCTGCCTATAGCATGTATTATTAAAACTTTTTATCTAATTGTAAATTTTGTTCCAATGATCAAATGATCATTGATCCACTTAATACCACACACAAATCTATTCAATACCATACTTCATATATTACAGCTTTATTATATGTTGTAAAACACACCAACTTTCCCATCATAATTCTCTTTCAGAAGTTTATTATTCTACCACCTTAAAGGACACTTACAATTTTTACTTATGTGACTGTGCTGTACAATTTGTGGGATCATAGTTTCCAGACCAGGGACTGAACCCAGGCCCCCAACAGAGATAGCCCAGAGTTCTAATCACTAGACTGCCAGGAAATCCCCGTTTATTTACTATTCTTGTGAATCTTACTTTTCCAAATCTTTAATATCAACTGGACAAGTTCTTTTTCAAAACCTCTTATTCATATTGCACCAAATTTATAGGGGGGAAAAAGGCAGTTATCTGTACAATATTGAGTATTCTCATCTAATAATATTGTCTATGTTCTCATTACTCCCATCTCCTGTCCTTCAAGAAATGTTAGTTTTATTCATATGTATCTTGCACAGTCTTGTTAAATTTATACCTGGCAGATTTATACCCATTGCATTTTTTGATTTGTGTGTGTACATGTACATGTGTGGTGCAAATGAATTAGTAAATTGAGCAAATTAACAATTTTTTCATGTTTATTTTGAACTGTCACCTCACCTAACTGAACTCTTGTAGCAGTGCAAGTTTTTCAGTTTCTGGTTTCTACTTTCTAGGCAGGTAATCTTATACCTTGTAAGTAACATTCTGTAAGCTTCCATTCTCAGTATTTCTATCTCATTTGCTAAGCCCCAGAGAACAATACTGAAGAATTTAAGTGGCAGCTGGTATTTTTGACTTGTTCCAGACTCTGAGAATATAGAAAAAAATCAAACAATAATACGAATTTCAGTACAATGCAACTGATGACTTCCCAACCCTCTGAATTTGCCCGTTATTTGGTCAAGCTCACAACTCCACATTTTACCCAAATGGAACCTTACCCCACCCAGTATTATGGGAGGATGTTACTGTGCTCCAATGTTTCATCATTAACACTGATTCTGATAGTTCTCTAAACACCTTATAGCAAATTAAGTTTCCTTCTTATATTACCTACATTTAAAACATTTTGAATTGTATCAAATGCATCTTCAAGGTATGCTTTTTTCTTTCTACCAATAAAAGATCCATGCACATACAAGAATGCATTACTCTTTCAATATAATGCTAGACTTAATTTACTAATGTTTTAGAACGGATTTTGTAACTTTGTTTGCTTTGTCTCAGGCCAGAGAATGGCCCCTCTCCAGGTTTGGGCAGCGAGGATGTAAAAATTTTGAACAATGAATCAGAATGTCTTTTCTGTCTCCTTTTTGTGTCCTACATTCTGAAACAATTTAAATAACAGGAATTACCTATTCCTTGAAATCTGGCAGAATGTATGAGTCTGTGGAAACTTCTGCAGAAGTAATTTTTTAATAACCTTGCTTCTTGATTATCAGTATTTTAAGGGTATCTGCTTTGTGTCAGGTAATTTGAAAAACTTTTATATATTTCCAGAAAAGCATCCATTTTCCTCAGCCATGTTAAATTTTCCTAGAAACACTATTTCAGAGTTTTATGAGTGCAGCTATTTGCACTCCAAATCAGAAACACACAAACACACACATTATCTTTGGAGGTTACAAAGAGTGAAATAGCAGAGTGAGCTTTCTAGGTCAGCCTGGAAATTGTTTGGATGACATCAAAGCTAGTGTCCTTGTGTCCCCCATTTTCATGAGATGAACTTTACAGTTTATTAGTTTTACTGGGTTGGCCAAAAACTTCATTTGGGTTTTCTGTACAATGTTATGGAAAAACCCAAACGAATATTTTGGCCAACCCAATACATAGCGTTCTCTTACAAAAAGGGTAACTCTGGCTGTGTTACCCCACAGATTGCAGTGGGACAAGTGTGGAAGGTAGGAGTTGTTACAGGGCTATTCTAGGTGAGAGCCACTGGTAGCTGGGAATAGGACAATAGCAGTGAAGATGGTAAGAACTGGTCAGATTGTGAAAATATCTTAACAGGAAAGACAAGAGGATTCACATATACAGTGTACTTTCATCAGTCACACCGCATTATAGGCAGATTCTCAACCAGGTACAACTTTTGCTGAGAATCACTGTATGGACTTCAGGTTCTATGAAAATACAGCCTGTTGTTTTCATATTTGTGTATTCCCATTTACAGTAAGTACAGTGCTTTGCAAACTTATTGAAAATCATGTGCATGTCTGAAATAGTTCTGACATAAGATTAATTACAATAAATTAGTCAACTTGGGTCTTATATTACTCCAGAATTTCAGGTAGAAGGTGCTTATGTTAGACATAAAATCAATGTTTAGATTAAAATTTTGCTTCATTAAATTGTTTCTCATGCTACAATGCAACTTTTCAAAGTCAAGCAACTACGTAACAATATGTTTCCTCTAAACTTACAAACTTACGTTAACAACCAGAGTCAGAGCTTTTAAACTTCTACATGTCAGCAGGTCCAACGCCCAAAAGACACAAGTCTACAACTGCGGCATCAAGTCCTATATTAAATGCAAATTTAAGAAAAGTAAACTAAAGAGTATTATCAGACTACCCAAACGTAGTAAGAGTCTGTGTTATTTGACTTCTCAACTCTCTAAATTTGTTTTTCAACACAGGGGAGCTTTAAAAAAATAATGCCTGGGCTCCATCCAAAGCCAATTAATACCAGAATCTCCGTGGAGTACTTTTCAAAAAAACAAAAAGCTTCTCCAACAATTCTACTATCAGCCCATTAAGAACCACTGCTTCAACAGAATTTTATGAAAGATAAAATAAGCAAAAATTAAAATGTACAACACAGGAAAAGTATAGGAAAAGGGAGAGTAAGTTAAAACCCAAAGGGCTCACCCTTTGCTACCTCCTCAAACTACTAAAGATTACTAATATTAGGATACACATCATAATCTTATCAACTAGGCTATTAAGATAAAACGTAAAATAAAGCCTGGAAAGATCTTTGCTACTTAACTAAAATCAAGTGTTTACAATACTTTCCAATGGGGGAAGGCTGTAGGGTTTCAGGCGTAAAGCAATGCAGAGGCAATCGCAGGGCACCAGGTGGAGTAGCTGAAAACTTCGGGCTCTGGTTTCCTGTGCTCTAGTCCAGACAGGGAAAGGAGAGAAAGGCCATGTCCATGGAAACAAGCCCTCATGCCTGAAAGGATAATTTTATTTGAATCTATTTTCACTCAAAATTTTGAAAAATAAAGCAACATAAAATATGGGGAAAGGGAAGTTGGTCTTTGAGAATTTGTCACATTTTTACTGCTACAACAATCCTTTAAACCTGGAGCTACTCAAAGATCAATCATGAAAAATAAGAACAAAGACTTTATTTCAAACAGATTCAGTGGTATGTCTACTACAGCAAAGTCTGGTTGTAGCAAACAGTTTCCTTTCAAATCTGCACTGATGTATAAATTAGACATTATTTGGGAATGATTAATTTCTGGTAAAATGTAGATTTAATCCAACATGATGCTAATTTCTACATTTATTGTAGGCTCTATTTCGATACGAGAGGTTAAATTTTCATCACCAAAAAATGAGAATCTTACAGCTACTACTAAGGTAGTGAGCTGTGAAATTACTTTCCCACTATTGTTCTGAAAATATACCCCTAGATTGTTAAGAGAAATTCCAACTTCATTCAAATCTGTTATTTAATTCTTCAGTCATCATCTACTGTCGGCTTGATTGTCACTCCTCTTCTTATTTGACCCCAACCAATTAAACTGCAAAATGAAAATAAAAGAAATCATGAATTTTATATCAGCTTCATTATCATTACCACATAACCACATGACACAACTAGTTTTACTTGCCTATCTGCTCAAATTGAATGTTTCCAAAACCTGCTCCTCCAGAAAGAAAGCTCACACTATCTTCATAGACCCAGATATGGGCTCTGGCCAGAAGGACTGACAGGAAAAGCAAACAGAAAGTTGCTACTATAAACATGCTCAACTTGGCAAATACACCTGCCCCTTCAGAACCACTAATGAAGAACATTCCAGTCTACCCAAGGAACCATGTTGACATAGAAACCACTTCAGTCTGATTTTTAAAAATTTTTTCCTCTTTGAAAAAAATTTGTTTTTTTTTTAACCGTTCCCAGCACTTCAACAGGTCACAATGGCCTTATCATGATTTTAGCTGGTAAATGAAATTAAGAGATGACCTAGAGGAGTAGATAATCTATAAACAGATTACTCTCAGTAGCAGCAGAGGGATTTCTGCTCCATCTCTGTTTCAATGTCTGCTCTAGTCAATGGCCAAGACAGATTGCTATCTAAATTGTAGGTTCCAGAACAGAACTTACCTAAGCATGGGTTAAAAACAACAGATCTAAAGAATATAAGGATTATTCAGATGTTCTCATTTCTTTTAATAATTTTAACATATTTGCTTATTTTTAAGCAACATCTAAAATTTCATTTGGACAGAATCCTCTTATAATATTAGTAGACACACAAAAAGATCATTCCTTTCTTTAAAAATACACTGGGAAAAAGAAGAAAAAAAAACGATAAAGAAATCATCACAAAGCAGGATGATTTACTTAAAAGTTTAACTCTGTCTCAATTAGAAAGTAATAATTCAGATCTCCTGAACAGTACATGATTAAATCATCCTGAGGCACTGTGCCAGGGAAGCCTTAATAAGGGAGGTAGATAGTGAGGAAGAAACAAAACCAAACCAAAGGTGATTTAAGTAATTATGTGGACAATCAGGACACAAAACAGTCTAATGTAGAAGCTTTATATGAGACTAAGCAGGAGGAATTTAAAATGCATTCAAGTAGACTTCCAGAAAGGTCCTCAATCAGAAAGTAGTGGGAAGTTACTAGAAATTACTGAGTACTGCATGAAAAAATGTTTTAGGAAGATTAATGTTGACTGAATGCTGAAATAACAGTAGAAGAGGCATATCAGCAATCTTTTGCACTAACTTTTAAGTGTGCAGTGATGATGGTATGGGTGACAAAGAGGTCACACAGAATAGAAAGGAAAGGGTAGATTTAGTTAACTAACCAGGAAAAGAGAAGAGAGAGGAGTCAACAATAAGTGTATGTTTCTAAGTTCTATCCACTCAAAGGGCCCTGAAGAAACAGCACCTTTGGAGAAGTGAGCACACTTAGCACCCAAATCTTCATTTCTAACACCATTTCCCACTAAGAGGAATCAGGGTTCCCTCGAGAAATGGCCAATTCTAAACTGGAGCAGGAAAGAGACACAAGGTGACTTCAGAACAACTTGTGCCAGAAAGTAAGGAACTATTAAAAAACAAACCCAACAGAAACATACTGAAGCTTGCACAGCTTCCAAACTGCCCGTGGAGTTGTGATCTGCTTCAGAAAACAAAGCAGAGGGTTTACCTTCTGGGAAGACAGAAGTCATTCTCTCTGAAAAACCCTCTTATATATAGTTGGCTTTTGCATCCTCCAGAAATAGGAGGGCAAGGATTGATGCCTCCTGAGTCTGGGTTTCAGTTGAAGTAGAGAGAATACAGTGGCTACTCCCTAAAAGTCCATAGTGGGGTGTAGTTGTCTCCAGAATACAACACTGTTAATTTAGCATGGGTTTCGTGACAGTCATAGAGATGGATCCCTTAATAAAATAATAGGTTAAAAAAAATGGGGAAATATTAACAGGACATAGGAGCCAGTTTGTCTCCTGGACAAATTCTAGACATCAACATAAGTAAGGACAGTAATGAGTCAGTAAGGGCCTGCTGAATAAAACAGGATTCCATGAATGCATATTATAACTAGGTAAGTAAATAATGGGGAAGAAAGAATGTCAAATGATGAGTGGCAGAGTTAGAGTTTAGGGGGATGGGTAATCACCATTTTGTAATCATTATAATCAAGCTCAATTCAGACAAAAATCATCAGTGGATGCTAAGCTAAATCCCTCACCCGGGGGGAGGGGAGGGTGTGATAAGGAACAGATTATTTGCATAGGTTCTCCCCCAAAGAATAGTAATTCACAAGCGTAAAGAATAACTATAGGGTGGGGAAACTGGCTAATGACTTGCCTGTATGATCAAAATTAACCTCAACAAAGGGCAATCAGATATCATGTGTCTCTAGTTATGACTCCCTGAGGAGACATCACCACCTACCTGAAAATATTCTAACCAAGAATACATAACCTGAACCTAATCTTGCTGCTGCTGCTGCTAAGTTGCTTCAGTCATGTCTGACTCTGTGCAACCCCATAGATGGCAGCCCACCAGGCTCCCCCATCCCCGGGATTCTCCAGGCAAGAACACTGGAGTGGGTTGCTATTTCCTTCTCCAATGCATGAAAGTGAAAAGTGAAAATGAAGTCACTTGGTCGTGTCTGACTCCTAGTGACCCCATGGATTGCAGCCTACCAGGCCCCTCTGTCCATGGCATTTTCCAGGCAAGGGTACTAGAGCGGGTTGCCATTGCCTTCTCGGGAACCTAATCTTAGGAAACATTAAATAAACCCAACCTGAGGAACAATCTAGAAAGCAACTAGCTTGTATTCTTCAAAATTGCCACTGACAAGTAAGACAAGGAAAGGCTGAGGAAATTCCAAATTAGAGTTCAAAGAGCCATGAAAACTAAATGCAGTGCATGACCCTAGACAGGAAGGAGACAGAGGACATTATCAGAACAAGTGATAAAACTGACTGTAGACTTTAGCATTGTAACAATGTTAAGCTTCTTGAAAGTGAAAGTGAAGTCGCTTAGTCGTGTCCGATTCTTTGCGACCCCATAGACTGTAGCCTACCAAGCTCCTCTGTCCATGGGATTTTCCAGGCAGTAGTACTGGAGTGGATTGCCATTTCCTTCTCCAGAGGACCTTCCCGACCCAGGGACTGAACCCGGGTCTCCCGCATTGTAGACAGACGCTTTACCATCTGAGCCACCAGGGAAGTCCTTAAGCTTCTTGAAGTGGTTATATAAGATATATTGTTTTTAAGAAATATACACCAAAGTATTAAGAGTTAAAGGGGCAACCTATTTCTCAAAAAAAGGTTCAGAAAAAGGGAGGTATTAAACCTAAATTCACTGGTTTTTGCAGAGGTTGTGTCTATCACAAATCAGGCCTAGAAATACAGATTTCAAAATCATCCGAATAAACAGTTGAGAATTAAAGCTGTGGTACAATAACTGTTGCGTTCAAGGTAAAGTGTGTGTGTGAGTGTGTTAAGTAAACTGTGTCTTTTTTATTAGACACTGACAAAGGCTAATAAACTTACCGCCAGTGTTTCTCAACTCTTCGGCTAAGTGCAATCTTTTCTCCTACTTCTGTGCACACAGGATTAGTCAAGACGATTTTACCCAAATCAGCCTTGACTGCACTAACTCTTCCTCCTGTCGACAGGGATCCTATATTCACCATAAGCACTTCATTCTTAGACAGCTTTTGTACCTAAGGAAATCAAGTGGTGAAAAATAAACCCCCAAATCAAGAAGATGCTTTCCAAACAACTGCTTATTTTTCTACCACCTTACCAACAAAAGACATCAGCAATTTTCCATCTCTGCCAACCTGATTTCAGTTAAGACTTTTAAGAAAAACATACAGATAACAGGAATTATCATGTCATTGTTATACAGGACATACTGTTTCTTGTTGTTTTACTTTAGACTGCCATATGCAAGTTCTCGGTTTTCAGGAAGTCAAATTTATTTACCTTCTCTCTTTTCTTAATCCTATGTTAACTAAAAAGTATAAACCTCAAAACTGGTCTTAATGTCACTGGCACTTGAAGCACTTACTTTCGCTGCTTTCTTGTCTCCTTCAGTGCGAACACCTAGAAGCCTTCTAAGCAGGAAATAGGAAATTTCCAATTCTGTGAAGATCTCAGGTAAAGCTCCAACTGCACCAAGTACTTGCCCCACCATTCTGTCAGCCCGGCACAAAGTGGGGTCAATTTTTGTTCCAACTCCTGATCCAAAATAAGATATATATGGTCCAACATTTTATTTCCTATAAAGCTGTTTACCCAAAAAACTTATTCAAACTAGTACAGCACATACCCACCTACACATTTTAATACACAACTTATATTTTCATACTAATTTATTGGCTACATAGATGTGACAATAGTTATCTAAAGAAAGAGAATTGTAAACTCACAGGTTAGTTGGGTATTTGAGGACGAGTCTCTTGATTTAAATTGTAAGCAAAGGACAAACAGACATAACAGCCTAAATAAAAAATGAATCTGAATATCCTTAATGAAGGCTGAAACAATACAAAATTCATGAGTAGTTTGCAGGATATTTATCCGCCATTTTTCCCCTGAAAGAATGATCAAAAAGATAGCTTAAAAGATTTTACGTGATTCCTGGGATTGATTTCAAAATATTTTAGACATATTTCCATGTCTTTCATGGAGGAGAGAAGATATAAAGATGAGGCAAGAATGGTAAAGTATTGGGAATCCCCTGGTGGTTAAGTGGTTAGGAACTGGCACTCTCACTGCTGTAGACCTAGGTTTGATTCCTGGTTGGAGAACTAAGATCCTGCAAGCCATGTAGCATGTTCCCCCTAAAAAGCAACTGTAAACTATTGATAATCTTTGAAGTTGCGTGGTGGCTGCATGACCACATGTTACACTATTCTCTGTACTTTTACATTTGAAAAGTTCCATAAGTTAAATTTTAAAAGTCCCAAGAGTTTCCTTATTTACAAAACAAACAAAAAGGATAAAATTATACACAGCAAACTCCTAATTACAAAATACAATAGAAAAATGAATTAAATAGCCAAACATCAGAGAACAAAAAGACGAACTTCTTCACATCAAACATTTTCTTTAATCCAAAAGTTATTAACACCTCTGACTAATTCTCACTGTATCTTGCCTTTTTTCTGGGTATCAGGTAATACGCTACTGTACGAGACCAGGAAACCCATATATTATTTTAGTAACAGCAAGATAATGGAAGTTATAATCTTTAATTCCCACCTCAGTATTTAACTATGATCTACCATGATTTAATTGACATTTGTGGGTAAATCTCCATTTGAAAATCATACAAAAACAACAAAAAACCCACATTATTCCATAACCATGTTTAAAAAAATCCTACGGTTAGGTATTTTTACATTTTAGGCCATAAAATTTACTTTGGTACTGCTAAAAATGAGCTACTTTAAAAATTAAACCAAAATTCTTATGTTTAAAAATAATTTTCACAAACATATGAAATCATCATATGACCTAAAATCAACAGCTTACCCTACCCTGCTCGATCATTAAACATCAAATGCTGATTCTTATTGATGTTTGACAGAAAACAGCAAAATTCTGTAAAGTAATTATCCTTCAAAAAAAATAAAATAAAGTGGCAAACAAAAAACCCCGTAGGGATGAGAGGAAAAGCCTTACCAATAAGACCTCCTGGGGCAGCATACTGAAGATCATTATGCTCTGCGAAAAGCGATACAATTTTGGAAAAGATAGGTTTACACATGAGTTTTCCTTCACTGTCTTTGGAAACAATACCAGGTCTGACTTCTATCTCCTGGCCCACCTGTAAAAATATAAATTAATAATTAGAATTTGTAGGACAACACCATTTTCATTACATACGAAAAGTTCTGACAGGAAGACCGCAAAACTGAAAAGTCATCCTTATTTCAAAGATCTCTATTTTAAAAAAAAAGATGTGGAAGAGATCTTCAAATTCAGAACCATCCAAATGTTTTGAACAACCTATCATATAAGCCTATCCAATTTAAATGTGCTTCATATTCATAGAAGCCTATAAAGTTTGAGGTCAAACACAATCAAAAGATATACTAGTAAACAAAGAAATCTACATCAAGTGCTAGACATCATGAAGAAAAAAATTATTTTTCAATTCAGAGTGTCTATACTATTCTCCTACTTAGGACAAGAGAAAAAATAAAGCAAAAACACAACAATCAAAATCTAGTTTACCTTTAATACTCCTTTTAGAATACTACCACCAGCTACACCCCCCTTAAGGTCATCAACTTCACAGCCAGGTTTGTTGACATCAAAGGATCTAATAACTAAAACAAAACAAAACAAATTAAAGCATATTCTATTCACTTTAACTTCAGAAAAATTTATTTTTTTCTAAGTTAACTTTTCTTAAATAGTAGACACATAAAATTTATACAAGGAGACTTTGTCACAAAGTCTAATATTATTATTCCAGCTAAGTATACTGCAATTTTAATTATGCTGGAAAAAGTAGAAATAACTTGAAAGTACATTGATAGGAGGCATACTATGGTACACCCATAGTATGGAGTATCATGCAGCTGTTAAAAAAAGACTGTTAGAAGGGAGAATAGTTTGAGGGAGAATGGATAGATGTGTATGTATGGCTGAGTCCCTCTGCTGTCCACCTGAAACTATTACAACATTGTTAATTGGCTATACCCCAATATAAAATTAAAAGTTGAAAAAAAAAAAGAATGTTAGAGTATATGTACTGATGTAAATGATGTAGAAGAATAACCTTCATCTGTTGTTCAGGAAAAAAGAAAAGACTAGTTATGCATAGTATGATCCCACTTCCACACACAAAAACTGAAACAAGAAACGTATCATGTTTATAAAGGTGCACAAACAGTACACACCAATTGTTAACTGTAACTTCAGGGCTAAGGGGTGAGGCAGGCATTGTGGACCTTTCTGGTCATATACCTTTATATGACTTCTGCAACCAAGATTTAGTTTCAAAACTTCAAAACAACCCTAGGACTATGTGACCTGCGCTTTAGTCCCGAGAGCAGGAACCATTAACAAGGGGTATTCATTACAATAATCCAAGAGAACCCTGCCCACAACACACAGAAAGGGCTGGGGGGCACCTAGGTGAAGCTTCAGAGGGTTCAAATGTCTGTTGTGAAAAGGTTCCACAATCTATGTAGAAACCATGAGTTTAAATTATCAAATTATACCAATATTGATACCACAAACTTAAACAAATGAGAGAGATGAATATCTTCATTAATGGTACAATGAAATCATTTGTCTGGAAGTCCTAATATCCTGTTTCTAACTAAAACATAATTCCATAAGGCATACTTATTGCTTCATCTTGATCATTTAACATAACACATACCAAACACAAAAAGGCTAAAAGTTGTGTCTGTATTCAGGACTCTCATCCAGTAATACAATCTAACTCTGCTAATACAATCTCAGAATTAACTGACTTCAAAAAAAGTTTTTTATGGAGACTGTAATTTATTATCACCTCTGCAGAAATCATTGGTGATTCCCTTAAAGACGAATCAGCAATGTGGGAGAGATCAGATAAAAATCCTATTACTTACCAATAAGTCTGGGTTCTGAAGTAAAGTCTCTTGGGGGTACTGGAATTTTCTTTACTATGTACTCACAGACAACTTCAATATTGTATTTTAGCTGAGCAGAAATTGGGATAATAGGAGCGCCTTCTGCTACTGTACCTATAAGATAAAATTTTCAAAAGATCAAAATTCTTCAGTTTTATAGAACTTGTTCTTCATATATTACAGGAAATAGTTAAGATTATTAAAATGATGCCTAAATATACCCACATATACCCACAGCAACAGGCAGAAAATGGTAATTCTTTTCAGAAAAGTGTCAGTATTCTATGTTTGTTTTTACTCCTGAAAATGAACACTACTGCATTCAAGGGGAAAAAACTCAAATTTTACTAATAGATATATTTAATATACCAAAATAATAAAACTGCTTAAAGGATTAAGTAAAATACTTAACACTCCTGGGAAAGACCATTTTACTAGTTGAAAGGTTTCTATAGTTCAGTTCAGTTGCTCAGTAGTGTCCGACTCTTTGCAACCCCATGAACTGCAGCACACCAAGCCTCCCTGTCCATCACCAACTCCCAGAGTCCACCAGAACACATGTCCACTGAGTCGGTGATACCATCCAACCATCTCATCCTGTCGTCCCCTTCGCCTCCTGCCCTCAATCTTTCCCAGCATCAGGGTCTTTTCAAATGAGTCAGCTCTTCTCATCAGGTGGCCAAAGTATTGGAGTTTCAGCTTCAACATCAGTCCTACCAATGAACACCCAGGACTGATCTCCTTTAGGATGGACTGGTTGGATCTCTTTTCTAATAACATGCAACTGACCTCCCAATAAATGTCAAAACAAATTTATAGTCCCTTGCTAATCAAAGACTAATGGCATACATAATATCTGCTCCTTATTAATTAAATGTCTAACAGGTTCATGAAAGCAATGTACCAAACACAATGAGGCTTTAATCAAAATGAGACATTCTTTTTTGTTATGAGAGAACTGGATGCAGAGGAAGTCAACCTTTCTCACAAGAAAAACAAGGATAAGAGAGAATCTAATGTCAACAATAAGATGTCTTTCCTGAAATGACAAACACCACACCATTAAAGGAAAGGAACACTAAAGATAAATCACTATCAGTCCCAATTCTAAAAGTAGCTACTCAGTAAGGATAGTGTAAGAGTGAAGTTTTTTAATGGATTTTAAAAAATATTTATTTTTTTGCCCATGCCACAAAGCTTGTGAGATCTGTTTCCCAATTGAGGGACTGAATCAGTGCCCTCGGAGTGAAAGCAGAGTCCTAACCAGTGGACTGCCAGGGAATTCCCAAGACCAAAGTCTTTTGTTTTTAAAAAAAGCTTTTGTTATTTTACCGTCACTGAGGAAGAATTTTATTAGGTATTATGGCTTCTTACCTTGAACAAATGCAAGGATCTGTTCATACTGTTCTTTAGCCTGGCTTTCTTTTACCAAATCAATTTTATTTTGTAGAATCAAAATATGCTTCAGTTTCATGATTTCTATAGCAGCCAAGTGTTCAGATGTCTGAGGCTGAGGACAAGACTCGTTACCAGCTACAAGATAAAGAATAAAAAAGATGCATGAGAATTAGCTAGAACTATCTATCAGAATAGGAAAATCCATAAGAGGCAGGTTAGTGGTTGCCAGGGAGTGAAGGAAAGGGGGATTAGAGTGACTTCTAATGGGCACAGGGTTTCCTTCTAGGGAGACAAAAATGTTCTGGAACTCAATAGCACTGATGCTTGTAAAACACTGCAAATGTACTTCCTATCACCAAATTGTACACTTTAAATAGCTATAATGCTACCTTTTATGCTCTATTATACTATTAAAACAAAACAAAACAAAACACCTATCTGACATCTAAAAAAGGAAATGCTTGAATGCCCTAACTCTATCCAAAGCAAAAGTCCTGGATTGTTGCCAAGCATTCAACTTTTGCCCCTGCTCCACCCCTTGTGCCTGTATTCACCGGAGTCTCCTGATTATTAGATTCTCTTTGCTCGTCTTAAGCCAGTAACCTAAGAATCCACAAGTTTGGCATTCCAGGGTATGCCCTTGGCTTTTGCTCAAGCATAAGGTATAGCCCCCTGGCTCTATCCAGTTTTAGAGATGCTCTGACCCGGTCAAGCTCCTGAGAGGCGGGGAGTAATTAAGGGAAGACACTTAACACAGTCCATGAATTCCAACTACTACCAGAGGCTACTCCCTAACAAATAGAGGAAAGAACACTAAAAATAACCATCGGTGTTATCAAGAAGTAGGTATGTTTTGCTGGATACTCCAATGACCATCCTCCCTAAGTGGTGATGTTTAGGTGTCTTATACTCTATCCACTCAGCCTACTTTAAAAAATTATATCCCATAGCAACAAAAACTCTTGCCAGCTCACATAAGGTGGCACAACTCCAGACTTGAAAATCACAGTTCATCTACTAGACTTCAGCACTTATTATAAATGAAATTTAGATCTAATAAAACCATTATACACTAATGTTGCGTAAACAGTTCAAAGATGCTCACACACAAAAAAATCTAAAACTAAAATAATAAATCATTTCATGGACCCAGACTTTCGATAGCTGGAAGACAAGGATGTCATACTGGTTGACATGTTCGTTTCCATTCCTGTCACCTTTAGATACTGGATGTAATCCTTAAGGCCTTAGTTTTCCTTTAAGTATTCCACCTTGGATTTGCTCCACAGTGATTTGTTGGAACCAATTCCGATGTATTTACCTATCAACAGAAGAGCGGCATCCATCACTGCGGCACCGTTCAGCATAGTAGCCATCAGAATATCATGGCCAGGACAGTCAACAAAGGAAACATGCCTAACAAATTAAAAAATAACCATCAGTCCTAAGATCAATCAATATATCAACATTCGAGTTGCAGATTCCCTAAAATTAAACCCCTTGAAGTATAGAATGTCAATACTGCATAAGAATATGCAAATAATTATTTCTATAAAGTCAAGCAGTTACAGGACTTGGTGTTTCTAGACTTTAGAAATAAGATCACCTACTGGCTCAATTATATTTCAGAAACAAACAAAAATTTCATAGAAACAGATCAGATTTGTAATTAACAGATCTATGGTTACCAACAGTGGGGTTGGGGGAAGAAGGAATCAGATGAAAGCAGTCACAAACTTTTTTAAAATAAAGAAGTACCAGGGGTATAACATACAATACAATAAATATAGTTACCAGCACTATATGTCATACATGAAAGTTGTTAACAATAAATCCTGAGTCTTCATCACAAGGAAAGATATTTTTTTCTATTTATTTAAGTTTATATCTATATGAGATAATGGATGGTCACTAAACTTACTGTGAAAATCATTTCAAAATGTATGTATGTCAAATTATTATGCTGTATACCTTAGAGTTTATTACAGTGCTGTATGCCGATTATATCTCAATAAAACTGGAGGAAAAAAAATAAAATATGAAAAGAACAAAAATTACCTATTGGCTAAGAGTAAAATCACTGCAGATCATTACAAAACAAATGAAATTAGTTATGTATAGAAATAACTGAAGAAACACAAACTCCCAAATCCAATCAAAGAAAATATGGTATAAAGTAAATACTGGGAATGTCATTGATTTGAAAGCTGTAACTGTTAACAGAACAGGCAGTGCTATCTGAAAAAATTTGCCAAAAACTTCTCCAGCATCTTGACAAGCTGGAAATGCCAATCAGAAGCAGAGATGGCAGCGCTATCTTAACAAAACTATGCTACTCATTCAGAACCATTATTTTTAATAGTTGTATACTCATACTCATAATCTAAAATAGGGACACCAAACTGCCCCACTGTCATAACCACTCATGCACATCACGACTGCTTTCCTAACACAAGAGCAGAAATAAGTAATTCAAAAGAGAATCTGTGACCTGCAAAGCTGAAAATACTTATTATTGGGCCCTCTCCAGGACAAGTTTGCTGATAAGGGCCACAAGTAGGGTGAGGCAAGTGAGGCACTTGACACACATGCAAAATTTACGGTATACCCCAAAAGCCAGTAATCAAAACAAATATTTAAGTACTTAAAAAAATAAAAATTTATACAAGAAAATCCAAGATGAACAAAATATGAAAAACTTACTGAAAACAGGATCAGTAACGATGCCATGCCAAAAGCAAAACAAACAAAAAATCCAGTGATAATGAAAAGAAAAAAACAGTAATTTGAGCCTCTCTTTATTTTACTTTAGGAATTCCCTGCCCGTCCAGTGGTTAGGACTCCAAGCTTTCACTGCCGGGGGCCCAGGCTCGATCCCTGATCACAAGGCATGTGGCATGCCCCCCAAAATTTTGAATTTAAAAGTAAATAAATAACACTGTTTGATTGTTGTTGTTTAGTTGCTAACTCATGTTCTCTCTTGTGACGTCATGGACTGCTAGGCTGCTCTGTTCATGAGATTTCCCAAGCAAGATTACTGGACAGGGTTGCCATTTTCTTCTCCAAGATTCTTCCCACCCAGGGACAGAACCTGCATCTCCCGCATTGCAGGTGGATTCTTTACCGCTGAGCCACCTGGGAAGCCCTTATCTTCATCTTGATTACCAGGCCTGATTTTTTTTTAAAAGCATTCTCCCTCGCCTCAAACTCTGAGCTTCATTCACCTCTCCCTAGTCCCAGCTCTGCCTCGCTCTACAACTTCCTTGTGGACATCCCCAATCACCATAAACATCACCAGGCGGATATCAGTATCCTCTGATAAAGAATATATAATCATATTCAGAAAATAAATGGGTTACAAGTCCTTGTATTTAAGAGAGGGGATTAAGAATGGCTTTGTTTCTTTATCTAAGACACAAAACCAACACTGTTTAAGAGAAATTTAGGAAGCCTGGTAAAAAGAATCCCTTAAATCCAATGAGCTGTGTTTCCCTCCGTCTCATTTTGCTTATGTGAAGCACTTACACATATGTGTCTTAAGGTAGTTCTAAATACTTCACTTTTCAAATTAATGTCATTATGGACCAGAAAAACAGAATAGTGGAAAAATAAAGCCATTCAACAATTAGGTTCACTGTTTAACATCTCAAATTAAATATCTCAAAAAGTACAAACCACATGACAACAAAATATGACATGTTAAGTCAAAAAAGGTCACCTGACTAATTTGAAGTTCCCTTTGGTCCCTGGAATGTCTGTAGGAAACTCATCGGGTGTGCTACTTCCACAGGATCTATAACATTCTGGCCGAGGACAACTTGGGTCATCAAGCTTATAAATCTAAAAGTTTCAATGAGAAAAGACTTGGATTTGTTATCTGCACATTCAACAATTAAAGTGAGTTTTTCATTTCACTGTACACAGCTCACCTTAGCATTAGCATAGCCAAGTTTGATTGTAATATTTCTTTCCAGTTCATTTTTGAAACGGACAGTGTGGACTCCAGAAATAGCTTTTACAACTGTAGATTTCCCATGAGCTACGTGACCAATTGTACCTACAAAGTACAAAAAATTAATTCAAGTGCATTCAGTTACACCACGTATTTTTTCAATTTTAGAGCAGAAAACCCAAAGCCATAACTCACTGTCAATATCATTGTAAAACCAACTGACTGATATTTCCTCCTACGTATCCCTGATTACAAAAACTTATGATACAGGACTGAAGAGAACTTTCCATGTGACAACCTTGTTCTAAACCATACTGAGCATAATAAAATCGATCCATCTTTAATCACAGAAAACAGTGCTTTCGTCGAAAATAGACACTTGTAAAAAAGTGCATGAAACTTTGTATATCAAGACACTTTTCAGCATTTTCAGACCAAAGTAAGTATGAAGAGCCCTGACACACAAAAAAAGAATCCATGAAAACAAGAAAAAAACCTCAGGTATGATTACAGTAATGCTATTAAGGCTAGCACGTATCTTACAACTTTTTTTTTTTAAGAATCTCAAGGTAGAGCCTTAAAGAGGTTTTACTGTTTTTGTACAGACTCTCAAATACCCCAAATTTACACTCAGTCAACATAACTTCTCCTCCAAAGTTCCAGGTGCCAATTAAGGGGAAAAAAAATCCACCTTAATTATAGCTTATGCACATATCAAACAAACTTTCACAAACTCTGCTCTTGCAACAACCCTGTGTGGCAAGTACAATCACATTTCCCCTCTTCTTTACTAGATGACTACATATCACCTTATGCTATTAAAAGTTTTAAGTCCTTACCTTTTTTTTCTCACCTAGTCTATAAGCTAGACATAGGCAACAGGGGCCTCCCACCAAAAATCTAGCAGATGCATTGCTCCCAAGAGCTCAACAGCGATTTCACAAATATCTGTATCTTCATGTAATTTACGTACTTACACAAAGGGAAAGATTAAAATTATTTGCTGGAAATCAATTAAATCTCCAAGTTATTCTTATCTCACCTATATTAATTGTGGCTTGTCTGCTGATAACTTCATGTGAAAGTGGCGTCAACTTGGAAACATCCTGCAATCAAATATTTCTATGTTTAATCATTGTACATAAGATGTATCAAATTTTGACTTTACATTGTTACCTACAGCTCGCTACCATTTCAATAGCCCTCTTCTACTTTTAAAGAGCTTTTCCTGTACAATCTTGCATTCTGGAAAGCACTAAAAGTCCTTCATCCTTACACACTGATTATGGGAGATGCAGAGGCTCTGGGTTCCCCAACCTTGAGAGCATTAGCACTAAGGAATGTGTAGATACTCCTTTCTCAAAACATCCAAAGTGAAGAGCCTTAATGACACTTAACACTAAGTTTCTAGCCAAATCATTCGGGAGGCTCGGGGCCCCACGACCGCGCAGCCCCATGCCCAGCTTCCTAACTGACAGAAGCGCGTGGGGCAGCGCGAGCGCGGCTTTGGGCGCCGGGCTCCAGGTCTCCCTCCTAACTCATGCTCCTGACCGCCCGGCACCGCCTCGTTCCACAGCCTCGCGGGAGGCCCGGTCATCCCTACTCCTGAACGCATAGCGCATACTTCCAGAGCCATGCCTTACCAAAGTGGCGAGATCTTGCCGAGAAAGGTGCGGCTGCCCTAAAGTCACACCAGCCTCGCCCCCCGCCATCTTGCCCGGAGAGGAAGGAAGTCGGCCGCGTCCCAGCCTGACCGCGCGCAGGCCCCCTGGTGCAGGGCGGAGCAGCGGAGGCGGGAGGGCTGGCTAGGGCCCAGGCCTGGGAGAGGAGGGTGGCCGCAGCAGCGGAGGCCTCATTGCTTGGACTTGTCTCCTAATTGATTTGTATAGTGCCTGCCGGCAGGCTGACTAAAAAATACAAGGCCAAGTTTCGGGATCTACTCGCAGCAGACCTGTTGGATATTTGTGCAGGCAACGGTGCAGGCAGCCCCAATAAAGGCCCCTGACGAGGCGGGCGATGCCACCGAGGCGCGCTCTGCTTAGGGTAAACCCACTTCCGGTTCCCCTAGGGATGGCCGGAAGAGTTTCTCGGAACCTGGGATTCTTATCTGGGGTGTGAGGATAGACTGTTGGAATGGTCTTTACCGATTTCCATAATTTAGTAAGACGAGATCAGCCCCGGGTCTGTCTCGCCTGTGACGGGGTTCTTGGCCGCGAGGTGGCCGCGTACCGAGCTGGCGGGCGGTGAGGAGGGCGCCCTCAAGCGGATGTTTTGCGACCCAGGGATGGCAAAAGCAAAGTCTCTAACTTATTCTCACAGAGAGGCTTCTAGAGCCTGGGAGGTGGTCCATGGTGGCGCTAATGGAGTTAGCACAGTATAGAAGCTAGGTGTCGTGAGAGCGCCTAAAGGTGTTTTGGTTTGGTTTTTTAGCCGATCTGAATCTCTATTTTCTTTACTCTTTCTCCTTTCTAAATAGTCATTGTTCTTTTCCTGCAGCTAATGAAAACTGAAGGTCTTCAAATGTCATGTTTGCGAATACAGACCGTATTCAGCGGAAAGTGGGAGCCATTTTTTTTTTTTTAATCCCAAGAACTTAACAGTCTGTACACACTTATTTTTTGGAAACCTTAAATGTAAGAAAATATAATTAAAAATCACTCTAAAATCAAAAGTAAAATTATTCTTTGGGGATTTGTTTAAAAAAACACAACAGTGAAAAGCAAAGTGTAGTGAATGTACTAAAGCTACTTAAAATCTCTTAATGTACTTGAAATTTTTTCTGTTAAAAGCTATTGCTTTTTTGTGTGACTTCCTGATTTTCAGTAAAATGTGCATATAATAATAAACTGTATTCTGTGTGGAAAAAAAAGATCTGAGAAAGCCCATTTTTTCACTGGACCTATTACCAATAAATCGGTATTTTAAAATTTAAAGATTTTTGAGACTTTCTTAACCCCTTTTTCAATAAGGTTCATTTCTGTTTAAGCATTTCTACACTTTGTAAATTTTCTATCATGTACAGGTCTTCATTTCTAGCCAGAAAAATAGTGTAAGGAGAAATGAGTATGTATTTAGGTTATCTGTGGTCATTGACTATGTAAGCAAGATTAAAATGAATATGTTTTCTATCAGAGAAAGACAAATACCACATGATACCACTTATATATGGAATCTAAAATATGACTCAAATGAACTTAGCTATGAAACAGAATCACAGACATAGAGAACAGACTTCTGGTTGTCAAAAGGGAACAGGGTGTGGGGGAGGGATGGTTTGGGAGTTTGGGATTAAATGTGCACTTTTATATAGAGAGTGGATAAACAACAAGGTCCTTTTGTGTAGCACAGGAAACTATGTTCAATATCCTACGGTAAACCATGATGAAAAAGAATATTAAAAAAGTGGCTCAGTTGGAGTCCGCTTGCAATGCAGGAGACTCAGGTTCGATCCCTGGGTGGGGAAGATCCCTTGGAGAAGGAAATGGCAACCCACTCCAGTATTCTTGCCTGCGAAATCTAAGAACAGAGGAACCTGGCAGGCCACAGTCCATGGGATCACAAGAGTCGGACACAACCAAGCGATTAAACCTACCTACATATATATGTAGGTATATATATAACTGAATCAGTGCTGTACAGCAGAAATTAATACATTGTAAATCAACTATACTTCAATAAAATCCATATTTTTTATTTTTAATTGAAGGATAATTGCTTTACAATATTGTTGGCTCTGTCATACATCAACATAAATCAGTCAAAGGTATACATGTTCCCTCTCTTTCTGAACCTCCCTCGTACCTCCCACCCCATCCCACCCCTCTAGGTTGTCTTTTTTTTTCTATCACACAAGTTTTGGATACAACAGTTTACCTAAAATAGGAAGTTACATTTCAATAAATGTATTCATTTGTTGATGGTAGAAACTGGACCATATATTGTATTTGGGCGCAGGCATTTGTTTCCTAAATTTATACTAGGAAACAAATGTCTCCAACAAAATGTAACTTCTAAATGTATAAGTTCCTAAATTTAGAATTTTTATCTTATATTCTAAATAGTTACACTGTACTAGCCAATTCAGAAAACCCACTGAGGTAATAAAGATGTGGAATTAGTGGTGATGGTTACACAATTACAAATATACTAATGACAGTGAATTGTACTGTTTAAAAGGATGAAACATGGCATGTGAATTATTTTTCAATAAAAATATAAAACTTGTTGGTAATAATATATAATATGCTTCACTATCAGAAACTTTTATTGGAAGTAGAAATGTCACTGAAAATAATGCTATTAATAATAATAGTATTAATATTGGCTCCAACCTGGGGAATTCTCTGGCAGTCCAGTGGTTAGGATTTGGCGCTTTCACTGCCAGAGCTCGAGTTCAGTCCCTGGTCAGCGAACTAAGATCCCACAGGCTGTGAGGAGTGACCAAAAAAAAAAAAAAAAGTATACAATTCAGTGACATTTTAGTAAATTTACAGTTGTACAGACAATTGCATGGACAGAGGAGCCTAGTGGGTGACATGTAGTCCATCGAATTGCAAAGAGTCTGACACCACAGAGCGACTAACACACAAAGAATTATGCAACCATCACGACAATCCAGATTTTGAACATTTCCATCACCCCAAAGAGATCCCTCATGTCAATCCCCTTTGCAGTCAATCCCCATACCCATTTCTGGCCCCAGGCAATCACAGTAGTCTGTCTTTCTATACTGATTTGCCTTTTCTGGACATTTTATATAAATGGCATTAGACAGTATGTGGTCTTTTTGCACTCAGCATAAGGATTTTGAGGTTCATCTATGCTGTAGCATCTATCAATAGTGGTTCATTCCTTTCTATTCTTCAATATAATTCCATTTCATGGACAGATCTAGATTTTTTTCCACTTTTTGGGTGTTGTGAATAATATTTCCACAAACATTTTTGTACAAGTTTTTATGAAAACATTTTCATCTTGGTAAATATCTACTTGTGCTATTGCTGAGTCCTATGGTAAACCTATGTTAAACATTCTGAGGAACAGCGAAATTTTTCCAAAACGGCTGAACCATTTTACATTCCCACCACCAATATATGAGGCTCCAGTTTCTCCTTACCAATGCCTGATATTGTCTCTTTTTATTATAGACATTCTTGTAGATATGGTTTCAATGTGCATTTCTCTAATGAATATATTGAGCATCCTTTCATGTACTTAATAGCCACTCAAATATCTTCTTTGGTAAAGTCTTTATTTAAACTCATTTTAAAATTGGGTTATCTTACTGAGTTGCAAGAGTTCTTTATATATTCTGGATACAAATCTTCATCAAATGCGTGATTTGCAAATGTTTTCTCCCAGTCTGTAGCTTGTCTTTTCATTTTCTTAATGGTATCTTTGAAGAACAAAAATTTCTACCTTTGATGAAATCCAATTTATTTCTTTTATGAATTTTGCTTTGGGTGTCAAATTTAATAACCGTTTGCCTAACCCAAGGTGATGAATACTTACTCCTATGTTTTCTTCTTAAAGGTTTATGGTTTCAGTTATTACCTTCCAGATATGTGATCTATTTTGAGTTAATTTTTGTGTATAGTGTGAGGTAAGAGTTCAACTCCATATTTTTGCATGTAGATATCCAATTGTACCAACACTATATACTGAAAAGACAATCCTTTTCCTATGGAATTGTCTTGACATGTTTGTCAAAAATAAAATTGACCATAAAAATGCTTACTTCTGGACTCTCAGTTCTGTTCCATTGATGTACATGTCTATTCTTATGCCAGTACTAAAATGTCTTGACTTCTGTAGTCATTTAGGGCATTTTTAACTATGTTCTTTTTCACAACTGGTTTGGCTCTCCTGGAGCCTTTGAATTTCCACATAAATTTCAGGATCAGCTCGTCAGTTCCTGCAATAAAGTTTGCTGGGTTTCTGATAGGGATTGTTTTATTTTGGGGGTGGATTATATCCTTTTATTCCTTTGGAAACTCTCATCTTCCTAAATAACCCCCAAACTGTTAGCATATATTTCCTAGTAATAATTACTGTGTACTAGGCATGGTGCTGAGTGGTTTGCAGTCATTTCTGCATTTGTTCCTTACAATTACCCTTGGAAATTTTCTATATCCTTAGAAAGGTGAAAAAAATTTTTTGATGTGTACAATGACATTTATTTTTCCACAAACATTTTCTGGCCTCTATGGCAGCATGGACAGTAGTAGGCAAGCAGGTTCTGGAATCAGAACAGTTCAAATCTTAACTTCTTCATTTTCCATCTATGTAAATTTAAATTGTGTACTAGCTACTCTGGGCTTCCCACATGGCGCAGGTGGTAAAGAATCCACCTGCCAGTGTAAGACAGGTCAGTTCGATCCCTAGGTCGGGAAGATCCCCTGGAGAAGGAAATGGCAACCCATTCCAGTATTCTTGCCTGGGAAATCCCACAGACGGAGGAGCCTGGTGGGCTACAGCCCATGGGCTTGCAAAAGTCAAACACAACTTTTGTTGTGCACGCATGCAACAGGCACTAGCTATTCTGAGTCTCAGCAACTTAATCTGTAACAAAGGGCTAGAAATAGTATTGACCTCAAAAAGGAGTAAATGAGATAATATACATCAAACATTTGACAAAAGTAAGCAAGTAATACCTAGAAGGTGTTAAGAAGTCATGTATACCAGATTTTATTGATGACCTTCTTTGTCAGGAACCCTGGAGTAACTGACTGGAGCAACGGTTAAAGGAAAGGAAATCTCAGTACGAACTGAGCATAGTCTTACTAATTATAAATATCTTTCTTCTAAATATTTGCTTGTTTATCTTCACTTCCATCTTTGTGCTGTCATATAGAAAGGTACAGTTGACATGTACTGCTATATTTAAAAGAGATAATCAACAAGGATCTACTGTATAGCATAGGGAACTCTGCCCAGTATTCTGTAATAACCTAAATGGGAAAAGAATTTGAAATATATACATGTCTATGTATAATCAATCACTTTTCTGTACATCTGAAACTAACGCAAGATTGTTAACCAACTATACTCTAATATAAAATAAAAATTTTTTAAATTAATTGCCAGGCAAGAATATTGGAGTGCGTTGGCATTTCTTACTTCAGGGGATTGTTTTAAATCTGTAGGTAAGTTTGAAGAGAATCACCATCTTCTTGACCTTGAGACCTCCATTCCCCGAGGGCCATCTAGCCCCACCTATACGGCCCTCCCCAGTCACGCTTCCAGGACAGTGGGACTCTCAGCCAGGCCTAGGTCCTGGCTGTTCAAGTGTGCACCCTCCCACCAGCTGCCACTGTAGCTAACCCCGCCCCAAGCAGAAGAGGCCAAACTAACTTACCCAAATCCCTTCGTGCCCTGTATGGACAAAGATATTTTGTCCTGAGACAGCTATGCAATCGCTTGTTTTTGTTTTTTTTTTCCAAAGAACTTAGAACCAATAAATAACCTCAGAGCCTAGATTCAATCTCGTCTCTATCCTTAACCACAGTCTCCAAACCCTAAAGCTGTGCTCCTGGCAACAGTCATTACTGGTGGCTTTTCTTCACTTCTTTCATCAAGCAAACACCATATACCAGCTTTTCATTGCTCCCACTCACTCAGCTCGGCCACTCACACTTGGGACATCAGAGAGAGAGAGAGAGAGAGAGAGAGAGAGAGAGAGAGAGAGAGAGAGAGAGAGTGTGTGTGTGTGTGTGTGCATGCGCGCGCGCATGTGCGTCGCGCACATCTACTGAAATGCAGAACTGGCGAATATGCGGCTTGTATCGTGAGACTTCTGAAGTATAGAGCTGCTTTTGACTGATTTATAAAGAAGATAAAAAAGATTAACTTTAGGAAAAGGGTTCATTCTTTTTAACATTTTCATTTACAAAGAGGCATTATCTGTACTGTGTTTCAAAGTAAATATATTTCATTAAAATGACATTAATTTTATCTTTGCTAGATAGTGGATGTTTAACAAGTTACAGTACTTTTCCAGCTAGACTAGCACATCACACTCTTTGTTTTACTCATCTCCCTGGCTATTCCTTCTCTGTGACAGCTCTCTACCTTTGCCTGGATGACTCCTGGTTCTCCAGACCCCAGACCTTGCTCTATTTCCCCTCAGTCCCTTGGTAATCTCCCAAACACGTCATGAATATTTGGCTTCCATGCTGAGGCTTCTGAAACACAGTTATTTTTCACTGGTTTGTAAGGAACACGAAAGTGATTAATTTCTTTAAAAAGTTGATTCTTTTTCATGTTTTTAAGAGGGCCTTGTCAACACTGTATTTCAAGGTAAATATGTTCAGTTAAAATGGACCTAGAGATTGTCATAATGAGTGAAGTAGCTCAGACAGAAAAAGACAAATATCACGAGATCAATCACTTGTATGTGGAATGGTACAAATGAACTTATTTACAAAACAGAAATAGAGTCACAAATGTAGAAAACAAACTTACAGTTACCAAGGGGGTTTGAAGGAAGGACAGGGATAAACTGGGAGATTGGTATTGATATATACACACTGCTGCTGCTGCTGCTAAGTCGCTTCAGTCGTGTCCGCCTCTTAGTGACCCCATGGACTGCAGCCCACCAGGCTCCTCCATCCATGGGATTTTCCAGGCAAGAGTGCTGGAGTGGGGTGCCATTGCCTTCTCCGATATACACACTACTATATATAAAATAGATAACTCAAAGAACCTACTGTATAGCAGAGGGAACTCTAGTCAATACTCTGTAATGACCTGTATGGGAAAAGAATCTAAAAAAGAGTGAATATATGTATAACTGACTCATTTTGCTGTACAGCAGAAATGAACACAACATTGTAAATCAACAACTGCAACAAAAATGTAAAAAATGGCAACATTCACTCTACCACTTATTGATGGTGGATGTTTAGCAGTTTACGGTGCTGTCTCTACAGCTTGGAGTGTGCCACCCTCTAGTCTCCCCGCCCGGATCCCACTGTTCTCCTGGACAGCTCTCTACCCTCCGCATGCCCCAGGCTCTACTCCTCGAACCTTCTCCTTTCTCCCCCATTCCCTTCAAACCTGCTCCTTCTTGAAGTCTTCCAGATCTCAGGAAATGAAAATTCCACGCTTCTTTGCAACCTCTTTTTCCTTTGTCCCTACATCCAGGAAATTCTGTTGGCTCTACCTTCAAGAACATGTACAGAGTCTGGCCAGTTCTCATGTCTCCACTGTGGCTCCCATTTCATTCCATTGTTAGAATTCTTTCCTTACCCATCTCCCTGCTTCCACACTTGTTTGCCTAATTCTTTCTTTAAGTGACCATTTTGTTTGTGAGTGTGTTATCTTCCAGTGTTTTTTTCCCTCTTTCCGTTTTATTGAGATGTAACTGACCTACAGCACTATGTAAGTTTAAAGTATACAGGATGACTTGACTTACATATATTGTAAAATGATTACCACAGTAAGTCTAGTTAACATCCATCACCTCATACAGATATAAGGGGGAAAAAAGAAAAAAAATACTTTTTTCCTTGTGATAAGAACTTTTAGAATCTACTCATTAAGTAACTTTCAAATATACCATACAACAGTGTTAACTATAGTTGTTGCATCAAATATTACATTACGCCTAAGTTCTATTTTTTACACAGCAGCCTGAGTGTTAATCATATTACTCTTCTTCTCAAAACCTTCCAGTGGTTCGTAATTTCTCAAAAGGCCAAAGACCAAAGACTTTATAATGCCCAGCAAGGCTTTACACAGTCTGGTCCCTTATCTCCTTCAAGTCAAGGCTAAAATGACTATCCAATCATCCTAGTTAAAAAGGAAACACCTCTCCTCCTTGACACCCCTCATCTCTTTATCCTACTCTGTTATTTCCTGTATGGTCACATTCTAAGAGACCGTATAATTATAATTTGCTTATTTGTTTATTGCCTGACTTATGTAGTCTATAAAAGGGTAAGGATTTTCATGCATGTGTCACTGATAGAACTGTAGTGCTTAGAACAGGACTTTGCACATAGTAGGCACTCATACACAGAAGAACTGTACAAAAAAGGTCTTAATGACCCAGATAACCACGATGGCGTGGTTACTCACCCAGAGCCAGACATTGTAGAGTGTGAAGTCAAGTGGGCCTTAGGAAGCATTACTACGAACAAAGCTAGTGGAGGTGATGGAATTCCAGCTGAGCTATTTCAAATCCGAAAAGATGATGCTGTAAAAGTGCTGCACTCAATAGGCCAGCAAATTTGAAAAATTTAGCACTGGCCACAGAACTGGAAAAAGGCAGTTTTTATTTCAATCCCAAAGAAAGGCAATGCCAAAGAATGTCCATACTACCATACAACTGCACTCATTTCACATGCTAGCAAGGTAATGCTCAAAATCCTTCAATGGCTAGGCTTCAACAGTATGTGAACTGAGAACTTCTAGATGTACAAGCTGGATTTAGAAAAGGCAGAGGAACCAGAGATCAAACTGCCAACATCTGCTGGATCATAGAAAAAGCAAGGGGATTAAAAAAAAATCTACTTCTGCTTTATTGACTATACGAAAGCCTCTGACTGTGTGGATCACAACGAACTGTGGAAAACTTTTAGAGATGGGAATACCAGACCATATTACCTGTCTCCTGAGAAATCTGTATGCAGAACAAGAAGCAACAGTTAGAACCAGACATGGAACAACCAACTGGTTCAAAATTGGGAAAGAAGTACCTCAAGGCTGTATTTTGTCAACCTGCATAATTAATTTATATATATATATAAATATTATATATTACATATTATATATTACATCATGTGAAATGCTGGGCTGGATGACTCACAAGCTGGAATCAAGATTGTCAACAGGAGAAATAACAATAACCTCAGATAGGCAGATGATACCACTTTAATGGCAGAAAGCAAAAAGGAACTAAAGAGCCTCTGGAGGGTGAAAGAGGAGAGTGAAAAGCTGGTTTAAAACTCAACATTCAAAAAACGAAGATCATGGCATCCAGCCCCATCACTTCATGACAAATAGAAGGGGGAAAAGTGGAAACAGTGACAGATTTTATTTTCTTGGGCTCCAAAATCACTGTGGACGGTGACTGCAGCCACGAAATTAAAAGTTGATTGCTCCCTGGAAGAAAAGCTATAACAAACTTAGTGTATTAAAAAGCAGAGACATCACTTTGCCAACAAAGGTATGTATAGTCAAAGCTATGGTTTTTTCTAGTAGTTACATACAGATGTCCAAGTTGGACCATAAAGAAGGCTGAGTGCTGAAGAATTGATACTTTTGAATTGTGATCTTGAAGAAGACTCTTGAGAGTCCCTTGGATAGAAAGGAGATCAGACTTGAAGAGCTGACTCACTGGAAGATCCTGATGTTGGGAAAGATTGAGGACGAGAGGAGAAGTGGGTGACAGAGGATAAGACGGTTGGAAAGAAAGTCAAGTCACTCAGTTGTGTCCGACTCTTTGTGACCCCGTGGACTGTAGCCTGTCAGACTCCTCTGTCCATGGAATTTTCTAGGCAAGGATACTGGAGTGGGTTGCCATATCCTTCTCCAGGGGATCTTCCTGACCCAGGGATCGAACTTGGATCTCCTGCACTGCCAGCAGCCTCTTTACCATCTGAGCCACCAGGGAGATGGTTGGATGGCATCACTAACTCAATGGACATGAGTCTGAGCAAACTCCAGGAGATAGTGAAGGACAGGGAACCCCGGCGAGCTGCAGTCCATGAGGTCATAAAGAGTTGGATGCAACTTGAGACTGAACAACAACAGAGGCACTCATAAATATTTATGGCATGAATAAGTAAATCAGTAGATTATAAGGGAAAAATTTACTTAATTAACTAGGAGTAAAAAATAATCTAACACTGTGAAAATCATTTAATATGTTAATGAGTATAATAACATAATGGTCTTCCCAGGTGGCTCAGTTGGTAAAGAATCTGCCTGCGAATGCAGGAGACCCAAGAGACATGGGTTTGTTCCCTGGATCACGAAGATCCTCTGGAGAAGGAAATGGCGACCCACTCCAGCATTCTTGCCTGGAAAATTCCATGGACAGAGGAGCCTGGTGGGCTATAATCCATGTGGTCGCAAAGAGTTGAACAGGACTGAGTAACTGAGGACACATAATAACATAATACAGTAGAAAGAGCATGAGGTAAGAGGTGCCACAGGAGGGTAGAAGCCCTGATTGCCAAGGTCTACACATGCCAGCCTTCCTGAGTTTTGCTTCTTTCCCTCTCCCATTCATGCCCTACTGTCACTCTACTAAATTTTTGGCGGTTCTCTAAATAAAGGTGCCTGGCTGACTCTTTCAGGCCTGGAAGGCACTGCCCTGTGGGTGTCCTTTACCCATTTCCTTTTCCCCTTTCCTCCTTCCCTTTGAACTGTGCTTAGCAATCATTGCCTCTGAGTAGCCTTGCTCGACCTGTTGCATCCTAGACTGCACTTCTCATCTGTGATTGCACACACAGCACCCCATGCTGTCTAAACCTGTCACCGTGTGTTAGGGACTCTGAAACCAAACCTGAATAGTTTTGAACTCTTTTTGGCTGACCACAGGTGAAAAGCAGTTCCTCTAACCACTGCCAGCAGAGAATTGTTTGCTAGGGCTTTAAGGATGGAAGTGAAATATGAAGAAGCATTGGGTTTCTGGAAGAATCACAGTGTTGAGTCTTCTTGACCATAAAGATATAAATGATCACTTCAATTTTCCTTTTGGTGGTGTGGTGGCTCCCTATGTTGGTGAAATGACACACGTGTAAATATTTCAGACACAGTTTCATGAGAGGAGGGCCCTTGGAAGGGCCTTTGCTTCTTTTCGCATCCACAACCCTTTTGGATTTCGTATTCTCCTTGCTGGGCCCAGGGGATGGGTCTGGGGGCTCATGAGATTTGGGAAGGGAGATGGGAGAAACAACTGATTCACCCCAAATAGAACAGATCTGACTCTGAGATGATCAAAGAGAACATCCCTGTGCAAGGATCTCTAGAACCTGTGACCTGTTTTTAAAGAGACTGAAGTTTCTTTGTGAAGGCTTTAGGCTTTTGCTTTCCTAGGGAAGTGCAGGGAAAATTAAGTTTGTGTGTCATGAAGTGCAAGGAGAGAGCTGGAGAAATGTGGAGAGGTGGTGACAGACCAGAAGGCCAGAAGTAATTGGAGAGAAGCTAAGAACCATTCCAAGTGACACGTGACCAGTGATACCTGAGATGAGGAAACATTAACCAGGAGTCCTCCAACATTCATGAAAACACCAATTTCCTATTAGTCACGCAACATAAAGATTCAAGTTATTCTATTTGGCTGTTAAAACAACAAACTGTCAAGGCTGGAAAATCTGGGGACCCTCAGATTTCACATTGAAGGCTCCATCTGGGTTAGGGCCTCCCAGGGGTACCTAGAGGTAAAGAACCCTCCTGCCAATGCAGGGGACAGAAGAGGCGGTTCAATCCTGGGGTTGGGAAGATCCCCTGGAGAAGGGCATGGCAACCCACTCCAGTATTCTTGCCTGGAGAATCCCATGGACAGAGGAGCCTGGTGGGCTACAGTCCATAGGGTCTTAAAGAAGACACAACTGAGCAACTTAGCACTCATCTGGGATAATGACCAGGAAATAATGCTTAGGGCAAGAGCCACCAACCTGTTGAATGGGTCAGTGTACAGGTCTTGGCGTGGACCCACAGAAGAAGTTTGTATGGATTGGGGGGATACTTTGCTTTCACTTTTCACTTTCACGCACTGGAGAAAGAAATGGCAACCCACTCCAGTGTTCTTGCCTGGAGAATCCCAGGGACGGGGGAGCCTGGTGGGCTGCCATCTATGGGGTCGCACAGAGTCGGACACGACCGAAGCAACTTAGCAGCAGCAGCAGCAGGTGGGCCCTGAAGGACTGAGAGAGACTGGATCTCACAAGTTACCTCTTCAGGGGAGTGCTTGGCAAAAGTTTTCAAGAGGAAAGAAAATGCATGTGCAGCTTTATTAGGTTTTCCTGAGGGTGTAACTCTGATTCCCTGAGACTGGAGTGGAGGTTAGTTACATGAAAAGTGATTACCAAGATAATTACTGCAGACTCTGGATTTCTGAAAAGCCTCAATTTATTTAAATAAAGAGAGAGAGAGAGAGAGAGAGAGAGAGAGAGAGAGAGAGACTTCCCTGGTGGTCCAGTGGCTAAAACTCTGAGCTACCAATGCAGAGGTCCTAGATTTGATCCCTGGTCAGGGAGAATGGCAAACCACTTCAGCATTCTTGCCTTGAGATCCCCATGAACAGTATGAAAAGGCAAAAAGATATGATACTGAAAGATGAACTCTGCAGGTTGGTAGGTGCCCAATATGCTACTAGAGAAGACCAGAGAAATAGCTCCAGAAGGAACAAAGAGGCAACGCCCAGTTGCAGATGTATCTGGTGGTGAAAGTAAAGTCTGATGCTCTAAAGAGAAATATTGCATAGGAACCTGGAATGTTAGATCCATGAATCAAGGTAAATTGGAAGTGGTCAAGCAGGAGATGGCAAGAGTGAACAATGGCATTTTAGGAATCAGTAAACTAAAATGGACGGGAATGGGCTTCTTTAATTCAGATGACTATTATATCTACTACTGTGGGCAAGAATCCCTTAGAAGAAATGGAGTAGACTTTATAGTCAACAAAAATCTGAAATGCAGTACTTGGGTGCAATCTCAAAATTGACAGAGTGATCTCTTTGTTTCCAAGGCAACCCATTCAATTACACAGTAATCCAAGTCTATGCCCCAACCAGTAATGCCAAAAAAGTTGAAGTTGAACAGTTCTATGAGGACCTACAAGACCTTCTAGAACTAACACCAAAAAAAGATGTCCTTTTCATCATAGGGGACTGGAATGCAAAAGTAGGAAGTCAAGAGATACCTGGAGTAACAGGCAAGTTTGGCCTGGGAGTACAAAATGAAGTAAGGCAAAGGCTAACAGAGTTTTGCCAAGAGAATGCACTGGTCATAGCAAATACCCTCTTCTAACAACACAAGAGACTCTACACATGGACATCACCAGATGGTCAACACCAAAATCAGATTGATTATATTCTTTGCAGCCAAAGATGGAGAAGCTCTATAAAGTCAGCAAAAACAAGACCAGGAGCTGACTGTGGTTCAGATCATGAACTCCTTACTGTCAAATTCAGAATGAAATTGAAGAAAGTAGGGAACACCACTAGACCATTCAGGTATGACCTAAATCAAATCCCTTATGATTATACAGTGAAAGTGACAAATAGATTCAAGGTATTAGATCTGATAGAGTGCCTAAAGAACTATGGACGGAGGCTCCTAACACTGTACAGGAGGCAATGATCAAAACCATCCCTAAGAAAAAGAAATGCAAAATGGTTGTCTGAGGAGGCCTTACAAATAGCTGAGAAAAGAAGAGAATCGAAAGACAAAGGAGAAAAGGAGAGATATACCCATTTGAATGTAGAGTTCCAAAGAATAGCAAGGAGAGATGAGAAAGCCTTCCTCAGTGATCAATGCAAAGAAATAGAGGAAAACAATAGAATGGGAAAGACTAGAGATCTCTTCAAGAAAATTAGAGATACCAAGGGGACTTTTCATGCAAAGATGGGCACAATAAAGGATGGAAACGGTAAGGACCTAACAGAAGCAGAAGATATTAAAAAGAGGTGGCAAGAATACACAGAAGAACTATACAGAAAGATCTTAATGACCTGAATAACCACAGTGGTGTGATCCGTCACCTAGAGCCAAATACCTTGGAGTGTGAAGTCAAGCGGGCCTTAGGAAGCATCACTATGAACACAGCTAGTGGAGGTGACAGAATTCCAGCTGAGCTATTTCAAATCCTAAAAGATGATGCTGTAAAAGTGCTGCACTCAATATGCCAGCAAATTTGGAAAACTCAGCAATGGCCACAGAACTGGAAAAGGTCAGTTTTTATTTCAATCCCAAAGAAAGGCAATGCCAGACAATGTCCATACTACCATACAATTGCACTCATTTCCCATGCTAGCAAGGTAATGCTCAAAATCCTTCAATGGCTAGGCTTCAACAGTATGTGAACTGAGAACTTCCAGATGTACAAGCTGGTTTTAGAAGAGGCAGAGGAACCAGATATTACCTCTTGGTCAACACCTCTTGGATCATAGAAAAAGCAAGAGGATTTCAGAAAAATATCTACTTCTACTTCATTGATTATGCTAAAGCCTTAACTTATGTGGATCACAACAAACTATGAAAAATTCTTAAAGAGACAGGAATACCAGACCATCTTACCTCTCTCCTGAGAAACCTGTATGCAGGTCAAGAAGCAACAGTCAGAACTGGACATGGAACAACGGCCTGGTTCCAAATTGGGGAAGGAGTACCTGAAGGATGTATATTGTCACCCTGCTTATTTAACTTACATGCAGAGTACATCATGGGAAATGCCGGCTTGGATGAAGCTCAAGCTGGAATCAAGATTGCCAGGAGAAATATCAATAACCTCAGATATCCAGATAATATTACCCTTATGGCAGAAAGCGAAGAGGAACTAAAGAGCCTCTTGATGAAGGTGAAAGAGGAGAGTGAAAAAGTTGGCTTAAAGCTCAACATTCAGAAAACGAAGATCATGGCAACTGGTCCCATCACTTCACGGCAAATAGATGGGGAAACAATGGCAACCGTGACAGATTTTATTTTGGGGGGCTCCAAAATCACTGTGGATGGTGATTGCAGCCATGAAATTAAAAGACAATTGCTCCTTGGAAGGAAAGCTATGACAAACCTAGAGAGCATATTAAAAATCAGAGACATTACTTTGCCAACAAAGGTCCATATAGTCAAAGCTATGGATTTGCCAGTAGTCATGTATGGATGTGAGAGTTGGACCATAAAGAAGGCTGAGCACTGAAAAACTGATGCTTTCAAACTGTGTTGGAGAAGACTCTTGAGAGTCCCTTTGATTAAACTAGTCAATCATAAAGGAAATCAATCCTGAATATTCACTGAAAGGAATGATGCTGAAGTTGAAACTCCAATACTTGGGTCACCTGATGTGAAGTGCTGACTCATTAGAAAATATCCTGATGCTAGCAAAGATTGAGGGCAAGAGGAAAAGTGGGTGACAGAGGACAAGATGTTTGGATGGCATCACTAACTCAATGGACATGAGTTTGAGTAAACTATGTATGGGATATGGTGAAGGACAGGGAGACCTGGAGTGCTGCAGTCCATGGGGTTGCAAAGAGTCAGACACAACTGAGCAAATGAACAACAGGGAACTAGATCTCACATGTGGTGACTAAGAGTTCACATGCCACAGCTAAAGATTCCGCATGCCACACCTGAGATCCCTCCAGCCGCAACTAAGACCCGGCACAGCCAAATAAGTAAATAAAAATTAAAAGACCCTTTAAAAAAAATGATGGAGAGGAGGGGTTACAGTCGATATACAGTATCCTAAATCCTCAGAATCCCTGGCTGGGAACTTCCTTCCAACTCCACTACCACTCGCAGTCCCAAGCCTCTAGCATGCTACGGGACTGCTAGATACCTGGTTTGAGGACTGTATTCTTAAAAAGTAAGCCAGCCTGCTAGAAAAGCAGCTTCCACTTCCCCCATGGGGCTCTATCAGTGTGAAAAGATGCCCTGAAGGCATTCAGGAGCTCCTATTACTTTCCAGTGAGGAAAAGAACTGAAGACAGGAATTATCTGGAGGAGTTAATTTAAAAGATGTGGTTTTACTTTGGTTGGTCTCTCAGAAGCGGAATGCTTCTTATTATACTAAGACCTTTCCATAAAACACTCACTTAAAAAAATGTATTATGCTTTTAAAAAAATTTTGTTTTAAAACATTTTAAAAAGTGGTAGTGAGGGAGGCATCAGTGAGTTAAGATAACTTTTTTTCAGGGGTGGGCTCTACATAGTAAATATAAAGATTGGTGGAAAGACATGGCTGTTTCAGAAATTATATACACACACATTTTGGACTTGATGAAATTTCACAAATGAAACCATGAAATATAGTAAGGAGTGTACTGATGGGGCTTCCTTGCTGATCCAGTGGTTAAGAATCTGCCTTGCAGTGTAAGAGATACAAATTCAGTCCCTGGTCCCTGAAGACCCCACATTCCTCAGAGCAACTAAGCCCATATGCCCCAACTACTGAGCCTGTGCTCCAGAGCCCGTGAGCGCAGCAGCTACTGAAGCCCCTGCACCCTAGGGTGGATGCTCCACAATAAGAGAGGCCAATGCAATGAAAAGCCTGCACATGCAAGGAAGAGTAGCCCCCGCTTGCGGAAACTAGAGAAAGCCCACGCAGCAAAGACGACCCAGCACAGTCAAAAATAAATAAATAAATCTTAAAAAAAAAAAGGAGTGTGTGGAAGACAACAGCTCATGATGTCACCCACTGCAGTTATATGTACACCTGCTACTCAGAATACAGATACATTTCAGTTCCCGCTTGAATAAGGAACAGAAGTCTCTCTCCAACAGGTCAGTGCCACTCTGTAATGTATAGTTTAAAATGTATGTCTGTTAGCTAATGTGCAAAAATCAAACTCCAGCACTTTTGGATGTCCAAAGTTGAATCTATGCCGTTTTAAAGTTATTTTATGACTTACAGTTTTTAAAAGCTGGTTTTATACTTTAAATTGGAAAAGGGACGCGTATTTCCCTATTTTCAAAAGATGAGAGTGATTCTCTTATTTTTTCCCACGGAGTAGACTACTTCAGCAAAATGGTACACCGTGTGCTATATCTGGCCTCTTGGGAAACATGACATATTCAAGTTTGCTAGAAAGAGATTAATGATCGCTTTCAGCCATACATCTCACTGTGACTTCTTCAGGATATTTATTGGTCTGAAGAGAAAATGGCGGCGGGGGTGGGGGTAAGAGAAATTTCTGTTTAGGATCAGAAATGGGCAATGGATGACTTAAGGTTAACTGTCCACTGGCTTCCAACTGTGTTTTTCTGTCATCTACACTTTTCCCATATGGAGATTTCACAACAATAAATTTACAAGACAGTCCTGTAATGCAGTTTTAAATTATTAAATCAAGAGAAGACGGTATGTAAAAAGCACGAGCTACACCTCTAGAGCCGATTTGTCAGAAACGCACAACAACCCTTAAAATCACTGCTCTCTGAATGTTCGTTCTTGCCATCTATTTTGACGCAAATAGAAACGGAACAGCATTTTTAGATCCGGCATTTCTGTGTGGTGCAGACATGCAGGCTTCTATGAATTTTCTCACCTCTGGGAAATGTACTTCTGAACCGTGTAACTGTTGTGCAACTAGCCAAGTGGAACTATGACGCAACAGTCCGCCGCAAGTTGCCTTTAAAACAATGATGTCATTTGGCGCAGATGTAGTCACGTTTATAACACAGGTAGATACCGCAAAGCACCCTCCATATCGTCCCTGAGTCCCCCACCCCCACCGTGTGCCAGATGCAAAAAAGACATTTTCCGGGTTTCCTAACCCTCAACTTGTGGAGGGTGGGCGCACCACAGTGGCTCGAGCCCACCGCTCTTGCAAGTGAAGTGGGACCGCGGCGAGGGGACCAGCACTGCCGAGAGTTCCCAGCCCCGACGGCGAAGCCGCAAGGGAAGCCGCGTTGGGCCGGGCCCACGGCCGCAGCGCCGACCGCTTTAGTCCCTCCGTGAGGCCCGCTGGCGTGGCGGGCAGAACGTGGGGCCCCGCGGGCGTGGGACAGCCCAGCCCCCATCCCGCTCCCACACCCGCTCCCGCTCCCGCGGCGCCGGAAGTGACGCGCGCTGGCTGAAAGATGGCGGCATTGGCGCTCGACCAGGGGGAAGGTAAACACCCTCCAGGCCGCTGCCCGCGCGCGGGCCCCCTCGAGGCGCCGGCGGGGGCCGAGGGTGCCTCCCGGGCCTGCGTTCCAACTCTCGGCTTCCCACCCTTCGACCGCCCTACCCGCGTGGCAGGCTTCCGCGTTGTACGACGGCGCACCGGGCCCCCTGCCGACGGGCCCCGCCTCCCTGGGCGGGCCCCGGGCGGCTCCCGCGGCCCGCAGGGGGCGCGCGGCCCGGAGCGGCCCCTGGCTCGTGGCCCCGCAAGCTCCGCCCCTTTCCCGCCCCTTTCCCGCCTTCCTCCACCCCCGGCGTGGGTGATCCTGAGGCTCCGCGCGCTCTGGGGCAGAAGCCCGGAGACGCCGTCGTCGACGTCTTCACCGCCGGTGCTTCTCCTGCTGCCCGCGGCCCCCCAGCCCCTCTCTCCGCCCGAGGCCCCGCGTCGGCCCTCCCGCCGAACCCCGCCGGGCGCTGCGAAGCCCCTGGCGTTGGCAAGGCCGGCCCCGGCCCCGACGCCGCTCCGCCTCGCCCGACTGTCTCGAATCTCTCCTCAGTGCTGTCTTCTTTCCCAGGACTGGTTTCGTGGGGGCCGCAGGCGCGCAGTCTCGCCCCCCGCCAGAGCGCCCCGGCTCGGCCCGGGAGCGGCTTCTTGTAGACGTTCGAGGAGCCTGCCGAGTGCCGTCCCGGCGCCCGACCGCCCACCGTCCGGCCCATTGGCCCGCTTCTTCCTGATGCAGACTGCCGTCCACTAGAGGCTGGACAGACCCCCGAGGTGCGTAGCCGCCCCTGGCCCTCCGGCCTGCGGGAGCCCGGGCTTCGTCCGCGGCTCCGCGCTAGGCTCGGATTCGGTAGCCCCTTTGCACTGACCCCAGTCGCACATTTGGTTGACGCCGAGATCTAATTTGTCTTTGAGTTTACTTAGATTGTTTGAAATCTAATTTTTTTCCCAAAGAGGAAAAAAAAAAAAGGAAGAAGCATAATTCAGCCATTTTTTGCAGCACACAGCTGCAGGTACCATGATTATTTTCTCCCTATCCCGCTCCTTCCCTTTAAAAATGCTATTTTTGCCTGAAATAGAACTATGCGAAATGCGAGGCGTAAAACGCGGAATCAGAAGGTCTGGGTTCGACTAGGTGACTCTGAGAAAATCGCTTACCGAACCTCGGTTTCTTATCTATGAAATCGAGTCGGTAATAGCCACATCACAGGGTAGTGAGGACTGTATGAGGTCATATATGTGAAAATAATCCGTAGCTGTAAAGTGTTGTAAAAATGCAAGGCAATTTTTAAAGTAACCTTTGCCAGAGTGGTGAATGTTGTAGTGGCTAACTGTTGCTGCCTCTTTTTTCCCTATATTATAAGCGATAAGGACGGAAATTAGTAAAGCACTGCTCTGAATCGATTAGATATAGTCACGTTGCTTGGCCTTCTTCTCCGAAATGCTAACTGCTTATTTAAATAACGGTATTCTTTAATTCAAATTTAACGTTTCTGAGGTGCTTTGCTTTTCATTTTTCTAGGCCGCTTATGGCCTTTTGCTTACTCGGAATATTAAACACCTTGCATTTGTTGAGTCGTTTCTGTTTTTCGGATTTACATTTTTCAAGAATAATATCTTGATAAAATTGTCATTTGGAAAATGCTGTTAAGAGATATACCTTAATTTTTATTGCCTGTTTTTCATATCTAGGAAACAAGATGCCTGAATATTTCTACTAATTTGAAAATTGTTTTTGGAGAGCTCATACATGCATTCGGATTTCTGTAACTAATAGATCTAGAAATGTATAGAGAATCTCAGCTTTTTGACACTTAATATAGTTTTTATGTAATTTAATTCTCTTTTTAATCATCACCACACTTAGTTGGTGCTTGGAACCAGTTTTTCTATGGTAAGGGATGTTAATTTGCACTTTTTATTGCTGATCAGCTTGGGGGGGATAATGAAATACATAAGCCTTAAATACTTGTGGGTTGAAAATCGGAATTTTTTATCAGAATTTATAATATATATGTGTAACAGTATGGGATCATTCTTATTTGGCACATTAAAAATACATGGTCTGGCTTTTAAAAATGGGTCATAAAAAGTGAAAGAGAAGCTTTCTAAAATATATAGTTTTAGCCAATAAATGGGTTTTCTGAGTTTTTTTCCTGAAATGTTTTATTAAATTTATAATCCAATGCCGATTGTCTTTCTGAATATACTTTTGTTTTTTTAAAAAGGGCAGAATAATATAAGGCGGCAGGATTAAATTAGCAAAAGGAAGAGCCTACTTTAAGGTGCTAGCTTTTATACGTTGGACTTACTGCTTGTCCTGAAGATAAAATTTTGGCAAACCATTGCTTTATTGGGACTTTCAAAGTTTGGCCATCTTTTTGCCTTGATCTGGGTTACCTGGGGGTAAAATTTTGGAACTGGGACCGGTGTGGCTTCATGGGTGTCCAGAAGAACCCCAAATTTGGTTTAATAATCAGTGCGTAAAACTGATACTGTACAATATAAAGGTGAACAGTAAAATTCATGATAATGTAAATTTCTGATTTATCTTTACTTAGAATGCATTAAACAGCAAATTAAAAGAATACCATGATATATAGAGAGAGACCTCAGAAGAAAGGAGAAAGCTTTATACTTCAGTACCTTTTTTTTTTTAATACTTTAGTACCTTTAATGACACTTTTTTCCAGCTTTTGAACGAGGGGTCCCCCATTTTCATTTTGCCCTGGGCTCCTCAAATTATGTGGCACGTCAGTTGTCAAATTTGCCTTTTCCTATTTTAAATGTTTTGAGAGTGAAAACCATTAACTGTGAGGAGAATGAATCTGTAGTTTAGGAGGGGTTGGATTAAATTATTAGAATATATCTCCTTTGAATTGGTATGGTGTAGTCCATGTGGGCTTCCCTGGTAGCTCAGTTGGTAAAGAATCCGCCTGCAATGCAGGAGCCCCCGGTTCGATTCCTGGGTGGGGAAGATCCGCTGGAGAAGGGATAGGCTACCCATTCCAGTATTCTTGGGCTTCCATTGTGGCTCAGCTGGTAAAGAATCCGCCTGCAATGCGGAAGATTTGGGTATGGTCCCTGGGTTTGGAAGATCTTCTGGAGAAGGGAAGGGCTACCCACTCCAGTATTCTGGCCTGGAAAATTCAGTCCATGGGGTTGCAAAGAGTTGGATGCGACGGAGAGACTTTCACTTTCAGTCCATGTGGACTTTTTTCCCCCCCTAATTAAAAAAAAATTTTGGCCATACCACACTGCATGTGGAATCCTAGTTCTCAGACCAGGGATCGAACCTGCACCCCCTGCATTGGAAGCGGGGAGTCTTAACCAGTGTGCCTCCGGGGAAGTCCTCATGTGTTTTTTGTTTTTTTTTTTAAACTGAAGAGACATGAAAGGCAGTTATTGGTGAAAGATTGCAGGATAGTGGTTAAACTCCAAGGCTCTGAAGTCAGACTGGCCCCATCTTATTAGGAATCATAGCCTTGGGCAAGTTACTTAACCCCTGTGTGTTTTGATTTTTCTCATCTCTAAATCAGGGATGGTTACAGAACATGGAGGGTTCTGAGAGTTAAACTTATCTATTCATCCTATAAGTATTTATTAAGCACTTATTATGTGCCAAGCAGCATTCCTAGAAAGGTTCTGGGAATACAACAGTGAATACAAACAAAAAAAAAGAAAAGAAACAACAGAAAAATAAACTGAGTAAGGAATATAGCCTGTATCTCATTTAGTATACTGTGGAGACAAATAAAACAGAAAAGAAAAGAAGATTTTCTGTTGCATAGGGTGGGTGGGTGGTTTTCTCTTTCAGAGAGAGGTTGCGGGGCAGGGGTTGCCTCACCAAGATAAAACACTGGAGCCATGTATGTTGGGATTAGCGATCCAGTCAGAGGGAACGGCAAATTTAGGGGCTTTAAGGTGGGTGTGTTGACTGGTTTTCAAGAAGCAGCAAAGAGACTAGTGTGTCTGGGACAGGGTGAACAAGGGGCAGGAATTAGGAGATAATTATTATTTATTATTGCTGTTCTAGGAGTCACTGGAGAAACTCTCATAGTTCATCTTTGCCATGGGTATGTGTTTGTGTGTGTATATATACACACATGTACATATACATACATACTGCTGCTGGTCCGAAAGTGGGAGGCCTTTTCAGAATTAAAAATTTTAGCTTTGGAATAAAGAAACTAGAAAAGGCAAGATATTTCCACAGGCTTTCTGTTTTTAATATAAGCCCTTTATAATTCATCTGGCTGAATCATTGAAGCAGATAAAAACGAATAGAAGATTTATTCTTTGTCTCTGATAAGATCATTGAATTTAGTTAATGATTCTGCATCACTTAAAAGATTTACAGGAAATCCGTATCATAACATCAAGACCTTCCAGAAGGTTCAGTTGTTTACTTCTTGTGTAAAACTAAGATGTTAACATTATAGTATTGATGATTTCATGTTAGAAAGTAACTTAGAAGATTCGGGGTTGTATTCCCCAGTAGAGGCTTTTCCTAGAATTCTCACTGGATCCAATCTCTAAAGGCTAGGGAAGCTGTTTTCCATGACATCACTCTTGGACTACTTTTACTTGTGAGGAATAAGCAGAGGAGCATTAAACTAAAATCTTCTGATGAAAAAATAGCATTGAAACAGGAGTGGGTTTTTTTTTCTCATAAGGGTTCTTTTTATTATAGGATGACTAAATGCTAAACATACCTGAAAAATGAAGTAATTTAGATAACAGATGCCAACTGGGAGGCTGGAGGACCCAGAGCCTTTCTAAAAGCTTAGTTAAATAGTCATTGGCAGTTTGGTACTGACTTATAAAAACATTTTGATGGACAAGAAAGAATTTCCAGTAGTAAACAAATTAGTTAACTTATGCAGCCTTTTCTCTAATATTAGACTTAATTGTTTCTCAGTTTGAGCAGTATATCTCAGGGTAAAAGGGCTGCGAATAGAGCTAATAAAGTTGGTCTGTTTTTGAATTTTTCTTTCCTTTTAGATTAAGTTGGTCACTTTGAGGTTGTTAAATAAAAGATTTTTACTTTATAGATTAAAGAAATTGTGAGGAATTTTATGATTCAGAAATTAATTCTGTTTTTATCTGTAGTAAGCCTTGCATTTTCTTTTTAGTATGCAAGTATGGCATTTTCTACGTAGGGTTTAACATTGGTAGGCTAACAGTTTGAGGATGAAGGTAATATGAAATAATTTCAAATTTTCACTGAAGATATGCATATCAACCTCTGAGAATCTAGCTTTGGTATTGAATAAATTAGGGATTTGTATGAATTTTCAAGCAGCTGTGGAGATAGTGTGAAAGCATTAAATTATTGCTTATGGCATAAACATGGAGGTTAATTTTGAAACATCTCTACTTGCCTGGAATTTTGCCTTCCAATCAGAATGACAGCCTTCTAGCTGAAAAGGAAGCATTTAATTTCTTTGCCTTTGAGTTCCTGTCTAGTTTTACCCTCACCAGACTTTCTTTACTCGTCACTGGAGAGTTTGAACTGTTAGAAATTTCTGTGGTATAAATAGCAGTAATGGTCTTTCAGAGCAGAGGTAGGAAGAGGTTGCTTTGTGTATGTGTGTGTATATTGTCATTTATCTCTTGTACAGTCAGTGGTACTTAACTTTTTGGTCTTAGAACGTCATTATATTCTTAAAATTTATTGGAATCTCAAAGAGCTTTTGTTTATGTGGGTTGTATCTATTTATATTGAGCATTGTAGAAATTAAAACTGGGAAGTTTGAAAAATACCTTAAATGAATTTAAAATCCCATTACTTGTTAATTCTAAATTTTTTTTTCTGGCCTCACCAGGGCCTATGGGATCTTAGTTCCTGAGCCCCCAGCATTGGGAGCTCAGAGTCTCAACTACTGGACCACCAGGGAAGTTCCTAAATAGCATTTTTTAAATGAAAAATAACTACTTCCCAAACAACAAAAAGCTTAGAAGAATAGCATAGTTTTACATTTTTGCAAGTCTCTTTAATGTCTGGCTTAATAAAAGACAATGGCTTCTTATCATTTCTTATCACATGTAGTCTCTGGAAAACACTGAGAGAATGAAAGTAAACAAGAAAAATCACTTTTAAAATTATTATGAAAATTTTTTTGATCTCACAAAGTCCTCTTCGGGGACTGAAGCCCCTGGACCACACTTTGAGAAATACTATACCACTCATTCTCATGCACAGAGAATGTGAGGCTTTATTTTTTCTTTAGTCAGTGCCAAGTTTATGGAAGGGGACAAACTCCAGTGTTTCTTTCCTGATAATATAAGTATGCCTTGTCATTTAGTTTAAGTTGGTTCCCCTTTTGAAAAAAACCTACTGTTTGGAATTCTGAAGGCCAAATGTAGAATACAGAAGTGTAGAAGGCCAGGGGTATGCAGGTTCATAAACCCATGATTTCTCTTAATCTGACTTACCTGTTTTCAAGAGTGAGGATACATGATTTTTGTACACTGAGCATTTTGTTAGTAAATAACTTTTCTCAAAGCTCCTTAACAGATTTTTTTTTCTCCAAACCTCACTGATTTTGTAGAATTATTTGATTTTGTTTACTTTTACAATGATTAGTTCTTACAATTACTAATTTATTCCTTAAATTTCTATAATTATCTATATAAATTTTGTGTTTTCCTTTTTGTATTCTTCTTACACTTTTTCTTGTTATTTGCTTATATGTGTTTTTTGTGTGTTATTTTTGTTTTATTTTAATTTAAGCCTTTTTTTTTTCTTTATAGCTTCCAGGGTATGGATTGTGAACAAGGTGGTTTTGTTTCACGTGTTCATTTGTAAGTTTGGTTGTTTGATGCCTTAAACATTTATGTTACAGATCCATGCTGTCCAATAGAATGTAATGCAAGCCACATATGTAATTTACAATTTTCTCATAGCCACAGTTTTAAAAAGTAGAAAACAGGTGAGATTAATTGTAATGTTTTATTTAACTCAGTATATCCAAAATATTCCAACATGTAGTCACTATTAAAAATTTGTATAATGAGATATTTTCCTTTTTTTTTGTACTAAGTCTTCAAAATCGGGTGTTCATTTTACACTTAACGCACATCTCAATTTGATCTAACCATATTTCCAATGTTCAAAAACCCCATAGGTAGTGGCTTTCATATTGAACAGCACAGATACAAAGAGTAGTTACTCTTGTTGGGGCAGAAAAGCTAGAAAATTGTGCTTGTGTGAAGAGAAAAAATGGAAAACAATGCCATTGCAAACAAGGTCCAGTGTTTTGACTACCAATACATTTCCTGATCTCTTATAAATTTGCATTGTGGTAAACCTTAGGGTGGTGTGGGGTCTGTAGAGGGGAGTTTGAAGGGTGTTAAGTTCCTGTGGTTGTGTGGGTGATAAGGACATTAGGTAAGAGTTAGACAGGGAAGGCAGCATTGATTGACCTCTGGTGGGGTGCTTCCCTCTGGGCTAGACATTTAACTTACCTTAATTTATTTGATCATCACCCCAACTCAATAATAATAGATGATGATTGTTCCTAATATATGGATGGAAACTGAGGTCAGGAAGTTAGATTTCTCCCAGACACACTGATGGTAAGTACTAATAAGTGCTCTGATTTCAAAGATTTTGCTCTTTTCTAGCCACACTATTTTGTATGTTTTGCAAATCAGGTTCTAGCCTTAACTCTGTTTCAAACTAGTTATATGACCTTGAAGAAAAATATTACCTGTGGATATTATATCTTCATCTATCAAGTCAGAGTTGGCTTGAGTCCTGAGAGACTTTGCTAAGAAAATAAGCTGGATTTGAAGTGCTGTTGCTAAGAAGGGTTTCTCCACATTAACTGGACTGTTAAAGGGTCAGGGTTATTTTATTCATTCCAGTAACTGTATGTGAAGGGGCGTAATAATAGGCCCTAAAGCTATGGTATACTTAAGGACCATATGCTGTTCTATGTTGTCATGTGTATTAACTCATTTATTTCTCACAGCAGCCTAATGAGATAGGCTCTGTTAATATTAGTATCCCCTTTTTACAGATGAGGACATTTAGAACACAGAGAGGCTAAGTAGCTTGCTCCAAGGTCACAGAGCTAATAAGAGGTACAACCAGGATTCAAACACAGACATCTGACTCCAGACCTATACTCGCTACTGTTTAGAGACTGTATCATGTTGAGCAGTTAACATTGATACTGAGTATCGATATACATGCTTCCCGTAAAAGTGTAAGATATTGCTCCTTCCCTAAAGCTGTCACACTGATAGATGCACAAAGCTTTTTCATGTAGAAAGAGTGACTGCAAATTTCCAAGCTATTACAAATTAGTAGAAGAACTTTAGATCAGATAAACTTCAGAAGTGCATTGCTAAGACCTAAAACATAGCTATAGTTTATTTACTTTGCATATCTTTATAAGTGCTTTACACATCTGTAAAATCATATAAAAGTAAAATAAATGAAAGTTTTATGACTAAAAATCTTTAGAAATCATGTTTAATGCTTTTGTAGATGTGGAGATAAGGCCAAGAAAGTTTGAGTAACTTACTCAAAGTATAGCTATTTCTATTTTAAAACTGTCTTAGTTAGGAACCTTGGTTATAGGTAGGAAAAACCCACCTGAGGTAGTAAAGGCGAGTGTGGGGGGATTTATGCTGAGCATGTAAGGATTTCTCTCAGCACCCACTGGCAGGAGTGGAGCTGGGCCTAGGGACTGGGAAAATGAAGGCGTTAAGGAGCACTCCCTTTCTTCTGTCTTGGCTTTCCTCTTTTTTCTCAGTTGACTGGCATTCTCTGATACTCAGCCCACATGACAGGCAAAAGTTGGTGCCCACAACTGAGCAGAAGCTACTCTTCGACATGTTCTAGTTCCAGTCATACACAGTGCACGTCTGTTTCTTTTTCTTTCTCTCTTCTTTCTAGATTCTTGACACAGGAGCACTCATCTTAATTCATATTTCCCAGCCCCATCTGATTATATCTGATATACTGTTAGTGTGTCCATGGAAGCCTGTGTGCTAGGAACCCCCCTCTGTGGGCTGGGTGCTTAGAGGACAGCAGGTGCTGCCCTTACGTCTAAAGACCGAAAGGATCTTTTGCCTCACAGCTTACCAATTCCCTCCCACCTCCTTTGTGCTATGATGTTTACACCATATTAAGTATCTGGAAGCTAGGTTACTTTTTTTTGAGAAAGCATAGTGTCTCCTTTAAAAACTTTCCTTTAGATAGACTCTTTGTCAGAAAGGTGAATATTAGCTGTTTGAGACTTTATCACATAGTGATACCTGTTGAATAGAGAGAGTTACTTTGACAAGAAGTGAAAGACAGGGTATTTTAGGCACTGTCAAAATAACAGATAATGACACAAAGCAGTTTCATCTCAAGTATGTGAATGCTGGTGTTCAGCCTTCCATTATTAAATCTACATTAAAAGTGACCAATAAATCTTGATGAGTCAGAGTGATAGTTGGTGTCCTTAATGATCCTGAGAAAGATAGTGAAATACTGAAATTTTCATCCAGTTTAATTTGTTATATTTTTTATTCAAATTATTTTGAAAACTGCTAATTAGTGTGATGTTGACAGCACTCTACTAACCAGAATGTTTAATTATTCAGATACCACGGTGAATGACGTTCTTTTGTTCACAGTATGCATTTGTATATATGTGCTTTATATCGACTTGGAAAACTCTAAGTTCGTTAAATTTGCCTTTAAAATAATTCAAGAAATAAAATCTGATAGCTTGCTTTAATCTTGAATGTGTTAGTAAAGTAGTTCTGCCAAGCATTGATTACAGTGTCTAAAATATTTTATATCGATTTTCCAAATTATAGACAGCTCTCTTGTGTTCTCCCTTTCCAAAATGAAAGTATATAGCTTTTGGATTAATGGATTACTAATAAAAATTTTGATGTAAAGTATCTTGTGCATACTTTACTGTCTTAAGTAGGTTAACGTAAGTGAGCATGTAGTATAATTAATAAGACTTACAGGTGTAAGTTAGGGACAAATGGGGAGAAAGAGGCACCTAGAATCCTCTTGATAAGAAGGGAATACAAAAGAAAGAACTGACTGGGGAGAGGAGAGAATTAGGATTCTGTCTAGACATGATTTTGAGATCCCTGTGGTGCACCCAGAGGTATCTAACAGGAGATGTGCTATGTAGTACTAGTGTAAGGATAGCGATTGGGACAGTGGTGGTCAAGGCATTGGTAAAGGTAAATGTTAGTAGAAACCATGGGTTTAGATGAGATCTTTGAGGGAAATACAGTGTTTAGATGAAAAGATAAAAGGTGCAATACTAGAATCCTGGGGAACACCCATGTTTAAGGGATAGCTCAAGAAAAGTAAGTCCAGGAAGGAGATTGAGAAATAAGCAGCCCCCAAATAGGAAGAGAACTAGGAAAATAGAGGCCTGAAACTGAGAGAGTGATGAGCCAAGGGAGTAGGTCATGCTGCAGGAAGATCCTGCGAAACAAGGGACTGTGATGTAACCACTGGATTTGACAGAGGATTTTGTAGATTTTTTAAAATGAGCTTTTTGAAAGCAGTAAGATGCTTTTATTGAAGATAGATTAGCAAAACACAGATCAGCCAAAAGAAAAAAAAAGACTTGCCGGATAGTCTCCTGTCCAAGATAACCGGGTTTTTTTTTTTAGCATTTTAGTTTATTATCCTTTCAGAATTTTTTCTTATTTATTAACAAAGGGTTTTTATTTTCTTGGAGATAATCCCAGACTGGGATAACTACTGAATAAATGGGTTAATATGTCAGGGAGTTAAAATAGAGTGTCAAACAAAGTAGTCAAATCGAGTGATAGCTTGCCCAAAGAGTGGAGAGACAGTGCCTGTTAGTAAGTACGTCTGTGAAAGCACTGTTTTTACTCTCGGCAGCTGAAGGCTCTGCCAAACCCAGGGTGCAGAGGGGATTCCTGAATGGCACACACCTTTATATCTAATAGTGCCTGGCACACAGAGGTGCTCTTTTAGTTAACAAAGGGGAAGGCATCTGTGATGAGTGGTGAGGCTGGCAGCGATGGTCTATCTGAAGAAGAGGATGGAGCAGGTGCCAGCAATGACTGTGTTTCCAGCTGCTTCACTGGAGGGCTCATGGCCCACCCAAACACCCAACCAGGGTAAGGAAAGAGGTTGGGAGTTGGGGTCTGATACCAGAAGATCTAAGCTGGAGAAGGACAGGTAAAGTTTGGAGGTGACAGACCAAATGAAAGGGGAAGAGAATATTAAGCCAGAGAGTGGGAAGTTGACAAGATTTCAGGTGTGGATCAGTTCCTGATTGTGGTGAGGCCTAGCAGATTTGAGCATAAGATTTTAAAATGGAGTAAGAAGGGAGGTGACAAGAGTTTAGGTGATCAGGGAACTTCACCTCTCAGTTTTTGGGTGAGCGATCTTAGGTGAACATTGAAGAGGTGGAGAAAATGAGTCTTAGCCAAGTAACACAGTCATCAGCAAATGTGGAGGGAAGAGAGATCAGGATATGTGTATGTGATAAATAACAGGGAGCAATAGAAGGTGGATTTTAACTAAGAGAAAAGCCATATTTTAGAAAAAGGACAGTAGAAAGCCAAGAGAAGGCTCAGGAGGTAGGTTGTAAGCTATAGAAGAGCATTTTGTTCTAAGAACATAGAAGAGGGTATTTGTTTTGTTTTTAAATCAGACTGCAGAGAAAACTTTCTGTGACCAGCATGACGCTGTAGGGGAGTTTGTTTACACTGAAGCAGGGTTCCACAGGGCACAGTGGAAAGGGTTGGGAGGGAATTCGTGGATAAGGATGTGTCATTGGGGAGGAAGCTCAGAGGTATGTGAGGGTGAGAGTTGAGCAGAGGACCGATAGTTGGCCTGGGGGGGGGGTGGTTGTGTGAAAAGAAGAAAATTACTTAGCTTCATAAGACATCTGATAGACTGAATTATTCTGCTTAAGAGATCTAATTCCACTATTTTGGTTTCATTTCTCTGATATGCAAAAATGCAGTTTAATTTCCTTTAAAATTGTATATTTATGTTTTAAATATATAAGCTCACTGTTTTTTAAAATAAAGTTAATGAGGTAAGTAAGTATACTCAAAATTTCCTGAAATCCCACTACCCCAGGGACATAATTTTGGTATATATTCCTCCAGACTGTTTCTCATCTAAACATATATATATATATGTGTGTGTGTGTGTGTATTTAGTTTTTGAAAATATACTGAGCATACTGTAGTTACCTGCCTTTTTTCCACATAACAATACATAGTAAATGTTTTTGTCAGAATTAGGTATATTGCTGCCATCGTTTTTAGTTATTACAGTAATCCATTATAGGACTGCACCATACTTGTTTCTGTTGTTGGACTTTTGAATACTTTACAGTTTTTAAAATCATAAATGGGGCTAGAAAGAAAAACCTTTGTGTGTACAAGTTGACATATCTATCTGATTATTTCCTTTGGGTAAGTTTCAAGGTCAGTTTAAGTTTGGCTAAGTTTCAAGGTCAACAGTATACTTTTTGGTTTAATTTCTTTTTTGTCTCATGATTTAGCATTTGGATAAGAAATTCTTTTTGGTTGATGATTTGAGGACATGTTTAAATATATTTGGTAAACAGTGTAAAGTCACTATGATAGGCATATATTTGTAAGTTAATTACTGTTGTTGAATAGATATTTAATAGATTTTTTTCACCGGGTAGGGAAGCCAAAAATATTAACCTGCAAATCTTTAAGTTGTCTTCTCCCAAAGGGTTTGTATATGTGAGACTTAACACAGTAGAATTGAGATAATTTTAAAAATCGTTTAAGTTCTAAGTTAATAATGTCTTTAGAATGCATGGAAATGATTAACACAGTTTTCTTTGATTACTTTTTTTCCAGGTGATCCATGGCAGGGGACATGGAAGGATTCTGTTCCTCCATCCATGACACCAGTGTCTCTGCTGGGTTCAGAGCACTGTATGAGGAGGGGTTGCTTCTTGATGTCACTCTGGTTATTGAAGACCATCAGTTCCAGGCCCATAAAGCACTCTTGGCTACCCAGAGTGATTACTTCAGAATTATGTTTACTGCAGACATGAGGGAGCGAGATCAGAACAAAATTCACTTAAAAGGTCTAACTGCTACAGGCTTCAGCCACGTCCTTCAGTTTATGTACTATGGAACTATAGAACTGAGTATGAGCACAGTTCACGAGATTCTTCAGGCTGCCATGTATGTTCAACTTATAGAGGTGGTGAAGTTCTGCTGTTCTTTCCTGTTAGCAAAAATCTGCTTAGAAAATTGTGCAGAAATTATGAGACTCTTAGATGATTTTGGTGTAAACATCGAAGGAGTCAGGGAGAAGTTGGATACTTTTCTGCTAGACAACTTTGTACCACTCATGTCCAGGCCTGACTTCCTGTCTTACCTGAGCTTTGAGAAGCTCATGTCTTACTTGGATAATGATCATCTGAGCAGATTCCCAGAAATAGAGCTGTACGAGGCTGTGCAGTCTTGGCTGCGGCATGATAGAAGACGCTGGAGACATACCGATACCATCATTCAGAACATCAGATTTTGTCTGATGACCCCATCCAGTGTTTTTGAAAAGGTTGGTGCATTTGAAAGAAATAGACAAAACTCATCATTTAGCTAATAAAACACTATGTCTTTAGAGATAAGATTCCCAGGCTTGGTTTGAGCCAAATAGTTTTTAAGAATAGTTAAATAGTTTTAAGTTAAATAGTTAAATAGTTTTAAGAATACTTAAATAGTTTTTAAGAATAGTTACACATAAAAAGTCTAATTTGTTGCAGCTTGTGTATTTAGGATTTTTAAAAACACATTTTGTGGGTAAAAGATGGACCAGGTAGGTGGTAGAGTAGTTTCACTTAGAAGGTACTTTTAAAGTTGAAGTATAATTATTTAATCTAAAAGATTGTAAGTTTGCTTTAGCTTCTCATTCTTTTCACAGAGTAATTAAATCTGAACTGGGTCAGTCTAGCTCTCTTTTTAAAAATTAATTTAAGTGATACATGCTGAAATTAGAGTCGAGAGGAGTTTTATAGTTCTGAATGTTAAACATTAACACAACCTCTTATTCCTCTAAAATGTAGTAAGGAAGAACATAAAATAGATCTTGAAAAGCAGTAGGGCTTGGTGGTGATTTTCTTCCCTTCTCTTACCTAGTTCTGCATCCCCCTCTTTGTCCATTCCCTGCCACCCCCCGACCCGCACTGTGAATACTAACTACATTTAACCATGAAAACATATATTTGTCCAAAACGGTTGTTTTTGGCATTTCAAAGCAAATAAGACTATAAATCTTCTATCTACATTGATCAAACATTCCTGTGTACCTTTCCCCATGTAATAGTTCTGTTATCTTAAAATTGTCTTTCTCCAAAACAGCCTTGGCCTTTTTGCATGTAAGCATTTTTCATTTTTTACCAGTCTCAGTTGTGATCCTTTCTTGCCCAAAGGAGAGAAAGCATTTTCGGTAATTGCTTAACTTAATTGGTTTCTAATCACATAGTTACCTCTGGGGCTCCGTTTACCTCTTGCATCTTTTCTTCTTTCTAGAAAGCGTACTTAAATCTTTGGTTGACACCCTTCATGTTAGGTAGTTCCTCAGTTTTAGTTACCAGACCTGGTGATAAAAATACAATATTTGCAAAGAAGGGTTGTTTATTACCATTTGAAAAATAAGCAAATTTGTGCCTTCAAACAACACTCAGCCGCCTGGGATGTGTCTTTTTCCCCCTCTGAAATGGTGTGAAATATCGTTAACTTATACTTTCAATAGATAACTCAGTTTTGTGGGATTTTATCTTTATTCTCAGAATGTACTGATATGGCAGACATAATTGAAACTAAAGAATACACTTTTTAATTACTTTTTGTTCAGTGATAATCAGCCCCATGTCAGCAGTGCAAATCATTTTTCTCTGCTGTTTTGATTTTTTTCCTTATTGTTTTTATTGCCTTCTTTTCCTAGGGAATCCTGTTTTGTCTTTACATGTTAGATGTAGATGCTTTCCCACTACTAAAGCAAACAACCTTGCCCTCCCCAGCTTCAGTTTAGATGGAGGTGCTCGTGAAATAGAAAATAAAATAAAATTTTCCCTCTTGTAAGACATTATGATGGATAATTGATAGCAGTAAATGATTTTTTAGTGCTGAGTTGCAAGAGAGAGGTAATTCTACACAACCATAATACCATTATTGAAATTAACAGTCTTTCCTTAATATGTAATATCCCAGTTTATTTTGTTATTCTCAGTTATCTCCAAGATGTCTTTTTAAGCTGTTTTTTGAAGATTTAATCAAGGTTCATATAGCACATTAGTTATGATGTCTCTCTCTTAATCTGGAATGGTGCCTTCTTTTTCTTGTTTATGATGAGGATACTCAAACATAGAAAAAGTTGAAAGAATAGTATAATGAATAGCTAAGTAACTATCACCTAGATTCAAGAACTGTTAACATTTTAGCATATTTTCTCTATATAGATTTTCTTTTGCTGAATCTTGGAGAATAAGTCAAAAATACAACATCTTGTCTCTTAATACTTATTAACATAACTCTTCTAAGAATAAGGATGTTTTCCTACTCAAGTTCAATACATTCCACCCAGGAAAATTAACAGTAAGACCCTAGTATCAACTAATAGCTAGTTAATATTCAAAGTTGTCCCCCAGATGCCCTAGAATCCAGTCATGGTTTATGCATTGCTTTTAGTTATCATGTCTTTTTAATCTTTCTTAATCTAAAACAGTCCCCCACTTTTTTTTTTGAGAAAAATCAAATTAGCAATTTTCTTAGTGTGTCCCCACATTCTGAATTTATCAGATTTCCTTGTGTTGGTGTTAACTTAGTTGCTCTCTTCCTTATATTTCCTATTAACACATCTAACATCTAGCATCCTGTATTTTCAGGAACAGTTACAGGAAAATATGGTTGTAATGCTAGAGAAAGTCTTGGAAAACTGCTTAGCACCTCTGATCAAACTTAGAATTTACCATTCTTTTTTGTATTAGGAGGCTAAGTAGCCCCAAATCGTCAAGGACTTCATTCACACTATTCTGTGTTAGGTTTCTTTTACATTCATAAAGTTCCCCTCCCTTTAAAAAATTTGGAACTCTTCCATTCAATTTATAGAAACTGAAACTAGCTAAAGTGTCAAAATTAAAAGATTATTCTTTCTTACTTAAAAAAGTTGTATATTTATAACTCTAGAACTGCTCCATTCAGTACAGTCACTGCTTGTGGCTTTTGAATACTTGAAATGTGACATATCTCATTTGAGATTTCAAAGATTAAAAGATGACAAAAGATATAAATTATCTCATGACTATTATATTGATTATATGTTGAAATGATATTTTGGATATATTGGATTAAACAAAATACATTATTAAGGTCAATTTTACCTTTTTATTTCTTAAAATACGGCTGATAGAAAGTATAAAAATTATATCTCTGGCTCACATTTGTGGCTCAGATTATCTTCTGTTGCACCAACCTGCTCTAGAAGTTCAAGGAGTTAAATTGTGCTTTAGGAACTCTAAAGGTGCATACATTAAACAGCCTTTCTCACATATTTAACCCCTCTCCTGGAGTTCTAGCCTTTAGAAATGTTCTGTTAGGTTTAGTGTTCAATTAACAGATAACTTACCTTATCTAATTATTCTGTGGAGTGGCTGATGCAGATAACTTGAGAATAGCATCTCTTTGTCTGAATCCTTCCCCTGGCCTCAGGACAATTCAAAAGTGATTGAACAGAACTTGGTGAAGGAATCTTGAGAGATTTTAATTCTTCCTTGGGTAGTAACTCAGACCTGAGCAGTGGCTTTGTAAGGGTCATTCTGCCTCTCCCGGAGGAAGAGCCCCCACTGATTCCAGGGACCTGGATCATGCCCTGTAGATCTGCCAGAGTCTTTAGGTTTATTCTTTTCCCCTAGTCCTCTACTAGAATTTCTCCCTAGCTGAAAACAAACTGTCTTAAACTTCTATACTGAATACTCTGGGATAGGATCTTCACCCAGAAGACCAAGACTTCGAGATTTCCACACCAAGTTCCTTCAAGGCAGTGATTCTCCTAATCTGAACACCTTACACATACATGCCAGGCCATGCACCGAGTGCTCTACACAAAGGCAAAGTCAGTAGGTTCTCTCTGTTTTGTAGCTAGGAAAACAGGCTCAGAATGGTCTGGGAGTCTTATCCCAGAATAGGCGGCACTGTCCAGGCTGGAACCCAGGTCTGCTTGCTTCTCAGTTCAAGCTACTGGAGTAGGGAGAGGAAAGGATTCTGTGGTGCAGAAAGCATGTAGTTACCCCTGTGGCCCTGCTTGGGTGGCTTAAAAGTTGGTACAGAGTTGTGAAAATCCTAACATGTTTGCATGAATGAAACATAGCCTTAAAATTTTAATGGCACTGAAAAAAGTATAAGATATGGGAATAAGATATGAAAGCGCAATTCTGGAGTTTTTACTGTATAATCAGGAAAGCTGAAAATAAATTTAAGGATCTTGTCCTTTTGATACAGTTGTTAAGGAGTTCTTATGATTCGTTTTATCTATAGTGGATTCCCAGTTTTAATACTAGACATCAATTTCAGTTTTTACATAATGTAAATGTCTGTGGCATATATTTTTACCAACTCTAATGGTCATTGCATCTGTTGACAGAGATTAGGCCTAACATTTGTCATTCTGAATTTCAGTGATATGAAGATTTAAATAGTTTTAAACTTTGTTCTCTTTGGTCTTTTAGTTTTTAAGAAACAATTATTGGTTTATCAAAAACATTTTATGAAGTTAACATGTATTTGGCAAAAGGCATATGTACTGTTTTGTACAGAAGAGATCTTTTTAGAAAATTTGTTACGTTAGTCATTAAAATACCCATATATTGATTTATCTTCCATATCATAAATATGCATAAAGTAAGATTTAGCATACCAATGATGTCCTTAGAAATTGTATTAATCATAATCATAAAATCTTAAGATTTTTCAGAAAAAAATATTTTAGAAGGAATCAGGTTATATAGATGAATTCTGCTTTATTTCAAATATTTTGTTTTATAATCTAGTTTATGATATTCAGATACCTAATGTGCTTTTTCCCTCTGATCTGTTAAATGTAATTCACCATATCCCCCCAAATTGAGTTTATATAAACCTTTGAAGAGCAAAACTAATGTTTTAATGAGAAAAGATGTTAATTCTTCACTGAGACTGTATTTGGATTTAACAAATCATATCTACATTTGATAAAATTTGTTGTTATAAGGATATTTACAGGCTTGAGATAATTTTGATAGTCCATTAAAAGATAAATTCATTATTAGTGAATATTAATCCTAGGATCAGAGTGAAATTTTATGCTTAGAAATGCTAACACTTTTTAAAAAATGTCTTTTTACTTAAGGAGCAGAATGTGTGCCTTTAAAAGCTACACTGTGAAATGGGGATAAGGCAGGTGTCCTGGACTCACCTTGAAACTGATAGAATTTAAGTATTACAAGTTTACCTTACTTAGACCCTTATAATACCTTCCTAAGAACATGGTAGCTCTCAGAACTGGTCTTCACAAAGCACTGATAATCTTCCAAATATTTCCCTCTCAGCATAGTTGGTTTATATAGCATTAACAATGGACTGTGACACATAAGTGACATTAATGTGTCATGTTTGGGTAGTGTGATATTCTGGTTAATTGAGGCACAACAATTGCCTTGATAGATAATATAGATTAATTCTACTTTATTCCATTTGCTTTTAGCAAGGACACATCTATAAAAAGTGTAGGTGGTATGCACCCTTCAGAATTCTTTCATTTAGGCACATGTTTTGATCCGGACTTGACCAATCCAAAATTTCTGTCCAGAAACCAAACTAATAACTCTAGTGTTAGCACAGTTTGCCCAAAAATTCAAAAAAAGTAATTACTTCTAATGAGTTAAGCTACAATCAGACAAATCTAGAGGAAAAATAAATTTCCTTCTAACCCTCACAGTTTTAAAAGAAACAGCAGTGCTGTATTTGACAGTAAAAATATTTTTAAAAGATAATAACCTGGATTTCAAGTGTGAACTTTGATTAGAATTTCTAATAAGCTTGAGTTGTTTTTGAAAAAGTTTAAAATCCCCTTCATATATTAACAGGACTTATATAGCTATAAACTTGAAATTACTTAAGTCAACAATCAGCTCACTTGCCCCTTGGAGTGAAAGCACAAGATTAGCAGGTTTTTGTTTGAAACTAGGTCAATGGGTTAAGCATACTTTCTCAGTGAATTTAAAATCTTTTTCTACATGTTTCCTTTTTGCCGACCTCTCCCTTCCAGCTCCTTGGACTTGGATGATTGTAATTAATACGCATACAGTTCTTTAAAAATTGCCCAGGGTATTTTTCTCAAGTCTTCTGCCCTTTGTGTATAGATAAGAATGTTCTTATTTTCCACCTTTGATTTACATTCACTCCAGGTTCAGGTTCCTGGAGAGTGCTGGTAGTCTAGGTGTTGACTGGTGTTCATCCCCTGAAAGAGACTATCTTAAGCTGACAGGAGCCTACTAAAATTGGAGTTAAAAAGATTCAACCTTATGTGCTAATTTTCCTTTTAAATAAAAGGGAGATGAAAACAAAAGCACAGAATTGGAAATTGACTGTAGTAAAAGGAAAGGAAGACATGGAATGTGGATAGCATGTTTACCTGTAAAAGGAGAAAATTTTTTTAATGAATTGGGAAAAATTAAGGGGGGAAAAAAACCATGATAAACAGAAATTGAAAAGGATCAGAGAAGTCAGAAAGTGACTGGAGAAAAAGTTAGGAGCAGGAAAGGAAACACAGGGACATATTAAGATTTTAGGCTTTAAACTTTTAATTCTCAAATGTAATATTTGCCCAGAAAATGTTCTGTGTCATAGATAAGCCTTGCTCATTCAGAAGTTAGTTTTAGGATTAAACTTTTTACTTTCTTCTACTCTTCCGTATTTATAAATAAGATATTTACATAGTTGAGAGTATTTCCATAAATAGGAAAAAAGTGTGTAAAAAAATGTTGTGAATTCTAGAACTTAGTTGTATTCTCTAAATATTAGTATAAGCAAATGATAAGATGTTCTTAACTCTTTCAAAATTTTCTACCTTTAGGCTTGTGTACTCTAATTTCTAGTGGTGCTCTATTACTGTTGCATGAAAATTGGAAGAAAATTAAACTTTCTAAGCACATTTATTTATTTGGCCGCACAGCAGGGCTTGTGGGATCTTAGTTCCCTGACTAGGGATTGATCCTAGGCCCTTGGCAGCAGAAGCTCCAAGTCCTCACAACTGGGCCACCAGAGAGTTTTGTAAGCACATTTATTTATAATTAATTTTTTGGAGTATAGTTGATTTACAGTGTTGTATTAGTTTCTGCTGTATAGCAAAATGAATCAGTTATACATATTCATGTATCCACTCCTTTTTAGATTCTTTTCCCATATAGGTCATTATAGAGTATTGAGTAGAGTTCCCTGTGCTATAGTGTGTATATGTCAATCCCAATGTCCCAGTTTATTGCCCATCTACCCTCTTGGTAACCATAATTTGTTTTATACATCTGAAACACACTTATTTTTGAGTTAAACATTTTTCACTGTATAGAAAAGTTGAGCAGATAAGAGGACTCACCAGATTGTGCTGAAACTCTTATTAGAATATTGTCCTCAGGGAGTCCTCTCCCTTGCTCCCATTTGCCCTGGTCGCTTGCCTTCTGAAGCTCTGTCAATATTTTAGACTCCTGCCTGCTTGGAGAAGACAGGATGGGTAAATCCTTTTTTAAAGTTTGCCTTTACCATTTGGCATTTGACTGCAATTACAGTATTACTAAGAGGATTTGTGCTTAGCAGGAACTGATATTTTTAAAATAGCCTTATCCCTGGTCATTATTCAGTTTTTCAGGACAAAGGGATTAATTAAAGGCCTTTTGCAGCTAACTTTTTTGTGATGATTTTGTTTCACATAAATCAGGATCAACTTCAGTTCTGAGCATGATTTTATAAATAGACTTCGGATATCAGGATAGATGCTTTTGCAGTATAACATATAAAGATTTCCACATTTTACTGAATATAAAAATCAGTATCAAATGTAGCTGTGGTTCCCAAAGACATAATTTGTTTTCCCACTAAAGTTCCCTGACAGTCACTGCTTTATTTCTGGGTATTGGAGAATATTCGATCATGTAGAAAGGATGATAAAATTGACAGCCAGGACTCAATCTTCCTTCTACATGACATCATTCCAAAATTTAGGTTAGTAGTTGTGAATGTGGGAAGGGCTGGAGACATATCTGTTCATGCAGCGTATTCCTTTTTATAATGGGAAAATACCTAAACTGGAGGCTTGTCCATGGTCACACAGTGGCCTGTGCACAGTGTCAAGTCTTAGACCTGGGATCTTGAGTTCAGAGATTATTCTAACCCTCAGTCCCCACCCCTTCTACCTCCCCACAACTGGATAAACTAATAAAAGACATTTTGTTTTCGTTTAGTATAAGTGTATTGGGCATTTAAAAAATCCTATCAGAAGGTGAAACAGCTGATAATACCTTAAATTAGTTAGCTTAAAACGTAAACTAATTTTTTAGACTGTACCCCTTTTTAGTAGAGATTTTTAAATTGTAGATTTTTAATAAAAAAAGTAGTAAGCTCTATGGAAATGCCTGTTTTAATTGTATTGCCTGTTTCATTTTAATTCTTTCAAAATTAGGAATAGTATAAACAAATTACCTTTAAAAGTTAAAAACTTAAGTGGATTATACAACATTTTGACAGTGAGGGGAGAATCATGGAATTTTTACCCAAGGGTAATGGCTAGCTAATAATTCTTTGACTTAATAAATATATTTCTAGGAACCACACTTAAAATTATTAATATCTCACATTTTCTCTATGTGCATGTACACAATTACATTAAACTAAAAGATTATTAGAGGAGGAAATGGCCAATTCAGAATTTTTAGATCACTGTCTTTAAGAGTTACTCCAAAATCACTGCAGATGGTGATTGCAGCCATGAAATTAAAAGATGCTTACTCCTTGGAAGGAAAGCTATGACCAACCTAGATAGCATATTCAAAAGCAGAGACATTACTTTGCCAACAAAGGTCCATGTAGTCAAGGCTATGGTTTTTCCAGTGGTCATGTATGGATGTGAGAGGTGGACTTTGAAGAAAGCTGAGTGCTGAAGAATTGATGCTTTTGAACTGTGGTGTTGGAAAAGACTCTTGAGAGTCCCTTGGATAGCAAGGAGATCCAACCAGTCCATCCTAAAGGAGACCAGTCCTGGATGTTCATTGGAAGGACTGATGCTGAGGCTGAAACTCCAATGCTTTGGCCACCTCATGTGAAGAATTGACTCATTGGAAAAGACTCTGATGCTGGGAGGGATTCGGGGCAGGAGGAGAAGGGGACGACAGAGGATGAGATGGCTGGATGGTATCACCGACTCGATGGACATGAGTTCAAGTGAACTCTGGGAGTTGGTGATGGACAGGGAGGCCTGGCGTGCTACAATTCATGGAGTCGCAAAGAGTCGGACACGACTGAGCGACTGAACTGAACTGAAAATACTTTCACTTCAAAATGCTTTTCATAATACAATTTTTAAAGTGTCAAAGCATGAAAAGTGATAATATATTCTTTCCAAGTTTCAAAATAAGACAGCTTTTTAAATCCTAGAAAGGATAAGGAAAGTAGTTCAGAACATGAATGAAGTGTCGTCCTTCCCATATTCTTTCTTTTGAGAGCACCTGATATACAAATAGGTAAACTGTTATATGAGGAGCCAATGATGAGAGAGATGCTTTCTCTGTGAAAAGGTGAGCCACACATTTCTTTTTGGATAGTCCCCTTCATTAATGTGTTTTAAGTGATTGCATTCATGGAGAAGGTTTTAAGGTTTTGGCCCTATGCTTTCTGTTCTAAAGCAGAGTGCCTGTAATAACTTTGTCTAAGATTATCAGAGAGGCATTAATTTCCTGTTTCTGCCATGAAAGGAGAAGCTAGTTATGCTTATGGATTTTGTGTGGTTTTAGAGTAAAATTTCAGCAGTAAGTAGCCCAGAGAAAAGGGCCAGGTAAATCTAGAACTTCTATCCTTGGCAGAGAGAAGTTATGAGCTAAACTTCTTTGGTTAGAAGATCTCTTATGGTATAACAGCTATCTCAAAGGCACAGCTTCCATTATGGTGGACTTAGAGGTAGAACAAACTGGGTAAAGGTGTAACTTTGACTGGGACTTCAACATAGTGCTAAAGTGACGCTTGTAAACCCGTTGGAACCCAGGTACCAAAGAAGCACAATAGAATGAATAGGGAGAGGACAAAGGGGCCAGAAGATTGGGTATAAACAAAGACTAGGAAATAGACTGTAGGAAGCCATTAAGCTGGTCCCATTCGATGTGATCTGCAAGAACCTGGGGTTGGAAGTTGGAATGCCATTACAGGCCATGGTGCCTAGTTCTCCTGAAACACTGGCTAGGTGGTCACACCTGAAGTTTCTTCAGTGGCAGTATGCTTAGAGATATACTGCTCTTGACTTTGGGAACATGCACCTGTACCCTTTTTATTAGAGCCCTTGTGAAAAGCCAAGTCCCTCATGAGCTCATTAGTAACTATATGTTGTACATATATTAAGCACATTTTCCCCCTGCATAGACTACCGAGTCCTTTTTTATTTTTTGAGAATATTATGTATACAGCTCTGCAAGTTTTGTCATTTGACATTTTAAATGTCTCTGTTACTGCATATGGATTAATCTCATTCTTTTTGATTGCATATGTTATATAAGAGAGTTTGTTCAGCCAGTTTCATATTGATATGTGAGTTATGCCCAGTTTTTGTGCTCTTACAAATAATAAGGCAGTGAACATCCATTAAGCTGTCAGTCCTGATTACAAAGCTTTTCCTTATATTGGCCTAAAATCTTTTAGCCTCTACTTACTAGTCTTGAAAACAGGTGCCATCTTTCTCCTGCATCTTCTGTTGAATTGAAACATCTGTAGTCTGACCACTCTTGCTATGATTTGGATCCCTTTGCTGTCTTCTGGACATGATCCACTTTGTCATCTAAAGTACAGTGGTGGAATTGAGCACTGTCTTAGTTGTGGTTTCACCTGAACAGAGAGGGTGAGGTCTGTTCTTTTAACTTGGTCCACAATTTTATTAGTTCTGAAGACTGTCATATCACATTTTTGGTTCATAGTGAGGGTAGTCAGTTAAAAGCTTTATGTTTGAAGTTTGTGGATCCCTGGAGCACTTGAGAAAAGCTGTGGACTTCCTACCTCCCACCCCAAATGAATTAACACAGTCATTGTTGGAACTTCGGGTGTTTCATGGGTCCCTAGTGTTTCTGTTGTTTATGATTAGGCATTGTTGATTACTTTGCCAAAGTCATAAGTTCTCTCATTCTCTATCAGTGTGGTTACAGCATCAAATATTAAACCAGAAATGGTCAGTCTTGGCATTACTTGGTGAGTCTGTGTTGCCTCCTGGTTTGTAGTGCTTTCTTATATGCAAGTGCTAACAGTTTTTCACAGTTCAGGATCAGCCTCTAGCTAACCAGTCTGTAGTTCAAAAATCTGTCTGGTTTCTAGTGCTCTCCCATTTTTCATGATTCCACACAGATTACAGAAAGCAATTAAGCAGCCTTATCTGCGAAGCCTCCTAGGATCCCAGGACGTGATTTGTGAGATCAAATGACTTGAACTCGGTGAGAATATCTAGCTGGTTTTTCTTTTTTTCTCAGCCATCTTGGATTTAAGTTTCTTCTTAGTCATTATGTTTGATCTTCAGATTGGAAAGAATATAATATTCTTAGCCGAGAATGGAAATAAGATAGGAGGCTGTTTCTCTTTATCTTTGTAAATATTACATTAACCATGTCACCCAGGGGTAATTCACTTTTTCCTCTACTTTTTTTTTTTTTTTTTTTTTACTTTAGCCTCTAAAATGCCATTTATTCACTATCTGGCACTTTGTAAAGTCACAATTCATCCTTAGGCTTTAGCTTTGTTCACAATATTTTTAACAGCTCCATTTCATTCTTCATAATACTTGGTTTATATGCCTGTTTTTTTTTTACCATCTGTTGTAAATGGTTTTTTAACATCTGAATTCCAGAAAGCTCTCTGTGCAGCACATCAGATTTTTTAGATGCTTTCTCCTTTTCTTCCCCTCATCAGTGTGTTTTGCAGTTATGCAGTCAGCATTATACTTTTGAGAGCCTCCAAGCTTTTTCAAGCTTCTTTACAGTTTCTGATCTTGGAATTGATCCTAATTTTCCTTTGAAAATCTTGAAATCTGACTATCCAATATGGGCAGCATTCCCCTTCCTTTTCTTTCTTGATCTCCAGACAGTACGGCTGCTTCCTTTAAAGCTTCCTCCTACTTGCATGTCACAAGTCATGCTTTCCTGGTGAAGATTAGGTACAAAGTACCAGTTTTTCTAATTTCTCCTCCAGTTTCTGGAAGACTAAATTTGTACACAAACCAAAAGCACATCATCAGATGCACTAATGTAAACTTAGTGATAGTTAAACAGATGTCCCCTAGTCAGTAATAATAGCTAATAGCAGCTGTAATGTTTTCTAGACAGCCACATGACAGGCACCATATAAGTACTTTCCACATAGGATCATCTTGCCCATCTCCTACCTTAGGGTTATGAGGTTTTAGGTGATATTGTTGTCCCAATAATACAGATGAGAAAATAGGTTTAAGAATGTTTAGTCACTTGCCCCGAATCACACAGCTTGTGAGTGGGAAAGTCAGATATTTCCTAAATCAAATTCTTAATCACCGTACTGGGCTGTTAGATGTGGTTCTGAATTACTATGCTGATTCTATTACTTTAAAACCTGTGTAACTGTCAGTCTACTGGCTGTGCACAGTAGGTACTTAAATATTTAATTTGAGGTTTATGTTTCTTGTTGATTTCCAGGATATTGCCTTGTAGCTCTTAGAAATCGTAAGAAAAAGATGAGAAAAATGGGTGAGGCACACTGTTTGTTCATAGAAGAAACAAATGGAAAATGAAGATTTGAAAAGATGTCTTTTTTTTTTTTTTTACTAATAAGACATTTATGATGGTTTTAGGAGACCCATTGTTTGAATGACAAGACTCTGTAAATGTGACACATGAAAAAGAATGCAAAAATCTGGAATACCAGAAATAATCACTATTAACACAAGCAGACATACACAAAATTTTATTTAAATGGGATACCAGAGTACTGTTGCCTTTTAGAAAATATATTGTGATCATTCCGTGGTAACAAATAGTCTGTTTTAACTGTTTATATGTAAAGTAAAAGTAGTAGAGGATAAGACCTCAGAGCTTAATCATTTTTCTCTTTACTGAAATTGTTTACCATTATTATTTACTCTTTTCTCTTAGAGGGATCATTAGACTAATTCATTGAAACATGTTAAGTGTTTCTTTTTTATTAATAAGTGTGTCATTTAAAGAGTTTTCTAAAGAGTGATGGAAGCAGTGTTATAACATACTAGAAATTGAGCCTTGGAATAAGACTGTCCTGGTTGAAGGTTCAGCTCCCAGCTCTCCTAGTTTTAGTCATGTAAATAATTTGGGCAAGTCACTTAACATTCTAAGCCTCAGTTTTCTCACTGGGAGACTAGTTATCACTCTCTCAGAGGAGGAATAATTTAACATGAGATGCACACATAAAGCACCCGTTGCAGCAGTACTGTCAGTTTTCTCTGTTTTACAAAGACATAGAGTTCTCAATCTTTTTTGTGCCATTTACCCCTTGGCTAGTCTGGCAAGACCCATGGAAGGACCCCCCCCCACACACACACCCAGAATAGTGATTTTCAGTACATAAAATGCTTAGGATTACAAAGGAAACCAACTATACTGAAATACAGTTATCAAAATACTACAAGTAAACATCTGTAGTGCTTTCTGTTTCAGATACGTTTTTTGGACTACGGTGGGAGGCGAATGAGAAAGATAGAAGGGAAGAAAAAGGAGAGATGCAAAGAAGGAAAGCAAGTTCATAAATAAACATATGCCTGGTTTTGACTCCCTCCCAAGCTGTCATCCCAGATTTCCAACAGGTTCCTAGACATTTCCACCTCAGCATCCTACTAGCAATTCACATTCGTCACCAGTGAAGTTGAATGCCTCTCCCAAACCAGCTTCTTTGTTTCTCTTATCAGTACCACTCTCCCTATCACCTACTTCTAAATCCTCAAATCACATTTGAGGCCTCATTTCTTCATCTTATCGCTATTTCAGATCAGCCACACAGTTCTGTCAATTTTATCTCCACAGTGTCTAATTCTACCATCTAAATGGTAACCATCCAAATCCTAACCCTTTACCTCATCCTTGTCATTATGATACAGGCTATTTCTGCTTGGTTTCCAACTTCCTACCCCTGACAAAATATCCCCTGAATGTTTTGGACCAGTTTGATATTTTCTTTATCTAAAGTTCTATAGCCCTCAGGTGTGCTACACAGCTTCATACTTAGCTGTCAATTGCCTCATTTTATTTCCCCCAATATATTCTAAGTTCTTTGAGTGAATGGACCACATCTGCTTCTTAAAAAAATCTCCCCACAGTAGTTAGCATAATACTTAAAAGTTTCATAAGATCTTAGCAATCATAATTAGGTAGTTCCAACTCCAAAAACAAAGGAAAAAGTTTGACCTTTTGTTGTCAACTGAACTATTACTGTAGGAGTTGATGATACTAGACCAAGATTTTATGTCTAAAACCACCTGAGGATTTTTTTGTGTCTTTAAATTTTTACCAACTCACTAACTTAATTGCTGAGATTATTCAATCATGATTGTTCTTACAGTGTTCCTTATGGTTAAGAAAACCATGGCCAAGGTTTCCTCTGCTGTGAAACCTCTGCTTGTCCTTCTGTAGCCACCACTTGTAGCCCAGGGCCTGACATAGGTGACTAATAACATTTTGTTAGAGGAATTTAGCTTGTGCCTAGAGAATAACTTGTTTACTTGAAAAAGATTGGGAATGTGCATTAATTACTACAAATACAAATTATAAAAACAAATATAAGAGATTTGTTAAAAATAGAAAGTATATGATCTTAACAGGAAATCAGTTTTAGGAAAGTAGCTTAAAATCATAAGCTAACCTTAGTGGGTTTTGATATTTTGCCATTGATGTTCTTTTCTTTTCTCTTTTCTTTTTTTTTTTTTTTGTTAAATTCTTTTACTTGTATTCTTAGGTTAAGACATCAGAATTTTACAGATACTCTCGACAGCTGCGCTATGAAGTTGACCAAGCATTGAATTACTTTCAGAACATTCACCAGCAGCCTCTGTTGGATATGAAATCAAGCCGCATCCGCTCTGCCAAACCCCAAACTACAGTATTCCGAGGCATGATTGGACATAGCATGGTTAACAGTAAAATACTTCTCTTAAAGAAACCAAGAGTCTGGTGGGAACTAGAGGGCCCACAAGTACCTCTGCGTCCAGACTGCCTTGCTATCGTCAATAACTTCGTGTTCTTGTTGGGTGGGGAAGAGCTGGGCCCAGATGGCGAATTCCATGCTTCTTCCAAAGTGTTTAGATATGACCCAAGACAAAACTCTTGGCTCCGGATGGCAGACATGTCTGTGCCACGTTCAGAATTTGCAGTTGGTGTTATTGGGAAGTTTATTTACGCTGTAGCAGGCAGAACCAGAGATGAGACTTTCTATTCAACTGAGAGATACGACATCACCAATGATAAATGGGAATTTGTGGATCCTTATCCAGTTAACAAATACGGACATGAGGGGACAGTGCTCAATAACAAGTTGTTCATCACTGGTGGAATCACCTCATCGTCCACATCCAAGCAGGTATGCGTGTTTGACCCCAGCAAAGAAGGGACCGTAGAGCAGCGCACCAGGAGAACGCAAGTGGTTACCAACTGTTGGGAGAACAAGAGCAAGATGAACTACGCCAGATGCTTTCACAAGATGATCTCCTACAACGGCAAGCTCTATGTCTTCGGTGGTGTCTGTGTGATCTTGAGAGCCTCTTTCGAGTCTCAGGGATGCCCTTCCACAGAAGTGTACAACCCAGAGACTGATCAGTGGACCATCTTGGCATCCATGCCAATTGGTAGAAGTGGCCATGGTGTGACTGTGCTGGACAGACAAATAATGGTTCTTGGAGGCCTTTGCTACAACGGTCATTACAGCGATTCTATTCTCACCTTTGATCCGGATGAAAACAAGTGGAAGGAAGATGAGTACCCGCGGATGCCCTGCAAGCTGGATGGTTTACAAGTATGCAACCTGCATTTTCCAGAATATATTCTGGATGAGGTCAGACGTTGCAATTGATGACATCTTTCTCCCTTCAAAAAAGCCAAACAAAATCCATTTGTGACAAAGTAGTTAATTAAAAAACATAAGAAAAACCTCACCAGTTTTACTATCAAAGCCATTGGTCTAATATCGTAAAAATGTTTTCATTCTGTGCTAGCATCCTTTTTTTTCTTTTTAGTGGCCTCAAACTCATGCAATAAGTCAGTTGTAAGCGCTAGCTCTTGAAACTACTTCCAGAAGCAGTTTAATAGAACAATTCACTTATCTGGGAAGTTGATGTTATGCTTTAAACATTTCTTTCAAATGTCAGTGTAGGAATCATGCATCTTCTAAGAGAAGACCTGATAAGTGTCACTGGATGTAATTTCAGTTCCTATCTCTAGCTGAAATCTTTTTGAACATTTATTTCAGTGTATTTCAGTCTGTTAGACTTTTTGATTTTATTATTTAAGTTTAAAACTCTTGACCTTTTTGCATGGCTTTTTGCTGAAAACGCAAAAGTATAAATTTTCTACAAGATTAACTTTTTTATATTCAAAACACTATTTCTAAGCTGCCTTCTCTTATCTGCATTGTGTTAGTGAAAGCATATCCATACTTGCTTACATCTTATGAATATATAAGGCACATCCCCTTTTATGCGTGGTTAGGATTCTATATTTTTAAGCTAGTGCACTTGCACACACGGTTTGCCATACGTGTTGTATTTTAGATGTAACGTCTTTTCATGTATTAACATTTTTAGAAAGATAATAACTGGAGTCCTCGTTTCGTATCAGAGAAGCCTATCTTCAGTCCATACTGATTCAGTAATAATCAAACTCCTTATATTCCTGAAACGTATGGTTTTATGAAAGCTAACATTTTATGTTTTACTTTCAAAAGTAAACATTAGTGTTCCTTATCGATGTATGTCTTCTTTTTGAAAATGTTTTTCTTTGCAGTCTGTTTAATGTTACCCTGTTTTTAGTGAAAATTGGAGTGGTATGTGACAAGGCCTGGCCCTGCAGCGTGCAAGCACTTTTAAAGAGAACTTAGGTAATACCAGACTCCTAAATAAAGGCCCCTTCAAAGTAAGTGCAACTCCCATTCTTTGCATTCAATAAGGCTGCTGCATCTGTTATTGAACGGAAAGTAGCAACTTGTGGAAAATTTGAGCTCAGTTTGACTTCGAGGTAAGGAATAGAATTATAATCTTAACTGGTCATATCTTCTTGTTTATTTAGTACAAAATATTTAGCGGCGCTGGTGATGTAAGCCCTCAGCTTTTGTTTTATTTCCTGAAAGCTACTAGCATGAAGGATAGTAACCTCCAAGTTCAGAGTGGATCAAGAATAACTGTTCAAAATCATTCTTAAGTGTTTTAGGATTCGCCGCACCTTTCAACTGTTTCAACTCAAAGGAAAAACATATAGTTGTCAAAATTAAGCAAGAATAACCAGGGAGTGGATCATTCAAATTGATGCCATTTTATCCTGAGTAGAGTCTATATCTGATACTAGATCTACGCTGGCAAAACTTGCCAGATCTTAGATGTTGGTGCAATATTGCAATGCCTTCTATACGGCTGTTGTAAAAAGTTTCGAGTTTTCACTTTTTTTTTCTTTCTTCTTCTGTTTTTTTTTTTTTTTTGCTGCTGCCACCACTGAACATAAAATGGAAATGCGAAATCATGGTAAAATGGAAACGCGAAATCATGGAAATGTGAAGACTTGTTTCATTTTTGCGATTAAAATAGACAACTGAAAAAAACCTGATTTTAAAACTCCACGGCTTGAGGCATTTGAGTTTAAGAAACAGTCAGGTACAGAAGTAGTTTTGGTTTTTTTTAAAGTAAAACATTGGGATTGGTTTTAGAAATCAGGTTAATATTCTTCGTATATGAGACAGATTTTTTTATTAAGTGGTCCTCATTGTTGTCTTTTGCTGAAATAGGCTGAGACAGGGTACCCCTATCAGGCTTTTACACTCCCGTGGTGGTTCTCTTTAATTGCTTAGATATGACTCCTGTCATGGAGAAGGCAATGGCACCCCACCCCAGTACTCTTGCCTGGAAAATTCCATGGATGGAGGAGCCTGGTGGGCTACAGTCCATGGGGTCTCAAAGAGTCAGACACGAGTAAGCAATTTCACCTCACCTGTCATTTTAGTTTCTAAAAATCAAATTTGATATCTTGTTTCCCATGGTTATATGGGTAAAAGTCTTTTTATACATCTGAAAAATCATTTTTAATCATTTTACTTTTGAAAACTAGGAATTGGGTGAGCCATTTGGTTCTTTTTCTAATGTATTAGTTGGTATAGTGTTTTATATGTGTGCTATCTTGCTTTTAAGAAAATAACAATAATGTCTTCATTATTTTCCTCATTGTTGTCTTTTGCTGAAAAAGACTTGAGACAGGGTACCCCTATCAGGCTTTTACACTCCCGTGGTGGTTCTCTTTAATTGCTTAGATATGACTTCGTAGCCCTAGTTAAAGCCTACTCCAGTGTTCTTGCCTGGAGAATGCCAAGGACGGGGGAGCCTGGTGGGCTGCCGTCTTTGGGGTCGCACAGAGTCAGACACGACTGAAGTGACTTAGCAGCAGCAGCAGCCCTAGTTAAAGTAAGATGGAACAAACAATTGAATATTCTTGGTCGTCATTGTAAAAGCACAAGGCCAAGATGAAAGTTCATGTTTTGGAAAATTTGTGAAATCTTAACTTAAACTAATTCTGGGTTCAGCTTCACACGTGAGTCACGTCTGACCTGATGTTAGCTGTAATCAGTTTTGAGCTTTAAGAATAGTTGTTATTGCTTGGGTTCTGAATGTATGAGAAAACTCTTCTGTTTATTTGTAGTTCTGACTTAGGTTATTTTAAATCCATGATTAACGTACATTCCCTTTTAAAATTATGGTTTAATTGCTGAAAGAGATTTATTTTTGTTATACTAGACTATGGAAAATTTTTTCATAGAATTTTTTTCAAGTTTATTTTCTGTGTGCTTCATTTGGAACTATTTTTGTTTATATACATTGTATGTGCTCAAAATAGAGTTTTTTTTTTAATTCAGTAAGAGATTTAAAACTACAGTGTAACACGTTGTGATCTTTGTGTATTAATTTTCACTTTACATTTTAAATGCCAGACTTTACAAAAATAGCTGATCTTTATTCATTGCATCTTAGTTATAAACGTTTGTTCTCTTCCATGTCTTTGACCTTCTAAGTTTTTAGTCTGCTTAAAGAAAATCCTTGCACTACAACCTTTTCATAAAATTCAAGATTCTCACATTGAAGGTTTTGTATTGGAAGAAATACTACTGGTTTTTAAAAAGCAAGGCTTAATTAATAGAATTATTAGCATTTCTTGAGACAGCTTTCTGTGTCCTCATTACTCTGTGTGAGTGTTACTATAATTTGTGAAATATTGACTGAGCCCTTCACTTATCTTTTCTGAAGCAGCACCTTTGGACACCTCATTCTGGGAAGCCTGCTCGAGTTATAGTAAAGGACACACACATTTGTGTGGGGAGAAGTGGTAAAAAATGGAGAGTTGTGTCTTAATTACATGAAACTAAGCTTTAAAATATTTTATAACAAATTATTTGAGCTGCATAATCTAAACATGTCAAACGTTCAGTGGGACTATTTTTATATATGTATATGTGGTTGTAGGTCATAACATTTCAGTTTATAATATAAATTGTTATTTCAGTTTATAAGCTATCTCTCAGAAAAGACTAGCTCTTTTGAGAATACATAATTTAAAGTTTTAGAGTGAAGTAAAACACAACATAGATAATAGTGTAAATTAGTTATAAATGAGGGCTATATGGCAGTAAAACTGCTAGTGCCATTTTTCCTCTTTGCCTATTACACATTTTTTATTTTTTTTGTACTCTGAACATTTTTAGGGATCATACGTTCTATCAGATTAGAGTTGGTTTGGGAATAAGTATCTTCTAAAAAGAGATTTATCTTAAAAATGAAAGTCCTGAAAAATTAGTTTATCAAGAGTTTATAAAGTCAAATATTCCATAGACATAGACTGGAATAGGTAAACTCACGACAGTCGTATCCTTTCAGTATACCAGTATAACTTCAATATTACATGAATAACATTGAGAGAATGCCATCAGCTTTGTTCCCCCTTAATATTGGATTTTCGTTTTACATCTTTGGGAACAACTACATTAAGAACCTTATTAATTAGCGTATCAGTAAGGATTAGGTGTTTGCTTTCCGAAAGAATGTTCCAGTGAGGTGATCAGAGAGGTTATTTTCTATCTAACTTGTTTATGCCCTATACCTCTTGGGCATACTTTGTCTATAGAAGAAATATTTTGACCTTTAGGTACATTTTGGGCCAGTAGTCAAGTAATCCTAGGACTGATTTAAAAATCGTAGACTAATTTAAGGTTTGCCTTTTATACCTATTTTGAAAGCCTTTACATTTCTGTCAGGTAATTTTTCCCATGCCGTGAATATAATCTATTCAAAACATGTTTATGCTATCCATTCTGTTTTTAAATTGAAAAAAATGTTAAAAGTGTTTATGAAGAAAAGTTTAAATAAAATATTTTCAATCTTTAAAATATACTTCCATCTCTTATTTACTATCTTGATATAATCTATCACTTTCAAAGTCACTCATGACTTGATTAACAGTATACATTTTATATTCCTTCAACCTGCCAAGGAAGTGCCACAAAAATGTAATTTCTACTGATGCTTTCAGCCACAGATTGAAATGAGAGCATTTGAGTGAAATTATTTACACTTACATGCAATGGAAATTTTATAATGAAGCCAAGTAATTAAAGTTCTACTAGCAGAGTTTTGCAGAATGGAAATAGAACTAATAAATAGCATTTATAAGCCCTCAAGCTTTAGTTTGGTGATTTTTTATTTTCTTTAGCATTTTTGCTTCATTGTTCTTAAAGGCATTTCTGAAATTAGGGAATGCAGCAGAAATGAATCTGCTACAACACAAGCACTTGGGTATTCTTAGGCACGTGTGTGCCTCCATGGATCTTGGCCTCAAGCCACCTTTCTAGCCTCTTTTCTTATCACTTCCTGCACTCCTTTCTGTTGTGATCTTTGTATGTTAATTTCCAGCTTCAAATCACTTGCCTTTTTTCCCCTTCCCTGCTTGCAAAATCCATTTATTTTTCAAAGCCCAACTCAAACGCTCTTCTCTCCTCCTGAAACCTGTGTTACTTCCATTGAATTAATTGCCTCTTCTGTACTCAACACATTTATAGCTCTTATTTCATTTTGCATACTAGTTGGGTATAATTCCTTCCACAATTAGATCATAATCTCCTTGGATGAAGGGACCGTCTTTTATTCCTTTTTGTACCCTCATATCTAGCGTGATACTTTTTGTACATAATAGGCACTGAGCTAAATGTTTATTGCAGCATGTGACTGATTCCACCTGAGCTGTAGAAGGATGCTGTAGACATTCAGAAGAGGGAGATAATATAGTTCCCCAAGGTTTGTCTCTGCTTTTTTCTCAAGTCTACTGCCTGTCCACTTTCGCCCACAGCTATGGCTTCACCTACCACTTTTATTCTAATATCTTGTAAATCTGTATTTCTCAACTGAGAAATATCTCCAACTATCTCATGAACATGTCTTACGTGTTTTATAGGAATCTCAAACTGAACGAGTGCAAACTTGAATGCATTATCTTCCCCCGCAAACTTGCCCCTTGTCCTGTATTCCCTGTATTATTATGTGGCTCTATCACTGCCTGAGATCGTTACAAGTCAGAAACCTGGAATTGTCTACCTTGCCTCTCTCCCACTTCTCCCCAACGTCTTAGTTCATCTACTCTTATCACTGCCCTCACCTCTCTGTCCATACTGTCCTCTTGGAGCTTTCTCTCCAATCTTCTTCCTCCACAATCCATTTTATACTCTGCTGCCAGAGGGAGCTTTCAAAAGGTTAATCTGGTCCTGAGATTCAGCAACATTTAATAATCCCCCTTCACCATGAGAATAAGATCCAGACACCCTAGCATGCCCTTTCGACCTGTTCAGTCTCTCTTGTGCCCAATTCTCCAGCTATGCATGATGCTGGGAGTTCCCTGAATATGTCAAGTTTTCTCCTGTCTGCCTTCACACATGCTCTTTCCATCTTCCTTTCCTGGCTAACCCTTTCTTGGCCTTCAAGAACCAGCCCGAGCATCATGGCCTTGGTCATCTTTTTTAACTGTCCCCTATGGATACCTAGATCACCTTCTCTGACACTTGAATATGACTGTCTTCTTTAACTGTACTCATTGAGGAAAGATTCTGTCTTTTTATTTTCCAAGAATCTGATAATGTCTGGGACAGGGTAAGTCTTCCTTAATAAAAATAGAACCCAGAAACTTGGAAGGTCACCAATGAAATACTCCTGGTGAGGAGGGGCAGTTTTATTAGAGAGCTTGATTGTCTGCCAAAACTGACCTCCCTGAGGAATTTCCCTCCATTCAGTTTCCACTACCACTGCTCCTATGTCTAAAAGGTTGATGCATACAGCTATACAGTTGTTAACAGATAGTTCTTCCCTTAATATCCAATATTTCTGACCCAGGTTGAAAACTTTAAATACAGCAAGACCAGGAGGTGTCTTGTAGATCATTAATCTGAAATGCTCTGGGTGGAGGATGGGGCAAGTGTTCAGTGGGCACAATAATCCTAAGAAACACTACATTTCATCTCTTGAGAATCTCCAACAGCAAATAGAAACATCTTTGAGAAGTCCTGATGTTAATTCATTTTTATTTGGTTTAGCTAGGTGTAAATCAAACATTTGACCACTGAGCTCTTCTTTTTCATGGAATATATATGATCCATGATTGCTCTTGCAAAAGCCTGGCTAATGAGTAACAGAAAGAAAACAAACAGAAAGGACCACTGATTCAGGCACTCTGATCTACAAAGTAGGACTTACTCCTGCAGCTCCAGTTAGATTCCAGGCTTGAAGTCAACATCTTGCCAAGATGACGTTACCCTGGAGCTTTCACATCCCAAGGAAGGTCCCACCTTCTCCCCCCAGTAGTAAGATAAGTTTTGTAATTAATTTGTACAACTTGTATGATTTAAGGAGCAGGACTTCCAGAATGGCCAAGTAAGGAGCTCAGCAAATCCTCTCCCTAAAAAGCAATGATAAAAGTGAACAAACTTGAGACTTCCATGAAGGTCCAGTGGACTTAGGACTTTGCACTTCCAGTGCAGGGGCACGGGTTCTATCCCTGGTTGGGGAATTAAGATCCTCAAGCCATGTGGTGTGGCCTAAATAAATAAATGAATAAATTTTTAAAAGTGAACAAACTTGTCCAAAAAAAAAGTAAAGACTGGCCAAAGGCATACAACAACTTGAGAAGCATTTACTTGAGAAAATGTACTGAACTTGAGAAAGAACGGTGGGAATCTGATGTTTTAGCCTGAGGCTGTTTCCATTCCAACTCCCTGTCCTGGAACTCTGTGGCATGGAAATTATACCAGGGTCATCAGAGGGGGTCTGCCTTTCTTTGGAATGCAGTGTGGAGAATCCCACGTGTCATTGTGGCTAACACTGCAGCTCGCCTGAGGTCTCAGTACTGATTGGGTTTAGCAATAGACAGTGGACAGGCCAGGAGATCTTGGGAATTAGATAGCTCCTGGTGCTCCAGGAAGCTGTGCTCGTGGACAGGGCCATGCGTATCTAAGGGGAGTCCTAAGAAGTATGAAGTCCTAAGAAGTATGAAGCTACTTGTCCCTGGTTGGATGTGAGGTCTTGTAAATGCAGAAAATAAAAACTGCAGTGGACTTGGAAACTGCTCAAACTTTGAATGCATTCCCCAGGCCACACACAGATTGCTCAGCAAAGAGCAGAAGCCTTACTGGCTTAAGGTGTTTAAGTGTAACTTCTGAGCAGTCATTGGTTGACCACAAAGCTGTGTCGACTCAGGTGATCCCTGGGAAATCCAACCTTAAAAACGAATTAAAAAGGGAGAAACAGCTGAGCCATCAGTGGCTGTACATGGGTGGGGGAGGCGAGTGGGGGTTGGCCTCCATAGAATTCCTCCTGGTGAGTCGCTAAACACACAAACCAAAAAAAACACAAAAATCCCAAAATTTTAAAATGTGCAAAAGAACCACACAGAATCCAGGGTTGCTAAAATATATTTTCTATAATGTTTCTAATGAAAAAATTACGAGACATGCAAAGAAACAGCAAAGTGACCATACCCAGGAAAATAAGGAGTCATTAGAAAGCTGTCTCAGGGATCAGAGTATTATGGAGATGAGTGAGATTAGTTTTATATCCTGTATTCCACATAAAATTTTATTGAAAACAATTGCACAAGTCATCAAAATTTCTTTGAAAATATTTGTAGCGATTGCTTAGTGTTCTGCAAATATGGCTATACATAATTTAACTATGTCCCTATTGTGACACTATACTACATTTTTAAAATTTCTTTCATTTGATATATTCCATGTTTTTGATTGTTTTCTTTATGTAGTTTTGTAAGATGGAATTAAAAAATGAACTAAAACCCTTGACAAATATTGCCAGGCTAAGCACCAGGAAAGTTGTACAATATTAAGCTCACATCAGCAGTGAATATGAATTTCTCTATTACCACATCTTGTACTTACAAATAAATTAGCAATTTAATAGGTGAAAACTATTTTATTTACTATTTCTTTGATTACAGTGAATGTTGAGTGATATTTCCCATGTCTATTTGCCATAATGTTCTATGAATTCCTGTTCATGTCTTTTATGCATTTTTCACTGGTATTTTGGTGTTTTATTATGGATTTTGAAGGATTCTTCATCAACAATGCTTTGTTACACTTGAGTATAGTATTTCAAATCATGACTAGGTATCTTTAATTACTGGCGATTATTAAAAATCATATAATCAAATTTCATTAAATGTGGAAAACAAAACAATTTAGAGAAAACAAAGGGATGGAAAGTATACTGATGGAACAAAATGATTATGAATCAAATATATTTGAGAGATAGGAGAAGCTGATAAAAGCATTGAGAAAAGCATGGTATACATTACAGATTCAAAAGAAACCTTATTCAAAAGTTAACAAACATACCCCTTAGAGCTGGGGTATGAGAATTTTCTTTGTAGGGTGCCATCTTCTCTAATGGAAACATATATTCACACTTGTATTGAATACCTGCTAGGTGGGTGCTAGTAGGAGTGAAAGAAAAGATCTCCTTTGCTCTCAATCTAATGAGGAAACACAGACACCCAAAAGTCACTTAAGGCAAGAAAAGGTGCCAGGTAGAGGGAAAAACAGGATGCTGTGGGAGCTCAGTTCAGTTCAGTCGCTCAGTCATGTCCGACTCTTTGCGACCCCATGAATCGCAGCACGCCAGGCCTCCTGTCCATCACCAACTCCCGGAGTTCACTCAAACTCACGTCCATCCAGTCGGTGATGCCATCCAGCCATCTCATCCTCTGTCATCCCCTTCTCCTGCCCCCAATCCCTCCCAGCATCAGAGTCTTTTCTAATGAGTCAGGAAGTTAGTTACTATTGATGAGAATCAGGTTTATGGAAAAATTGGCATTTCTAGTTGGTCATGAAGATTAACTTGGATTTCTCTAGGTGGAGAATATGAAAAAGAATTTTAAAGAAAGATTATGCAAAAAATCTAAGGAGGTCACACAAGGCGGGAGGTTCTGATCCAGGCATGCACACAGATCCAATCCATCATGCACCCAGTTTTCTATTCAAGTGGATTCTAGTACTGGTAGAAATAATCAACATAGAAGAGCACCTAGTAAAATTTGTTAAGATGAAAAAAATGGCTCATTTTTATCTAAGGGCTCATTTAACTCAAAATTATTTATCTCTGAGAATTTAAAAAATAGCTATCATAGAAAATTTAGGCTCTGTAGAAATAACACAATAAAACTGAGAATGGCAAAAACTTTATACATTTGTAATTGTAGGTTGGGCTCCCTGGTAGCTGACTCCATCTGAGACTAGAATGTGAATACAAGTTATCTAAGAGGTCATTCCAGAAAGCATCACTAGGGAAGTGGGAAATAAGACAGGGATGGGGGTTTTTTCCTGGTGGCTCAGTGGTAAAGAATCTGCCTGCCAATGCAGGAGACACGAGTTTAATCCCTGATCCAGGAAGATCCCACTTGCTGCAGAGCAACTAAGCTTGAGAGAACAAGGGAAAAAAAAAAAAAACAAAGGTAGGGATGAACCAGTAAAGGGTGAAGGGTGTATCATCAAGCAATTTTTCACTGGGGGTGACTGGGTTCAATTCCACCGCCCTTCCCAGGGTACTGGGAAAAACCACGTGGAACATACCTGAGTCATCCCCGCCAGAGGACTAGGAACCTGGGGTACTGATTGCCATCTGTCACTGGCTTAGGGTTACTTGCAGCCACACTAACTCCCCAGCACTTCTGGCCTGGGGTGTCTGGCTGGGAGAAAGCCCTCACGTGGGGAGTTGCACGTATGTATTCGGAAGGGTGCGCGCCAAGGGAGTATGGGGAGGGCCACAACTACAATCTGCTACATTTGTTATTGACTCAAAACTATTAGAAGAATCACCTATTGACAAAATTTAGGGCCACAAAACTTGCATCTCAAGAAATTGGTTGACATTATTGCCATAAAAGTAAGCTCACCTTGTAATAGGTTAAAGCTAAGATTTTTTAATTGGGACAAATGTTAAACATGTCTCCATGGTAACATTTTTATGAACAAGACTTTTCCAGATGAAAATAATTTCAGCAAAATGAAAGCAAGTAAAAAATTTAAAATATATCTTAGAAACATTTTACCTGTATTATACAGAAAAAGGATATCAAGAAATTAAATTGATTTTGAGTTTGCTCAGGAAAATATGTTCTTCGTCAAATTTCATCAATGTTGGCGTGATTTTGATTAGAATGTTTGTACTCACAAACATGGAGTCACAGTGTCCTCAGGCTCAAAACAAGAGGAGGGTAGAAACATCCTGTTCCTGAACTGCTAGAGGCCAAAAAATGAAGAGGATTTGTGCCAGGGGAAATTGCATGGGTAAATGCAGAGTGGAAAAGCATATGGAATGCTTTGGGAATGATGAATTCCTCACTGACAGAGCTATGGGAGCAGATGTTAAGCAAAAAAAAAAAAATCATATTCATGAATATTCTGTGGATCTGCAGAGTTCTTTGTTGAAAGAGGATAAGAGAAAAATTGGATATTACAGCCCTCCAGTGAAACGCCTCATGACTTTTCACTAATATCCCATGACCTTATAGAAATGAACAAAAACCCATTAAAATCATGAAAGATTGACAGACAACATAATACAAAATTGTGAGCAGCCTTGAAAACTTTAAGGCAAATGGAGTTAGACTGAGAAAAACAGATCTATACTTCACATTATGGAATACTCAGGCTTCCCTTCATGATAGACAGCAAATCAGAGAAAGATTTTTTTTAAGGTAGTTTGTTCTTGCTCCACCAACTGCGTCCTGACTCAGAGATTTGTGCCTTTACTAGCTAGAGAACTGGCCCTTCAATTCTCTCGATTCCAAGGAGCTGCACTGTAAGGGAAGCAGTTTTGTTACTGAGTTTTGCCTCTTGCCTTGAAACCCCTCACCCCCACCAGCACCCTCTGACCCCTTTGGCCCCCATCTCCACTCCTCAGTCTATCCACTGTCTTTTTGTATTTTCACACTGACACAGAACAAGCCCAGTAATCAACTAGGTAGGAAGTAAGAGCCGAGTGGCTGTGGTACAAAGCATATCCTCCCCCATTAATCAGTGCAGGTGACCACAGACAGGAAGGACAGTTGCACTTACTGCCACTGGCTTCCAGTACCAGAGAAGGAGACAAGGGCAATCAGAGAGGAGGGCAATAAGCATCAGAGTTGAAAGAGGCACAATGAGGGAAAAGCCTGTTAGCAGCTGAAATGTGGACTGGAAGCTGTGCTCATCACCTTACCCACTTTCTAACTGCAAATGCATCGAAGGAATGGAACCATTACCCAATGGATAGAGGTTAAGAGTAGAGGCAACCCACACGTTCTGTTGACACACTGAGACTGGAAAGGTCTTCCCTTGTTTGTGTATGAATTAAGAGAAAAAACAAGTTGGGGTTTACAAACAAAGACTATGGGATAAAAGTAGTAGTTGGGACACTCAGAGAAAGGAAATATTTGTGAAAAATTATTTGCTTTCAGATCCAGAAGAAATCAGTAACATTGCTTGGCATTTTCAAAAGATTGCAAATAATCATAACCTCTGTGTGTGAGGAAAAAAAGGTCACAGGTAAATGAGCAAAAGTTGAAAAGGTCATTGACTCAAAGACTGTAAGAAAAGGCAACAAGAGAATTAAAATCCATATGAAGTCAGTAAAGAAGAGAAAGAATGTTGTAGAAAATTCACCTGCTGATGTGAAAGGCATCTTTGAGATGCTTTCCTAGAGTGCAGGAGAAAATGACAAGGAGATTTAGTTCTCACCACAAGCTTCATGAATACCTACTACGGAGCCAGCCACTGTGCAAAGTGCTGGGATCTAAAGGCTTTCATATTCTCAATCCTGAGAGTATGAGAGGCTTTCATTAAATCCTTAAACACAAATTAGCAAGGAGAGATAAGAAAGCCTTCCTCAGTGATTGATGCAAAGAAATAGAGGAAAACATTAGAATGGGAAAGACTAGAGAACTCTTCAAGAAAATTAGAGATCCCTAGGGAACATTTCATGCAAGTTCAGTTCAGTTCAGTCACTCAGTCGTGTCCGACTCTCTGAGACCACATGGACTGCAGCACGCCAGGCCTCCCTGTCCATCACCAACTCCCAGAGTTTATTCAAACTCATGTCCATTGAGTCAGTGATGCCATCCAGCCATCTCATCCTCTGTTGTCCCCTTCTCCTCCTGCCTTCAGTCTTTCCCAGTATCAGGGTCTTTTCCAATGAGTCAGTTCTTCCCATCAGGTGGCCAAAGTATTCGAGTTTCACCTTCAGCATCAGCCCTTCCAATGAATATTCAGGACTGATTTCCTTTAGGATGGACTGATTTGATCTCCTTGCAGTCCAAGGGACTCTCAAGAGTCTTCTCCAACACCACAGTTCAAAAGCATCAATTCTTTAGCACTCAGCTTTCTTTATACTCCAACTCTCACACCAGTACATGACCACTGTAAAAACCATAGCCTTGGCTAGATGGACCCTTATTGGCAGAGTAATGTCTCTGCTTTTTAATATGCTGTCTAGGTTAGTCATAACTTTTCTTCCAAGGAGTAAACCTCTTTTAATTTCATGGCTGCCGTCACCATCTGCAGTGATTTTGGAGCCCCCCAAAATAGAGTCTGCCACTGTTGCCACTGTTTCCCCATCTATTTGCTATGAAGTGATAGAACCGGAAGCCATGATCTTAGTTTTCTGAATGTGGAGCTTTAAGCCAACTTTTTCACTCTCCTCTTTCACTTTCATCAAGAGGCTTTTTAGTTCCTTTTCACTTTCTGCCATAAGGGTGGTGTCATCTGCATATCTGAGGTTATTAATATCTCTCCTGGCAATCTTCATTCCAGCCCAGTGTTTCTCATGATGTACTCTGCATATAAGTTAAATAAGCAGGGTGACAATATATAGCCTTGACGTACTCCTTTCCCAATTTGGAACCAGTCTGTTTTTCCATGTCCAGTTCTAACTGTTGCTTCCTGACCTGCATACAGATTTCTCAAGAGGTAGGTTAGGTGCAAAGGCAGGTCATGCAAAGATGGGCACAATAAAGGATAGAAATGCTATGGACCTAACAGAAGCAGAAGATATTAAGAAGAGGTGGCAAGAATACACAAAAGAACTATACAAAAAGATCTTCATGACCCAGATAACCAGGTGGTTAACCTGGAGCCAGACATCCTGGAATGTGAGATTAAGTGGGCCTTAGGAAGCATCACAATGAACAAAGATAGTGGCGGTGATGGAATTCCAGTTGAGCTATTTCAATTCCTAAAAAGATGATGCTGTGAAAGTGCTGCATGCAATATGCCAGCAAATTTGGAAAACTCAGCAGTGGCCACAGGACTGGAAAAGGTCAGTTTTCATTCCAATTCCAAAGAAGGGCAATGCCAAAGAATGTTCAAGCTATCACACAATTGCAATCATCTCACATGCTAGCAAAGTAATGCTCAAAATTCTCCAAACCAGGCTTCAACAGTAGGTGAACTGTGAACTTCCAGATGTTCAAGATATGTTTAGAAAAGGCAGAGGAACCAGAGATCAAATTGCCAACATCCATTGGATCATAGAAAAAGCAACAGAATTCCAGAAAAACATCTACTTTTGCTTTATTGATTACACCAAAGCCTTTGACTGTGTGGATCACAACACACTGTGGAAAATTCTTCAAGAAATGGGAATACCGGACCACCTGACCTGCCTCCTGAGAAATCTGTATGCAGGTCAAAAAAAACAGTTAGAACTGGACATGGAACAACAGACTGGTTCCAAATTGGGAAAGGAGTACGTCAAGGCTGTATACTGTCACCCTGCTTATTTAACTTACATGCAGACTACATCATGCCAAATGCCAGGCTGGATGAAGCACAAGCTGGAATCAAGATTGCCAGAAGAAATACCAATAACCTCAGATAGGCAGATGACACCACCCTTATGGTAGAAAGTGAAGAGGAACTAGAAAGCCTCTTGATGAAAGTGAAAGAGGAGGGTGAAAAAGTTGGCTTAAAGCTCAACATTCAGAAAACTAAGATCATGGCATCCGGTCCAATTACTTCATGGGAAATAGATGGGGAAACAGTGGAAACAGTGACAGACTTTATTTTCTTGGGCTCCAAAATCACTGCAGATGGTGGCTGCAGCCATGAAATTAAAAGACGCTTGCTCCTTGGAAAAAAAGTTATGACCAACCTAGACAGCATATTAAAAAGCAGAGACATTACTTTGCTGACAAAGGTCTGTATAGTCAGAGCTATGGTTTTTACAGTGGTCATGCACTGGTGTGAGAGTTGGAGTATAAAGAAAGCTGAGCGCTGAAGAATTGATGCTTTTGAACTGTGGTGTTGGAGAAGACTCTTGAGAGTCCCTTGGACTGCAAGGAGATCAAATCAGTCCATCCTAAAGGAAATCAGTCCTGAATATTCATTGGTAGGGCTGATGCTGAAGCTGAAACTCCAGTATTTTGGCCACCTGATGCAAAGAATTGACTCATTGGAAAAGACTCCAATGCTGGGAAAGATTGAAGGTGGGAGGAGAAGGGGATGAGAGAGGATGAGATGGTTGGATGGCATCACTGACTCGATGTACATGAGTTTGAGGAAGCTCCCGGAGTTGGTGATGGACAGTGAGGCCTGGCGTGCTGCAGTCCATGTGGTCACAAAGAGTCGGACACGACTGAACCTGTGAACTGAACATAAATATAATTGTGATGGCTGTCACAACTGGCACTATAAAGACTGCTCAGAAGAAGCCAGTTCTGCTTTGATGGTTAGGAAAGGTCTCTTTAAAGAAGGTATATATAGCCAGAGATATAAAGTGTGAGTAAAAGAATATCAAAAAATAGAGAGTGGGGCAGGGTGTGTAACTGTGCAGCAAAAAAATGCTTGTGGAACAACAGAGAGATTGAAAGAGGGCTGAGGAGAGGAAGGTAAGAATGTGGTGCAAGTTGTGATGGGAGAGCTACTAGGGCCATATCATACGACACCACTGATGGCTGGGTGAAGTGTTTGTATTTTATTCTAAGGGAAATGGAAGTCACTGAAGCGTTCTAGTAGGTGGCTGATGGGATTTACATTTTAAAGGGTCATCTGGTTTCCAAATGGCGATAAGGATGGAGTTGGAAATCTCACTGAGGGGTCAGTGAGGTGTGAAGGGTGATGATGACAGAGAAGCGAATGGTTAGGACATGCTTGGGAGATTACAACTGGCAGAACCTGGTGATAGGTTCGGTACAAGAAGTGTTGGAGAAGGGACCATCTTGAGGACAGTACATATGATGATGCCATAAATTACAATGGGAAAGATGGGTAGAAGAGCGATTTGGGGAGGGAACAGCAGGAATGCAGGTTCGGACACATCAGGTCTCAAATACTTGTGAGGTGTTCACCAGTGAAGAGGTCCAAAAAGTCTCTAGATAGACATCTAGATGAAGTTCAGAAGAGAGGTCAGAGCTGCAGAGATACAATGGACAGTCATTCACCATTACTGACAGTACTTATTTATTTTGCTTTTACATACCTTTTCCTGATGGAAGTATGCAAAAATACACAAAAGTAGAATTATATACTGAATTTCTATGTACCCACCATAGTATGTATAATATTTTGTCATGAGAATGGTAAGTATCCTAAAGAGAGAAAGATTCCCAACTCTAACTCATCCAAAAAAAAGGAATGTCTAAACCTACTTCATGGAGTTATGATGACAATAAAATGAGATTCACCATGTAAACAGTGTGTGGTAACCAACGTTCAGTTCAGTTCAGTTCAGTCGCTCAGTCGTGTCCGACTCTTTGCGACCCCATGAATCACAGCACGCCAGGCCCCCCTGTCTACCACCAACTCCCGGAGTTCACCCAGACTCACGTCCATCGAGTCAGTGATGCCATCCAGCCATCTCATCCTCTGTCGTCCCCTTCTCCTCCTGCCCCTAATCCCTCCCAGCATCAGAGTCTTTTCCAATGAGTCAACTCTTCGCATGAGGTGGCCAAAGTACTGGAGCTTCAGCTTCAGCATCATTCCTTCCAAAGAAATCCCAGAGCTGATCTCCTTCAGAATGGACTGGTTGGATCTCCTTGCAGTCCAAGGGACTCTCAAGAGTCTTCTCCAACACCACAGTTCAAAAGCATCAATTCTTTGGCACTCAGCTTTCTTCACAGTCCAACTCTCACATCCATACATGACCACAGGAAAAACCATAGCCTTGACTAGACGGACCTTAGTCGGCAAAGTAATGTCTCTGCTTTTGAATATGCCATCTAGGTTGGTCATAACTTTTCTTCCAAGGAGTAAGCATCTTTTAATTTCATGGCTGCAGCCACCATCTGCAGTGATTTTGGAGCCCCCAAAAATAAAGTTTGACACTGTTTCCACTGTTCCCCCATCTATTTCCCATGAAGTAATGGGACCGGATGCCATGATCTTCGCCATTATTATTTTGGTACTGTTGTGTGGGCAATATTGATCCAATATTGGAGGGAAAATATATATCCAGGTTAGTGAGTGGAAACAAATTACTTATGTTTCTAAACTCTAGGATAAAGTATTCAGATCACTGAATTCTTAGGGAGGGAAGAACCAAACAGAAGCTACTGACACAACTATGGCAAGTTTTGGAATTCTTGAAAAGGTGGGGCAAGCCAGGGACAGATCAGGAGTCTGACCTGGTAAAATTAAAGTTTCAAGAAAGTGTGAATTGTGCATATAAGATTCCTAGTCCTTGGCAATAGAGCCCCCACTTTATGGTAGTGACAGTACATGAAGGGAAAATTCACATGAAGATGAAGTAAGAAGTAAAGAGAACATGACATGATGTGGTCTGGTGAGGAAGTTTGGGAAGTTTGGGAAGCTTTTTGCTGTAAAGAATGACTCTGTCAGTAGACCTCCCCACACAAAAAAAGGATTATGAGTAAAAAGGTTGAAAACGCCTGTGCTCTGGAGCTGAGCTTTTCAAACATTAACGGACACACAAATGGCACAAATCTGGGCCTTCTGTGGCCCAGGAGGTTGGGGTAGAACAAGGAAGGAGTCACCCACATCAATGCCCCCAAGAACTCATCAGAGTTGAGGGAGGAATGAAGAGAGAGATGGTAGATACAAAGAACAGAGAGGGAGCATCCACACCCAGGGACTTCCTGTTCCCACCAAGGCATGCGAAGAGAGCTCTTTGAGAAGGTCTTCCTAAACTGGAGGAAGATCTGTATCTGTGGACTGAAAGAACTCACCATGGTTCACAGGAAATTAACTACATGCCTACAGAGACATTTGGCAATGATGCTTAAGGAGGGGGAAAAACCCTGCCATCATTCAGGGAAAGAAAACAAGTGATCATTAATGGAGGGCTTGAGTTCCACACGCCACATGGTACTTTCCATGAATTCTCTCATTTAACCCTCATAGCCTTCCAATAAAATGGTGGTGCTGGCCGTTAAGTGGACTGGATTCAGCGACTCGGACCATCTTGTCAGGATCCCTCTGCCCTCCAGCTACCTCAGCTCTCTCATCGCGCGTGGGAGCAGGCAGGCTTCCCCCAGATGCACACAGGCAGCTCTGGGCTCACAGTGTCCCAGCTCAGCTGCCCCAGAAGAAGACAGAGTCCCTCTTCTGGTTTCCCCACAGAAGGACACCGGTTTATGTTCTATGCTCGCCCTTGGATCCATGACGGTGGGCAAGAGGATGGAGTGATATTCAAGCAGGGGCTGAGGGTACTGTGACTAGAAGTCCCACCAGAACTAAAAGGTTAGAGTGAGAAGAAACAGACGAAGAAAAGAGAGGAAGGCTGGTCTGGCTAACAGATCCCAAGGGTCCGTGACAGGGAGGTCTAGGAGCTGCCCCACTGTACAGAGGACAACAGTAAGGATCAGAGAGTATCAGAGAGGTCAAGTCGCTTTGCCCGAGGTCGCACATCACGGGCAAGTCAAAGAGCCAGGACACAAAGCGAGGCGGTCTGACCAGAGCTCTTAACCACTGCGCTCGAAGGCAACAAAGCCAGTTTGGTTTCAGACTTCTCTGCAACATCAGTTTTCAGAAGAAAAAGTCTAGCAACAGCTCGACTTCTGGGGGGAAAAGACTGTATCCGAAGATTTGCGTGCTCTGACAAATCGTCTTTCACAACAATAGGGAACAAACACAAAACACACATTGTGTGACAGGCACTGTTCTAAGGGCTTTATATGTATTGACTCATCCACTCCATGAACTACACTGTAAGACAGAAATTCTTATTATCCTCATTTTACAGATGAGGAAATCGAAGGCCAGAGGGGTTGAGGATCTTATCTAAGAGCCAGAGTGGCGCCTAGGTAATCTGATCTCCTAAACCCATGCTGACAACCACCCTCCCACAAGGTCATGGTTCAAAAGCATATCATCAAGACACACTTCTTGGAAAAAATGTAATAATGTATGATGCAATAAGAGAGTAAAGAAATAGAGGTCAAAATCATGTAAAAACAAAGAGTTTTTGAAAGTCTAAATGAATAATCTGTATCTATCATAAATGTAAGATTTTAGTAACAAAGAGGGAGGAAAGTAAAAGTGAGCTCAACTTGGCTGAGTCAGGAAGAATTAAAACATTACCATTTTATTTAAAAAAAATTCTGATAATTTGAGAAATAGAGGCCACAGAATGCTTTTTAAAAAATTGTTGTTCTGCTTGAGTATTTTATTAGTATTTAGCAGTTTTCCAAATATAGCTGGGACTGTAAAGATCTCTAAACGAAAAACATTAATTTTTTTTTAAGGTAAGCAGTAGGGTTTTTTGATAATATGAAGTCATGGATTCAAACACAGTCGATGTGTTTCACACCACTGCAATTAGCTTTATTGATGCTCAAATGATCCCCACTATAGCTAGTGGAAACAATGTTGGCACCTGAATCCTTTTGCCATGATCTACTCAGAGGTTAAAGTGTCTGCCTGCAATGTGGGAGACCTGGGTTTGATCCCTGGGTTGGGAAGATCCCCTGGAGAAGGAAATGGCAACCCACTCCAGTATTCTTGCCTGGAGAATCCCATGGAAGGAGGAGCTTGGTGGGCTACAGTCCACGGGTTGCCAAGAGTTGGACACGACTGAGTGACTTCACTTTCTAGCAGTCCCTGATAGCTTTATTGCTATCAGAACATCTTGTATGTGTCCTTCCACAAATTCACAGAATGCTTAAAGGTCATACTTTACTAGTCCTAAAAGAAGTATACCTGCTCTCCAAAACAAGAAGAAGATAAAAGCAAAGGAAAAACTCGTAAGAGAAAAATCATAAACTAAAGGAAATGGCAAAAAAATTTAAAAAATAGCATAGAAAAAAATGAAACATAATAAACTGGATGTATTATCTATAATGACAAATATAAATGGACTCTGCTCCCATATTTAAAAATAAAATTTCCCAGACTGGATTTTAAAAAATCAATTCTATGGTATTTAAAAGTGTCACACAATGGCACAAAAAGGGAATGGGAAAATATATGCAAAACAGACATAAATGAAGGGACATCAAGATCAAAATACTTAAATTAGTAGAATTTGAGACCCAAAACTGAATGAAATGGCATGGAAATGTATAAAACAAAAATATGAAGGATAGATCTTCAATAATAACAGTAAGTCTTGGGCTTCCATGGTGGCTCAGTGGAAAAGAATCTTCCTGACAATGCAGGAGACATGGGTTCGATCCCTGGTCCAGGAGGATTCCACATGCCACAGAGCAACTAAGCCCATGCGTCACAACTATTGAGTCTGTGCCCTAGAGCCTGGGAGCCACAACTACTGATGCCCACGTGCCTAGAGCCTGTGCTCCACAACAAGAGAAGCCACTGCAGTGAGAAGCCTGAGCACTGCAACTAGACAGTAGCCTCCACTCACCGCAACTAGAGAAAAGCCCGCACAGCAATGAAGACCCAGCACAGGCAAAAACAAACAAATAAATACAATTATTTTTTTAAAAGGTCTAAAAAATAATAACAGTTAAGTCTTACAGCTTCCTGGAAAGGGACATGTATATCAGACAATATATCTTTTTTCCTAGTGCCCATGGAGGACTAAAAAAACCTAAATATATAGCTGTAGTAACAGTGGTGCTTAAACAGGACTCAACTGCTGAAGAAGACTGACAGGACCCCAAATGGCAAAGCTTACAAATGAACAGTTTATTACAGGGAAAGGACACACTACAGCAAGAGCGTGAAAGTCAGAATATACATCAGAGCATATGACTCACGGCAGGGGCCTGGAGAAGCCAGGTGCAGGCTCCTATTGTCCTCTCACTGGAAGGGCCAGGCCAGATGTCTTGTGGATCAGGAACCACTGACGTATGCATAGAACACTTCGGAACCAGAGATACTAAAATGAAGTCTTTGCTGAGTTTATTTATATTTTGCTCACCACCTAGGCCTAGCCCTGCTGTATAACCAGCAGAACCCTGGGGCGGGCATTGGGGAGTGTCACACCAAACCAGGTGCAACTCTTCAAGCTCATTGTTATTAATAAACAAGGCTGACAAGCTGGGTCAAACCACCCTGAAAGTCTCTGGACTCCTGGATATGTAGACACATTACACATCAATGCTTTGTACTATGACCAAGAGTCACTGTTAAGCAGGAGCTTTAATTTTACCAAACAGCTCAGGCTAATTGCAGGTCTGCTGTGATTCACCTTTCCCGTGCAATAAGTGAGGTGAAGTCACTCAGTCGTGTCCGACTCTTTGCGACCCCGTGGACTGTAGCCTACCAAGCTCCTCCGTCCGTGGGATTCTCCAGGCAAGAATACTGGAGTGGGTTGCCATTTCCTTCTCCAGGGGATCTTCCTGACCCAGGGATCGAACCCAGGTTTCCCTCATTGGAGGCAGACGCTTTAACCTCTGAGCCACCAAGGAAGCCCGTGCAATAGCAAAACACAAAGCATAACTCAGTAATTTCCAAAATGCTGAAAACATACAAACTCTATTTTTGGACCATAATTCCAAAAAAAATGGATAAATATGATGAGTACAAAGTAATCAAAAATGCACATTTTTGAGAACATAAGTCTGATGAAAATTCACAAGAATGTTAATATCTAGCATCAGTAAGGATCCAGGGTAACTGGGTCACCACATTTACTGCTCCTGGAAACATAAATTACGGACCTTTTCTCAGGTACATCTTGGTATCTATATAAAAATCCTTAAAAATGTACATTCTCTTGGTCCAGAAGTTATATATTTGGCATTTCAAGTATACTTGAGGATATGGGCAGGCAAGGATGTTTATTGCAGTGGAGTGTATAATAGCAAAATATAGGAAATAAAATGTCCAGTAACATGGGAACCACTTCACTAAGTTGTATCCATGTCTAATTATTCCAAATAGTTTTGTGGAGGTCTGTTGTGGCAGGCTGTGTTAGTTGCGTATCTACAATCCTTTCCCCTCTTCCTCTGTAGTTACAGAACCCAACTATTGTTTAGGGCGACAATGCTCACTTTCCAGGCAGAAAATCATGACAATCCTGTTCCCACTTTCCCAGCTTTCCTTGCACCTAGGAGTGGCCATGTGATCCAGTTCTGGTCAATGAAATATAAGGAGAAATCTACTGGGGCTTTGAGAAAGTTTGTTGTTTTCCTAATCAAAGGGAAGGGCTTCCCAGGTGACTCAGTGCTAAAGAATCTGGCTGCAATGCTGGAGATGCAAGAGAGCAGGTTCCATCCCTGAGTCAGGAAGACCCCCTGAAGGCATGGCAACCCACTCCAATATTCTTGCCTGGAGAATCCCATGGACAGAGGAGCTTGGCAGGCTACAGTCCATAGGGTTGCAAAGAGTCTGACACGACTGAGCAACTAAACCACCACCACCAGTCAAAGAGAAAGATTCTGTTGATTCAGCCAGTAATCATCTACTGCAGACCTTATATTAAGGGAGAAAATTTTAACTATTTGTTATGCAAGAGTTGCTTGGTTTTATGTTATTTGGAGCCCAAAGTGTCTCTAACTTGGTGGATGCTGTGATGTGCTTCCTCAGATGTCTCTTCAGGGCTAAGAGTGCTCCAGGCTGCCAGTCTTCAGCTGCCAGCTCTCTCCAGGTATTGCACTCAGTTGAAGTTGGCTGCCTTGCCCAATGTCACATCACCCCCCACACCAGCCCTGCAAGGCAGCCCACATCAATATCTCCACAGAAGAGTACAGGTCCAGCCTTCTTTCTTCAACTTGGAGGGCCCCCCAGCTCCAGAGCTGGAGCCCCAGTGACGACTGCACCATTGCCTAACTTCCCTTTCTGCCTAATCCTACTTTATTCCCTTTCCCGGTGGTGTTGATCTTAAGAGTAGGTCCTAATAAACTTCCTGCACTCAAATCTCTCCAGAGTCTGTTCCCTGGGAACCCCACCCACAGTACTGCTGACACAGCTATTCATACAAAAAAGATATTCAAAATATATTGCTAAATGACACAACAACAAGTTATAAAGCAGGACGCCTGGTGTTTTCTTATTATACAGATTACATGTCTCATATCGAAAAACTTTCTGTAAAGGAAAATACTAATAATTTAACAGCAGAACTTGTGTTTCCAACAATATGCTGAACTAGATATTTAGAGAAACTCCTACTTCAGAACACATTAAATGACAAAAAAGAGAGAAGTTTTAATGTTTTAATACACAAGGCAGTGGTAGGAAAATAAGGGAATTCCTGCGGTGGGGGCAGGAATGATAAGAAAGCACAAATTCACAAGAGTTAGAGATCATGTTACTCTGGAGGTATCTGCTGATTTCTGATGGCCTAGAGCCAGGTTTTAATGAGCTATTGCTGTAGGGGACAGGAGTCAAAGCATAGAGCCGAAGCAGTGTGAGAGGTCAGGATGGAGATGATTGTATCAAGGCTGGATAGCCAAAGAGCAACAGCCTCAAGAAGATCAGTTAGGAAAAACCCACCTTGCCAATGGAGCTCTGGAAAGTCAACTTCATAGGAACAGTCAAGCGCAAGCAAACTTGCATGGGTGTGGGCCAGATCTAAGCCTCAATCTCTGTGGCCAAAATAAACCCCATGCCCAAAACAGAGTTCAAAGTGGTCCTGGGAAGTGCCCTGAGAAAACTACCAGAAGAAAACAAAAACTTTTCCTAGAAAAAACACATTTACCAGCTTTAAGAATTACCAGAAAGTTACTAATTTAGAATAATATGTAAATCACGAAATCTGTGAGCATTAACATAAACATCAAAATTCAGAATCAGGTACATAAACACACAAAACAATAGATATGTGATATTCAGGTACTGATTATAAAATACTAATGTTTGTTGTATATAAAGAACTAAAAATAGGGTTGCCAATTAAGGGCAAAGAGACTATCAAAACTGACTAGGGTATATTGGAAAGAAAATCAAATAAGAGCTTATGCAATAAAATAATAATTTAAATTAGAAACTCAAAGGATCTTATGAAGAGCAGATAGAACTAAAGATAAAATTGGAAAATTTATGAGATATTTTCAGACATAAACAGACATCATTAAAAGAACTTTTAAAGAACATATCCCAGAAGGATAAAAATGATTCTAAGAGGAACATCTGGAACATTGGTAATGAAAAAAGGCAAGAAAAAAGAAATAAACAGCATACATATCAGAAAAGAAATAAAATCATTTATATCAACAAACAACCCTTCCCTGTATAAAAACCCAAAGAGTCTACCAAAAAACTATTAGAAACAATAAGTGAGTTTTTCAAGGTCATAGAACAGGAGGTCAATGTACAAAAATCAACTATATTTCTGTATACCAGTAATAAACAATTGGACGTTGAAAACACTCCTATTTATAAGAGCACCAGAAACATGAAATCCTTAGGTATGATTCTTATAAAATATGTGCCAGATTTATAAGCTAAAAATTACAAAATATCAATGAAAGAAATCAAAGAAGTCCTAAGTACATAATGATACACTATCTTCATAAACTGGAAGACTCATTGTTAAGATGTCTGTGGCAGGCAGCCTCTAAGATGACCCTTAATGATCCCTGCCTTCTGGTGATTATGCCCTTGCACAAACCCCTCCCCTTGAAGGTGGGCTACACCAGATCATGCACATCTAATGAAGAGAATAGGGCAAACATGATGTTGCTTTCTAGGTTAAGTGACAAAGATTCTGTGGTTTTGTCTTGAGTACTCTCTCATCTTCTTGCTCAGAAGAAGGCTAACTGCCACATTGTGAGCTACTCTAAAGAAAGGCCCATGAAAGAAAAGTGAAAGTTTAGTCACTCAGTCGTGTCCGACTCTCTGTTACCCCATGGATTGTAGACTACCAGGCTCCTCCGTCCATGGGATTTTCCAGGCAAGAGTACTGGAGTGGGTTGCCATTTCCTTCTCCAGAGGATCTTCCCGACCCAGGGATCGAACCCCGGCTTCCCACACTGTAGGCAGACTACCATCTGAGCCACCAGGGAAGTCCCATGGGTAAAGAAAGGCCCATGGGCAAAGGAATTGAGGGAGGCTTCTAGTCAACACCCCAAAAGAAACTGAATCTTGCCAACAACCACATGGGTGAGTTTGGAAGGAGAACTTCCACCAGCTGAGCCTTCAACTAAGCCCTGGCTGACATCTTATTGTAACCTGATGCAAAGACTTGAGCCAGAGGCACTCTGGGAGTCCCAGGTGGCTCAGCGGTAGAGAATCTGCCTGCAATGCAAGAGACTGTTTGCAATGCAAGAGACACAGGTTCAATCCCTGGGTTAGAAAGATCCCCTGGAGGAGGAAATTGCAATCCACTCCAGTATTCTTGCCTGGGAAACCCCATGGACAAAGGAGCCTGATTGGGCTACAGTCCATGTGGTTGCAGAAATCGGACACAACTGAGCAACTAAACCACCACCACATATGCACCCAGCTAAACTGAGACACCTGATCCACAGAATCTGTGAGGTAATAAATACTTGATGATGTAGACTGCTTAATTTTAAGTGAGTTAGTTATGTAGTAATAGATAAGACAATGTCAATTTTCCGCAAATTGATGGATAGATTCCATGCAATCCCAACCAAAATCTCAGAAAGATTTTGTTAGAAGTTGTCAAGCTGACTCTAAAATTGATATGGTAAAGCAAAGGAACTAGAATAGTCAAACAGTATTGAAAAAAAACAAACAAACAAAGCTGGAGGACTCACAATGCCTGATTTCAAGATGTGATATAAAGCTAGAGTAATTAAGTGTGGTATTGGCAGAAAGATAGACCCATAGATCTATGAAATAGAACAGAGAGTCCAGAAATAAACCCACACATATATTGTCAACTGATTTTTGACCTAGGCACAAAAGCAAGTTTTACATAGAAAATTTCTTCAATAAATGTTGTTGGAACCACTGAACATTCACATGCAAAACAAACAAGAGAACCTCATTGTATACCTCACATCATATACACAAATGAATTTAGCATAAATTACAGACCTAGATGTAAAATCTAAAGCAATTAGAGTGAAATCTTTGTGACTTTCGTTAGACAAAGAATTCTTATCTCTGACACTAAAAGGACGATCTATAAAAAACTGATAAGCTGGACTCACTAAAATTCTGCTCATTGAAAAGCACTTTTAAGAAAAGGAAACAGACAAACCACAGTCTGAGAAAAATACTTGCAAAATACATATCTGATAAAGAAATTGTACCAGAATACATAATGTACTCTCAAAACTCAGTAAGAACACAAACAACCCAACTAAAAATGGTCAAAATATTTAGATACTTCACTAAAGAAGATATATCGATGATAAAAAGCACATGAAAATCTTCTTAACATCATTAGTTATTAGGAAAATGCAAATTAAAACCATAATGAAATATCACTCCATTCCCTCTAGAATGGCTAAGATTAAGATGACTAATAACTTCAAGCACAAAGCAAGGATGTGAGGGAACTCGAATTCTTTTTTTTTTTTTTTACATATTAAATTGTATTTTTATTTTTTTCCTATACTTTGCTAGTGGGAATGCAAAACGTTACAGCCATTTTGGGAGAGAGTTTGGAAGTTTCTTATAAAGTTGAATATACGCTTACAAAGTTAAACATACATAGGCTGAATAATTGCTTTCTAAACGTGCCACATCCTAACCCCTGGAGTTTGTGAAAGTTACTTTACATGGTAAAGGGAACAAGTTGCAGATGTGATTAAATTAAGGCTATTTGGAGAGGAAATAAGTCTGGATTATCTGGATGGGCCTCATGTAATTTCAATGGTATTTATAAGGGCGACACAAGAGAAGTCAGAGTAAGAGGAGAAGGTAATGTGATAATGGAGGCAGATAACTGGAGTGATGAGTATTGAAGGTGGAAAAAGAGACCTTCATCCATCCTCCTATATTCCACCTGAAAAAGGAATACAAGTGGCCACAAAGATATTCTCTCCCACATTGATCAAAAATTCAATGCAACCCCAAAGTCTTAGCACAATTTATTTTGGGTAAAATGTTGACAAATAGATTAATCAAATAGAGAGTTCAGGAATAAATCTTCACATATATGAACAACTTATTATTTTTTAAAACTATTTATTTGGCTGTGCTGGGTCTTTGTTGCTGCACAGGCTTTTCTCTAGTTGTGGCGAGCAGTGGCTACTCTCTAGTTACAGTGCATAGACTTTTCTCATTGTGGTGGCTTCTCTTGTGGTGGCTTCTCTTGAGCAGGGCTCTAGGGCTTGAGAGCTTCAGTAGTTGCAGCACATGGATTCAGTAGTTGTAACTCGAGGGCTCAGTAGTCCTGGTGCACGGGCTTTAGTTGTGTGCAGCATGTGGAATCTTCCCAGACCAGGAATTGAACCAGTGTTCCTTGCATTGCAAGGTGGATTCTTATCCACTGTACCATCAAGGAAGTCCATGAACAACTTACTTTTTAAAAACAAGGGTGCAAAGGCAATGTGGTGGAGAAAGAATAGCCTTTTCAAAAACTAGTACGTAATAATTTGTTACACATGTGCCAAAAAAAAAAAAAAAAAGGAACTTGGATCCAAGCCTCACACCATATGGTGAGGACCATATACCAAAACTACTATAAAATGGATCATAAAATAAATGTAAAACCTACAATTATAAAACTAGAAGGGCTTCCTGGTGGCTCAGTGGTAAAGAATCTGCTTGCCAATACAAGAGACATGGTTCAATTTCTGATCTGGGAAGATCCCACATGCCACAGAGCAGCTAAGCCTGCGAGCCACAACTACTCAGCCTGTGCTCTAGAGCCTGGGAGCTGCAACTACTAAAGCCCTTGACCCCTACAGCCTGTTGCCTCCAACAAGAGAAGCCACCACCATGAGAAGCCCACACACCACAACTAGAGAGTAGCCCCCACTTGCTACAACTAGAGAAAAGTCCAGGCAGCAAGGAAGACCCAGCACAGCCAAAAGTAAATACATAAATAAAATTATTTTTAAAAAACTAGAAGAAAACATGCAAAAAGCTTTGTGACTGAGTTAGGCAAAGATTTCTTAGATAGGACAATAAAAGCATAATCCATTAAAAACCAAACTGATAAACTGTGTGCTGTGCTAAGTCGCTCAGTTGTGTCCGACTCTTTGTGACCCCGTGGACTGTAGCCCGCTAGGCTCCTCTGTCCATGGAATTCTCCAGGCAAGAATACTGGAGTAGGGTGCCATTTCGTACTCCAGGGGATCTTCCTGACCCAGGGATCAAACCCAGGTCTCCTGCATTGCAGGCAGATTCTTTACTAGCTGAGCCATCAGAGAAGCCCAAACTGATAGATGTCATCAAAATTAAGAACTGCTCTTCCAAAGAGACTTGTGATGAAAAGACAAGCCACAGACTGGGAGAAAATCTCTGTAGAGAATATATCTGATAAAGAATTTGTATTCAGAGTATATAAAAACTCTCAATACCCCAAAGTAAGAAAACAACTGACCCAATAAAAATATGGCCAAAAGATTTGGCAGGACACTTCACCAAAGAAGACATATGAATGGCAAATAAGCACATGAAAAGATGTTCAACATCATTAGTCCTTGAGAAAACGCATATTAAACTACAGTGAGATATCACTTGACACTTATCAGAACGGCTAAAATTAAAGAGACTGATGGTGTCAAGGAAATGAAAGCCTATATCCACAAAAAGACTGTACATAAATGTTCAAAATAGTAGTTTCATTTGTAATAGCTCCAAGCTGGATACAACTCAAATGTTCATTACAGGTGACTTACCCAACATGGATAAACAAATTGTGGTGTATCCAAACAATGAAATATACTATTCAGATGAGTACGTGTAACAACACAAACGAATCTCCAAATAATTATGTTGAATGAAAGAACCTAGACAAAAAAAAAAAGCAGATGCTATTTGATTCCACTTATACCGAACTCAAGAAAATGCAAACTAATTTATACTGACAGAAAGCAGATCAGCAGTTGCTTACAGATGGGGCCGGGAAAGGCATAAAGCAGGGACTACTGTGGTATGAAGAAACTTATGGGGATGGCGGAGTACGTATTCACTACTTTGTGGTGATGGTTTTATGGGTGTATATGTACATCAAAACTTCTCAAATTGTCCCTTCAATATGTACAATTTATCATATGTCTATTATACCTCAACAAAGCAGTTAAAATGTAAAAAATTAAGATTTGTGTATTGTGTACTGAGAATATTTTTCCCTGGCCCAATTTTCTATCTGATTATAACCACAGTCATGCTTGACTAGGAACTCATCATTTATTAGTTATTAGAGGCAGAAGAGCAGGGATTAAAAGGCTCAGTTATTTTTCTCCTCTTTGAAAATAATTTATCTTTTTACTTGCAGAATTAAATTTCTTCAGTCAATGTACTTCAAAATTCAGCAAGAATGTTTTGCATTTTAGTAAATCAGGAAGGAAATACATGAAAGAAAAAACATAAAACTTAAATTTGAAAAATTTTATCATACTGCTTTGTCCATTATCATTGTTGGTCTCTCATCTCAGTCTGGCCAAAATACAATTAAAGTATTATTAATTTCACTAGCATGGAGCTTCAAGTCTAGAATGGAATGATAGAAGAAAATGGAGTTTTGTCAGAAAAGGCATGTCACTCTATAATTCACATTTCCTGCTACAATTCCCTGTTCCAGCTATTCTTCACAAGCAAAGGCAAACATTTAAGACATTTAAGGAGTCATGTCCCTTTCTGAAAAGACAAATAGTAGCAACAATAATGGCATATGAAAAATTAATCAGAGTGAAGCTCCAAATATGGGAAACACTGGTGTGAGGTTCAAGTTCAGTCAGTTTAGTTCAGTTGTTCAGTCGGGTCCGACTCTGTGACCCCATGGACTGCAGCATGCCAGGCCTTCCTGTCCATTGCCAACTCCTGGAGTTTACTCAAACTCATGTCCATTGAATCGTTGATACCATTCAACCATCTAATCCTCTGTTGTCCCCTTCTGCCTTCAATCTTTCTCAGCAGCAGGGTCTTTTCAAATGAGTCAGTTCTTCGCATCAGGTGGCCAAATTATTGGAGTTTCAGCTTCAACATCAGTCCTTCCAATGAATATTCAGGACTGACTTCCTTTAGGATGAACTGGTTGGATCTCCTTGCAGTCCAAGGGACTCTCAAGAGTCTTCTCCAACACCACAGTTCAAAAGCATCAATTCTTCAGCGCTCAGCTTTCTTTATAGTCCAACTCTCACATCCATACATGACTACTGGAAAAACCATAGCTTTGACTAGATGAACCTTCCTTGGGAAAGTAATGTCTCTGCTTTTTAATATGCTGTTATGCATAAAAGTTATGACCAACTTGGTCATAACTTTTCTTCCAAGGAACAAGCATCTTTTAATTGCATGGCTGCAGTCACCATCTGATTTTGGAGCCGAAGAAAATAGTCTGTCACTGTTTCCATTGTTTCCCCATCTATTTGCCATGAAGTGATGGGACCAGATGCTATGATCATAGTTTTCTGAATGTTGAGCTTTAAGCCAACTTTTTCATTCTCCTCTTTCACTTTCATCAAGAGGCTCTTTAGTTCCTCTTTTACTTTCTGCCATAAGCGTGGTATCATCTGCATATCTGAGGTTACTGATATTTCTCCCAGCATTCTTCATTCCAGCTCGTGCTTCATCCAGCCCAGCGTTTCTCATGATGTACTCTGCATAGAAGTTAAATAAGCAGGGTGACAATATACAGCCTTGACGTACTCCTTTTCCTATTTGGAACCAGTCTCTTGTTCCATATTCAGTTCTAACTGTTGCTTCCTGACCTGCATACAAATTTCTCAAGAGGCAGGTCAGGTAGTCTGGTATTCCCATCTCTTTCAGAATTTTCCAGTTTCTTGTGGTCCATACAATCAAAGGCTTTGGCATAGTCAATAAAGCAGAAGTAGATATTTTTCTGGAATTCTCTTGCCTTTTCAATGATCCAACAGATGTTGGCAATTTGATCTCTGGTTCCTCTGCCTTTTCTAAAACCAGCTTGAACATCTGGAAGTTCACAGTTCACGTATTGCTGAAGCCTGGCTTAGAAAATTTTGAGCATTACTCTACTAGTGTGTGAGATGAGTGCAATTGTGCAGTAGTTTGAGCATTCTTTGGCATTGCCTTTTTTGGGGATTGGAATGAAAACTGACCTTTTCCAGTCCTGTGGCCATTGCTGACTTCTCCAAATTTGCTGGCATATTGAGTGCAGCACTTTCAGAGCATCACCTTTTAGGATTTGAAATAGCTCAACTGGAATTCCATCACCTCCACTAGCTTTGTTCGTAGTGATGCTTCCTAAGCCCCACTTGACTTCACATTCCAGAATGTTTGGCTCTAGGCTGGTGATCACATGATCTGGGTTGTGAAGATCTTTTTTGCATAATTCTTCTGTGTATTTTTGCCACCTCTTCTTAATATCTTCTGCTTCTGTTAGGTCCATACCATTTCTATCCTTTATTGTGCCCATCTTTGCATGAAATGTTCCCTTGGTATCTCTAATTTTCTTGAAGAGATCTCTAGTCTTTCCCATTCTGTTGTTTTCCTCTATTTCTTGCACTGATCACTGAGGAAGGCTTCCTTATCTCTCCTTGCTATTCTTTGGAATTCTGCATTCAAATGGTATATCTTTCATTTTCTCTTTGCCTTTCACTTTTCTTTGGACTTCCCTGGTGGCTCAGATGGTAAAGTGTATGTCTACAATGCGGGAGACCTGAGTTCAAGCCCTGGGTCAGGAAGATCTGGAGAAGGAAATGACAACCCACTCCAGTATTCTTGCCTGGAAAATCCCATGGATGGAAGAGCCTGAGCCTGGTACGCTCCTCTGTCCATGGGGTCACAAAGAGTTGGACACAACTGAGCGACTTCACTTTTTCTCTTCTATTCACAGCTATTTGTAAGGCCTCCTCAGACAACCATTTTGCCTTTTTGCATTTCTTTTTCTTGGGGATGATCTTGATCCTTGCCTCCTGTACAATGTCACAAACCTCTGTCCATATTTCTTCAGGCACTCTGTCTATCAGATCTAATCCCTTGAATCTATTTGTCATTTCACTGTATAATCATAAGGGATTTGACTTAGGTCATACCTGAATGGTCTAGTGGTTTTCTTCAATTTAAGGTTCAAGTTAATGTTCTTTTATTTTTGCTTATGGATGTCCAATTGTTCAAGCACCATTTGTTGAGAAGACTATTCTTCCTTCATTGAATTGCTTTTGCATATTTGTAAAAAAAAACCAGTTTGGTGTATTTATTTTGATTTATTTCTGGGTTCTATCTTGTTCTGTTGATCTATATGTCTATTCCTCCACCAATATCACAGTCTTTATTACTGTGGCTATACAGTATCAGGTAGAGGTATAATTCCCACTTTATTACTGTTTTTCAAAATGTAGCTATTCTAGTTCCTTTGCCTTTCCATATAACTTTTTTTCCTGTTTCTCTGAAGTTTAATAAAAATTACAAAAAGGATTTTACTCCACAATTACACAGTTTGATGAATTTTGTATTGTAAATTGCTAAACAATTTTCTATGTCTTCTTAGAACTCCTAGATAATGTACTCTTGGGGCTCAATATTTTAGTTCTATTTTGACATTATGTCTGGGATCTTCTAGTTTGCTTCTAAACCTGGAGAGAAAATCCTGGGCATGTCTTTGTGTATGCACAAACACAACAACTGGGGTGTTCTTTTTCCCACCATTTACCCCATTCTACCTCCATCCTCAGAAAAAGCCACGAGGGTGGAGTAGATTTATGTAGCATAGAACAGTTTCACTTCTTCTTATCATTCTTGTTGGGTCACAAAATTATCATTATCAGACAGAGTGAGATTAAAAGTATCTGTTCCTTTAGAATTTGCCTGTTTTCTTTTTTTTTTTTAAGTTTTTAATTTTTTTAATTTTAAAATCTTTAATTCTTACAGGCATTCCCAAACATGAACCCCCCTCCCACCTCCCTCCCCATAACATCTCTCTGGGTCATCCCTATGCACCAGCCCCAAGCATGCTGTATCCTGCGTCAGACATAGACTGACGATTCAATTCTTACATGATAGTATACATGTTAGAATGCCATTCTCCCAAATCATCCCACCCTCTCCCTCTCCCTCTGAGTCCAAAAGTCCGTTATACACATCTGTGTCTTTTTTCCTGTCTTGCATACAGGGTTGTCATTGCCATCTTCCTAAATTCCTACAGGTGGAATGTAATACATTAGCCTTCTTTTAGTTGCTGCTGCTGCTAAGTCGCGTTAGTCGTGTCCAACTCTGTGCGACCCCATAGACGGCAGCCCACCAGGCTCCCCTGTCCCTAGGATTCTCCAGGCAAGAACACTGGAGTGGGCTGCCATTTCCTTCTCCAATGCATGAAAGTGAAAAGTGAAGTCGCTCAGTTGTGTCCGACTCTTAGCAAACACGTGGACTGCAGCCCACCAGGCTCCTCTGTCCATGGGATTCTCCAGGCAAGAGTACTGGAGTGGGGTGCCATTACCTTCTCCCTCCATATAACTTTTAGAATAAGCTTGTTCATATCTACATAAAAATCTTTCTGGGATTTTGATGGGAATTGTGTTAAGCCTGTATATCAACTTAGAAATAATTGATACTTTTACTATATTTTCTGCCCATTCATGAACACAGCATATCTCTCCATTTATTTAAATCCTTGATTTCTTTCATCCATATTTAAAATTTTTTAGCATACAGATTATTTACATGACTTTTTTAGATTTGTACCTGGGTGGGGCTATTTTTGGTATTGATTTTAGGTGGTATTCTTTTTCAGTTTCCATATGCTTATTGCTAGTATACAGAAATAGATTGATTTTGGAGTATTCACCTTGTACTCTGCAAACTTATTGAACTCATTGGTTTTAGAAGTTTGTTTTTTTTTTTTTTTGGTAGATTCCTTGGGATTTTCTATGTAGACAATCATTCCATTTGCAGATAGGAATCGTTTCCATTCTTTCTGATATGTAAACATCTTATTTCTTTTTATCATTTTTATTGCACTGGCTAGGACTCACAGTGCTATGTTGAATAAGAGTGGTGAAAGTGGTGAAATCCTCGCCTCGTTCCTGACCCTAGGGAAAAAGCATTCAATTTTTTACTCTTAAGTATGACGTTAGCTGGGGGCTTCCCTGGTGTCTCAGACAGTAAAGAATCTGCCTGCAATGTAGGAGACCCAGGTTCAATCCCTGGGTGGGAAAGATTCCCTGGAGAAGGGAATGGCTACCCACTCCAGTATTATTGCCTGGAGAACTTCATGGACAGAGGAGCCTAGTGGGCTACAGTCCATGGGATTGCAAAGAGTCAGACACGACTGAGCAATTAACACTTTTCACTTATAATGTTAGCTATAGGGGTTTTTTATTTTTTTTTATAGGGGTTTTTTAAAATAATTTTTTTCAATGCTCTTTATCAAGGTAAGGAAGTTCCCCCACATTGCTAGTTTGCTGAGAGTGTTTATTATGAATGAGTGTTTAGTTTTGTTAAATGCTTTTTCTGCATCCATTATATTATCAGGTGATTATTCTACTTTAGCCTATTGATATGATTTTAAATATTTTACCTTTACATCCTGGAATAAACCCCACTTGGTTATGGTGTATATACTTCTTTTTATAAACTGCAGGATTCAATTTGCTAAAATTTTTTGAAGATTTTTGTGTCTAAGTTTATGAGTGATGCTATTCTATAGTTTTCTTTTTACACTGCTTTGGTCTGGTTTGGGTATTATTATATTGTCCTCAAAATGAGTTAGAAAGTATTTCCTCCTCAACTTTCTGGAAGAGTTTCTGTACATTAGTGCTAAAACTCAAAGAATTTTAAAGCTGGAAGGCACCGTTGAAATCACTGATTACTGACTGGGACCTTTATTTGACTACAGGGACACCAATGTGTGTGTGTGTGTGTGTGTGTGTGTGTGTGTGTGTGTGTGTGTGTTGTTAGTTGCTTAGTCGTGTCCAACTCTTTGCAACCCCATAGACTGTAGCCCACCAGGCCCCTCTGTCCATGGGATTCTCCAGGCAAGAACACTGGAGTGGGTTGCCATTTCCTTCTCCAAAAGGAACTACAGAAAGAAAGAAAGTGAAGTCGCTCAGTCATGTCTGACTCTTTGCGACCCCATGGACTGTAGCCTACCAGGCTCTTCCATCCATGGAATTTTCCAGGCAAGAGTACTGGAATGGGTTGCCATTTCCTTCTCCAACAGAGACACCAGAGACCTCATTTTTTTCTCTCCAGGTAGCCAAATTCAATTGCAGATTTCTATACCTTGGAGGATTACAAAGGAATTAAAGTGACTATTCTTGACACAGAATACAAAGAAGATAGTATGTTCAGAAGGAGCAGAACAGTCATTTCTTAACTAAGTTGCTATTTGTTCTCTTTATTGTACTATAAAACCAGGAAATTACAAATAAATTCAAATGTTGAGTAAAGAACGAACCAAAGCAGTAAGAGCTGGTCCTTGGTTGGTTTTCCCCAGAAGCTGACTCTGAGGCAAGGACCTCAGTGCAAGTAGCTTATTTAGAAGGTATAAAAATAAACAAATCCCTCAGTAGGAGAATGAGGAAGTTATTGGGAAGGTAAGACATGGAAGGCAGGGCAGCCAACAGAGTGAATTATTAAGTCTATTGCCACTATGGGTGACTGGAACTTAATCGTGCTGTGGAAAATGTGAGAACCAGTTTAAGGCATATACACCTCAGTGACCCCACCAAAGACAGAAGGAGCTGGGATATTTATATACCAAGTTCCTTCAGGCATTGAATTAGTCTCACTTTTGAGACTCTCAGGCATTAATTGCCTGGCACTTCTGCCCTGCTATGTAAAAATCAGCACCAGAATGCCCTAAACAAAGGTCAGCCTGCTTACCAAACAAAAACCAAACACATAAACATAAAAAACAAAAACAACAGTTTTACCTGTTGGTCCCAATATTTATATATTTTTTAATCCACTCTTTTCTTCTTTTTCTGGTTCTTCATCTCTCTATAATGACAATTCTCAAAATCACATTCTCTCCAGTTTACATTTAAAAAGTTGTTTACCATTAGTACCCTGCAGTGGTCTTCCTAATGATGCTCTTAAATATTAATACACAATTTGATGAATAAGAAGAAAAAAGGTGGTTAGGGCTTGATAAATTGGAAGTTAGGCTGTGTTCATGAAAGTGGTAAAGGCAAGGGGATACATGGAGGACATCTACAGCATTTGCCATAGCTGGGAAGGGGGATCACATTTTGGAGACAGTGAAATTACCTTACAGAGAAAGATTTGTGTGATTTTATTAGGAAAATATGAATATCATGGGACTTCCCTGGTGGTCCAGTGGTTAAGACTCCATGCTTCCAATGCAGGAGGTGTGGGTTCCATCCCTGGTTGGGGAACTAAGATCTTACATGCCCCTCGATGTGGCCAAAAGAAAGAAAAGGAATATCATAAGTTAATTTATTCCAAAATTACTCAAACTACAGAAACATATTTCTGGGAGTGACCTGTAAAATTTTTGTCAAAAATAATATCCCTTTGATGCTATGCCTTCAGAAATAATCTGTGAAGGCAATAAGGGACTGGCAATGCATAGTCTTTGCACAGAGCATTTTTATTCACTTTAAAACAAACTTGAATATCATCATCTGATCCTATGTAGCATGTGAAAGGAATCACATCAATTTACATGCACCACACAAGAAAGTACTCTGAATGAGGGAAAAGCAATGGATTGTATGCTGAGAATAACCTATGGATTAATATTTAAAGTTTTTCAAGATGATATCATAATAAAACTCCCTGGGACAGACAGTATAATGGCATTAGTCATAGATTTCTGGAAATGCTGATTCAATATCTTTTAACACCAGAGGATTTTTTTTTTGATTTATAGAAAGTTGTAGTAATTATTGATCCAATATATGCTCAGGCTGTGTTTGATTTTTTCTTAATACTCCATGACAGAATGGTATAATTTTTGATATTTATTTTTCTGGTCTTGTCCCTAACCATCACTGATATTTTCACTTTTAGAAGTTTCTCATATCTCTGCAAATGTTGGAGAATATAATTTGACAGGTTAATTTTAATGCCAAAGATTGTCAAAATTTAATATTAGCAGGGAGAAATGAATATTCACTTTTCCAAAAATACAGAAGGAAATGACTTACTCTTGGAGAACTTTAAAAAATGATACATATGAATATTTTAAACTTAATGTCATTCCTATGAATCATAGCTGAATATAATACTGTAAATTTATAGAGAGGGGTTGAGACTTTTTGGTATTTGGGTAATCTTCATTCTTTCTTATCTTTCTGGTCCACAAATCTGAGCATCTTACCTTACTTTCAAACAAAGATTGAATAGTGGAGGTGAAGTAAATTCTTGTTAGTAAAACCTCATTAATTTTATAAACATAATATATATATGTAAAGCAATCACTATACACTATGAAAATAAGCCACAACACTATTCTAAATTAAATCACACTTTAAATAATTTAGCCTAGTACTACTTATGAACAGGAAACCTTGATGTTTGATTTAAAGCAAATCAACAGTTCTTTGAGTTGTCAGTATTATTCTAGAAATAATTAGTATTGGTGGTTCAGATGGTAAAGAATCCACCTGCAATTCAGGAGACGTGGGTTCGATCCCTGGGTCAGGAAGAGCTCCTGGAGAAGGGAGCAGCTACCCATTCTAGTATTCTTGCCTGGAGAACTACATGGACAGAGGAGCCTGGCAGGCTACAGACCATGGGATCACAAAGAGTCCGACATGACTGAGAGTCTAACACTTTCAAGGAGACTGTAAAAGTTATGACCAACCTAGACAGCATATTCAAAAGCAGAGACATCACTTTGCCGACTAAGGTCCGTCTAGTCAAGGCTATGGTTTTTCCAGTAGTCATGTATGGATATGAGAGTTGGACTGTGAAGAAGGGTGAGCGCTGAAGAATCGATGCTTTTGAACTGTGGTGTTGGAGAAGATTCTTGAGAGTCCCTTGGACTGCAAGGAGATCCAACCAGTCCGTTCTGAAGGAGATCAGCCCTGGGATTTCTTTGGAAAGAATGATGCTAAAGCTGAAACTACAATACTTTGGCCACCTCATGTTAAGAGTTGACTCACTGGAAAAGACTCTGATGCTGGGAGGGATTGGGGGCAGGAGGAGAAGGGGACGACAGAGGATGAGATGGCTGGATGGCATCACTGACTCTATGGACGTGAGTCTGAGTGAACTCCGGGAGTTGGTGATGGACAGGGAGGTCTGGCATGCTGTGATTCATGGGGTCGCAAAGAGTCGGACACAACTGAGTGACCGAACTGAACTGAACTGATTATGGCTTCATCATGGGAAAAAGTTACAGAGAGCATCAAGTACTAAAATCTTATTATTCTGTGTCCTTTTTTAAACTTAAGATTTTTTTTTTGTTTGTTTGTTTTTTTGGCCATACCACCTGGTTGGCAGGATCTTAGTTCCTCAACCAGGGATCAAACCCCAGGCTCAGCAATGAAAGCACTGAGTTCTAACCACTGAACTTCCAGGGAATTCCCAGGTTCTGAACATTTGGAATCATGTAATCAATTTCCCTCCTTTTCTTTCTAAAAAATCCTTTACTGTTGTGTTCCTATAAACTGTTCCTATAAAATTTGCAATCACTGTCAGTGGTGTTTGTTAATGTAAAAGCAAACAGAGGTTTCTGCACGAGTGGTTATGCAGTTAATAATTTCTTCAGGAAGGCATTGCTGCACTACTTCTATGCTATTATAAAGAGTCCCTCTGTTGGTTAATATATATTTCACATATAAGACCTAACACTTTTGCAGATGCCTCCTGAGTTGGTGACCAAGCTAATGCTATAGAGGGAAGTATAATAATTTGTCCCTCAAGAAGATTCCATCAGTTACCTGAAAATAGTGTAAGTCCTTAAAAATTACTTCATATTTTTATAGCATCCTATTCAGGAGCTGACTGTGGCTCAGATCATGAACTCCTTATTGCCAAATTCAAATTGAAATTGAAGAAAGTTAGGAAAACCACTAGACCATTCAGGTATGACCTAAATCAAATCCCTTACGATTATACAGTAGAAGTGACAAATAGATTTAAGGGACTAGATCTGATAGACAGATTGCCTGATGAACTATAGATGGAGGTTTGTGACACTGTACAGGAGACAGGGATCAAGATCATCCCCAAGAAAAAGAAATGCAAAAAAGCAAAATGGCTGTCTGAGGAGGCCTTACAAGTAGCTGCAAAAAGAAGAGAAGTGAAAAGCAAAGGAGAAAAGGAAAGATATTAGCATCTGAATGCAGAATTCCAAAGAATAGCAAGGAGAGATAAGAAAGCCTTCTTCAGTGAACAGTGCAAAGAAACAGAGGAAAACAATAGAATGGGAAAATCTAGAGATCTCTTCAAGAAAATTAGAGATACCAAGAGAACATTTCATGCAAAATGGGCACAATAAAGGATATACATGGTATGGACCTAACAGAAGCAGAAGATATTAAAAAGAGGTGGCAACAATACACAGAAGAACTGTATAAAAAAAGATCTTCACGACTCAAATAATCATGATCATGTGATCACTCACCTAGAGCCAGACATTCTGGAATGTGAAGTCAAGTGGGCCTTAGAAAGCATCAGTATGAACAAAGCTAGTGGAGGTGATGGAATTCCAGTCGAGCTATTTCAAATCCTGAAAGATGATGCTGTGAAAGTGCTGCATGCAACATGTCAGCAAATTTGGAAAACTCAGCAGTGGTCACAGGACTGGAAAAGGTCAGTTTTCATTCTAATCCCAAAGAAAGGCAATGCCAAAGAATGCTCAAACTACTGCACAATTGCACTCATCTCACACGCTAGCAAAGTAATGCTCAAAATTCTCCAAGCCAGGCTTCAATAATATGTGAACTGTGAACTTCCAGATGTTCAAGCTGGTTTTAGAAAAGGCAGAGGAACCAGAGATCAAATTGCCAACATCCGCTGGATCATTGAAAAAGCAACAGAATTCCAGAAAAACATCTATTTCTGCTTTATTGACTATGCTGAGGTCTTTGACTGTGTGGATTACCAGAAACTGTGGAAAATTCTGAAAGAGATGGGAATACCAGACCACTTGATCTGCCTCTTGAGAAATTTGTATGCAGGTCAGGAAGCAACAGTTAGAACTGGACATGGAACAAGAGATTGGTCCCAAATTGGGAAAGGAGTATGTCAAGGCTGTATACTGTCACCCCGCTTATTTAACTTATATGAGAAACGCTGGGCTGGATGAAGCACAAGGTGGAATGAAGATTGCTGGGAGAAATATCAATAACCTCAGATATGCAGATGACACTACCCTTATGGCAGAAAGTGAAGAGGAACTAAAGAGCCTCTTGTTGAAAGTGAAAGAGGAGAATGAAAAAGTTGGCTTAAAACTCAACATTCAGAAAACTAAGATCATGGCATCCGGTCCCATCACTTCATGGTAAACAGATGAGTAAACAATGGAAACAGTGACAGACTTTATTTTCTTGGGCTCCAAAATCACTGCAGATGGTGATTGCAGCCATGAAATTAAAAGACACTTACTCCTTGGAAGGAAAGTTATGACCAACCTAGACAGCATACTAAAAAGCAGAGACATTATTTTGCCAAGGGGTCCATCTAGTCAAAGCTATGGTTTTTCCAGTAGTCATGTATGGATGTGAGAGTTGGACTATAAAGAAAGCTGAGTGCCAAAGAATTGATGTTTTTGAACTGTGGTATTGGAGAAGACTCTTGAGAGTCCCTTGGACTGTAAGGAGATCCAACCAGTCCATCCTAAAGGAGATCAGTCCTGAGTGTTCATTGGAAGGACTGATGTTGAAGCTGAAACTTCAATACTTTGGCCACCTGATGGGAAAAACTGACTCATTTGAAAAGACCCTGATGTTGGGAATGATTGAAGGCGAGAGGAGAAGGGGGTGACAGAGGATGAGATGGTTGGATGGCATCACTGACTCATTGGACATGGGTTTGAATAAACTCTGGGAGTTGGTGATGGACAGGGAGGCCTGGCGTGCTGCAGTCCATGGGGTAGCCAAGAGTTGGACACGACTGAGCAACTGAACTGAACTGATTCAGGCATATAATAAATGTTCAATATATTTATCTGCTGAATTAGTATTTTCGTTATTGTCATTGTTGTTGATAATAAAGAATGAGTCTAGATCTACCTACCAATTTACAGGGAATACACAGGGTGGAAGAACATGTTAAGCTATGCCATGGGAATTCAATCAGCAAAATCCAGATCATGGGATATGCTAGAGATAAATGATCCAATTTTGACCACAAATTTTAAGAAGGACAAAAAAAGGTGAATGGGGAACCTACAGATTAAAAAGAGGTAATAGCCATATAAAAATAATAAGCAACACTAAACCACAACGTTTATGGATGCATGCTTAGGTGGTGAAACTATAAAGTAATGAAATGGTTACCATAGAAGTCAGAAGTATGGTTACTCTCAGGAGAAGGGGAGCAGTTAGAGAGCCTCTGAAGTTGTTAGCCATGGTTCTTTTTCTGACATGGATTATGGTTACAAAAGTGTCTTGGTTTCCAATAATTCATTAAACTGTGTATCAGTCATGTAGCTTTCTATTGATGTGTTATATTTAACAACAAAAAAGTTTAAGAAATAAACAAGAAAGACATATATTTTCAAGTTAGTTTCCAACCTGATTTCATAACACAGAGTTGAGAAGATATGTCTAGTAGCGCAACATTGTATAGTATTTCCATTAGACAGATAAAATATATATAAATAACAGCAAGGTCACAGATCACAGTAAAATAAGGAGGAAGTGATGAGTTTTGAGTAACTAACTGTGCTTTTAATATAATAGTTTACTTAATTGTAAGCCTATACATTTAACTTTTAATAATGGCTATATTTAACAACTGGTTTATGAACTTCCTAGAAATTTAACAACCAGCTTCAGCAAGCTAAATATGAGCTGCTCTGACACACTCCTGTCTGAATCCAAACAATTCTCTTGCTTTCTTGTATTTTTTAAAAAAAACTTTAGTTTTTAAAATCAAATGTATACTTGCACAGAGTTTTAGAAGTCAAAGAGTTCTACAATGATTTTGTAAAATCCACTAGACCACTCCTCTTTTTTCCATTTTCTGATTCATAGAGACAACCATTGCAATTCCTTTATTGGATTCTGTCTTCACATGGCTGTCTTCTTATACAGACGCCAGTCCTACTGCTTTAGGGGCCCACCCTATTCTAGGATGACCTCATCTTAAGTAATTACATCGGCAACAACTCTGTTTCCAAATAAGGTCACATTCTGAGGTACTGGGACTTCAACATATATATTCGGGGGAAGAAGATGGGACACAATTCAACCCATAACAGTGGGAAAGGGATTTGATGTTTTCATTGTGTCTTAAACAGATTTTCACCCAATTCTTCCTCCTTCACTTCACCTCCACTTCCAAAAACAACCTGTTAGCTGTTGCCATTTCCCAAGTCTTTTAGGGGTTGCATGGTGTAAACTAGTTTGCTTCTTAGCTTTCCTTAGTCTGTTTAAGATACAGTTTTCTTAGATATGTTATGTCAACTATGTCAAAAACTCATGTTTCATAACTAACAAATTTTTTCACTGCTTTCTCTTTATCCCTGAAAGTTTATGCCTTAAAAAATCTTTTTACTGTTATTTTCGTGGGGTTTGTTGGGGGAGAAGAGACTAAGATAGATATTCAAGCCAGCATTTTTAGTCAGAAGTCCTTCTATGTGTATCTTAATTCTCTCCTCAAAGGGTGCCTTCTTTCTTAATTCTTTTACATCTCAAACCACAACAAAGCTTTTTAGGGAAAGAGTTTCTCTAACCTCTATATATGTGAATACTGGCAGGATAGAGAGAGATGGGGTACGGAGTGAGAACCAGATTTGGCTGATTTAAACTCATAATCTATGATACCACTCAGCCTCCATGAAGTGGATAAACAAGAATAAATATAGTACTCAAAAAGAGAATGGCTGGAAAGCAATCTGACAATGCATATGAATAGCTATAAAAATGTTTAAAACTTCTGATGCAGTAGGTAGTGCAATTCTCAGCATTTTATCCTTAGGAGATAATTCAACAGAATTAAATGACAATATGTGGACTTTTACTTATGAGAAAATGATACACTAAATATTCTGAAAAACCATCTCACTGCAAAAACCACAGAAACCCTAGATAAAATAAAATAAAAAATCTTTTAAGAGGATAGTTGAACTTGTGAGGAAAATCCTCAGGAGTGAAAAATAAAGAGGGAGCTACAAACTAGCATGGTAAGTGACTGATGGCCCTGAGCACATCTGTCACTCTCAGGAACCTAAAGTCTCACGTTTTAATGACCTCATGTATGTGGGAGACAAGATCCTGGGCTCAGACAGGTTGAGACTGAGACCTTCGCATAAAGCCAGCCTCTCAAAGGACAATGAGGTAAAATAAAATGGGGAGAGAAAAGAGAATGTGGGACAATCTTCTTCAGTATAATCGAAGAGCACAAAAGACAAAAAGAAAATCTTTCAGGTTTCAAGAGAGAAAAGAGAGAGCATCTAAAAGTCACAACTACTAGGCTGGCAGCAACAGGGGAACAACAACTTCAGACTGCTGAGAGAAAACCACTGTCACTGTAGCCTTTGATAACTACGGAAATTAAGCATTTAATAATATTTAAGAATAAGCGTGAAATGAGGACATTTTCAGAAAACAAAAAACTGAGTTATCAATAAAAGATGTGCATTAAAGGAACTTTCAAGAGTATTCATCAGGACAAAGAAAAATGATCTCAGAAAAAAGTCAGATTTATAAAACAACAATGTCTAATTTGGAGGTTAAAAACAAGGTGGTGCTACAATATTGGAGAACAAGAACTTTTAAGACAAGGGGATGCTGATTAGCATTCTCAGACCTTTGGATACTTTGGTAAAGGGAGTGGAGATTCAGGTTTTAAGTACACATGATAAACTTTAAGAGTAATCACTAAGAATAAAAATAAGTTATAAATTCCAAAATAATAGAGGGGGGAAATGTAGAATCAAAAGAACAATCTGAAAGAAAACAGGAAAAGGGAGAAAAGACAGAAAAATCAGAACAGATAGCACAAAATAAAATGGTAAACATAATTCCACATATCAACAATTAATTAAAATACCAATAAAGTATAACTTTAAAAACACCAGTTAAAAGCCTTAAACTGCTTAACTTGTTTAAAACCACCAGTTAAAATCTTAAGATTGGATTAAAACAAAACAAAACTAAACAATCCATATATTTGCTGTTATCCTAGAGTAAACCTGGGTTTCAGTGGTAAAGAATCTGCCTTCCAACACAGGAAACGTGAGTGCAAACTCTTGGGAGGATCCCCTGAAGAAGGAAATGGTAAGCTACTCCAGGATTCTTGCCTGGGAAATACCCTGGACAGAGGACCCTGGCAGGCTGCAGTCCTAAGAGTCACCAAAGAGTCAGACCCAACTTTACAACTAAACAAGAGTAAATCTAAAATGCAAAGACATGGTCTCAGTTCAGTTCAGTTCAGTCCAGTCGCTCAGTCGTGTCCGACTCTTTGCGACCCCGTGAATCACAGCACGCCAGGCCTCCCTGTCCATTACCATCTCCCAGAGTTCACTCAGATTCACGTCCATCGAGTCAGTGATGCCATCCAGCCATCTCATCCTCTGTCGTCCCCTTCTCCTCCTGCCCCCAATCCCTCCTAGCATCAGAGTCTTTTCCAATGAGTCAACTCTTCGCGTGAGGTGGCCAAAGTACTGGAGTTTCAGCTTTAGCATCATTCCTTCCAAAGAAATCCCAGGAATAATTAATGCTAGCTGCTGTAACAAATCACTCCTAGGATCCCTGGGGCTTAATGCAACAAAGTTTATTTCTTGCTCACATCACAGTTTATCAGGTCAGGGTGCTGCTTTGTTGCTTCTTCAATCAGTGACATAGGAATCCAAGATTTTTCAATCCTAGTTCTACCATTTTGGAGTTTATTTTTTGCTCTGAGCCATATGAGCTCAGTTGTGTCTGACTCTCTGGGACTGACTCTCTAGTCCATGGAACTCTCCAGGCCAGCATACTGGAGGAAATCAGTCCTGAATATTCACTGGAAGGACTGATGCTGAAGCTGAAACTCCAATACTTTGGCCACCTGATGCAAATAACTGACTCATTTGAAAAGACCCTGATGCTGGGAAAGATTGAAGGAAAGAGGAGAAGGGGAAGATAGAGGATGAGATGGTTGGATGGCATCATCGACTCAATGGACATGAGTTTGAGTAAACTCTGGGAGTTGGCGATGGACACGGGGGCCTGGCATGCTGTAGTCCATGGAGTCACAAAAAGTTGGACATGACTGAGCGACTGAACCAAACTGAACTGAGCCATATGAGCAGGGGAAAGAAAGCATCAAAGACCATGCATAACATTTTGGGGACCAGTCCTAGAAGGGGTATTCATTATTTCTGCCCACATTCCTCTGGTGGTCCCAAAATAACTGTAAAAAGATTTGGGAAATGTTATCTTGTGTTCACAGGAAGAGGAAATGGAATCAGTGAACATCTAGCCAGTCTCTGACACATAAAACTGTTGAAAATAAGAACAGATGCAAAAGGATATGCCAGGCAGACACTAACCAGAAAAACACTAGAGTAGCTCTGTTCATAATGGACAAGTCTTCAAAGAAAAATGTATTATTAGGAATAAAGATAGTAACTACATGATGATAATAGATTCAATTCATCAGGAAGTGACACAGTTTCTGAAGTTATGCTGCTGCTGCTGCTGTTGCTGCTGCTGCTGCTGCTAAGTCGCTTCAGTCGTGTCTGACTCTGTGAAACCCCATAGGCAGCAGCCCACCAGGCTCCCCCGTCCCTGGGATTCTCCAGGCAAGAACACTGGAGTGGGTTGCCATTTCCTTCTCCAACGCATGAAAGTGAAAAGTGAAAGTGAAGTCGCTCAGCCGTGTCCAACTCTTAGCGACCCCATGGACTGCAGCTTATCAGGCTCCTCCATCCATGTGATTTTCCAGGCAAGAGTACTGGAGTGGGGTGCCATTGCCTTCTCCATCTGAAGTTATATACATACCTAATGATATCTTCTGGAGAGTCCTAGGTGGCTTGCTGGTAAAGAATCCAGCTGCCAGTGCAGGAGACACAGGAGATGCAGGTTCGATCCCTGGGTCAGGAAGATCCCTGGAGAAGGAAATTGCAACCCAGTTCAGTATTCTTGTCAGGGAAAATTCTGTGGACAAAGGAGCCTGGCGGGCTACACTCCATGGGGTCACAAAGAATCAGACATAACAGAGCAACTGAGCATGCACACAAGCAAATAAAGTTCACAGACTTATGAGGAAAAACCAGCAAGTCTACCACCATCATAGGCTATAACATGTTTCTCAGTAACTGACATCATACAGAACAGAAATTAGTAGCACAGTATAGAGAATATAAATAAATTAACAAGCTTGATCAAAACGACATGTATAGAATGTTGTACCTATCTATAGAGAATGTACATTTTTCTTCAGAATACAAATAAGACCTATAAAAACTGATCATATACTTGGTTATAAAGGCAGTCTCAACAGGTTTCCCAGAATCAGTATCATACAAATCATGTTTTCTGATTACAGTGCAATTGAGTTAAAAATAGCAGAAAGATAACCAAATGGAAGAATACCATGTATGAAGATGTTCACTCTAGTGTTAATTGCCTACAATAGTGAAAATTAGAATCAGTGAAATATGCAATGATATGAGTATGATTAAGTAAATTATCTTATTCATATCATTCCAACAACACAAGAGAAGACTCTACATATGGACATCACCAGATGGTCAACACCGAAATCAGTTTGATTATATTCTTTGCAGCCAAAGATGGAGAAGCTCTATACAGTCAACAAAAACAAGACCAGGAGCTGACTGTGGCTCAGATCATGAACTCCTTATTGCCAAATTCAGACTGAAATTGAAGAAAGTAGGGAAAACCACAAGACCATTCAGGTATGACCTAAATCAAATCCCTTATGATTATACAATGGAAGCGAGAAATAGATTTAAGGGACTAGATCTGATAGATAAGAGTGCCTGATGAACTATGGATGGAGGTTCACAACATTGTACAGGAGACAGGGAGCAAGACCATCCTCATGGGAAAGAAATGCAAAAAAGCAAAATGGCTGTCTGGGGAGGCCTTACAAATAGCTGTGAAAAGAAGAGAAGTGAAAAGCAAAGGAGAAAAGGAAAGATATACCCATTTGAATGCAGAGTTCCAAAGAATAGCAAGGAGAGATAAGAAAGCCGTCCTCAGCGATCAGTGCAAAGAAACAGAGGAAAACAACAGAATGGGAAAGACTAGAGATCTCTTCAAGAAAATTAGAGATACCAAGGGAACATTTCATGCAAAGATGGGCTCGATAAAGGACAGAAATCATATGGACCTAACAGAAGCAGAAGATATTAAGAAGAGGTGGCAAGAATACACGGAAGAACTATACAAAAAAGATCTTCACGACCAAGATAATCATGATTGTGTGATCACTCCCCTAGAGCCAGACATCCTGGAATGTGAAGTCAAGTGGGCCTTAGAAAGCATCACTATGAACAAAGCTAGTGGAGGTGATGGAATTCCAGTGGAGCTATTTCAAATCCTGAAAGGTGATGCTGTGAAAGTGCTGCACTCAATATGCCAGCAAATTTGGAAAACTCAGCAGTGGCCACAGGACTGGAAAAGGTCAGTTTTCATTCCAATCCCAAAGAAAGGCAATGCCAAAGAATGCTCAAACTACTGCACAATTGCACTCATCTCACACACTAGTAAAGTAATGCTCAAAATTCTCCAAGCCAGGCTTCAGCAATACGTGAACTGTGAACTTCCAGATGTTCAGGCTGGTTTTAGAAAAGGCAGAGGAACCAGAGATCAAATTGCCAACATCTGCTGGATCATCGAAAATAGCAAGAGAGTTCCAAAAAAAAAACATCTACTTCTGCTTTATTGACTATGCCAAAGCCTTTGATTGTGTGGATCACAAAAAACTGTGGAAAATTCTGAAAGAGATGGGAATACCAGACCACCTGACCTGCCTCTTGAGAAACCTGTATGCAGGTCAGGAAGCAACAATTAGAACTGGCATGGAACAACAGACTGGTTCCAAATAGGAAAAGGAGTATGTCAAGGCTGTATATTGTCACCCTGCTTATTTAATTTCTATGCAGAGTACATCATGAGAAACGCTGGACTGGAAGAAGCACAAGCTGGAATCAAGATTGCTGGAAGAAATATCAATCACCTCAGATATGCAGATGACACCACCCTTATGGCAGAAAGTGAAGAGGAACTAAAAAGCCTCTTGATGAAAGTGAAAGAGGAGAGTGAAAAAGCTGGCTTAAAGCTCAACATTCAGAAAACAAAGATCATGGCATCTGATCCTATCACTTCATGGGAAATAGATGGGGAAACAGTGGAAACAGTGTCAGACTTCATTTTTTTGGGCTCCAAAATCACTGCAGATGGTGACTGCAGCCATGAAATTAAAAGACGTTTACTCCTTGGAAGAAAAGTTATGACCAACCTAGATAGCATATTGAAAAGCAGAGACGTTACTTTGCCAACAAAGGTCCATCTAGTCAAGGCTATGGTTTTTCCTGTGGTCATGTATGGATGTGAGAGTTGGACTGTGAAGAAAGCTGAGCGCCGAAGAATTGATGCATTTGAACTGTGGTGTTGGAGAAGACTGAGAGTCCCTTGGACTGCAAGGAGATCCAACCAGTCCATTCTGAAGGAGATCAGCCCTGGGATTTCTTTGGAGGGAATGATGCTGAAGCTGAAACTCCAGTACTTTGGCCACCTCATGCGAAGAGTTGACTCATTGGAAAAGACTCTGATGCTGGGAGGGATGGGGGGCAGGAGGAGAAGGGGACGACAGAGGATGAGATGGCTGGATGGCATCACTGACTCGATGGACTTGAGTCTGAGTGAACTCCGGGAGTTGGTGATGGACAGGGAGGCCTGGCGTGCTGTGATTCGTGGGGTCGGAAAGACACAACTGAGCGACTGAACTGAACTGAAGTAAATTATGCCTTATCAATCCAATGGGGTATCATGGGCCATTAAAAATTATTTTTAAAAAATAGACCATGCTTAAGATATAATATTAAGTGAATATTTTAGAATCTGTATGTTGTTTATGATTACAACCATGTGAAAATGTGTGCGTTTGGACAGACTGGAACAATATGAGCAAGTGAAAACAGTTGTTATAGTGATGAGATTATATGTAATGCTACTTTAAAATTTATTATTTTTATTATTGGCTGTGCAACTTGTGAGATTTTAGTTCCCCAACCAGGTATTGAACCCAGGCCTGTGGCAGTGAAAGTGCTGAGTCCTAACCACTGGACTACCAGGGAATTTCCAAAATTTTTTTATCTTTTATTTTTTGTGTTAGTTTCAGGTGTACAATAAAGTGATTTAGTTATCTATTATGGAGAAGGAAATGGCAACCCACTCCAGTATTCTTGCCTGGAAAATCCCATGGATGGAGTTGTCTGGCAGGCTACAGTCCACGAGGTGGCAAGGGGTCGGACACGACTGACTTGCACATTATCCATTATAGGTTGTTATAAGATATTGAATATAGTTCCTTGTGTTATACAGTAGGTCCTTGTTAGTTAAATATTTTATATATAGTAGTGTGTATATGTTAATCCCAAACTCCTATTTTAAAATAGACCACATTTAAAATAGGTTCTAAATTTTCACTTTATATGTTACTCATGATTGCAACTATGTGAAAATATGTGTGTATTTAGACAGATCAGGAAGCTATGAGTAAATGAAAACAGTCACTATATTATAGAGATGAGATTATATGTAATTCTACTTCTTAAAAATAATTTTATTTATTTACGGCTGTGTTGGGTCTCTTGCTGCCTGGGCTTTCTCTGGTTCCTGTGAGTGGTGGCTATTCTCTAGTTATGGTGCACGTGTTTCTCATTGTGGTGGCTTGTCCTGTTACTGAGCACAGGCTCTAGAGAATGTTGGCTCAGTAGTTGAGGCTTCTGGGCTCTAGAGTATAGCCTCGGTAGTTAGGGCATAAGGGCTTAGTTGCTCCATGGCATGTGGAATCTTCCTGGACCAGGGACTGAACTTGTGTCCCCTGCATTGGCAGGCGGATTCTTTCCCACTAAGCCACCAGGGAAGCCCTATAATTCTACTTTTAAAATAATTTTTTTGTGATGTGATTACATTGTGTGTTAGTCGCTCAGTCATGTCCAAATCTTCACAACCCCATGCACTGTAGCCAGCCAGGCTCTTCTCTGTACACGGAATTCTCCAGGCAAGAATACTGGAGTTGGTTGCCATTCTCTTCTCCAGTGGATCTTCCCAATGCAGGGATAGAACCCAGGTCTCCTGCATTGCAGGCAGATGCTTTACCATCTGAGCCACCAGGGAAGCCTGATTACATTGTTTAATGTAAGTTAAAAGAATCGATAGAAGACACTCTCAGTCTGGCAGCTGATGCTAGTTATGCCTTAATATCCATTATCCCTTTCTTTTATAACAGTAGAATCTTAGGTGGGTACATAACTGCTCCACATAGCCTCCCTTGTAGCTAGGCATTATGATGGGACAAAGTCATATCACAGCTAATAAAATATGAGAAATGGGTGCCGTTAAACATAAAGAATCTGTCCTTTGACTTTTTCCTTCATCTCGTTATCTGAAATGTTGCTGGTTTTGCTACTGCACATACTGTGAGTGGAATGGATCTGATATGCATTTGATTAGATGAGAGACTGCTTCCCAACTTAATGAATGGGAATATGTGTGACTCATGAGGACAAATTATGTCTTCTATTCAACCAGTGTCCAGTACAAGCTCTGAAAACAAGATTATCCATCCTATTTTTAGAAATCTAATGAGGATATATTAATATTGAAGTGTACACACATGTTAAATATATTCTAGTGGGAATTATATACATTTACTCCAATATTCTTTATCATTTAAGAGAATGTTTTAATAGAGAGTGAGATCCATTTATAGGCTGCTTTGCCTGAGTTAAATCAGGAATCAACCTTCACATTTTAAATATTAAGCAAAATCAAAAATTATATTTTTAAAGTACAATAAATAATGCACTTTGTTTAATTTCATAGCCTTAGGGAAGGTTTGATATAATCTAATAGCTTGGACCACCACAAGAATTCATTAATTGGTACTATATCAGGAATGAGAATTTATCAATTCAAAAGGAAATTGATAGATATTACTCAAAATAGTCTTTATACTTACAAACAAAGTACAACAGTGAAGCACATGCAGCATTCTGTCCCAGGTGTTTTCAATGCTCAATAATAATTATGTATGCTATGTCATGCCTTCTATAGCAACAAATTCATTATTATTTTTATTATAATTCAGAATGGGTCAATCACAAGCTGTTCTGTAAAAACAACATGCTATTAATAAGAAAAAAGACACTGGAGGCTGACTCAAGAGCAGCCTTTTATTCTGTGAATTCTAATATTTATGCTAAGCATGTCCTGTTCAGATATATTTTTTTTAATGAAGGAAAATAAAAATTGAATTAAAGTTCCAGAGATAAAATTCTCACCATTTCTTGAAGAAAATCTTATACAGCTAGTTTGAGGGCACCTATTCGAAATTATTATTAAAATTCTATCAGTAAAAAAATACCTGTACCTATGGTAATACAGAAAGGGCTTTAAAATCTGTCACACATTTGCTTAAGAGAGCATACTGAGCACTTGTATATATTTTGTTTTCCTTTAATGCACATACTCATTTATAGACAGACAAGCAGATTGTTGAATAAGTTGGTTTTCTGTCAATTAGCTGTGCATTAAAATGATGGAGAGTTATTAATAAACAAGTCTTGACACCAGGCAAATAATTCCTTTTCCTCTTTTTCCAATTCGTCATCTGACAGTTCTTTAACTTTCACAATGTCAAAAGATGGGGTGGAGAAGACAACTGTCTCTTTCTGCTTTGCACCTGGTATGTCCATTTTTGGTTCCTAGGTAGAATTATAAATAAAAATGGAAAGTGTTTTATAGTTGGTTTCTACTGTTTTATGTTTTCATATTTGACTGTTCATACTTAACCTCATCTGAAAAAAAATTATAGCAGATTTTTAGAAAACTATGAAGGAAACATGAATACATGTTCATTGAAAATATTCCTGAAATGTAGTATACTGAAGCTGACTTTTCACACTATAGCTCTTAGTAAGTGTAGATAGAAATGACTTCCATTTTGAGAAACGCACCATTAGAGATGTGCTGAATCAACAGTGTCAATATACAGAAACAATTGGGCTTTTTGCCAGCTTACACTGATGTGGAGCCAAAATGGCTGGTATTTATCAGAATAGCTATTTAAGAATTTTTAAAACATGTGTTACCAAGAGGAATGTAGCTTTATACCATCTAAAGTGAAGTGAAGTCACTCAGTCGTGCCCAACTCTTTGCAAACCCATGGACTGTAGCCTACCAGGCTTCTCAGTCCATGTGATTTTCCAGGCAAAAGTACTGGAGTGGGTTGCCATTTCCTTCTCCAGGGTATCTTCCCGACCCAGGGATTGAACCCGGGTCTCCCACATTGTAGGCAGACCCTTTACCCTCTGAGCCTAAAGTGAAAGTGAAGTCTCTCAGTCTTGTCTGACTTTTTGCAATCCCGTGGACTGTAGCCCACCAGGCTCCTCCGTCTATGGGATTCTCCAGGCAAGAATACTGGAGTGGGTTGCCATTTCCTTCTCCAGGGGAATCTTCCAGACCCAGGGATCGAACCCTGGTCTCCCGCATTGCAGGCAGACGCTTTAACCTCTGAGCCACCAGGGAAGCTCTGAGCCTAAAGTATATACCAAATGTATGTTTCATTCGTGAATTTATAGATTAGGAAAATTCTACCTAAGGAAGTAGAATTACCTACAGTTTGAATATTGTCCAAAACAATGAATTCAGTACAAGTTAAACTTACAGATCCCACAGAAGCATTTTTTTCTTTAGCCATCTTATAAGCTCTTTTCATTTTTTCAACTTTCATTAGAGCTTGTTTGGATCGACGACCCAGAAGTCTAATTTGACTTTGCTGTTGGTAGGGCCGATATAAAGGTTGAAGACTTGATAAGAATAAAGGGGACCTAGAAAACATTTGTAGTATAGACAGAAAAATTGCACAAAATAAAATTTACATGTAAAACAAGTTCCAACTTTTATTAAAGCACCCTTTAGCAACTATATCATAAAGCTCAGTGCTTGGAGTAATATTGCATGTAAGTATTTAGGCCAAAGTTATCATTTTTGCTTGAGTTACACAGCATAGTTCTCACTTATGAAGGTGTATGCTGATGTTCCTGCTTAGTCGCTTCAGTCATGTCCGACTCTGTACGATCCTATGGACAGCAGCCTGCCAGGCTCCTCTGTCTATGGGATTCTCCAGGCAAGAGTACTAGAATGGGCTGGCATGCCCCCCTCCAAGGGATCTTCCCGACCCAGGGATCAAATCCAAGTCTCCTGCATTGCAGGCAGATTCTTTACTAATGAGCCACCAGGGAAGCCCATGAAGGTGTATGGACGATGTTTATGATGATGATAATGAAAATTTAAAAATGTGGTATCAATTTAAAATCAGTTTTCCTGGAAAACACCATGTAATAGCCATTGGACTCTTTCAAAAATATATACTATATATGAACACCAACAAGTATTAAATTTCATAATGGCTGAAACAAGTTGTTTATATCAGTGTTGGAACCAGACATGGTTGGCGCCATGCTGTTAGTTCCCTTGGCCATAGGGCACATATACCCAACTTCCAACTGTCAGCATTGGCTTCATTTACTCTGAGAGCTTTCTTATGGAAACAAGAGCCCATGTGCAGGGAAAGTGTCCCAAAATTAATACCTCCCCTTCTAAGTTACCCTTCACCAGTGACTGATGGGTGTTGGTGTATAAATATTCCCTCAGTGGGATAACTTGAGTTGCATGTTCTACACTGGCTAGGTCATTCCCAGGAAGGATTAAGCTTGTTACCCACAGTAACAACTTGCTCGCTAACACACACTGTTTTGGCTGGTGGCCCTTCCCTGTTTCACTTTTCTATCCCTTGAAATGACTTAGCACAACACCCACTCTCATCAATGGTTCCTGGGATCACCTCCGAAATAAACTACTCATACTCTAATCCTTACCTCAGGGTTTGCTTCTTGGAGATCCCAAACTAAGACTGCATTCAAAGGAGTTTTTATGAAAGTACTTTCCCCTCTTCAGTTGATTTAGAATATGATTACTTATTTGGCTTTTTAAGTGACTCATTCTTGGATAATCAGTAGCATGAGTCTAAATAGCAGGGAGCCTACAGTTATATATGGTGGCAGAGAAAATTACATCATTTATTTGACCTTGGTGGTAATAGGGTTAAGTCCCCTATTTAATGCTTATATGGATAAGTTAGAGAAAATCTATTTCATGATGACAGACTGTGCCCTACACTAGGCCATCTGTCTGGCAAATGTACAGCCTTGATCATAAAATAAATGGGATAAATCATGTTATTGGGTCAACACCCACTCATCTCTACTCCTTGAAAAAAACCCAATGTGTTTGCCTGACAGTGGGTCACCAGTGTCTTTTCATGTACTAAAGCAGTATTTTTCATTTCAAATATAGCTGTGTGAAAAGAGACTGCCAACAGGTCCTCTTCAATCTTATTATTTTCTTTTTCTTAAGAAAAAAGCTTAATTTGTAAACAAGATGGGCTAGGTGAGATTTGGTAATAGAAAGAAAAAAAGAATATAATTGGTGTAGTCATAGTCTGTCCATTGTTTCAGATCATAATACAGTCTATTTTGCTACGACATGTTTTTCTATAATGTGAACTGGCTCACATGTTATTGGTAAAGAAGGGAATAATGTCACTGCAATTTATATGCAATTTATCCTCTGCAAAGGGAGCCAGAATAGCAAGACTAGAATTATAACCTTCAGCAGAAAAGGAAAATGTTTTCCTCTGTGCAGCATGGGCAATGAGAGCCCTTTTGGTTGCATTTATGAAAATAACAATAACACTGGCACCTAGTGCTCTCTCCCCATAGAGCCCCCCAAATACACACAATCTAGCCTTACTGCCCTCCACCATACTTTCTGCCTTGCGTGGTTCCTGGTTTGTGGCAGGTTGCACTGCTTCGTATCTCTACTTAAAAGGTCACCACACTGGTCCAGCGCTCCACTTCCATCTGTACTGTCTCAGTGCCCACTACTTCCTCTAATTTAAGAGTCACCAGTATTTTCACTCTACATTTTTGATATTTGCTCTGGTGGTCTGTCTGGTGGTACAAGTTATCTCCCCAGGTACCAAATGTTCTTTTTGCTAGTGCTGTGTTTACAAAGTTGCATAAAATTTGAGCAATCTGCTCCAACCCATTTTTTCTCACGTGCTCTGTTATTATCTTTCCTGAGCTATTTGGCAGAATGTGAACATTTCCAGAAATTCCCCTAGTACTGTAACTCCAGTGAAGTACCACTTTTACCTAACTTCAGAAACAATCTGTAGCTGGTGCTGACGCATCTCTTCTGTTTTTGGTCTTTGTAACAGATACTTCATTTCTTTTTTTAGACGTTTTGAGATTATTCCAGACTCAGCATAATCAACTATGTCATACATTATCATTGTCCTGGGAATGTTTTCGAGGCTTAATCTTCGCCAACAGTTATTTCTGCCACCAGAAGATGCAGGGATCTCATCCAGATGACTGGAATACTATATGAAAAACAACCAAGCATGATTGGCTATGGTACTCCAGAAGTTTTTAGGCACATTTCCCAAGAATCCAGTCAAATGCTACTTCATCCAAAAAGCATTCCCTGACTCCATCTCTGGACTGTATTGAGATCACTCTTCTATGCTCTTATTACTGACTACTCGGTGTTCTAGCTACCTGTGTATGTTTTAGCTCCCCTGCTGTGGCAAGGCAGGATCCCTGTCACACGGTATTGTGCACACAGTACCACACTCACTGAACATTTAATGCCTAAACACTACATCTTTAAGGTAAATATAACTCAGATAAAATTGAAAATAGTGGTATGATCTACATACCTGGCAATGCTTGTTCATGACATGCTTGCATTGAAAGCACAAACCTTTGAGAAATAATTAGTTCACCTCTGGTGCTAAGTGGTGAATTTCACTATTTTCATGTGGAGTATTTGTAGAAATCCCACTTTTCTTTTTTTACATTTAAAATATCAAATTAGTAATTTTAAATGTATATATAATCAATTCAACCTTATAAATGTTCATTTAAGAGACAGGAATAGGGCAGGAGAAACTACTATGTTAGGCCTTTAGGGTATCTCTCTCACATACACACACCCCCCCCCCCTTGCATTCTCTAACTCACACACACACAAACATACAAGCAGTCCTTCCTTTGCATCCTTTAGGCTTGTACAAATTCCAATTACCACCATTTAGCAAAACAAGCTTAGTCCTTCAACAACACAGTTCAAATTTCACCTACCACAGTATAGCTGAATTAAATGCATAAAGTACAAACGCTGTTGCTAGCTCTTCAATGCATAGATTACTACAGAAATAATACGTGTGTGTGATGGTAGACGACAAATCGTGTCACTTCTTTCAAAGTGTGACAGTGATTGGACACTGTGGATCTGCTTTTTAGTTCACACACAGACAGCAAAGTATGTAATTGTGTTGTCTCTTTGTCTCCCAGTGATAAACCCATGTGACATTTTACCAATAAAGATAATCAAAAGAGGGAAGAGTCCAACAAAGAAACAAAAAGTGGTAAAGCTGGAAGTGAAATTCAAATTAAATGTAAACAGAGTTCTAAAAGAAACAGGTGACCATGGAGATGTTGATACTTTCATCATTCAGGAGACTGCAACTAGGCTGCAAGAGGGACTTAGTGAAAGTGAACTTATCAACATAGATGGGAAAATGGCAATGATGGAAAGGGTAAAGTTTTCTTAGAGGAAGTAATGTTGGCAAAAAAGAAACTTCATATTAAAGGAGCCCTGAAATATTTCAAAACACTTCAAGTACAAAGTATAGGGAATTCCTGGTGGTCCACTAGTTAAGACAGTGCTCTCACTACCAGGAATCCGGTTTTGATCCCTCATCAGGGAACTAAGATCCTGCAAGCCAGGTGGAGAAAAAATGTACAAGGGGTAAAATATTGGTGGGTAATGCAAACTCAGGAGTATGACAATTTTCCAGGGCATAGAGAAGATGCTCACTCCTTATTGTAAATCATATGAGAATAAAGCAGCAAGCACTGTTTAAATTACTCTTGATAAACTAGCTTTTTTACAGGTTTTTTTGAGAGTCACATTTCTTATAATTCACCGGTTTAAAGTATATAATTCAATGGTTTTTAGTATATTTTATTTTTTTTTAATTTTTTTTAGTATATTTTAAATAATAAGCTTTTTACAAAGAAGTAAAACATTTTAAATTCTGAATGTTTCTAATGTTTTAAATTACAGTGTACTAAATAAATGTTTTGCTTTTTAAATTTTCCTATATAATTATAACATAGAGTAAGGGAGTTTTTAATGTTTTTATAAGGTTTTTGAAAGGCACAGAACAATCATGATTTTTCCCATTGATGATTAAGTTTGGTTTGCATGGTTTCAGCTTTCATGGTCATTTTTATGACCCTGTACTACCATGCAAAGTGAGGACTGCCTGTACATTTTATTTCCTGAGAGTGGAATAGCAAAATGGGTAAACATCTCAGACCTGTCAATGATTTGCTCTGTACTTATTAACTATATGACCTTGGGCAAGTTTTAAAAAATCTCATTAAGCTCCATTTTTCTCATCTTTTAAAGGGTCACAAAATTCACAAACTTGAAGGTTAAAGCAGATAATATGTATTTAAAGAGCTAGAAACAAGGCTGTGTCCATAAAGGACTCAATAAATTCCAGCAATCATCATATCTCTTTCAATGTCTATCTGGGAACTTCTTTCTGTGACACCAGTCCTTGGCATAGTCACAGTCTGCAAGGATGTGACCCACATCATTCACAAAGATAGTTGACATCCCCAAGCTCTACTTCTTCCCTGGTTCAGTTCTCTAATCTTCTAGGTTAGGGCTCTAAAAGGAAGAAAACACAACTGGGAATCTCTAAAGCACTGCATTAATTTCATGTTTCACATGGAAGCAACTCTGAGTGAATAGTTAAGGCCATATATTATTACTATTATTACTAGTAGCTAGAATTTTGGGATCCCTTGTTTCTTTAGAACTTACAAAACGGGGGTTATAATAGTATCTACTTCTTAGGGTTCTTATGAGAATAGGAGTTAGTATTACATCAGCATTTGCTATTATTACTATTCAGATTTCTAGTTTAAGTTCCCTGATTCAGCACTGCTGTCAGACCAGTTATGCAAACCAGAAACCTAGGAGCCATGTTGGACACCTTCTTTTAGCTCACTTCTCTGTTCCCAAGGCCCACTGCTTTTATTCCCTAATTATCTTCTGCATCTCCAGCTTCACTTCCCTAAACCAAGATACCACCATCTCTCCTAAAATACTGCAGGAACCTCCAAACAAGGAGACAGTTCTTCCTGTCCTCTAATCCCTTATCTACATTGCAGCCAGACAGATCTCTTCAAGTATTAGATTAGATCACCTCATTTCCTAAGATACTGTACCAGCTTCTCACTGCATACAGGATCAAGGAAAAAAAATAAACACCTTACTATGGTCAAAAGACCTGTATGATGATCTTTTGCCAGCCCTCCAGGCTGACAGCCCTCCACACCTTCTGAGCCCTCCCTTCTCCAGGCCCACAGACTCTTTTTCAGGCCCTGCAGTTCATCCTACCACAGAGCCTTGCCTGGGGTGCACCACTTGGAGGCTGTGACGCATTGTTGATTGCCTGCCTATCAACCATTCCCCAACTCCTTTGCTTATGGAGCCCTGGTTTATTTATTTTTTCGTTTAGAACAGACATAAGCTCTGGGAAGGAAGGCCTCAGAATATGAACCGTGACTGTCCTACATCAATTATGGGAAAACGATCCCATTTCCCTTTACAGTGATTGGTTTAGGGGGAGCATGTGATCCAGTTCTGACTAAGAAGATCTGAGAAGAAGTCTGCTGGGGGATTCTGGGAAAGATTTTTCTTCTTGAGATAAAGAGGAAAAGATGCTGAGTCTTCTTCCTGCCTTTGAGTATAGGTGAGGATGTGCTAGTCATCTTGTCACTGTGTGAAGGAAACTGAAAGGACTGTAGAGAAGCTGGCTAAGAACCCTGATATCCTGGAGTTGTGGCACTAGCTATTCCATGATGCTCCTGTCCAGGGACGTTCTAATGTGAGAAAATAAATGTCCTTCATTGTTTAAGCCTCTTGTGGTTGCAGATATTCTGTTACTTGTAGCAGAAAGCACCCAAACAATAATAGATCCCTTCCTTACTAGGTCAAATCTCTATCATGTACTCTTTTTAGCACCATGAATTTATTTTTTATTTTTCAATTTTTTGTGTTGAGATAAAAATTCACATAAAATTTACCATTTTAAAGTATAAAATTCAGAGTGTGTAGTAAATTTATGATATATATCACTCCTAATTCCAAAATATTTCCATCACTCCCAAAAGAAACCCCATATTCCTCAGCTATTACTCCCCAGACACAATAAGCCACATATTATATGATTCCATTAATATGAAACATTCAGAACAGGCAAATTCAGAGAGATGGAATGCAGATTAGTGGTCAGTAGGGGCTGGAGTGAAGGGGGAATGGGGGAATCCACTTAATGCATGTCAGGTTTCCTTTGGGGTGACAAAAAGTTCTTAAACTAGATGGTAGTCATGTTTGCTGGAATCAAGATTGCTGGGAGAAATATCAATCACCTCAGATATGCAGATGACACCACTCTTATGGCAGAAAGTGAAGAGGAACTAAAAAGCCTCTTGATGAAAGTAAAAGAGGAGAGTGAAAAAGTTGGCTTAAAGCTCAATATTCAGAAAACTAAGATCATGGCATCTGGTTCCATCACTTCATGGGAAATAGATGGGGAAACAGTGGAAACAGTGTCAGACTTTATTTTTTGGGCTCCAAAATCACTGCAGATGGTGACTGCAGCCATGAAATTAAAAGACGCTTACTCCTTGGAAGGAAAGTTATGACCAACCTAGATAGCATATTGAAAAGCAGAGACATTACTTTGCCAACAAAGGTCCATCGAGTCAAGGCTATGGTTTTTCCAGTAGTCATGTATGGATGTGAGAGTTGGACTGTGAAGAAAGCTGAGTGCTGAAGAATCGATGCTTTTGAACTGTGGTGTTGGAGAAGACTCTTGAGAGTCCCTTGGACTGCAAGGAGATCCAACCAGTCCATTCTGAAGGAGATCAGCCCTGGGTGTTCTTTGGAAGGAATGATGCTAAAGCTGAAACTCCAGTACTTTGGCCACCTCATGAGAAGAGTTGACTCACTGGAAAAGACTCTGATGCTGGGAGGGATGGGGGGCAGGAGGAGAAGGGGATGACAGAGGATGAGATGGCTGGATGGCATCACCGACTCGATGGACGTGAGTCTGAGTGAACTCCGGGAGTTGGTGAGGGACAGGGAGGCCTGGCATGCTGCAGTTCATGGGGTCGCAAAGAGTCGGACACGACTGAGTGACTGAACTGAACTGAACTGATGATTGTACTTAATGCCATTGAATAGTACACTTTAAAATAGCACATTTTGCATTTGGAGAAAAGTCTAGGGTGGTAAGTGAAGCTGTAACTTCTATACATGACATTGCTATTTTTAGAAAAGTATCTATTGGGCTATCTGCCTGGTGAGATTATGCAACTATTTCCTTTTTGTTATTATCCTTTCTTGTATAAAAATAAAATAATAACAAATCTGAAAAAAATAGCACATTTTATATTGTGTGTATTTTACCACAATAAACTAATGTATAATTCTTACTTCCTGAAAGAAAGGGTCACAAGGCTTATTTTGCTGTTGTTTGTTTTAAATATCCAAATCTAAATTTCTTACTTGCATGTAATCTTTCAGGGTGACAATATCTGTGTCATCAGTTATTTTGAACTTCTGGAAAAGACGTTCATCTTCCTTAATTTGATGATAAAATTTCTTTCTCCCCATTATTTTGTAAGCATCAGCCTCAGCCTATAAAGAGAAAAGATTTACTTTTAAAATACTAATATAATAGGAGTAACTATCAGCACACATTTTACATATTTTTGAGACAAATCCATCAAATATTGTTCCTTTCTTCTAGTAACTTGCTGTTCAATAAAAAGACTGTATTTACAAAGAAAAGATTATGTAGATTTTTAAACCACTTAAAATCTGTTTCCATAACCATATCTACATAGTTTTCAAATGCAGCGAGAGGAGTAGCAGAGTCTACAATCCCCAGAGGACCAGTCTTTTTTTTTTTTTTTAATCTGTTTTTCCCCCTTAAAAAAACATTATTTTCCTTTAAAAAGCAAAACAAACCTCTAACGTCATTCATGCTGTCAATGCAGAGAAAGCCTATCTGGTTATTAAACAGGTTGCCCTAGGAACCGCAATGAAAGGTACCCGGGCCAGCTCTCTTTTATGTGGTAGTTAATACGTCGCCCCCAAATGGAAACATGTATGCTTCAGAGTGCTCAGACCTCCCTTTCCTTCAGGCTCTTCTCGGTAGCAAAAGAGCAGCAAACAAAGGGTTTTTTCCTCTCCCAAATGTCAACATTTTGTTGACAAGACCTGAGAGTGCAGAGACAGAAGAATCACAGAAAACATGGAGGCTCAAATCCTGTCTAGCCATATTTGCTTCATACCTTTTCATGTATACCTGTCCTTGTGCTAAGAGCTATACATAGACTGTGAATAGAGACTTCAGCGCTCTCCACCCTCCTCCCTACTCCGCCATAAGTATGTGCTGACTCTTCTAATACATATTTATATTACATATCCATGCTTCTGGCCACAGAGATTATGCTTATGTGAAGGGAGAGTGGCATAGATGAAAATTCAAGCATCGTTAGATTCCAGATCAGTTTCTTTTTTCCTTTGTATCTTAGAATGTGATACTGTGAAAGTGTGGGAACTCTGTTTTCATGCTGATATTAGGCTATAGAATAGAGACAGGATTGAAACTCAGAATCTCTGTTCTTTTTACTTACACAAAATAACAGGAAGCCTTAATGTATTTCTTATTTCCATTCTCACTTTTGTTATCCAGAATATTTCCTATGTATTTCTTTATTTAAATTGCAAAGCACAGAACACAGACACATGGGGAAAATGAAAGAAAATATTCAAATGGTTGTAGTTTGATTCCAAATGCACTAAATCAAAGGCATAGAAACAGTTTACTAAAAATGTGATGGAACCTTCCTTTAGGCAGATCATTTTCATTTTCCCTTTCATTAGTTTCCTTAAACACTATGCATCTAAAGGAAAGGCAGTATAGTGGCACGTATCTCCATTATGCTTTCTTGCATAATGGGGTTCTAATTCTCATTCCCACAATAACACTAAAGGTAAAGGCAATAGTTGTACACTGAACAGGTCTGAAAACCTGTTTCTGCCTTGAGAATTTCTTTAGTAGATATAAATGTATTTTACTTTAGTTCAGGTTACTTAGAAAAGGTATTTCTGGGACTTCTCTGGCTAAGATTCTGTGCTCCCAAGGCAGGGGGCTCAGGTTCGATCCCTGGTCAGGGAACTAGATCCCACATGTCGCAACTAAGACCCAGTGCAGCCAAATACGTAAACACATAATTTAAAAAGAGAGAAAAAAATTTTTTGTCAGTTCCTCCCTACTCTACTCCACTCAGCCACCACCACCAATCTCTCCAAGCCCCAGTTTCCTTATTCGTACGGCAGCTCAGCTGTGTGGCTCAGGTGTGTCAAGCCCATTCCAGTCTCTCAGCCAAAAAACCAGCACCTGGCAGCACAGGGCAGGCTTGTTGCCCAGCTGTGTCAGGGGTTTGAAAAAAGTTTGCCCTCCAGTGGCCAAGATGTTCTTTCTCAGACACTGGCTATCTATGGCAAGGTTCACAAAGTCCTTCTGGGTAGGAAGGGATGGGAATGAAGAGAAAAGGAAGAAAGGAGAAAAGAAAGGGTAAAATTAGGCAAGGATTCCAGGAGAGCAGCCAATCAAGACTAGAATTCTAGAGGCAGGTTCCATTCTTAGTGGGTGACTCAAAGGGTCAGAGGGCTGTTGTTTTTGTTGTTTTTTAGTCCCTAAGTTGACTCTTTGCAACCCCATGGACTGTAGCCTGCCCAGGCTTCTTTGTCCAAGGGATTTCCCAGGCAAGACTACTACAGTGGGTTGCCATTTCCTTCTCCAGGGGATCTTCCCGACCCAGGGATTGAACTTGAGCCTCTTGCATTGGCAGGCAGATTCTTTACCACTGAGCCACCAGGGAAGCCCAGGTCAGAGGGGGGCATCTCTAAATTTGATACCTCTCCTAGTAGCTAGCATAGCTGTGGCCCAGAAGACCCCACAGCCTTGTGGCTACTTGCTGGCCAAGATTTACAGTTGGGCTTGTTAAGTTACTCTCATATCTCAAGTCACTTTCCTCCTTGGCTGGAAATTCTCACTCATGAAGGTAGTAATAAATGCTCAGGAACAGGGTATCTTGGTTTAGAAAAGTTCAATTATATATAAGCTCAGAATTAATAAAACCACCATCACTACTAAGATTGTTTCAACCCTGAAGTGTGCACAGTACGGTGGAACATTGTTTCAACCCTGAAGTGTGCACAGTACGGTGGAACATTGTTTCAACCCTGAAGTGTGCACAGTACGGTGGAACATTGTTCAACCCTGAAGCGTTCACAGTATGGTGGAACGTTGTTCAACCCTGAAGTGTGCACAGTACAGTGGAATGTTGTTCAACCCTGAAGTGTGCACAGTACAGTGGAACGTTGTTTCAACCCTGAAATGTGCACAGTATGGTGGAAATATGAAGTGTTCAAGTCTCAGTTCTGGCTCTGACAAGCCTCTCCAAGTTCCGGCTTCCACACAGGAAAAATGGGAATGACACGTACCTCATCAGAGTTATCAGGGGGCCATATAAGAAACTTATTTAGTAGGGTTCCTGGAGAAGGAAATGGCAATCCACTCCAGTACTATTGCCTGGAAAATCCCATGGACAGAGGAGCCTGGTAGGCTACAGTCCATGGGGTCGCAAAGAGTCAGACACGACTGAGCGACTTCACATTCACGTTCACGTTCATGTTCCTGACTCAGAAGTGGTTAAGAACACGGTTCTGGAGTCAGGCTCACTTGGTCTTGATGTCAGTTCCTTCACTTTGTAGTTGTGAGAACTTAGGCAAGTTACTTAATATTTTAAAACACGAAGACAGTAACAGAATCTACATTCTAGAATTTATGAGAATTAAATGATAATGTGCTTAAAATGTTTAACATCATACTTGATGGTGCTCAATAAGGGCAGCTATTATTAACGATGTTTTTCCCTTTTACATAAAAATTCAATCCTCAAAAAGAACAGGGATTTTCAATTTAACAACTGCTGGATGTTAAGGAATTGTCAACTACCCAGAGGTGTCTAGGTCATGGGGGAGGGCACCTTTATGACAGTGCTTGTCAAACTATATTGTGCCTGTTAAAATGCACCTGTTGATTCAGTGGGTGTGAGGTGGGGCCTGAGAGCCTGCATTTCTAATAAGCTCCAGGGAATGCCATTGCTGCAGGTCTGCAGATCACACTTTATTTTATATTTAGTTTTAAAAACTGTTTTTGGTTTTTATATAGTTTCCTTTGTTTGCAGACCACATTTTGAGTAGCAAGGCTTTAGAATATTCTAGTTGGTGGACTACTATATGACAACCCTGTGTAGATAGGCATTGCTCTGAAAATAGATCTTTGAAGTAGGTAAATGAAATTAGATCTTTTTTATACCCATGACTATTCAATTGTTCTGGCACCATTTAAACTGCCTTCAAACCTTTGATAAAAATCAACTAATTATATATGTGTAGGTCTATTTTTGAATTATCTTTTCTGTTTCATTGATCTACATGTCTGTCTTTTTGCCATCATTATAGCGTCAGGATTACTGTAGTGTTTTAAGTCTTGAAATCAGGCAGGGTAAATTGTCTAATTTTGTTTTTCTTGTCTAAAGTAGTTTAGGCTATTCTATATCCTTTCACTCGTTGTTGCTTTTGCGTGTGACAGTGTGTTTGTAAATACATGAGAAAGGCTGTTGGAAAATCATAAGGAAATGAAACTAGAAATGGATATAAGAACGAGGGGAAAGATGGAACAACAAAAAAGAATTGGTGAAACTCCCCTCCTTCATAAATGAACTTAGATTAAACATCTGAATGGACTAAACCTGACTTACTTCTTTTACATTAAGAAATAATAAAGTTGCAGCAGTTTGCTCAAGACATAGTGTCTATTATACATTCAAAGAGCAAAATAATTCAGTGACCTTAGAGTCACTGAAATTTCCATTTCTACAGGTTTTCTACTAACTATGAATCCAAATAGTGCCAGAGTTTCTTCTGAAGCTGAACTAAAGGGTAAAAGAAACCCTAAACTGTTCAAGTTAGGTATGTTCTGACCATTTACAAGCCTTTATAATATTAAGTGAAAAAAGCTGAATGGTATAATCTCATTTAAAAAATAACAAAATTTTTAGCAATATATTTATATTTTTATGGAAAAAATGAAGGACATACAACAATTAACAGTGATCACCTCAGGTGAATGAAAGCTGCAGCACAAAGAAGAAAGGAATATTTTCCTTTTTAAAGAAATCTCTGTGCTATTTCCTTTTTTTCAACGGTTACTTTGTAATTAAGATAAATTTAAGTTACTGTACAGCATTTTTAAGTGGAGAGTGAAAAAGTTGGCTTAAAGCTCAATATTCAGAAAACTAAGATCATGGCATCCGGTCCCATCACTTCATGGGAAATAGATGGGGAAACAGTGGAAACAGTGTCAGACTATTTTTTTGGGCTCCAAAATCACTGCAGATGGTGACTGCAGCCATGAAATTAAAAGACGCTTACTCCTTGGAAGGAAAGTTATGACCAACCTAGATAGTATATTGAAAAGCAGAGACATTACTTTGCCGACTAAGGTCCATCTAGTCAAGGCTATGGTTTCTCCAGTAGTCATGTATGGATATGAGAGTTGGACTGTGAAGAAAGCTGAGCGCCGAAGAATCGATGCTTTTGAACCGTGGTGTTGGAGAAGACTCCTGAGAGTCCCTTGGACTGCAAGGAGATCCAACCAGTCCATTCTGAAGGAGATCAGCCCTGGGATTTCTTTGGAAGGAATGATGCTAAAGCTGAAACTCCAGGACTTTGGCCACCTCATGCAAAGAGTTGACTCATTGGAAAAGACTCTGATGCTGGGAGGGATTGGGGGCAGGAGGAGAAGGGGACGACTGAGGATGAGATGGCTGGATGGCATCACTGACTCTATGGACGTGAGTCTGAGTGAACTCCGGGAGTTGGTGATGGACAGGGAGGCCTGGCGTGCTGGGATTCATGGGGTCGCAAAGAGTCAGACACGACTGAGCGACTGAACTGAACAGCATTTTTAATGCCTTGTAATATATGCACAGTGCTTTCCAGTCATGGACTCTGAGCTTCTCATTTGCAGCAGCCTGGGCATAGCAGGGTCTGCTAGGAACTGTCTTGGGAAAACGTAAGTTCCTAAAAAAGCCCCATTATATAACCTCAGAAAAGCAACAACTGATGACATTTTATAGGGACAACTATAAGCTTATTCTGTAGATATATGTGATATGAATTTATCTCTGGAATGGAGAATAAATATATACTTTTGCAATTGAAGTCATTCTATTGATATATAAATGAACAAATATTAATGGTGCTGAAACACCATATTCCACATGAAACCACTAGTCCTTATGCTACATTTCTGAAGCCAAGCTAAATTTTCTCTGATATTGCCTGAGAAGACATAGAAAAGCAGTCTCTTTTCCTTTTCTAATATTCTGCAGAGAATAAATGTTGCACATGCTGGATCTGGTCAGAAACTGCCAGGGTGTGTGGTCTTTTATTCTGAATACATGCCAGTACTGATAATTTCAGATGGGTCATACCTTTCATGTAAAATATTTCAGAAGTCTACAAAAAAATAACCTTTGATATATGGTTTATAAAAGGCTAAATATGAGAATGTACCCTTTTTTTTAAAAAAATCAATTATAGTCATGTATAAGGGTCAAAGGAATAAAACTTTTGTTGTAGATCCTTGCTATTAAAAATATGGTCTAGCAACTTCCCTGGTGGTCCAGTGGTTAAGAATCCGCCTTGCAATGCTGGGGACACAGGTTTGATCCTGGGTAGAACTAAAATCCCACATGCCTTGGAGCAACTAAGCCTGAGTGCCTGCCACAGCTGGAGAGTCAGTGGTGCAACGAGATCCCGAGTGCTGTAACTAAGACCCAGTGCAGCCAAAGAAATCAATATTTTTTAAAAAATGTGGTCCATGGACCAGCAGCAGTTGCAGCACCTGGGAACTGGGTAGAAATTCAGAATCTCAGGCTTCATCCCAGATTGACTGAATCAGAAACTGTATTTTAACAAGATCAGGTGAGTCCTATGCGTAGACACAATTGTGATGAATATTCATGAAAGTAAGAAGTATAAGAACTCATGTAAAAAAGGATAAATATTTTAAAAGTTCCTTTTCAATACTCTAGCACACTTTTTCTAAACAGGCTATCAGAGTCAAAGAGATAATGATAAAATGCCATTAAAACAAAATTGTATCAAATGTTCTACATAATTAAAAATAAAAATGTTTAACAATATAATTATCATAACAAACATAATAAACACTATTAATATAATTAATAATAAAACTCCTGACCAATAATTCACTGTAATTCATTATTAACAAACCAAAATTTTCGTACAAAGAAAACTGATGGGTATTTTCTAGGTCCTTATACAAGTACTTCATTCCAAATATCTTTTTTTAGCTAATAAGCAAAGACACTTTGAAACATGATGCTTAAAAAATACTACCCGCCTGCTGGGCTGTTTAATGGTGAAATAATGTAGTCTGTATACTTTGAATGCAATTCAGATAACACAGAGATTTTAAAAAGCTAAATTAACACAAACTCTACATCATGAAACATCACCTCACTTGATGGCTTTAAAAATTTTTTTCCGCTGAAATACTTATAACCATGGCCTTCAGTGTGAAGAAAAATTTTAAATACGATGAAAGGTGGAAATATTTCGCCACTAAATCTGAAATAAAGACCAAAATTAGTCATTTGGTATCAGACTTGGGACTCAGTTACTTCTCCCGCTTGTACTTAGGATGATTCACATAGTTTCTTACATGCAGGTTAAAGGCTATACCAGAGCATGAAAAGAACTAGCAATGAAATGGATCACAAAGGATGAAAGAGCCCCACTTTGGCATGTGTGCTCACAACTATTCTCACACGTGTGTCAGACTGAACACATCACAGAGATGAGAGCTACTCTCAAGGCAACTTTTGGCCTGAGAGAGTCATGCCTTGGCTTCTTCACATAATAAATGTAAATAAGAACAAGACACTTAATTTGTAATTATAACATGAGAAGTTATGAGGACTTAAGAAAACAAATTTCTAAGGTTTCTTCATACTAAGTACTTCTTGAAATGAATCTGCATAAAAACATTACCTGAATCTAACTTTACACTTCATGCAAGGATCTTTAACAAGCTCAGCCTCTAAGGGGCTCACTTTCTTCAAAATTTCATGTGTCACGTGATGTTCCTGAAATAGATGATGGTGCTGTCAATGGAACACAATACCCTGCCCAGGCACAATTTACTGGAAACAACACAGGAGGCATGGTAAAGTGAAAGTACACCAGACTTGGTATTCTAAAGATCTGAGTTCTAGTCTTGGCTCCCTCACTTATCATCTGTGTCACCTTGAGTCACTACTTTATCCCTTTGGCCTCCAAGTTTGTGTATGTATCCCTCCTTGAGTTCCCAGGCACTGTTCTTTCCCTAAGACAGCACTTTTCACAATGTGCTGTAACTAACTATAAATGTGTCTGTGTTTTCTACTAGATTGTAAGCTTCGTGAAGGCAGGGGCCATGTGTTTCTTTTTTACCGTTGTATTCCTAGTATCTAGTACAGTGCCTGGAACACAGCAGGTACTAAATAAGTATTTGATGTTGAGTGAATCACTGTAAAATGAGGACAATAATAGAAATGGTACTAGATTTTAAGCACCTTTTATATACCACACTACATTAGGTACCTTATACACATAAATATTTGAATATCATCATTCCCATTTTACAGATGAGCATGCTGAGGCTCTGGGAGTGTCTGTAACCCATTCAAAGGCATAAAAGTAGTAAGCAGAGAAACCAGGACTCAAACTTAGATCTGTTTAATTCTAAAGCCCCCATTTCCTCCCCTCTATGATCCTGCCCAACCTTTATGCCTATGACAATCACATAAAAATGTATACTACAGGGCTTTTCAAATGACAAAGCATTATTAATGTAAGGTATTGCAGTAATTTGAAGTGTTAGGTTAACAGGTTAAAAAAGACTTTCTTTTTTTCTGTTACTAAAAGAATCTAAAATTATGACAAACCAGCATTACAATAATTAAATACATGTTCCACATGTGAAGACAATAGACAATGGACCTGAAGTGTCACAGGTTTACCTGAGTGGGTTTTCTCTGAGGTATTCTGCTTTTGCTGACATCAGAAATGGGTCTGTAGGTCAGATTGTGAGAAAGTGTACACATTTCTCAGCGTTTATCTTTTTTTCAGAACTGCTAAAATTCCCTTAATGTGACTATTACTAATTATAGACTACTGTAATCACAGGTGATTTTATTAGGAGAATATTAAGTACTATATGAAAGAAGGCTTAATACTCTGCCAGGGTTGCCAGAGTTGTTTCTTTGGGGAGTGGGGGGATGTGCATCTTTTTGTTTGTTGGTTTGTTTTTATTCAAATAGGACTATATTATTCATAATGTGCTGTACTTGCCTTGTTTACTAATGAGATATTTTAGTTACCTTCTATTGCAGAATCATATGCAAGGCTGCAAGGCTTAACGTATGAAAGTATCAACATTTATTTAACCGGTATCCTATCGATGGACATTATAGGGTTTATTTTCTTTGCTGTTATAACAATACTGCAATGAAATTATATATATATATTGTAGAATGGATTCCTAGAAGTAAAACTGCTGGGTGGACAGTAAAGGCACTTTTAATTCAGAGATTTTTAGCATTGTAAGATCACTGTCTGACATCTTTAAATAAGGAATGAAATTTTAAAAAATCACATTGGTTTCAGAAAAGAAACAATAGTTACTCAGGTTAAAAGTAAATCCATGTATACCCGTGGCTGGTTCATGTTGATGTATGGCAAAAACCATCACAATATTATAAAGTAATTATCCTCCAATTAAAATAATTAATTTAAAAAAGTAAATCCAAAAATATCCATTCAGGGTTAACCAAAGAAGAAATCCCACAATCCCCTGCAATATGATTAGATTCAAAGAGAAGAGATTTTAAAAGGCTATATATTCTATCTTATTTAACACACCTTTTACCTTGATAAGTAATTATATCTGTCAGAGCAAACAAAAAGCAATACATACCGCTGCACAAATTGTATGCTTAAGGAGTTGAAACACAGTTTTGTCGAGATGAGATAACCAAGCTTTCTGTATCATGTGAGCCGAAACATCTTTATTTCTGAGAGGAAACAAAAGAGCTTAAGATTTGTGAAGTAGTTTTCATTTTCCTAAAATCTTGGGGAACTCTGAATTTATGCTTCCTCCTCTTGGACCTCCTCATCCCCCACCCTAAGTCTGACTTAATGAGGAACATTTGGATGTGGTAATTAGAACCGGTCATCTGTAGAGTCTAGTCAGAATGAGGATATGAAATACTTGAGAATATTTCCCTTGAGATTAAAAAAAAAAATCCTGGTAAAACTTTATCATCAAAAAAATGTGCTTTCTAAAAACATCCATGACCTAAAATGATTCCATTAGAGCTAGTTCTTAAAAACATTGTCCAACTAGTTCAAATGCTAAGAAAATAGAATATAGAATATGTGAAGTTACAGGAGGCCCAATATTCTTCTGGGAGCAGATGACCATGCCCTAGAAAAAGAAATTCCCTTCTCTGATCTTTGTTTGAGCCAGTCTCATCCCAGTCAGGAGGTCAGAGCATCATTCTACTTTGATCATGTCCCAGCACTGGCAGATTGTAGGAACCTCACTCTCCAAGAATTGCCCCCTACAACACTATCATTACCCCTCACAGGGTTACATGCAAAGAGAGGTACTCCTGTATAGTGTCGCTGCTGGCTAGCAAAGTGCAGACTACAAGATGTAGAGCAGAAAAGTCCTGAAGTATGGAAACAAACCCTTGAATAGTAGCTGATGCCATCTATTAACTTTCTGCAAATTGCTTACCTTATTCCAGTTGTTACTTCCTCACTTACAAAATGTGGTAACAAGACTGCATCACAAGGTTGTGTTAAGATCAAAGAGATGTGTGTTAACATGGTTTGTAAATTATGAAATACTGTAATTATAATAATTATTATTCAATTCAAAAGTAGTTTTAAAACACACAAAAAACCCCTCGAATTTACAAAACAAGAAGTGTTAGATGTTAGCTGGGTAAACACCATATGGAAACTGTCCAGTTGTAGAAGATGATACAAGGCAAAAGATGGCTACTTACTGTTGTTTTTCCTTTGTCTTTACAGTATTCGAGAAATGTACTTTGTGACCTTTTCCCAAGTGTGGATTATCTGATTTTGGGACACCAGTAACTGGTATCTTCAGGGAATGACTCATTTTCTTCACAATGAAATACCCTGAAAGTATATAAATTAAAATTTGAGGTCATAATCCATGTTATTACACTGTTTAGATGAGACTCACGTTCCATATAATTGTTAGACTAATTCCAAAGCCCCTGAAAAAGGAAGGTTTCATAGATCTCAATGTTACTTACCTCCTTTGTGTGCTACAAGAATTATGAGGTATATAGGAAAGACAGTGGATCTACTCATAGCCTTTTAATTGGTCTCCTGGTCTCCAGTCTCTTCATCCTCCACACTGCAGCTGGAGTTAACTTCTCAGAGTAATAATCCAACCTTATCACTCTTCAACTTAAAATCTTTCAGGGACACCTCATTTCCTCCAAAAAAGTGCAGACTCCTTAGAATCGTGTACAAGTCTTTTCACAATTGAGCTCCATTCTCTCTCTAATCTCAAAATACCAACTTTCCACTAGCATTCCTCTCTATACTCTACGAGAATAAGAATTTCTTGCCAAAGTCAGTGTTTTACAACTTTGTGCTGATGATCATGCGATTTCCTCTACCTGAAACAACTTTCCTACCGTCAGCAAACATCAGTTCACCCTTCAAGATCGAATCTAAATGATGGCTCTTCTCTGAAGTTTTCCATCGTCTCCTTTTTACAGAACTACTCACTACTGTCTTTAAGGTTCCATAATACTGTATATGTTTTTCTTTCACAGTACTTCTCATATGCACCATAATTTGATTTCTTGGCTGTCATTCCAACATGTTGGTTGAAAGCAGGAGGCATCTTGCTATCCATGGAATCCCCAAAGCACATCAGAGTGGAAGGTTTTTATATGCTTTCTAAAAACTTTTCATCCTGGTTTTATCATGGAATAGCTGTGAGACTTTGGGCAAGTCCCTTAACCTCTCAGTAACTCAGTTCCCTCTCTGGTAAAGTGAGAGGATGTGTAATAAGTGATCTGATTCTACCTCTGATTTTCTATCCCTTACACATTACTCCAATTTGGATGCAGCTCCCAAATTCTTAGTCACTGCTGAGTGTCTTGTACTAAACCAGGGTCTCTTAATCTTTTCTTTTGGTGCCATGGATCCCTATGGACAAACTCCTTTTAAGAACTATGTTTCTTAAAATACATAATATAAAATATATGGGATTATGAAAGACTCCAATTATCTTGAAATTATTGTCAAAATATTTTCAAAGACAAAATTCTAGAAATGGGTCTTCTTTATGCATTAAACAATATGAGAGCTCTGTACTTGTGAAGTGGTAATAAGTAGAAACAATATTTCAAGAAATTTGCTGTTACTGTAACATGATATGAAAATACTGTGTTTTCTATTGATGACAAAGTCACAAGTACTGCTGATACTACTGTGGTTTGTTACCTACATATAATTGAAAGAAATGCTAAAGTTCAGGCAGAGGTTTGGGAAAATAAAGTTGCAATTTTTTCCCAAGTTCACATACTCCTTGAATTAAGACTTCCTGCCCTAACTGATCACTTATAAGTCACACTTTTTTATACACATGACATTCCACTACTGAGGCAGAGCCTTCAGAGTCTCAATATTTCTCCTTAGAAATGGGGATGGGGATAGCTTGGAATACACTGAACTCTTGAGAAAGAGAAAAGCAGTCCTTAACATCCAGGAGCTGGCCTGGCATTCACAGCTGGGCTTAGGTGTTAACCCTGGCTTCCTACTACCACCCAACCCAGAGCAAAGCCCTGCTTTCTTGAACCCGCCCCCAAATCACCCAACCAAAGCCCAAACCCTAGAATAAATCTTTCTAACACTCTCTCACTGAGATGCCCCACTGTTTCCCAAGGTGTGCGTTTTCCTAGCAGCTGCAAGAAACAAACCCAACTTGTTCAACTACAGATGTGTTCCTAGTGGTCTTTGGCTGGAAGGCAGGGACATAGCACCACACAAATCCCCCAAATCTTCTAGATGCATGCCTGGATGGGCTTACACTTGCTATGGGGTTAGATGTGAAATACTGAACGAAATATTATAGGAAACACAACCCCATTATGAGCCACCGTCACAGTTGTTGAGGTGAGACCACAGGCTTTAAAGCTCGACTAGGTAGATTTGGATCCTGACTTCCCACTTTCCTTCTCTGTGGCCTTGCACCTATTCTCTGTGCTTCAGTTTCTTCATCTACTAGATGCGGAATAATAACCGTGTCCACCTACTTGGGTTGTTAGAAAGAGAAGACAATATATGTATGGAGTTTAGGTAAGAGCCGGGCATAGAGTAAACGCTGTTGCTTGTTCCTATTCTTGTCAATAAGATAATTATTACCATTATTACTTATTTCTATTAGTATTAAGGGAACAATAGTTGATTCCCAGTAAGAGACAGAAGCTTAAGTATTTTAAAGAAGAAAAAAAATTTTCAGGGTCTTTCGAGATGAAAGGATGTGGCAAATCAGTTTAAATTTAAAATCTTAAAACTGTCCCGCCCAGAGTAGAAAAAAAAAACCACCACACAAGTAAAAACCTTTTGTGAGGTAAATCCAGGCCCCAGAGGTCGGCGGTTTGCGTCTGCGAGGCTTTCGATGCCGCCCGAGGCCTGACGAGCGCCCCCACCTGGCGGCCTCCGCACACAGGGTTCTCAGCCTACGCCGTCGGGCGTCCAATCAGCGCGGCGAAGGCCGATTCCCAGCGCTGCGCGGGCAGCGGCGCCTCCCTCCTCGCGCCCCCGCGCGCTGCCCACGCAGAGTGGGCGCTTTCCCGCCGCCTAGCAACCGCCGGCGCAGGGGCGGAGCCTCCGGAAGGCGGGGCTTGCGTTCGCTCGCCGCCTGAGGCGCCACGCGCTGCAGTTCAACAACGCAGTTTTCAGACCCCGGCTTCCGAGCTAAGCCTTGGCCGCACCTAATTGGCTGTACGGCCGTCACCCGCATCGCGGCCCATTTGCGGTCGGAAGAATCGGGCCCTATCCGGCCGCCGTAGCCGCCTCTCTCTGTAGTGGGCGGGGCCAAGGCTGGGGTGACCCCGCCGGAGCTGCCGCTGCCAGCGACATGTTCAAGGTGAGAGAGTGGAGCCGGGTCACAGCTGTCACCGCCCCCTCCCGGCCGCCCGGAGCCCTCTTCGCGCTCTCGTGGGCCTCTCCGGGGACCAGGCCCGGCTCGTCCCGAGGTTTTTTCCCGCCTCTGGGCCGGCTGCGTCCCGGCCTCGCTGTTCATTCAGAGATCCGCGTGGAGCGAGCGGCTGCCGGGCGGAGGCGTGAGACCTGGGGTGGCTGGGTGGGGCCTTTTGGGTTGTGCTCTCGTGAATAAAACACTTAAAATTTTAAAGTATCCTTCAAAGTATCCACCCTCTGGCTGGTCCCCTCTTGTGTTCGTTAGGAACGTTAGGCCACATCAGGGCACTGCGGGGTTCGGCTTTGGTTGCCTGGCAAGGTCAGGTTTCAGAACCTGCTGTATGAATGGGGGAGGGTCACCTTTGGAGAAGCTGCTGCAGAAAGTTAGAGAGGCTGGCCTGGGAAGGGCTGGGCTAGAAGGAGCAACTGGAACTTCTCTCCCCCTCCCAGCAAACGTTATATAGTATGAACAGATTGACTTCTTTCCATTTTATGAACTCGTGTCCTTTGAAAGAAGTTGACTTTTACAGTGAAGACTGTCTCGGAAATCTGCATTTTAATATGAAGGCATTGTTCTCCTTTAAAAAGAGTAAATGGTATTTGTATATCACGAAAAACAAATCACAAGCTATTAGAAAGGAGTCTACAAAATCGAGTCTTGAAGCAGTGCACCCGTAAAGTAGTGCTAATGAAATGTCAGAATTGTACTATTTAAATGTTTTATTGAGCTGCAATATGCTTTGGGGGCATTAGGACAGTATAAAATCAGACCGTGAATTTGGGCTTCCACTTGTGGCATTGCCACTTTTCCAGCTGTGTGACCTGGGGCAAGTCACTTGGCCTTTCTGTGCCTGATTTCCGGTTGGTGAGATTGGGGAACCAGCTTCTACCTCGTAGGGTTGTTAAAAAAAAAAATACATTAGGTGTGAAGCACTTGGAAGAGGCCCTGACACATAGGAGTGACATCTAAGTATTTGCTTTTATTTTGTTTTCAGGCAGCTCACAGTTTAGTTAGAACAACAGATCACAAAAGCATCTTGCATTCATTTCATAAATTTGTGTTGAAACACTTATGTGCTAGGAGTTTGGCTCAGTTTTAGGGTTGCAACAACTAAGGATATGCTATGATCAGTTTATATTGTTATTAATGTACTGTGGTAGTAAAAAGGAGAGTAGGGTCTGTCTTACTGCTCCTGCTGCTGCTGCTAAGTTGCTTCAGTCATGTCCGACTCTGTGCGACCCCATAGACGGCCTCCTACCAGGCTCGTCTGTCCCTGGGATTCTCCAGGCAAAAACACTGAAGTGGGTTGCCATGTCCTTCTCCAGTGCGTGAAAGTGAAAGTGAAGTCGCTCAGTCGTGTCCAACTCTTAACGGCCCCATGGACTGCAGCCTACCAGGCTCCTCCATCCATGGAATTTTCCAGGCAAGAGTACTGGAGTGGGGTGCCATTGTCTTCTCCTAGGAGTTCTCAACCTGTGGATCTCATTCCCTCAGAGGGTCTGTGGGTAGAATTCGGGGGTCCCTGAACTTTGATGGGAAAATATAATCTTTTTCACTAATCTTCTGGTGAAGTTTATCATTTCCTTCAGTTATGAATGTAGGTAACTGTTTCAGTTATCCATTTTTGGATAAAACCACAATGATTTTTTATTTCTCACCACCTATAGGTTGGCTGGGCAGTTATAAATTCAGCTGGTGGCTAGACTACAAGGTGGCCTTTCTCCCATATCTGTGGGCCTGGGGCCCGTCAGTATGGCTATCTTGGGCCTCCTCACATGGTTACTGGTTTCCAAGAAGGCTTGTCCTGAGGCATGAACACCTGCTTGCATCACATTTACTGATGTCAAGACAAGTTACATGGCCAACCCAGAGTCAGTATGGTGGGGGACTACACAGAGCATAGATGTGAGGACATAGGGTTCACTGGGAGCAATTCATTTAATAAGCAACTACAGCAACAAGCTACAGTAGTATTAGCAGTACCTGTCACCAGTTGAAGTCAGTAGGACTAGTGCATGTCACGAACATTGTCATATCACATTATAGTTGTTGCAGATCTCCAAATATCATTTATATTCATCATTACATCAAAATTATAGTAGTTATAAGACTCACTTTAATGAGCTAATAAACACATTACTGTATCAGATTTTTGGTCTTAAAAACAATTATACTGCACTGTAATTGGCATTTTATGCAATTAGAAGCATTTTTTGGAGAAGGGGTCCAAAGTGCTCATCAGACTGCTGAACAGGTCTATGATGCAGAAGAGCAAGGAAGCCCTGGGGACTTCAGACGAGGCAAGTTTTGAGAGACAGGAGTTCCTCAACTGATTGAGTTGGGGAACAGCAGCAGTGGTACTCCATTGGGAAAGTGTCACTGACTTAAGTTCTGCTGTATCAAGGAAAGGATAAAGGGAGCTGAAATTGTTGAAACTTTTTTTTGAGTAGAAAAGCTCAAACAAACCTTGGTGGATACCAAAATGTAAGGAGGAGGAAGAGGGGAGGCCAGAAATTTTTGAAAAGCAACTTTTGATAAGTAGAAGTAGGGTCATAAGAGTGATATTTAGAAAATGAAGAGAGGGAAGTTCAGGGATGTTCAGTTCAGTTCAGTCGCTCAGTCGTGTCCGACCCTTTGCCACCCCATGGACTGCAGCATGCCAGGCCTCCCTGTCCATCACCAATTCCCGGAGTCCACCCAAACCCATGTCCATCGAGTCAGTGATGCCATCCAACCATCTCATCCTCTGTCGTCCCCTTCTCTTCCTGCCCTCAATCTTTCCCAGCATCAGGGTCTTTTCAAATGAGTCAGCTCTTCGCATCAGGTGGCCAAAGTGTTGGAGTTTCAGCTTCAATATCAGTCCTTTCAATGAACATCCAGGACTGATTTCCTTTAGGATGGACTGGTTGGATCTCCTTGCGATCCAAGAGACTCTCAAGAGTCTTCTCCAACACCACAGTTCAAAAGCATCGATTCTTCAGCACTCAACCTTCTTTATAGTCCAACTCTCACATCCATACATGACCACTGGAAAAACCATAGCATTGACTGGACAGACTTTTGTTGACAAAGTAATGTCTCTGCTTTTTAATATGCTGTCTAGGTTGGTCATAACTTTCCTTCCAAGGAGTAGATGCTCTCAATTTGGGAAAACCCAATGGCATAAACAGTAAGGAAAATTATCTCACAAAATCCAGAGGAAGGGTGGATTCCAGTGGGTCAACAATGTTTTCAAGGTCCCCATCTCTTTTCTTGGCTTTCCACAGTAAGATTGGTTCTCCTTAAGTTTGCAGTGTGACTACTAGTAATGTACACTTTCTCATCCACTAGAGCAAGAGAGGACAAAACTTCAGGCTTGGATTACACTCTTCCTTCTATCTGATTGGATCAGCTTATGTCAGGTGTCTGCACCTTACCCAATAGCCAGTGCCAGGGGAATGGCATGACCTGATAGGCTTAGACAAAACAGAATCAGCTCAGGATGGGGTCACTCTGCCTTAATCACTTGGGAGAGAAATGAATCCATGAACACAATAGGACACTGGAAACTGGATGTGCAACAGCAATGTCTGTTACAGAAAGATGAGTTAGATGGGTTTGGAGAAGTGTTCACTTACTTGGGCAATTTGGTTGGAAGACTTTCATGATCTTTATACATGTAGGTTTATTGGTGGAAGTGAAAAGATTAATATGGGTTGGTGACTGAAAGATGAATTAATGCAATTTAGAAGATTGACTGTCAAGGGAAGTAGGGAGAATATAGTAATTAGAGGGACATGTTTGGTCAAGATTTTAGAGTTGTTTTGTGGTTGTTACAGTATTCAAGATTTGGCAGTGTTTATGGCCTCAGGAAAATTCCATAGATAGAGAAACATGGCAGGCTACAGTCCATGATGTCGCAGAGAGTTGGACATGGCTGAGTGTGCATGCACACAAACACATACACTCCATGGCCTTGGGAAGAACGTGGGGAAGAAACTTTTACAAAAGAGAATCCCTCAGGTTTGAAAAGGAGGAGAGATAGTCCCCTCCACTTGTGAGATGGTAGGGAAAGAAGGATGGCAGTGATGATAGACCACTGCTTCTCAACTAGATGGTATCACTTGCCTTGCGTATGTTTTAGAAACTTGGTTGGTTCTTCACATCTTTTTTATTAAAAAATTGGGGGGGGGCATGCCATGTTACATGTGGGATCTTAGTTCCCCAAACAGGGATTGAACCTGTGCCCCCTGCAGTGGAAGCATAGAGTCCTAACCACTGGACTGCCAGGGAAGTCCCTGTTCTTCGCATCTTTTAGTTGTGTTGAACATGCTGAAATATAATGCTTATAAATCTTTCCTTTTCGTTCTCCATTGTGTTACCATCAAATCAATATATTGGTCTCTTTTTTTGGACTTATATGTGTAGGGCTTCCCAGGTGGCGCTAGTGGCAAAGAACTCGCCTGTCAATGCAGGAGACATAAGAGATGTGGGTTCGATCCCTGGGTCGGGAAGATTCCCTGAAGGAGGAAATGGCAACCCACTCCAGTATTCTTGCCTGGAGAATCCCATGGACAGAGGAGCCTAATGGGCTACAGTCCATAGGATTGCAAAGAGTTGGACATACTGAAGCGACTTAATACACAAAACACATATGTGTAGCTGGGTGATGAATTTTACTTCAAGATACTGGGTTGGCCAACAAGTTTGAGTTTTTCTGCAGGCTGGTATCGGAAAACCCTGAATGAGCTTTTTGGCCAATCCAATAGCAGGAGTTACTTAGAAAATTATTTGTCATAAATGTCAGTGTTGGGACTTCCCTGGTAGTCTAGTGGTTAAGAATCTGCCTTGCAATGCAGAGGATGTGGGTTCAATCCCTGGTTGGAGAACTAAGATCCCGCATGCTTCAGAGGAATTAAGCCCACACACCGCAACTAGAAAGGCTGTGGGCCAAAACGAAGATCCTGAGTGCTGCAACTAAGACCTCATGCAGACAAATAAATATATAAATAATCAAATATTTTTTTAAATGGAGGTGTCAAATCTAGTAGGTGAGGACCAGTGCTCCTCAAACTTCAATGTGCATGCGACCTCTTGTTAAAATGCAGATTCTTGTTAAAATGCAGGAGGTCTGGGTGGGGGCCTCAGAGTCTCCATTTTTTTTTGACAGGCTCCTGGGTGATTTAGATGCTGCTTGTCTCCTTTCATAATTTGAATAGCAAAAACTGAGGCAAATTGGGAAATGAATGGTTTCTTTGGTGTTTTCCAGGTGAGTGATCTTATGAGCATGGTGAGATTTGGAAGAGGCATTGACCAAAGACCAAAAAAGATAAGTGAGAGGCTTTGAGGGCTCTGCTGAGAGCTGCTACTAGCCCTCTCTTATGATTGCAGCCTGGGAGTGGGGATGAGCAAATGGTAGGGACTGATCAGGTTTATCAGCTTGTGTCAGCTAGGACTGGAGGGCAGAAGAGTTGATGATATAGGTGTTGATGGAAAAAGTAAAGTTTGCATGGCTGGTTATGTGTATCAATTCAGTTCAGTGTCTCAGTCACGTCCAACTGTTTGTGACCCCGTGGACTGCAGCACGCCAGGCTTCCCTCTCCACCAACTCCCGGAGCATGCTCAAACTCATGTCCTTCGAGTCGGTGATGCCATATGTTATATGCATATACAATTAAAATATTGTAACTGTTAGCCACTATTTTGGTTTAGCTATCCATCTTCAAGTCAGTAGGGGGCACTGGTGGATTACAAAACACGTTTGAAAAGCTGCCCAGTGTTTAGTGCTTTGGCTTCCCTGGTAGCTCAGATGGTAAAGAATCTGCCTGCAATGCCAGAGACACAGGTTGGATCCCTGGGTCAGGAAAACCCCCTGGAGAAGAAAATGGCAACCCACTCCAGTATTTTTGCCTGGGAAATCCCATGGACAGAGGGGCCTGGCGGGCTAGTCAATGGGGTTGCAAAGAATCAGATGCGGCTTAAGTGACTAACACTTTCACTTTTTTCCAGTATTTACATTCTATTGCAAGAAGCAGATTTTCCAGGTGCTGCTGCCAGAAGCTTGAATATTGACTTCATACACCCAGTCTCCAGATTCATGTTACTAGATTTCATTCATTGCACATATGTCTATCACAGTTAGTTCATCTATGAGTTGGGCACTGTACTGTACTTTGCCAGGTGTAAATGAAACGACCCGTTTTTGTTTTTGTTTTTTAACCTGGAAGAGAATCCCCAAATTTGGCCACGTAGCAGAATTATTCATTAGATAGTCTCCAAGGTGCTGCTCATGGATCTGATTGAGTTTTTAAGTGAGGTCTAGGAACCTCTAGTTTTGAAAAAGCCCCTCAGGTGACTGTGAAACCTAGGTTTTAGGAGCTCATGATGCGATCAGCGGCACAGATAGGGATAGTTCATTTGGATGCACTGGGACAAGTGCTCTGATGTAAGAGTCAGGGAAATGTAGAGCAGTAGTTCTCAACCTTGACTGCATGTTAGACTCACCTGGGTAGTTTTATAAAAATTTTGTCTATTTTTATTTTTGGCTGCCTTGGGTCTTTGTTGCTGCATAAGGGCTTTCTCCAGTTGTGGAGATCCGAGGCTCCTTGTGGAGCGCAGGCTTCGGTAGTGCAGGCTTCGGTATTTGTGGCTCATGGGCTTTGTTGCCCCAAGCATGTGGGATCTTCCCAGACCAGGGATCGGATCTGTGTCCCCTGCATTGGCAGGCGGATTCTTAACCACTGGACATCCAGGGAAGCCCTCACTGGGTAGTTTTTTATAAGTCCCTGTGCCCAGACTGCACCGGACCAATGCCTTCAGAATCTCAGGTTGAGCTCTAGGCATCAAGTTTGTAGGGCATGTAGCCAAACTTGAGAAGTACTGACTTAGAGGAACAAGCACCAGCAGGGGGCATCAGGAGACTTGGTAGAGGAGAACATGCTCTGGTCCTGGTCTTTGAAATGGGGCAGACAAGGTTGAAAGAGCCTTCTTAAGCAGAGAGAAAAAGCTCACGCAAGGACACAGGTGAAAGTTCAGTGCCAGGATAAAACCTGGGCTTCACTGTGTAACCTGGGGTGAGATACTAGTGTTCTGTAGCTTTGTCCTCATCTGTCAAAGGATAGGACTAGTTGCAACCTGGGACTTCCCTGATAGTCCAGTGGTTAAGACTCTGTGCTTCCAATGAAGGGGGCTCAAGTTCAATCCCTGGCCAGGGAGCTAAGATTCCACATGCCAGTTGGTACAGCACCCCCCCCACCCCACCCCACCCCACCCCCCCGGCAAAAGACTAGTACCAACCTTACATTGTTGTGTGGATTTAAATTAACTCAGACCCAGAGTTTAGCACAGCGTTTGGTACAAAGTAAGTGCTCTGTAGACATGAGCTGTTAATATCTTTTAGTTGGTGTCTTGTATAGGTGGCTGCTATGGTAGTGTTATGGTGGTGCACAGTCTTGGGACTTTCCAAATTTATTTTTTAATGTCAAAACTTGGTATTTGATTGGATATGGCAGAGTTGGGAGAAAGAGAATTTCAGGATGCTGCCCAGGCTTTTGGCTTGGAAAATTGAGTGGCTGTTAGAACTATTGAATGAGATGGGAAAGTGGAAGAAGGCTGAGTTTGGCTTGAAAGAGATGATAACTTGCTTTTGAATAGGTTGGACTTGTAGAAGTTTCTGTGGACATTAGAGGTGGTAATCAGTTAACATGGAACCCAGGAAGGTGGAGTTTTCCTGAGAGGAGATGTGGGCTGAAGGTAAAGGAATCATCAAGTGCCTCAAGGGCCAGAAGATAGCCTAGTGAGAGCTGGTCTATGTCACTTCCTTCCTGTGGGACGGAGATGTGACCTGTACTCAGAGCTCACTGCTCAGAAGGGCCTGAGGTGACTGTATCCTTGGCTGTAAGGTGTTATTACCTCGCATATGCTTTGTGACTGTTTGGTCTTGATGTAATGCCTTTATTGCCTGTCCTTCTGAAATAAATTTTCTTATCATGAATAGTATGTTACTAATATAAACTGAGGGGAGAATTACACTGATAAATGGAAAAGGAAAACCCATCTGTAAATTGGAAAAGAAGTACTGTAACTTTATTTTACTTGATATTAAATGTCACATATTTTGAAATAAAGATTTTTTTTGCCCTTACAGTTTAAGTATCTCTGAGGGAACTTTCCTTGAGGAATTATAGTGAATGCATTTTGCTCACATAAAAACATATTTACATGCAGAACTAACTGAATATTCTTCCTTTCTTACCCTTCAAAGATGTTGGGTGGTAGATCACAAAGGAGAAGGAAAAACTGCTCTGTACCGCAGGCTGCAGTCAGAAAGCACAGGCTCAGGTTCTGGTTGTGTTTCTGTTTTCTGGCTGAGCAACTTTAATGAGGTTTCTTTATCTCCCCGAGTCCCCTTATCAAGGTGCTGTGGGGACAGTAACAGGCCCCACATATGGCACAGGGTTGTTGGAAGGTTTAGATGCAATAACATATGTAGGAAGAATGGTAAACTGCCAAGCACTAAACCGATGTAAGGTACTTGTGATCCCTTTTGCACCATACCTGTCCACCAAAATGATCTAGAGTTTCAGGTTAGCACTGTCGACCTAGGGCTGTAAAAAGTAGCTCAAACTTGAGTAAATCCACTTCTCATTTGGAACTGAATTCTGCTCAGGACACTGTACCACTCTTTGAAAATGCAAATAGCTTCTCATGTGCAGCTAACAATGAAGAAGAGAAGGAGGAAGTAGATGAATTATACCCTAAAAGAACGGGGAGCAGAGACAAAATGGGGAACAGTAGATAATGCACTTGACATTTATGATAAATTTATTGCCCCATGAGACCTATGTATATTTACTGACTTTTTATGATTTAAAGGTTTAATGTTTTAATTACATGTATATGTACTCCGCACCCATGTCCTTTCTAGGCTAGCTGGGACTTCTTAGAGCCTGAGAAATGAACTTTGATACTTGTTTGTACAGTACATTTAAAATTACTGCAAGTAGTTAGATGCACAAGAAATCTCTGTAGCAATGATACATACCTACTTCAGAAACTTGAGAATTGACTTATAATATGACAGGAAAGTGCCAAAAGATTTTTTTTTTAATAAAGGAATTAGAGTTTGTATCAGTTGATTTTCCCCAGTAATGCTAAAGTGGAAATTTATGGTTAGTGCATACAACATGAAACTTCACATGGATATTTTCAGGGAGGAAAAAAACTCAGTCTTGAGATATATTTTAGAATTTGGAAACTACTTGTTTTTCGCTTTTGCTACATGGCCTCATGCCAGTTTTATTAGAAACCTTGAACTGCCAATTACTTAGTGTGGTGGATTTCAAAACTTGGTTCATTGTACACTAAAACTTGTAGAAGGAGGAATTTAGAGCAAGGGTTGTCTAGTTTTCGTTATGCTGACAGCCTATAACTTTGAATATTAAGCTGCGTTTTCATGAGAATAGCACTATAGACAGAAAGTTGTATTCTGAATGAATATTGTTTTAAAGGCACTTTGAATACAGCCACCCTTTGTCTTCCTACTTCTTTCTCACTCTTTGAAGCAAGCGGTTTGTTTTGTTCCAAGCCCTCACTGGCTCCAACTTAAGGACGTCTTTGTTTGGTTGGGTGAGGATGAGGAACCCTCTGTGGGAGCTAGAGACAGGTTTACAAGTACATGTTCACTGCTTTAGTTGGGACACAGACACGGTGATTTCTTTTTTTTCAGATGTTCCTATTCATTCCTTTGAACAATCTTTTAAAATAGGATATATGAAAACAATAAAGGTTCATTTTTCTCCCCCACCCCCGACTCTGTAGATGTCAGTCTTGTGAAATAACAGCTTGCTTTTCTTGTGCTTGCTGAAATGACTCTCCTTTCCCATTAAAGCTGCTGCTTCATGTGTCATTTGATGACATGGGTTAAACTGGTGAGTGAGTAGGTGAACACCAAGTGATAGGACTCCAAGAAGTTTCCTAAATCATTTGCTAATGGCTTACCTCACTTGGCAAATATTGACACTGAGCCTGTTGGTAGAGTCACATGGTTTGGGAGCACTGTTGAAAGTTGCTGTGTTTAGTCCAAATATTGACTTTTCCTGTTTTTGTTCCTTATTTTCGCAGAGATTTTCATTATGAGTCTAGACTGTCATCAGCTGATTTAAGCCTTGCTCACGATTTTTTTTTTTTTTGCAAAAGAATTTGGCAGTTTCCTTTTCTTTGAAGGATAAAAAGCCTGTGAATAACTGAGATGAGGTTGAGGGCAGTTGTCAGTGAGTTCAACGTTCTCTGTGCACACAGTGGTCTGTTAGGAAAAGAAGAAACCTGGGTGTAGATAGACTTTACTTTGACAGAATACCTCTTCCTCTTAGAAGACGGAAATCCTTTTAGTTGTTAGAAAATGTAGAAGCATTTGAAAGGGAAGTCTTGAAGTAATTATTCCCTTGTGTGTGTGTGTGTGTGTGTTTTTTTGCTGCCTATATTTCCTTAACTTAGAAAAGATTGAATGGATCTTGGGATGCCATTCGGGTTTAGGTAAGCACTGTTAAATTTCTGTCTGAATGAGGAAGTTCAGAATAAATTTGCTACATGGTAAATTATATGTCATCTTTGTTCCAAGTCTGTGAAACCAGTACAGCCTAACCAGATGACTCAAAACCGGCCCGAATGAACAATTATCTCACTCTTTGGCTCTGAGGCTTCCTTCCTGTTTATCAGACAAGTTTATTTATTTATTTATTTTTGTGTGAATTCAACAAAATTCTGTAACTATTTTAAAAGATGAAACAATTGCAGGTGAAACATATTTGCTTTGCTTTGCTGACCTAATTTTGTGGTGAATTCTGCCCTCCAATGATAAAATAGGAGGTGGTTTTCTGAGAAAAAAAAAAAAGTTAATCTTGAAAATACCCTTGGTTTTTTTCTTCCCTTATCTCTTTAGATCACAGTGTGCTTATAGTGGATGAGGAGGAACTAGGAAATATCAGTTACCCCAGCACAGAATTAACAGAATTCAGAGTTTCTCATAAGGTAGTTCTATGTTTGTCATAGTTGGAAGACAGTTTTTCTTTTCGTTGGTTGAAGTCTGAACTCTTAAAATACTAACTTTATAGTCCCTTCACTGTGAAACAGATCGAAATGATTGTGGTTTGTCTTGTTGAAGTGTAAGGGCTCCCAGATTTCTACATGCAAATGAGGGCCTGCCAAAATAGTCATTATTAAGAGGACAGATTTAATTACCTTGTCAATACATTTCTTCCAAACATGCCGTCACTGATCAGTATATTTATTCCAGAAATGTCATCTGATCAAAACATTTTATCCTTTTTCATTTGGAATTACCCTTGCATTCTCTGGCAGATTGTTTAGAATATCCTCAGGAGCCAGCCATTTTTGTTTCTTGCATGTTATAAAATTAATATTCATTGTAAAAACTTCAGGATATTCAGTTAATTCTAAAGAATCATCCTTAATCCCACCACCTGTATATAACCACTGTCATATCTTTCTCAGACTCATTTCTGGGCATACTTATATAGACATCCTTAGTTTGATATTTTAAAAAACCTCACAAATCCCCCACCCCTTTAAAAAAATCTTATTTATTTCATTTTTTAATCTGCTTTTATTTCAGATATATTGAGACATTTTCTTACAGTCTTAAAATTTGATGTGAAGGCATTTAGAAACGAAAGCTGTATGATCACATATTGAAAGTCAATTTCCTTTATTAATTTGGTATATAAATAGTTACAGTAAGTTCTGATGTGATCTATCAAGGTTACTACTTTGGAGAGAAAAATTATTTTTGAGAAGGAAAAGGTATACTGTATTTTTTTTCTGGTTGCTTTTTTTGGTGTTGTGTACCTTAATCATTTTTCTTAAGTTCCATACTTTTTAATTATGGTGATAAAACTCATATAACATAAAATTTACTAGCTTAACCATTTTAAGTGTATTGTTCAAGTGTGTTACATATATTCACATTGTTGTAGAAAAGATTTTCATGTTACCAAACCAAAACTCTGTACCCATTCAACAAAAACTCCACATTTTCTCCTTCCCTACAACCCCTGGTAACCACCATTTTGCTTTCTGTTTCTATGAATTTGACTACTTTAGATGCTTCATATAGATGAAATCATACAGTATTTGTCTTTGTGACTGACTTATTTCACTTAAGGTTCTAATATTCCATTGTATGTATATATGGCATTTGCTTAGCCATTTATCTGTCCATGGACAGTTGGGTGACTTCTCACCTTTTATTTGTTGTAAATAATGAACGTGGGTGTGCAAATACATCCTTGAGGCCCTGCTTTCAATTCTTTTGCATTTATATCCAGAAGGGGAATTAATGGGTCATACAATAATTCTGCTTTTAATTTTTTGAAGAGTTTCCATGTTGTTTTCCTTAGTGATTGTACCATTTTATAATCCCACCAATAATGAATGCACAAGGGCTCCAGTTTCTCTCTTATCTTCTCCAGCACTTTTATTTTCTGTTTTTTTTTTTCATAGTAGCCACCCTGAGGAGTATGAGGTGAGAAAACAATTTGAAAAATAGTGTAAATCATGCTAAAATAACTTTTCCTTATAAAAAGTCAAACAGTACAGTTATGATAATTATCTGTTTTCCATCATCTGTGTCCCTCTAATCCTCTTCTAAGAGAAAGCCTTTGTTACCGGTTTGGTGTGTGACCCTCCAGATTAGAAAGGATTGCTGTATCAAATGTAAGTACTGTACTGAATGCTTATTATGGGGGGAGGCATATTCTTTTGATGTTTGGAGAATGCAGACTCATTTAGTTTCTCTTTATTTTTTATTCAATTTATGGCTCATTACTAAGAACAGCAATACAGCCTGATTTGGGCAAAATTGTTTATTGTTTTCATCATTTTGTTTTACCCTAAATTCTTTTACATAATCTATTGTTTGTTTTATGTTCTTTTTTTAGAACATGAATAACCTCAAAAGTATTGTCAGTTTTCATAGACGTAAAAAAAAATCCCTATCAGATTTTTCCCTCTTAAACAACTGGAAAGAATCAGATTAAAAGCATTTTGTTTTTAAGTGAAAAATGCTTTCAGATGGAAATTTTTGCAGAAAAGGTTGATTGAGGATCAAAGAAGTAATGTAACAAACAGGGAGAAATTGCATAATTGTGCCTCATTTCCTGTAAATATAGGAATATCTAATTTTAAATGGCATTTACTTTTAAAATGTTCCCAAATGCCATTTATTTTCCACCCACAGTGATAGATACAAAAGTGATGTTAACCAATAACTTTGGAAATAGCTACACATTTTAGTGTACCGGTTATGTGACAGCTAGTTATATAATAGCTAAAATGGGCAGTAATTAAAGCATTAGATTTATTTCTACAGTTTTGCTACCAGGTTATTTATTTTGAGTAGATTATCGTTGAAACCCCATCTGATCTTGAGATTAAAAGAGAGCTTCTGGATTGAGAATGTTGATATGTAAAAGTCATGGTTTATGGTTGCTTGTATTTGTTCCATCTAGAGATTGTAGCTGTTGTTGTTTAGACGCTCAGTTGTGTCTGACTCTTTGTGACCCCGTGGATTGTAGCCCACCAGATTCCTCTGTCTATGGGATTTCCCAGGCAAGAGCACTAGACTGGGTGGCCATTTCCTTCTCCAAGGGATCTTCCTGACCCAGGGATCCAATCCAGGTCTCCTGCTTGGCAGGACGATTCTTTACCACTGAGCCACCTGGGAAGCTCATAGATTGTAGCTAATTATGAGTATAACTGAAAAGATTGTAATGTGGAGTGAGAAATCATCCTTATGATCCAAACCTTTGTTTCTTTTGTTACTCTTTACAGAGACTGTTCCTAGTGACATTGAGTCTTAACATCAATCGGTTGGGTGACTTTGCTTTAAAAAAAAGGAAGGAAGACAGGAAGGCAGGCAGAAACTTTCTAATTGTTGATTTTCCTTTCTCTCTACAGTTGTTCCCCAGAATTTCCAGTTGTGGTACATTACTCCTTTTTCTGTGTTACTCCTGTCCTTTGTCTGGTAATGCACTTATCACAAGTGGCATAATTATTTGTTTATCCAAACTTTATTAGATTGTGGGAGCAGTGACCGCATCTTATTGTCTTTGAAGTCTATTTTCACTGTTTCATTAAAGAATTGCTTTGATGGTGTCTTGTGTGTGGCTTGGTAAGGCTATTAAAGGATGTAGGGAAACTCAGAGAAAAAGAGCTTTTTGGAAAAAGAGAACTCATTATGAGGTAGCAATTGAAAAACCTGATGGGGATGTCCATGGGGAGTTAGACAACCAAGCTGAGGCTTAGGGAGCGACCAGGCCTTGGAATTGGCCTACTGATTTAAGCCTGGTGGGCTGCCATCTATGGGGTCGTACAAAGTCGGACACGACTGAAGTGACTTAGCAGCAGCAGAGAATGGGAGTTGAAGACTTAGATGTAATGAAGTTGAGCTGGAGTGAGAAGAAGAGAGGATTAAGGACTACTGTGACTCATCAACCTTGAAGAGATGGGCAGACAGAGAAAGAGAAGGCCCATATAGAGATTGATGGAGTGCCCTACAAAGCTTAGAGAATGGAGCTAGAGCAGATTCTTAGAAACTAAAGGAAGAGAGTTTGGTGGAGGGGTCACCAGTTTCAGGGCACAACTGAGATGCCAGGTGTCCTTTGCAGTTTAGTTACTGGGAGGTCATCAGTCGCCTGGGAAAGGCCCCTTTTAGATATCTTGAGTAGTGAGGGGAGGAGGGAATAAAATAGAGAAAGGAGGCAGAATCTGTCTTTCTAACTTTGTGTTGACATATACATACAGGAAAGTGCACAGATCACAAGAAATTTTTGCAAACAGACTGTACTGGTATAGCTTGTACTCGAGAAACCTTCAGGGCCCTTCTACTTACTCACCAGCTCACTAAGGATATCCACTGTTCTGTCTTCTAACCAGTCTTTTTTTTTAAATATAAATTCATTTATTTTAATTGGAGGTTAATTACTTACAATATTGTATTGGTTTTGCCATACATCAACATGAATCCGCCACAGGTATACACATGTTCCCCATCTTGAACCCCCCTCCTTCCTCCCTCCCCGTACCATCCCTCTGGGTCGTCCCAGTGCACCAGCCCCAAGCATCCTGTATCATGCATCAAACCTGGACTGGCGATTTGTTTCATATGTGATATTATACATGTTTCAATGCCATTCTCCCAAATAATCCCACCCTCTCCCTCTCCCACAGAGTCCAAAAGTCTGTTCTATACATCTGTGTCTCTTTTGCTGTTTCGCATACAAGGTTATCGTTACCATCTTTCTAAATTCCATATATATGCATTAGTATACTGTATTGGTGTTTTCCTTTCTGGCTTACTTCACTCTGTATAATCGGCTCCAGTTTCATCCACCTCATTAGAACTGATTCAAATGTATTCTTTTTAATGGCTGAGTAATACTCCATTGTGTATAGGTACCACAGCTTTCTTATCCATTCGTCTGCTGATGGACATCTAGGTTGCTTCCATGTCCTGGCTATTATAAACAGGGCTGCGATGAACATTGGGGTACACGTGTCTCTTTCAATTCTGGTTTCCTTGGTGTGTATGCCCAGCAGTGGGATTGCTGGGTCATAAGGCAGTTCTATTTCCAGTTTTTTAAGGAATCTCCACACTGTTCTCCATAGTGGCTGTACTAGTCTGCATTCCCACCAACAGTGTAAGAGGGTTCCCTTTTCTTGACACCCTCTCCAGCATTTATTGCTTGTAGACTTTTGGATCGAAGTCGTTCTGACCGGCGTGAAATGGTACCTCATTGTGGTTTTGATTTGCATTTCTCTGATAATGAGTGATGTTGAGCATCTTTTCATGTGTTTGTTAGCCATCTGTATGTCTTCTTTGGAGAAATGTCTATTTAGTTCTTTGGCCCATTTTTTGATTGGGTCGTTTATTTTTCTGGAATTGAGCTGTAGGAGTTGCTTGTATATATATGTATTTTTTAATGTCAGTGGAGGGAGATAGAAGGATAGGATGGTAGTTAGGGGACTAGGGGTAGAGGGAATTGTGTTGTTTTTAAGATGGGAAAGATTTTCTTGAATGTAAATAAACCCCATAACTTCTCTAGTGGTTGGCCAGTCACTGTTTCTTTTTATGTTTAGGACAATTTTCATTTCATCCTTTCAAGTGTTTTTAAAAGTAAGTACAATTCAGTGTTTTTACAAACTTAAGTTGAATAATTGTTCCTCAAGCATCTGCTTTTGGAATAGTGGTTTTCTAAACTTGGCTGATCATGGGAATAGATTCTTGGGACTCTCTTAGGTTTACTGACACTCTGGGGGAAGGCACTGGAATCTGTGAGTCTAAAAAAAATCCTCAGGTGATTCTGAAACCTTTTGCGTTACACAGTCCTGGTACACAGTACATTTTATTGAAAAGGAAACTGGTATGTGTATGTATATATACAGAAATACACACTCATATGTGTATATATATTTTAAATTTATATATATATGTATAGATAAATTTATTTTATTGACCTATAGTTGATTTACAGTGTTGTGTTAGGAAATTGGCATATATTTTTAGTCGAAATTCTAGTAAAATAATATATCTGTAATGGTGGGAGAATAAAAGGATACTCTTCTTAATAATGAGAGAGACTATATGCTATGTTTTCCATAAAATTGATAAAGCAAATTGTCAGGGTTTTGAGCCCAACTGTTCCTGAGCATCCTTGAATAATTCTGAGGATGACTGATTCAGCTTGAGATTTATATGTGTCCCTAAAGTAGTCTGTTTCGTCAGAGCTATGGTTTTTCCAATAGTCGTGTGCAGATGTGAGAGTTGGATCATAAAGAAGGCTGAGCACCAAATAATTGATGCTTTTGAACTGTGGAGCTGAGGGACCACAGCTGAGGGACTCTTGAGAGTCCCTCGGACTTCAAGGAGATGAAACCAGTCAATACTAAAGAAAATCAACCCTGAATATTCATTGGAAGGACTGTTGCTGAACCTGAAGCTCCAATACTTTGGCCACCTGTTGTGAAGAGCCGACTCATTAGAAAAGACCCCAATGCTGGGAAAGATTGATGGCAAAAGGAGAAGGGGGCGGCAGAGGATGAGATGGTTAGATAGCATCACCCACTCAATGGACATGCATCTGAGCAAATTCTGGGAGATAGTAAAGGATGGGGAAGCCTGGGGTGCTGCAGTCCATGGGGTCGCAAGGAGCTGGACACAACTTAGTGACTGAACAGCAATATCATAGCAGTTTTTCTGGGACACAATCAGAAAGTTGTCCTGGAGCTAGAGTTCTGGACAGTACACTTTTATTTGCAAAACAAGGACAGGTTAGCCTCTGGGTACCCATTGTGATCTGAGTGTGAACTCACCTGATTAATATCTTAGTTAACTGTGTACTGGAATCTGCCCTTGCTGCTAGTGCTGAAGGCTAAACTCAGTCTTATGCCTGAGTCTTAAAAAAGTTTTTTTAAGTTATAACCTGAGTTTTTTTGAGTTAACTCATAGTGAAGTGAAGTCGCTCAGTCGTGTCCGACTCTTTGCGACCCGTGGACGGTAGCCCACCAAGCTCCTCTGTCCATGGGATTCTCCAGGCAAGAATACTCATAAGCCTCCTGTAAACTCTCAGGACCATGTCTGCTTAAGTGTCGTATCATGGCGTGCATGCATATGTTCACTTCAGTTGTCTGACTCTTTGTGACTCTATGGACCATAGCCTGCCAGGCTCTTCTGTCCATGCGATTCTACAGGCAAGAATACTGGAGTAGGTTGCTGTGCCCTCCCCCAGGAGATCTTGACCCAGGGATACAACCTGTGTCTCTTACGTCTCCAGGTGGTTTCCTTACCACTAGTGCTACCTGGGAAACCCATGTTACCTGATGTGGAAAAGATCTGTAAAAAAATATTTGTTTTAAAATGGAATTCTAGTTGACCTCTTCCAATTGTTATATCTTATATAACACTACTTTCCTAGCCAGATTTGTTTTTGTTCTTGTCAGTCCTTGATGAGCTCCAGTGGAGAGAGCAAGAAGTGGAAGCCTTTTAAACAGTGGTGGCCTGCTCTTTTACAATATTTCCTGTTAGGGCTCCATCCAACCAACTGCCAATCCTGGTGCTCAGTTTGCATTGACAATCAAGTGCTCTGTGGACTATGTAAAACAAAAGTTGAGAGACAAAGAGAGTCCACAGGTCTAAGATGGAGAATATACCTTGATAAGCACAGCATATAAGATGTATTCTTAGGGAATATAGTCAGACAGAAAGAAAAAGGGTTAGCCACATGAGTCAGAGAACTCCATGACACTCCCTCTGAAGTCTGCAAACTCAGGGTCACCCAGCTGACGTGTTTCTCCTATGACTATGGGTCTCTTACAGCTACCTTTAAAATCTCAAGGAAGCCAATACATTGGTCTCCTTAATTTGAGACCTTCAACTAGCTGAGTTCCCGGAGGGGCGTCTAGTGACTGAAGGGCACACTACAGAGGATAGGCTGGACCTAAAGCAGTGCAGCCTTTGGATCTAGTTAGTCCCATGGCTGTAGCTTAGCACTCATTGAAGATACAGAGTGGACTTGACTTTGATCTAGCAAACCAGACTCTTCTAATTCAAGGTAGAGAATGTTTAATCGGGCCTTAGAAGGTGCATATGTTCCCAGTTTCTGAGCCAAGCCATCTACCCTGGGTGGAGAGTGAGCCTGGCAAACAAGGAAAGATTCTCAAAGACTGTCACTTGGGACAGTGAGTGCTCAGGCCATGGGTACACATAGTTTAGGGATCCTAGCCCCTCACCAGAAGAGGTCCAGGGGCGATCTCACTCCCCAGGAGGTATTTTTAGTCTGGTTGTACCATGATGGGTCAGGATCCCTCATGGAGAGAGAGCACCTTTGTGTTCATGTCTCACAGGGCAGCATGACAGGAGTGCCCATGAAGAAAAGGTCAGAAAGCCAGCGCTTTAGTGATTATGACCCAGTTGGTTAAATCTTTCTTGAGGACATCAAACTTCCAGATTCCTATTCTTTTTCTTCACTGGGGAGATAAAAGATTAAAGATGATTCTTTGCTCCTTTTATTGCCCTCACACTTTCCTGGGGTGATCTCTGCCCATTTTAACAGACTTTCCTTCTTAAATTCTGATATTGAGTGGCTTAACCCAAACAGTCAATATGAGCTCTGACAAATTATGATAGCCACCCGATAGGGGCCCACCATTGAGAATCTCCATTTTGATAACGTCTGGTCAAGCCGGATGGAGTAGTCTCTCACCAAGAGCAGCCCTCTTTGCTACCAAAAAAGAAAATAAACCACCCGAGATGCTGGATAGTGAATCAGCATCAGACTTCTCTGCCTATGGATCCTTTACCCAGGCTCTTCCTGTGAGTTTGCACTGCACAGGTCAATACCATCAGAACCTTACCATGGTCAGGTGTGTGGCTGACTCATTGCTGAGAATGACCCTTGACCTGCAGTTTCCACCCATATTTTGGCATAAACGACATGATTTATGTGTGTGTGAATTTTTTTTGACATACAATTTATACACACTGAGATGCACAGGTTGTAAGTTATACAGATTATAATGTGAGCTTTGACAAATGTATACACCTTCTATAAGTCTCACCCAATCGAGATATTGATCATTTCTGTCACTGCAGAAAGTCCCGTTGTGCCCCTTCTCCACAAGTCAACCCCCCACACACTTCACCTCCCTAGCATTGTTGTTGTTCAGTTCCTAAGTCGTGTCTGACTCTTTGTGACTCCATGGACTGTGGGACTCCAAGCTCCTCTGTCCTCCGCTATCTCCCGGAGTTTGCTCAAACTCATTCCATTGAATTGATGATGCCATCCAACCATCTCATCCACTGTCTCCTCCTCCTACTGCCCTCAGTCTTACCCAGCATCAGGGTCTTTTCCAAAGAGTCAGCTCTTCACATCACGTAGCCAAAGTATTGGAACTTCAGCTTCAGCATCAGTCCTTCCAGTGAATATTCAAGGTTGATTTTCTTTAGGATGGACTGGTTTCGTTTCCTTGCAGTCCAAGGGACTGTCAAGAGTCTTCTCCAGCACCGCAGTTCAAAAGCATCAATATTCTTTGGCACTCAGCCTTCTTTATGGTCCAACTCTCACATCCATACATGACCACTGGAAAAACCATAGCTTTGACTATAAGGACCTTTGTCGGCAAAGTGATGTCTCTATATTTTAATATGCTGTCTAGGTTTGTCACAGCTTTTCTTCCAAGGAGCAAGTGTCTTTTAATTTTGTGGCTGCTGTCACCATCCACAGTGATTTTGGAGCCCAGGAAAATAAAATCTGTCAATATTTCTACTTTTTCCCTTCTATTTGCCATGAAGTGATGGGACCGGATGCCATGATCTTAGTTTTTTGAATGTTGAGTTTTAAGCCAGCTCTTTCACTCTCCTCTTTCACCCTCATCAAGAGGCTCTTTAGTTCCTCTTCACTTTCTGCCGTTAGAATGTTATCATCTACATATCTGGCATTAGAGTATTATCGTCTATATGTCTGCAGTTGTTGATATTTCTTCCAGCAATCTTGATTCTAGCCTGGGATTCATCTAGCCTGGAATTTCACATGATATACTCTGCATAGAAGTTAGGCAAACAGGGTGATGGTGTAAAGCCTTGTAGTACTCCTTTCTCAAATTTGAGTCAGTCTGTTGTTCCATGTCTGGTTCTAACTGTTGCTTCTTGACCTGCATACAGGTTTCTCAGGAGACAGTTATTGACTGTGCTAATTTCTGTCACTGCATATTAGGACTAAGTCCACAGATTTTAAAGCATAAAGATTTCCTTAAAATCTAAATGGCGAGAAATATCAGAAAATAATATTTAATCAAGGAAATTGGCACTTCTCAAGGCGGGTGGAGGCCTCCAAGGAGACTTCTGTGAGTATCTGGACACATTTTTGACTTACGGCTGGGAGGGGTTGCACTGGTATCTAGTGTGTACAGGCCAGGATGCTGCTGTGCCCCCTACAGTGCACAGGACAGCCTCCCAACAGAGAATGATCCAACTCAAAATGTCAACATTGCTGAGACTGAGAAACCCTGAAGTAAACCTCTGCAGAGAGAATTGTGGCCCTGGGGAGTGTTAGTTTCTGGATGGCCCAGGTCTCTGGGGATGAGGCTTTGTTGTTGTTGTTGTTTTAATTTGTTGAGAGCCTGCAATAAACTCAAAGGGCAGCTGCAGGAGAGAGCTTTCTTAAGTTCCTCCACCCTTGGAGCCACACTTCCTGCTGTGGAATGGGAAGGAAGGTAGGCTTGGGTCAGGAGAGGCTGACAGGAGAAGAGGGAGAGGAAGAAAACAACTTGGGCAATAAAAGGGCAGGCTTAGCATAATATTAAAACTAGAAAAAATGGACAGGAGTGGGGAAAAGTAGAGATTAAGGACTCCTAGGCACAGCAGCTAAGAATCTGCCTGCCAATGCAGGAGACTCGGGTTCAATCCCTCATCTGGGAAAATCCCACATACTGCGGAGCAGCTAAGCCTATGCTCTAGAGCCCTGGAATTGCAACTTCTGAGCCTGTGTGCTGCAACTTCTGAAGCCTGCTCGCTTAGTGCCTGTGCTCCAGAACAAGAAGCCACTGCAATGAGAAGCTCCTGCTTCGCTGCAGCTAGAGAAACCCCACACAAAGCAATGAAGACCCAGCACAGCCAAAATAAGTAAACTTAAAAAAAAGTTAATGACACTTAAAGTACAAGCAGCAGAATAAAAAATAAACAAGTGAGACTACATCAAACTCAAAAACCTCTGCACAGCAAAAAAAAACAACAACAAACCATCAACAAAGTGAAAAGACAACCTATGGAATGGAAAAAAATGTTTGCATGCCATGCATCTGATAAAGGGTTGATATCTAATATATAGAAAGAACACATACAAGTCAGTAACAAAAAACCAAATAACTCAGTTAAAAAATGGGCAAAGGACCTGAATAGACATTTCTCCAAATATGATATGCAAAAGGCCAGAAGATACATAAAAGGATGTTCAACATCACATGTCATTAGGAAAATGCAAATTAAAACCACAATGAGATATCACCTCACTCCTGTTAGAATGGCCATCATGAAAAAGACAAGAGATGAATGCTGGCATAGATGTGGAGAAAAGGGAACCCATGTGCACTGTTGGTGGGACTGTAAATTGATACGGCTACTATGGAAAACAGTGTAGAGAGTCTTCAAAAAAGACTAGCAGCAGAACTGTCATGTGCTCCAGCAATTCCACTTCTAGGACTATATCCAAGGGACACAAAAGCACAAGCTCGAAAAGATATCTGCACCCCCATGTTCATAGTGTTATTTATAATAGCCAAGACAAGGAAACGCTCTAAGTGTCTATTGATAGATGAGTAAATAAAGAAATGTATGTATATTGTGCACACACACACATACATATATATAATGGAATATTGTTCAGCCATAAAAATGAAATCCTGCCATTTGTGACAACATGGATGGACCTTAAAGACATTATCCTAAGTGAAATAAGACAGACAAATATCATGTGATCTCACTTATAAATGGAATCTGAAAACAAAACAAACTTAGGCAGTGATGTGTGCCAGTTAGTTCTCAGTAGAACTGGAAAAATGCATATCGATTCCAGCAAAATGTTTAATTTTAAAAGTAAATGAGTTGAGATCGAAAATAAAAGATGAAAGTGAGTGAGATTAATCATTAAGAACATAAAAGTAGAAATCTGAATTAAAACAGTAGAAGGCTGTGAGAGGAAATATGTGAAAAGTAGAGAGGATTAAAGATTGAAAGCAGGAATCAAGAATTTAAAAGGTCAACACAAGGCATTGTATCAAATGAGGAGGAAACAGGGGTCAGCATGTACCCAGAATGCTTGGATGGGGAAGTGGGAAAGGGATGAGGCACCAACTGTTGCTGGTAAGAAGGGGAATTGAACAAAGTCGGGGTGGGGCCAGCCAGCTGGCTCAGTGGAAAGTCCCCAGTATCAGCAGTGTTGTCAGTAGTCTGAACAGGCCCAGAGGGCAGAGAGCGCTGAGTTGGCACCTCCAGATACCAGCAGCCTGATAGGCCATCTCCTGGGGAGTGGGGAGGGGCATACTCACAGCAGTGGCTTACTAACCTTTATCCTGAAAGCAAAAGAAATTAGTGGCAGTATTGTCTGGAAATTAATACCTTTCAAGTATTCCACTTAATGCTTTGGGGTGTAGTCATTATTTTTAAACCAGTTTAAGTAATAACCATTTCTTTAAAAAAAATAGCTTTCAGCTCTTTGTTTGCTTCTGAAATATGGGAATTTCCTTTTGTGTGTGTGTGTGACTCCAGGCGTAAATTTCAACAGACCTTTTGAGGTTTTAACTAGCACTATATGCTTTGTGAGTATTTCTGAGTAACCTAGTCTTTCACATTACAGGCATTGCAAATCTCGGGAACAGGATTTCCATGATGCTAAATCATGCCTGAGTAATTAGAACAGGTCAATCACTCATTTACTTTTTGCCTGTCTTCTGTCCCTTCATGTAGGCAGAAACTATTGTTGAGCATTTTTAATGTGTTAAACACAGTTGTAGGCATGAGGAATACAGGGTGAGACACAGCCCCATCCTGAAAGGGCTTGTAGTTTGGGACGGAAAACTTCATAGACATAAATAAATGGATAAATAAGACAAGCAATAAACCTCTATGCTCCTGGGCAATTGTACAGAAAGCAAAGCAAGTGTAGAACATTCTATATGGAGGAACCAGCATGAGTGAACCCGTAAAACTGGAAAACAGTATGGGAAGAATGCAGGAGTCCAAGTTTTATGGGAAAAGGCAGAGTGACTGATGAAGTTAAGAAGGTGGTTGGGGTCAGATCATAAATGGGCCTCTTAGGCTTACATAGAAGTCCTAGGTAATAAATACCAAAGGGTCTCAAATACGGGTAAAAGATACTCAGGTTTGCAGTGTGGTGGTTTGAGTCATCGAGAGGGCCAGGTGAACAGTTAGAATTAAGCTGTTGAAACAATCCAGGAAAGAAACAAGGGCCCAAGGGGAGAAGAAAAGAGGAGAGAGTAAATTAAGTTCTTTTAACAGGCAGAATTACCAGGACTTAATAACCAATAGGATGGGGGGTGTGGAGATGACCTTAGAGTTTCTGATTGGGTTGTCTAGTTGGAGGGTGGCACCATTCCTGAGAGAAAAAGTAGATGAAGAGTGGGCATTTCTGGTGGAAAGATTCAAGATGGTCAAGTGCTGTGTATTAATTTTTTTAATGTATTATATTTTAAGACTTTTCTTGATTCTACAGCACACATTCACCTATCAGGCCTCATATAGACTTGGAGGCACAGTCAAGATCCTGATGAGCTGGTTTTGGGTGTGTTTGGTGTTGGGAACTTGTGTCCCATCCAAGTGGAAACGTCCAGAAGTAGTAAGATAAGTGAGTTGAGAGCTCAGAAGAAAGCTCTGGCCTGGAGTTGCATGTCTGGGAGTCGCTGGCTTTGTGTTGAAGCCATGGGCATGAGTGACCCGGTCAGGGAGAGCAAGGCACAGAAAGAGTGTGAGTTCAGGAACTGAGATTAGCGGAGAGCAGCTCTGGGTAGGAATGGAAAGCAAGGGCTGCTGAACATTTCATTCTTAGAATTACAGAAAGGATCTTCACTCTGTTCAATGAATCAATTGGTGAGATCATTAAAAACTCCTTTCCCTGTTATTGGGGTGTGTGTGTGTGTGTGTGTGTGTGGTGTATCTTTTATTTTACTTAAAAAGCTAGGTAGAAAACTCAGGAACTACTGTCTTTTGGAAATGAAGATAAAGGTGACTTGGAATTTTGAGTCCATGAGGACACGTTTTTTAGGTTCTGACTTCCATAAAACTTCAAGAATACATTTATTTCCCATAACGTACAATAAGCCTTTTGGAGCAGAAGTGGCTGAGGTTGCAAGTGTGCCCACGTTACACACCTTCAGTTTGGAGAATTGGGAGAAAGCTTAAATTGCTTCTGTGTTTCAGGTAATTCAGAGGTTCGTGGGGCCGGCCAGCCTGAGCCTGCTCACCTTCAAGGTCTATGCATCATCAAAAAAGGACTCACCTCACAAAGATACTGTGAAGGTTAATGAGGTAATATGTTGTGATATGTTTTGAATATCTGATAGAGTTACTTTGGGAAGGATACAAATTGACTATCAGGAAGATATAACAATTCGGAAGATATTTAAAAGGAGGAAATATATTTCCTTATAGTTTGTTTTTGTATGTGGGATGCTGCTACACTATGGCTTTTTCAACTTTAATTAATGGTACTTAGCTAAGGGGATAATTAAGGAATATTTCTTAGATTTTTACTGGGAAAACTGCTCTATCCCAGTAAATTGTAAGCACAAGTCACTTCTAAGTGATCTTCCTGCTTCTAGACTGCTTATTAAGCCAGGAAAACATTCACATTTTTTCCTCTCCTAAGCAATTAAAGACCAGGGCTTATCCTGCTTCTTGGCTGGATTAGAGGTTTATAAGTGAAGTGAAGTCGCTCAGTTGTGTCCGACTCTTTGCGACCCCATGGACTGTAGCCTGCCAGGCTCCTCTGTCCATGGGATTCTCCAGGCAAGAGTACTGGAGTGGGTTACCATTTCCTTCTCCAGGGGATCTTCCTGACCCAGGGATCGAACCCAGGTCTCCAGCATTGGAGGCAGACGCTTTAACCTCTGAGCCACCAGGGACGCCCATAGAGGCTTATAAGTAGATGCTTAATAAATATTGAATATATAAAACAAGAAATCATCTCTCCATTGTTTACATTCCCTTTTGTCTCTACTTCCCAGTGATTATTTTGGCTATTTGGTTTCTTTTGAAACTAAAATACTCTGAGTAAAGTATCATAAAGATCTACCTTCAGTCATGATCAGAGTTACTTGAATGGTGTTTACATAAAGCTAAATAGCTTATTTTTTTTTGCCCTTTACTCTCTTCTTTTCAGGCCTTGGGGGAATGGCATCTTTGAGGGTGAAGAAGGCAGCCCGTGGTGGCTCTGAAACATTTCCTCTCTGCCTGGGGAACAAACCTGCTTTCCTGCTTTCGTTAGTGTTAGACTTATCATTAGAAGATGACTAGAATAGACTAGACTAGAGCTAAGTCTAGACTGACTCTTCAGTTACTCTCAGGCTTTTTTTCCCATCCCACCACCCACCCTTTAGAGTAATAGAATCTTTTTTTCTAACTAAATCTAAGGTGAAATAACAGATACCAGTATATAAAATGGGTGAAGAGGGCTGCTTTGTCTGCTACAAGCAGGGACGGAGGAGGCTACGACACCTCATAAGAGCCCTGCTCTCTTGGCCTAGGCCTTATTAAGAAAGTAAGTATGGTACAAAGATGGTCTAAAGCAAGGTTCAGGGTGCACGTAATCCTTAGTCACTGTAGTTCATGAATTACTAGAAATATGATGCTTGTAAATTTGACAGTTGATTATTATTTCATTTCTGTATACCCTTCTTCAATTTTTTCTGTTTTGTTTGTCAATCTTTACAGCTTTCACTCTACTCCGTTCCTGAGGATCAGTCTAAATATGTGGAAGAACCAAGGACCCAACTTGAAGAAAGCATCTCTCATCTCCGACATTATTGTGAACCATATACAAGTTGGTGTCAGGTACAGCTGTTCTGAAAATAGAATGAATGTATTTCTGTTTAGAGTCAGTAGTGAAAAGTATATTGGCTCTAAGTTTTCAGAAAAAGGCACAACAAAGGGCCCCAAGTTAAAGAGTGCCCAACTTAAAAATGTTCATCAGTGCCATCTCTGGAAGAGAGCAGAGAGCCCTAACTTCCTGGTGGCAGCTGTTGCCATAGCTGCGGAGAGAATTTCCTTCCCACTGGGCAGAGAATGTCACATTGCCTAGAGAGCAGAGGCCCATGGTACTTATCTTTTCCTTTTGGCCAGGCCTGCTTGGCTTGTGGGATCTTTTAGTTCCCCAACCAGGGCTTAAACCTCAGCCATAGCCATGAAAGCTCTGAGTCCTAACCACTGGACCAGCAGGGAATTCCCCCATGGTAGCTATCTTGTTGGTCATGGCTATGAAAACATTATACCAGGGAGGATACTGGGACTGGAACTTCAGTAGGAGGAAAAGGGTACAATGTAAACATTTATATATATTAAAGTTAGGAGGTTTCTTTCCTCACAGAGATTCTGTAAGTCAGTACCACTTTAAGCAGGATGGTACAGAGCATTTCAAATGTAATAATAAGAGAGTAGATAACTAAAAGAGGGTGGAATTACATGTTTGAGTACTGAAATGTTTCCTCTAGTGATCAAAGATCTGCATCTACAGATTGACTTGTGCTGCTCAGGTTTTAGATCAGACATGTCATTATGTTCATGAAAGCATATCTGCAGCTTTTACCATTGGAAACTGAAGCTTACAGTCTACAGAATGTTTCTGTGGACTTTGATCTATATATTGGCCATACTTGATTTTGAAAATTGATGACAAAGTAACAGAATGTAGATGTGTGTGCTGTGGTCTAGATTTACTTTGATTGAGATTTATAAACTCAATTTTCATCCAGATCTTTTAAAATTTTAAATTTCCACTGTCTGTGCCAGTGCTGAACTTTTGTTCACCAATTTAGAAAGAAAATGGTAAACATAGACCCTGTCAGCAACATAAATTAGGCCATAATACTAGAGTATCATAACCATATTATAGAGTTATGAAATACCTAAAGACTTTACACATAATGTGCTGTAACACATTTAGACTTTATTCTCTTGTTCTAGAAGATTTTTAAATCATCTGCTGGTGGTTAAGATAAGGTCAGCACATTTGCAAATATTTTTGTACCATGTAGGCATGACTGCATGACTACTGTTATTTCTCTCTTGCTCTTTTTTTTTTTTGTGTGGTTAGAAGTACTTTGTCTCTTTACCTTTCAACCTAAGGTTGCTTTTTGTTTTTCACTTTCTTGTCTGTGCTTGATGCTTAGTGCAGCAAAATGCCTTTGAAGCTGACAGAATAGTAATCAACATGTTTATTTGTACTGTTAATAAGTACTGCTTATAAGTAAAAAGCTTTTTTGTGATTATACTAGTTTTATTTTCCTGTACATTAAACTCTTCATGAATGAAAATACTTTTCATTCCTGACTCCATTTTCAGACCTACAAGTTCTAGTCCCTTTCTTTAAGAACTAATTTAATTTTCTTAAATTAGAACTGATTCTAATTCTTAAGAACTGATTTAGTTTTTCTTCATAGTTAACGGATTATGCTAGCAGAAGAAGTGGGCAGTCAGTCTAGACATTGATCTGTAGCTTTTCTTTTTTTATGTGTAGAAAAAACTAATAATGGATTTTAATGAAGCAGCACTCAGGTTTTTTTTAATGTCCTTTATGTCCCCCCCTAAATTCAGCATTTATTATTTAAGGCCATTTAACAGTATTAGTATAACTTGCTCTGAGTTGAACTGAGTTAAAATAAACAAATCATTTTCCAAGTGGCAGCTGGTTCTGATATCTTCTAATACCCACATATCTCTTTTTCCATTTTTTACTATAGACTTCTTGAAGGTGGATACTTTCTAGCCTAGTTCCTTGTTTTCTTTAGGATCATCTGATGTTCATGTAAAAAGTCTTTTTATTGTTATTAAAAGAATGTTAATACTTCATTTGCTCAAGATTGGGGTACATGTCTCCAAATCTGGATATAGACTCCTTTGTCACATTAAATCGGGTCATTTCTGCTTCAAATGGGCAGTTTTCAGATACAGGCTCTAAAATCATGGCAAATCAGGAGATAGACTTAATATGAAAGATTTAATCTCACAGGGAAAGGATTTCTACTTTAATTATCAAGGGGATTGAGTGTTTTTCATCCTCTTCAGTTTCAGTAGAAGAATAAAAAGGCTGGGTTGTTAAAACCACTCTGTTTGAAATCTTTGCTTCCTGTGGCAATAATAAGCCATTCTACTAAGCAATTTGTGGTGAACAGGAAATTACAAAAGAAAAAAACAACACAAAACCCCTCAGATAGACAGTAAATCCCTTTGTTCAAGAAGTGCTAATAACATGATAATTTATTCAGTAAAGACAAATACATATTTATTGTTACTTTCTAATCAACAAAGTCTATTCATTCTTTTTTTTATCTTTTTAGGAAAAGTACTCCCAAAATAAGCCCAAGATGCAAAGTTTGGTTCAATGGGGGTTAGGTAAGTTGATTTTTAATTAGGCACAGTCAGTTTGTTTGACATTGTATGTTTTAACTGGTATTCTGTGGATGGACTCCAGGGGATCTGTGAATTCCTTAAAATTATATGTAGAATTTTAGAGCTACTTGGATATTTCTGGAAAGAGGATCTGTTTTTTCCATCAGATTTCAGGAAACTAGTGTCCCCATTCAGGTAAGTCTCTTCAGGATCATTAGGATTGTTGACATAGCCGGTGCAGATACACTGGATTTTCTTTTTTAATCTGTTTCCAGATGCAGTGTCCTAGCTCATCTATAGGTTTTCGGAATCAGGATTGCTCATTGGTATGACTGTTAACACATGTTATAGAAGTCTAGATGCAGGAAGGAACTAGGCTAGTGTGCTTAGGAAAGGCTTTATTGCATGATTCACGTGTTCTTACATGTTTTCATTTGGTTTTTTATCGTCTTTAATTGTTTTTCACATTCACTTAACACATACACCCATAAACTGACTTCACAGTCTTGTGTTCAACTAATATTAGGGAATTAATAGACATTGATCATATTTCATTCCCTTTATTGGGCATCTAAACCAATCATCCTCTTCTTTTTACAAGTGTTGGTTTCCATGACAGAATAAACATGAGTACAATTTATTTCTCTGTGAAGATCATCAGAGCATTGATGTGCTAATACCCCTGATACTACCTACCATATAAACAAAGTCTTCCTTTGAAGATAGACATATTAGTGGCTTACCAGTTCTTTAAATCATTCATGTGGATTAATATCCTAATTTTAAAAACAGTTATTCAGTGCTTATTAAGTATCAGGAGCTAATCTATGTGACTTGCAAGTATTAATTGATGTAGAATCCTCATAATAACTCTGGCAATTAGGTACTTTGTTACCTTCTTTTTTTCCCTCAGGAAGCTAAAGATGTCCTGATCTTTTATCTCTGTGTGACTCAGGTGATCTCTTTGTTGTCACCTGTCATTTCCCATAGAAGTAAGCAGTATTTGCAATATGAGTCTTTTTTTTCTTCTCTTGGACTCAGTTACTGCAACGGCTCTTAAGAAGAAACATTCCATTATGAGTTGCGTTGTTGTCTGCCAAGGAAACCAGTCCATTTCCCAGCAGTCACAGCCAAGATGTGTTAACTAGAAGCTGGACTTCAGCTTCAGTGCAGTCTTAGAGTCCCATTTCTTTGATTTTCCTGCTTTGGCTCAGCTCACCAAGGGATGTGGGTGTCCTATCACCTGCTCTGTGTTCATGGCTACAGTTGAAAATAACATGCTGGTAGGCAAAAATAAAGAGAAGTAGAAAATTGCCTCAAATGACCCAGGCAAGTTAAAATCAGGTTAAAGACAAGACAGGAATTGGTGCAAACAGCACAAACCCTATTGGAGAAGGCAATGGCACCCCACTCCAGTACTCTTGCCTGGAAAACCCCATGGATGGGCTACAGTCCATGGGGTCACGAAGAGTCAGACACGACTGAGCAACTTCACTTTCACTTTTCATTGGAGAAGGAAATGGCAACCCATTCCAGTGTTCTTGCCTGGAGAATCCCAGGGATGGAGGAGCCTGGTGGGCTGCCGTCTATGGGGTTGCACAGAGTCGGACACAACTGAACCGACTTAGCAGCAGCACAAACCCTATAGCAGTATTTAAAATGATCACCACAGTTCCCAAAGAACCCAAGGAAAGGAAAACTGGCATGTGTCTAGTCTTATCTGGAGGAGAGAATTACAGAGTATTCCAGTTAGTTCGGTTCCACTTTCATTTGTTAGGTCACCACCATGGCAGGCATTGAAGAGAGAGGCTGAGGAAGACAGTGGTCACAACCACTGAGGTGCATATAATAAAGTGTCCAATACTATCTCAAATACAGAGGCAGTCGTAGACCACCATCGAAGGTACAGAGGAAAGAGACTAGTTTAACAGAGATTGGGGAGATGGAAGCAGTCAGGGAAGGAGTTCTGAGGAGGCGTCGTGCAAATGAGGTCATCAGGCATGCTCAGGCGTGGCAAATAGGCTCACATGTTGCATTTGTTTATATTTATCTATCAACAGTGACTATTTCCTGCATGTACTTGCACTACAAGTTTCCTTCAGTGTTTAGATTTTTCATTTCTTGAGTCTGAATAATGAATTCAGATGGCAGAAGATACGTTTTTTTTTCCCCTGAGTCTATTTGGTTTCTGAGTTTTAGAGAGCAATCAGCAAAGCTTCAGACAGTGACACATCTGTCCAAAGATTTATCCAAGTTTATTCGAATCCTGTGTTTGAATAGCGAGAGATTCCTGTATTTGTATTTCTCCCCTTATAAATAATTGATTCAGATCTGTTGCCTTCAAGAATTATGAAGATAATCTAATGTTATCAGATGATAATCAGATTATCATCAGACTAAAAAGTGTTTGAGAATTGGATACTTTCTATGTGACTAGTAAATCATGTTTATCTCTCACATAAAAAGAACTTGTTGAAGCATATTAACAGCAGACTACATTATTTGAAAAGTATTTGATACTACATATAGTTTTATATATGGCTTCTTGTTTTGTTCTTTTTGTTCATTTTTATTTATTTTTAATTGGAATATACTTGGTATGTGTGTTTTATTTATTAATGAGCAATTTATGGTACTGTTTTCTGATCTGATTCTATTGTAGACAGCTATGACTATCTCCAAAATGCACCTCCTGGATTTTTTCCAAGACTTGGTGTTATTGGTTTTGCTGGAGTTGTTGGACTCGTTTTGGCTAGAGGTAGGTACAATTTTATAGTTTTTTTTAAGAAAAAAATTCATAAATCAGAGATAAGGTATATATTTGGTTCTTTGTTTTCATTTATCAGTTTTTGGAATAATGAGTTGGCTTCTGCATATGGCCTTCTTTGTGTAAAATTGATACGATTATCTTCTCCAGTATATTTGATTTTAAACATATATAGAAATTGTAAAAAAATAAAATGAAAAAAATTGTGTACTTTTGATTTAAAGAAGAAGTTAGTTATCCTTCATAGGCACATTTACTTCATTTACTTGGTCAGATTCCTGTTGCTCTTCAGTACAGAAAGTGAACTTTTGTTAACTAAGACCTGTCACACTTGAGAAACTGTTTCTAAATCTTTCACTATTAAGATCAGGCTAATTGGCTGGAATTCTGGCAGTTACCTCTTAGATGTTATTTACACATGTAGAATGGCATATGTTCAAGGTTGTGCAACGTAGTATTTTTTTGTAATATAAAAGATTAGAAAGTAAAAAAAATCAGGCTATTAATCACAGTACAGTGATTTCATAGAGAGCTTATAATTTCTTGATGTCTTATAGCTTCAGTCAATGATGATAAAAAAACTTTTAAAATACTTAAAGTTAAAAGCTAACAAATATCAACTTAGAGATATTACTACACTTTACTACTGGATTACAAAGTATTTATAGGAAATACAGGATGATAAAATACTTTACCATAATGAGATGAATTTGTTATGAACTACTTGGAAGTTTCACTGGTTGTAAAATTCAGATTACAAAAATATCTAAATTAGAAAGATTATGAACCCTGTAATTAGGTTCCCATAAGAGATGACTATAGAGACTAGTTTGATAACCATTTCTCAGTATTAAGAACCTTTCTATATATGCCTTAACTGTTCTTTTATGATATGGAAGAATGCTGTCCTGTTGTAGTTTCTGTGTCCTCCTCCCATTTGGCGAAGAATATATAAGAATTAAAAGCAGAGTTTATTTTTGCTAATCGACTCGGGCAATAGTTGAATCAGCTTTTTGTCCCAAACTTCTTTCCCCGCCTTCTATAAAGCTGTCCAAAAAAGCATTCCTATCTTATTTAGATAGTGTTTAGAATTTATGGAGATCCCAAGGCCAGGGTGTTGGAATGTTGACTGGCTGTAGGGAGCCAGGAATGTGGAGTCGAATGAGCTTAGCTTCCTCCTTCCCTCTCCGTGGGGAGAGCACATGGGACAGTTTTACTACTCTCTGTGCCAGGCGTGCGCTCCACACTGTGTTCATCCTCCGCACATCCGCTGGGCTGGCTGTCCTGAGGACGACTGGGAGCTGTGCTCTCCTGAGCAGACCAGCAGCGGAAGGACATCTGCTGCTGTGGGGCCTTTGCCTTTGTCTTTATTTGCTTGTTTGTTTAGATGTTCCCCTCTCTTTTTCCTTTTCCTGAGAGGACTCTAGTTGTGTTAAAGTACTTTAAAACCTTAATTCTTTTCCAGAAAAGTACACATGCACACATACTGTACAATAGATCTTTCCCCATGGGTGCTGGGATACAGGAGCCAGAGGTAAACACCACTGGGTGGGGCTTCCTAAGCAAAATGAGTGGGAGGGTAAGTATGTTTATGGGTGGTCAGAGTGATTTGCAGGCCCCTTTAGGTAGATGCTGGCAGCAGTATGATGGGCTAAGTCTGTCCTGGTAGGATTTCTTTTCTTTCTTTTTTCAAACATTGTATTTATTTTAATATCGTTTTATTTTATTTTTTAAATAAAGAAATTCAGTTTTTTTCTTAAGTACACACAGTTGTATGAATTGCCTGTATACAAATTAACCAGGGCTTGACAACTCAATAGACAGGTTTCATTTATAATTAGGACTTTTTTTTTTTGATAGTAAATATCTCTAAAATGCTAGGCAATTGTTTATCCTTTCAAGCATAATTTTCCCCCTCCCCATTTTGTAAAGTAATATTAATTATTATAGAGTATGTTGTACTTAAAGTAGGAAAATAATCTGTAATAAAAATATATATGTATTTAAGGTTTACCAAGTGATGTTTTGATATGTAGATATGTATCTGACAGGGCTGTCTGCTGTCACCCTATTTGTTTAATCTATACACTGAGCACATTATGAGAAATGCCGGGCTGGATGAGTTACAACCTGGAATCAAGATAGGTGGGAGAAATATCAACAGCCTCAGATATGCGGATGATCCCACTCTAATGGCAGAAAGCAAAGAGGAACTAAAGGACCTCCTGATAAGGGTGAAGGAGGAGAGTGAAAGAGCCGGCTTAAAACTAAGTATTTAAAAAAACTAAGATCATGGCATCTGGCCCCATTACTTCATGGCAGATAGAGGGGGGAAAGGTGGAAGTAGTGACAGATTTCCTCTTGGGCTCCAAAATCACTATGGAAGGTGACTGCAGCCAGGAAATCAGAAGACGGTTGCTTCTTGGCAGGAAAGCTACGACATACCTAGACAGTGTGCTGAAAAGCAGAGACATTACTCTACTGACAAAAGTCCGTATAGTCGAGGCTATGGTCTTCCCAGTAATCATGTACGGTTGTGAGAGCTGGACTGTAAGGAAGACAGAGCACTGAAGAATTGACACCTTCGAACTGTGATGCTGGAAAAGATTCCTGAGAGTCCCTTGGACAGCAAGGAGATCAAACCAGTCGCTGTTAAGGGAAATCAACCCTGAATACTTGTTGGAAGGACTGATACTGAAGTTGAAACTCCAGTATTTTGGTCATCTGATGGGAACAGCTGACTCATTGGAAAAGCCCCTGATGCTGAAAAGATTGAGGGCAGAAGAAGAAGAGGGTGTCAGAAGATGAGATGGCTGCATGGCATCACCAGTGCAATGGACATGAACTTGGGCAAATTTCAGGAGATGGTGAGGGACAGAGTGGCCTGGTGTGTTGCAGTCCATGGGGTAGCAAAGAGTCCGACTGGGCGACTGAACAACAGCAGCAACAACATATGTGTATAAATAGTGAAATGATTACTGGAGTGGAGCTCATTAATATATCTTCTCACATAGTTACCTTTTTTGTCATGAGAGCATCTGAAATCCCCTCTCAGTAAATGTCCAGGGTTCAGTATTATTAACTGTAGTTATCATACTGCACATTAGATCTCTAGACTTACTCATCCTACATAACTGCATCTTTGTATCTTGACCAATATCTCCACATTTCTTGCACCTCCCTACTCTTGGTAGCCACCCTTCTAGTCTTTGCTTCTGTATATTTGACTTTTTTAGCTTCTACATATCAGTGAAATCATGTGCTGTTTTTTCTTTCTCTGTCTGAATTATTTCACTTAGCATAATGTCCTCTAGGTTCATCTGTATTTTTGCACATGATAGAATGTCCTTATTTTTAAAGGCTTAATAATATTCCATTGCAAATGTATACCACAGTTTCTTTATCCATTCCTCCACTCCAGACATTTAGTATGTTTTCATGTGTTGACTATTGTGAATAATGCTGCAATGAACATGGGGTATTTCAGGTTACTGACTTCATTTCCTTTGGATATACACCCGGAAGAGGGATTGCTGGATCATACGGATAGGTTTCTTGGGCATTTAGCAGATAATGGTGATGAGGGTGGCCAGGACCGTGGTGATGACAAGAGGTATCTCTCTGGAAGAGAGATGAATGGATGATTATTCAGAGGAAGTAGGCCCAGCCAGGCCACTCAAGGAGGGCAGGTGGTTGTTGCCCTTTGTTGTCGCCTTTTGGAAGTTCCCTCTGGCCATGCTGCCAGTTACAGTCTACATCACTGGCTTCTTGGGAAGTGTGGGAGTGGAAACAGGCAGGGAAGCAGGGGATTGTACTTCCTTCCAGAACTTCTAGGACCCCCGGCTCATTGTGTGCACCAGTTGGAGCTAGAAACTCAAGAGCAGCTGCCTATCAGCTTTCTCTGTGCACAGTGCTCAGTCGCTCAGTTGTGCCCAACTCTTCTCAATCCCATGGACTGTAGCCCACCAGGCTCCTCTGTCCATGGGGTTTCCCAGGAGAGAATATTGGAGTGGATTGCCATTTCCTTCTCCATGGGATCTTCCCAACCCAGGGATCGAACCTGTGTCTCCTGCACTTGCAGGCAGATTCTTTACCACTGAGCCATCTGGGGAGCCCCTATCAGATTCCTCTTATATATTCTTGATTATTTTCTTCTTTTGAATTATTTTACTTTGGTCATTTCCAAGAGCTCTTTTCTGCTCTGTTTCACAGAGCTCATTTTTCTTTTAATGCAGTAGCTTCTTAAATTTATTGATGATACCTAAGAACAAGTTTAATTTGGTTTTAAGTTCTTTTTCCTTTGGTCATTTTTGTCTTTCTTGTCTTAATGTTCTCTTTTATGTTGTGAGCTTTCTTCACCTTTCCGGTAAGGCGATTGAAACTCTAATAACAACTTTTTACATATAAATGGGGCTTGCTGGGAAGCAGGTTCTCTTTCTGGGTGAGCTGAGAGGGAACTGACCTTAAAGGGGAGTGGTGACAATGCCCACCTGAGTGAGGCTGGACTGTCTCCACTAACACGCACTTGCCGTTACACCAGCTGTCTTGGCTTTCAGCAGCAAATCCATGGCATTTCTTTAGAGGTACCTTGTGCCCCTTTTAAGATTTTGTCTGGAGAGATGCCCTAACCACAGCAATTTGGCACTGGCATGGTGTGGAGGAGTCTTACACAGTGTTAGATGTACAAGGCAAACTGTGATGATAGAGATAATAAATCCTCTGATGGTGTCCACAACCTTTTATTTAATAGGTTCAAAGATAAAGAAGCTGGTATATCCACCTGGTTTCATGGGATTTGCTGCCTCTCTTTATTATCCACAACAAGCCATTGTATTTGTCCAGGTAAGTTATATTGGTAAGCTTGCATGTCCCTTGTTCTTGCTCATGTATGTATGGGTTTACTGCTTCATTTAATTTTATTTTGCAGACTTTTTTACACCAGAGTAAAATTTCTTTGCACATATAGATTTAAATGGTTTTGCAGCAAATTTAAATGATTTTCTCCACTGTATACCTCAGTTCTGGCCCTCCTTTCAATGTCAGTGTTCAGAGAAGGCAAGCTAATTCAAATATTAATCAAAGAAAATTTAATATACCTGTTTTGCAGAATTACATGAAGCCTAGAGACTCAAATTCCAGAGTTGGTGTTTACAGATCATTCTCAGGTTGGGCGTACCTGGTCATAGCCTGCCCGCCTTGGCGTTGTAGGCATGGGCCTTGTGCTCTGGCCCTCTGCGCCTTCCCCCTCATCTGGTGCCAGCCTCACTTTCCTTGCTGAGGACTTCAGGGAGTGCAGTTCGCTCTGTTGGGAACACCCTTTTTAGGGCTGTCAGTTGGCTGCTCCTTTCTTACCCTTGAGGCCTCAGCTTGATGGCATCCTGGCAGGTAGAACATAGTGGCCGAGACATGAGTACAGCTGATGCCTTCGTCAGCTCAATCTGCCATGACAAAATACCACAGCCTGTGAGTCTTAAATAGTAGAAATTTATTTTCTCACAGTTCTGAAGGCTGGAAGCCCAAGAGCAAGATGTCAGCAGGGTTGGTTTCTCCTGAGGCCTCTCTCCTCGACTGCAGATGGCCACCTTCTCCGTGTCCTTGTGTAGCCTTGTCACTGTACGCACACTTCCCTGATGTGTCATCCTTGTCTTATAATGACACCAGTGGATTAGCGCTCCACCCTTATGACTTCACTTGACCTTAATTACCTCTTTAAAGGCCCTTTCTCCAAACAGTCACATTGTGGGCTAGGGCTTCAACACATGAGTTCTGGGGGACACAGTTCAGTCCATAACAGCTGGACCAGCAATTCTCAGACTGTAGTCCCTGGATCAGTGGGATCAGGGACTTATTAGAACTTATTAGAAATGCAAGTTTTCAGGCCCCAACCCAGACCTGTTGACTCAGACACTGAGAGTTAGGGCCAGCAATCTGTGTTTTAGCAGGCCCTCTGTAGGGTTTTTGCAAGCCCATATTTGAGAACCACTGATAAAGACTAGACTCCCTCAGGGCAGTGGTGTCTGGACTTGGAGGGACTGTACACATGAAATCCCTTGGAAAACTGGCAAGAACGAGGCTGACTTAAAGTTTTGAGATCCCCATTTGGAGAAGGGGATTCATTTGCTAGAACTGCCATATCACACTGAGACTGGTTTCTAGGAAGAAGAACAGTGCCATCACCAGAACTAGTTCCTGAAGCTCTGAGTCAGTCCAACCAGACACTGTGCCCCCTGGAGTCCTTACAGTATCATCAAGTCTAGATTTCTGGATGGTGCTGCAGTTGTAGGTGGGAGCCCAGTGGATTCAGCTGTGGGAAATTGTTGGCTTTGGTGGCAAATACCAGTACAATCTTTATAACATGGGTTTGGCATTGTTTATAGCAGTCCTGGAGGCAGTTACTGATCCTCTGTCTGCTTCAGTCCCAGCTCTGGAACAGTGAATCATGTCTTCCTGCCCTAGATCACAAAAATAATCAAACATCATCTCAGTCTGTTATGGGTTAAATAGTAAATTGGCTGGTGGTTGAGAAGCATATGTAGTAGCTCTCTGAGTAGAGGTCTTTTTTTTTTATCTTCCATGCCACAGCATGCATTGCAAAAGAATTTTTTGTATTCACAACCAAAATGGTAGCATACAAATCTGAGTTGTATTCTAATTTATTTTTAAAGTCAGTGGGAAGGAGTTTTGTCTTTTTTTTTTTGTACCTAGAGTAAGCCAGAACAAAGCAATTAACTGTTTTCATGAGATATAAAACATTAGTGATCTGTTTGGAATGATGAAAAAGTTCTGAAAATAGTGGTGGTGATGGTCACATAACATTGTGAATGTAATTAACACTTGCACACCTAGAAGTGGTTGAAATGGTAAATTTTATATTATGTGTATTTTGCACAATAAAACAAAACAAACATCAGTGATCGAAAGAGAATTAGTTCCTATTTCACAGTTTCTTTTCTACTTCCTCTTTTTTTCCCTCTTAATGAATGCCATGACCTTGGACAAGCCACTTAATCACTTATGTTTTGTTTTCTGTTCAGTAGTGTTTGGCAAATAGTATTGTCAGAAAACTCTGAAAGTGATGGGCGAATATTATTTTTCTCTCAGAAATTTATAACACTGAGAACAGTGCCATACTGATAGTAAATACTTGTTACATCTACCAATGAGTCTGAGAATCATATCATATTTTAAGAACAGTTGGCACAATTGGAAGAATATAACTTGTAAGAAACCAGTATGTTGCAGCCAAATGCTGGATTTACTAGCATTGTGACCTTGGATGAGTCATTTGGCCTCTGAATATATCCTAATAATCTTTGCCTACTTACCATATAGGATTGTTATATAGAATAGAGATATATCATGTGAATGTGCTTGGTAAAATAAAATGCTATATAGAGACAAATGATTATAAAAATTTGGAAGAGAATAATAACTGCTTTCAGAAAATCAAAGTAGTTTCATGTAGAAGACTAATCAATATTGTCATAAGTAGGACCAATGAATGCAAATTATTGGAAGTTTCTTTTTAAGAAAGCTCAATAGTTTTTTTAAAAGTTTCCAGTAATTGAAGTCAGCAGGCCAAAGGCGGATCAGCACCTTTTAAGGTAGGGAGCTCACTTATCCCAAAATGTTCTCTGACCCTGGAGCCTACCTTTCTGCATGTTGTAGAAAGGATTTTGGAGCAGACAGCAAAAGTCCTATAAAAACTCAAAGACTTTTATGTTTTGAGGGATCTGGGAAGACTGACCATCTTTAGTGGGCTCACTTGTTTTTTTACCTAGCCCCTTAAATGAATGAATGATTTTCATCTTAAGTTTGGCTGGCTTGAGACTTGGTTGGCTGTTATGTGCTAGATGTGATAGGTAGAAGCCTTCTTTCTTATCTGCTTTTTTAGGAATTTCTCATATCAGCATTTTTCCCCACATTTTTTCCCTTGAAATTGTGAAAGGTTGAAATATACACCTATAATTTATGGTACATTATTTTAAACAGTAGCTATACATAGGCAAACTATTTTTTCTTCTTACCCCATCATTCTTGGCTATCTTTTATTTGCTTACATTGTATAGTTTTAATGTGTATGTTCAACCAAGATTCCTGTGGTAGTTGTATGCTTAAATACGGTTCTTTTGGAAACGGGACAAAAGAAAGCAATAAATTCTCTTCCTTACCACTTCATATATGGAATAGCAATGGATCTTTTATATTTTATTTCAAGGTCAGTGGAGAGAAATTGTATGACTGGGGTTTACGAGGATACATTGTCGTAGAAGATTTGTGGAAGGAGAACTTTCAAAAGGTGAGAAAGATCTTTTTCATTATCTTCCTTTCAGTTTAAATGTGTGGTTTCTCTCAGGTTTTATAAAATTCTTGATAACCCTGTTGCTTGCTCCTGCTTTTTGTGTTTGTATTTCCTTATGCTTGTGGCTCAGATTCTCGGGTGGCCTTTATTGGAGGAGAAATAGGACTTCTATGCATTTGATTGTTTTTAGCAGGGCTGAATATTGTTATGCCCAAGGTCCCAATCCCCAGAACTGAGAGAACAAGACATCCACAGCAATGCAAACGCAAAAAGGGAATTTATTGCTAGCTCGAGCCAGGGCCAAGTTTCATCCAACGCAGTGGAGTGGAACAAGGGCCCTGGGCCCTGAATTACAGCAGTATTTATAGGGTTAAGACAAAGACAGGGAATTGGCAGGGGCAGATTGGTTGCAAGGGTTCCTTAGCATCTACTAATTGGCTAGATTTTCACGCGCGCGGGCTTTCTCAGGAGGTTTTCATCCTTGTCCTGATAAGCCTGAACCAGGCTACAGGGAGTACACTGATTGGTCGAGTCCTGGCGCCAGCGGAGGATGATCTCAGCTCCTCCTTGGCAATAACTCAGCCCCTCTGTAAAGGAGACTTAGGCCTACCTTGGCCCCCTGAAGCCTGTCATGCTGCCTGTTTGGTCCTAACAAATAGAAGTGGGGATCATAGAATGCATTCCACTTCAGTCTTAGACCATAATTTCTGCTCTGTTGTATTTACAGTTTGTTCAGAGTGTTGCATATTATCTGAAAGTTTTATCAAAACTAGAATAGATGGAAACAGGGTATGTTCCCAGCAGAAGACAAATAGCCGAGACTCCTCCTCTTGCTATTTCACTCATCATAGGCTCCATTCTTTGCTTTATCAGTACTGTATCTGTTCATTCCGTAGCCTCTGAGCCCTGTTAAGGGCATATAGGGGCCCAGCCACCAGTTACAGGCCACTCTACTGACTCGTAGGCGAGCATCAGAGGGGAAGAGGTTGTGGAATTATAAAGACATGCCATTTTTGGTCTCTTCTCACAGCCACTTAGCTGATAAGTGTTGCCCATGTTTGCTGGAACATTCACTCTCTTCTGATAAGGAAAAGTAAGTGTAGAACAAGGCATCATGTCTTCTCTGAGCACTCAGAGGCACAGCTCAATGAAGAAGAATTAGGGTTCTTATTATTAACATACCTTATCATAGAACACTTGATTCTGGTCATCTCAAATCAAAGTACTCTTTTAAAAAAATATAAATATCTGTCTCAAAATTAAAGCCCAGGATTTCGAACTGGAACTTGAAAGTAACATTGTAGAATAAATTATAAGCCCTTCTCATTAGTTACATAAATAGTCTTCCAGTGAAATCGTAAGACTGGGTTTTGTACTGGTGATTTCTAAAGGAATTAACCTCTATTGAGCCTGTTTAAAACCAGCTAGCTCTTGAGTAGGAAGTTGTATATTAATATCAAGTGCCCTTTGGCAATCCATTTTAAAGAATAAACACTCATAGTTTTATTTTCATTTCTCTGACATTTTCTTTGGAAGCTCTCTTTCCTGTTTAAAAAATTCCTTAAGTCCACACTGAGTTTAATATGAGAAAGGAAGTAGACTGTCAGGAAAGCTATACACACACAGCCTTAGAAAGAAATGTGGAAAATGAAACCACCTCAGTTCTGCGTGCTCGCTGTGATGTCAGTACGGAATTGATGCACACAAAAGCCATGGTGTGGGAGTGTCCCCTGGGAATCTGCGCATTCACTGTGGTGTCAGGTAGACATGTGCTTACCAACTGGACTGTGGTTGGAATGCAGGCTGAACAGGCCAGCACTTTATGGCTGTTTGAAAACGTTGGATATGGGGAGTGAGGTAGTAAAGATGCCTAATTAGCCTGAGGTTGGTCTGTATATCCTCTCTGGTCTCCTGTCTATGCCCTTGCCCTCTTGAACATCACTGAGAGTTCCACTCATTTACTCTCAAAGCACAATTCTCCTGAAAGCTATCTGTAATAAAGTAATAAAATAGAGATAAAATAAAATAAAGAAAGTAATAAAATGGATATTGACAACTTAAACATTTAGCACAAGTTCTAAGTGAAAAATATCAGAAGGCCTTATTAATTCAAGATTTGATGTACTTAGATTTGGGGAATTATTTGATAGTGAAATGCTTTTGTTTTTTATTGATTTCCCTGCCCCCCCTTGTTGGACTTTGTGGGTTTCAGTGTTTTTTGTTTGTTTTTCTTTACTAATGAGAGTAAAAATTTAAGCTACCCTGGAACAGGAATCTTTTGGAGCTCAGGAACTCTTTGAAGGGAATGGAGGAGATTTTTGTTTCTTAGCATGTTTAGAAATTGATTTTCAAGTCAGGCTTTAATTACCAGTCTCAAATTCAGCACAGTCTGATTTGTAATTGTTTGAACTACAATCATGTAACAGATATAAATACTTTAGGTTGTAAATAGTCAAAAGAAACTTGTGGCCATTGTGTTTAAAATGGGGCCCTGAAATTTTAAGTGGTATGAATGATGGTTCAGTTCTTCATTATTTCCCATGGAGCTGTATTGCTCTCAAAAACCCTAAGGAAATCTGTGGCATTTTTTGGTCCGCCACATCCCTTTTCCCTTTCAGGAATTAATTCTAAATGTTTGCAGTGAGTCTTCTACCAATGAAATTTGAATGAGGTGATCTTTCAGTTCTGTGATTGGTTGGTGAAGAGGAATTAATCTGCTTCAGCTAAAATGAATTCTTTGCTTTGGCAGAACTGTGAAGCAAAGATGGGTGTGTCCAGAAATATTGTCGTCATAGTGGGTCAGGGTTTTTTCCTTTTTTTGAGATAAAAGAATATATAAAATAAATGTACAATAACTGTATATGTATATTTACAGTTTAAAATCCAACAATATAATGACCATTCATATACCAACCAACCATCCATCTTTAAAAATAGGAAATTACCCATGTCTTTCAGCTTCTTCCTATGCCCCTCTTTCTACCCAGAGAGAACCACTATCCAGAATTTTGAAGTTTTTATTCCTTTGTTCTTCTTTAAACTTTTCTTGTAGTTTACCCACATACATATTTATTCTAAAACATTGTAGTTCAGCTTGCTTATTTTTTGCCTTTTAACGTAACTATATCAGATACACATATAAATAAATATATAGTTTATCTAGATGGAGTCTTACTATATGTATTATTTGCAAGTTGTTTTGTTCCCTAAGCATTATGTTTATGGGCTGTGTATGGCCGTAGTTTATTAATTTATACTGCTATAGAATATTTCTTTGTGGGAAAATCCCATGTTGATGGCTAGTTGGGTGGTTTTCAGTATATTGTTGTTGCACACACAGCTGTGAGCATATTTTTGACATGTGTCATGGTTTATTAAGAGTCTTTCTAGGCTGAGATTCCTAGTTCATAGGGTCTGCACATCAATTTTACTAGATGACAAGTTTTCTATTTTTGCCAATCTGGTACCTTTGAAGTAGTTTTTCACTGTGGGGTGTATGTGTGGCTTTGTTTTGTTCCCCAATTTTTGTTTTGAAAAAAAAATTCAGAACTGCAGAACAGTTGCAGGAATAGTATAATGAATATACCCTTCACTTAGATTCACCAGTGACCATTTTGCTACATTTGCTTTGTCTGTCTTTTTACACATGCTTGGGCACTCACACATCTGTATTTTATTTTTCTGAACCGTTTGAGACTTACAGATATGGCGCTTTCTACACATATCTAATTCAGCATGTATTTCCAAAGAATATGGTCATTTACTGATAGAATCACAATACCATTATCATGCTCAGGAAAGTTGCCATTTCTTTATTTACATAGATGTTATCTAATATGCAGTCCATAGTCAGATTTCCTTAGTTGCCCCAATAATGTACTTTCCTTCAACTATTAATAGCTTTATCACCTAAGTATCTATCCCTGCCTCTTTAGTCTTGCCCACTATTATTTCTGATTTAATATTTCTTTTAAGGCTTTTTTCCCCTTCTAAGTCACTTTTAATCTACAGTTTCTCCTTCTATCCTCTTATTTTCCTTACACTGTGTCTGTTGAAAGAACCTGGCATGTTGGACCTGTAGAGTTTCCGGCAGTTTGGGTTTTACTGATTACACACTTAGTTGAAAGTGTTCCTCTTCTCTACATTTCCTGAAGATTGGCTGCTGGGTCCACAGGCTACCTAATCAAGTTTGTGTTAATCCAGTTGGCAAGGCTATAGGTCTATGCAGGCACCTAAGTTTTTGCTTCTCTTTACCAGTTTGGTATTAGTGGCTGTTGAAGATCAATGTCTAGACTCATGGATTCACTGGGAGTTGGAAAATGGTGATATTCTATTTCTGTCATTTAATTTTCACATGATAGCTAGAGCACTTGAATAAAGAACTCCTTCCCCTCATAAACTAGTTAGTTAGTTATAAGAAAGACAAGATAAATGCTCAGCTTTTTCTCTTGGATTTGTCTGGCTTTCAGAATAATAAATTTGTTCCCTCACATCCTCAGAATGTCTCCAACTAGTTTTTTTTTTTTAACAATCATTTTGAATTTGTCTTTTTAAACATATTTGGGTTTGAATGCTTTGTAATTCTTATCCTTGTTGGAGTTCAGGTTGCTCGTTTTGGCTGGTAGAAGCTGGCCCTGTGTCCTTCTGATGTGATGCAAGAACTCTGCAATAGTTTCCTGGCTGTCTGGCATGTCACAGTGGTCTCAGAATTTCTCTTTGTTGTTTTAGTGTACATTCCTTTGATTACTAATGAGGTTGAACATCTTTTCACATGTTTACTGGTTTCTTCTTGAAATACCTGTTCATGTCTTTTGGCATTTTTAATGCGGGTCATTAGTTCCTCTCTTAATGATTGATGTAAAAGCCTTCATTTTTTCCTAGATACTAATATTGTGGTCACATGTTTGCAGATGTCTTCTCCCGGTTTGAGGCTAGTCTTTTCAGTTTTGGTGTCTTTTGATGATGATCAGGAGTTCTTAATATAGTTGATTCATAGATCACTTCCATTACAGTTTTCACTCATTGACTCTAGGCACTTAATAAAAGCAGGAAACTATTCATTGATTGTTCATTGCTAATCTGAAACCCCTTCAGAATAGTCCCAGCCCAAAGTCTGAGTTTCAGAGATGGAGGCCAGTGGTGGGTGTCAGGCCCCAGGGTCACAGATGGCCCTTTTGGAATTGTCTTCTAAATTAACCAAACACAGCAATGTGTTTCAGTAAAAGTCATGTTTAATTTTCAGTAGGTTTTACAAACTTGTGACAATTAAAATGACTGTTAAAGACCAACAATAACTAAAAGCCAAGAACTTGATACTTCTTTGTAGGGCAGGAAAATATAAAGAAATATAAACCTGTTACTAATGTGAACACTGAGCAGAATTTCTAATGCTGAGCTTTTAATAGTTGTATTCAAGCCTTTGCTAGCTCAGCAGGAAAATAAAAGGGAAACAGTGGCCACCATCCTGAGTAAATCTTGTTTTCTCTTCCTCCATTCAAAATTCCTCAGCTTTCTAAACACACTCAAGTTCAGCTGTAAGTGATATGATTTTAAAATGATCATCTCTGAAATAAGGCAGTCACAGGAGAAATACTGTTTGACTTCACTCACATGAAGTATCTAAAACAGTCAGATTTATAGAAGCAGAGTAGAATGGTGGTTGCCAGGGCCTGGGGGTGAGGGGAAAATGGGGAGTTGCTATTTAATGGGTATAAAATTTCAGTTATACAAGATGGATAATTCTAGAGATCTGCTGTACAGCATATGCCTATAGTTAGCATTAAAATTTGTCAGGAGAGCAGATCTCATATTAAGTGTTCTTACCACAATAAAATAAAAATAAGGACAATATAGTGGGTTTTCTGTAAAGCTAAATTTGTTCTGAATTTCTGTCCATTCTAGCTTTTGTTATTAAAATGCTAAGAAATAAAGGTACTAGGCAATGAGTTTGCTTTTGTTCTTTAAAAACAATATTACTTAGCAAAATAAAAAGTAAGAAATCCTGAAAGAAACAGCCTCTCGGTATCAGAAAACATAGACGAGGCAGGATGCAGCGTGACCTGGTAGCCAAGAGAGCGGACTCCATAGTGGACACGCCAGGCTCTTCTCCAACTCCCACCCCACCCCCACCTCTTACAATCCTTGAGTGAGTGAAAGTGGCTCAGTTGAGTCTGACTTTTTGCGACCCCATGGACTATAGAGTCCATGGAATTCTCCAGGCCAGAAGACCAGAGTGGGTCTTCTCCAGGGGATCGTCCCAACTGAGGCATCGAACCCAGGTCTCCCGGATTGCAGGCAGACTCTTTACCAGCTGAGCCACTAGGGAACCTTGGGAAATTGCTCTGGTGCTCTGGTAAATGGGGGTTGTTTCGAGGATTCAGTGGGTTTATCCATGTCAGAAGCAGAGAAAATGGACCAACTTTAGACATGGTAGCCATGATAGATGTCATGTGACATCTGCACAGGAGAAGGTAACATCTCCTGATGGAAAATGGAGCCATAGAGCTTATTATACTCATTAGTCAAAAGTCCTTGTATCTGTTTTAGTTTGCTATTTGCTGCCGTAACAAATGACCACAACTTTACTGACTGAGAGGAATGCAAATCTATTTTCTTAGACTCTGTAGGTTAGACGTCCAGTGCTAAATCAAGTTGTCCTTGATTCCTGCATTCCTTTCTGGAGGTTCCAGGGGAGAATCCGCTTCCTGCTCATTCAGGTTGTTGACAGAATTAAGTTTCTTGGCGGTTATAGGATCAAAGTCTACTTTGCTGGCTGTCAGCTGAGGGCAGTTCGCAGCCTCTAGAGGCTGCAGCATTCTGTGTCTCCCAGCCCTCTTCCTCCGTCTCCAAAGCCAGCCTCTACAGATGAGCCCTGTTCACGTCCTGTTTCTTTGACCCTGTCTTCTGTTCTCTTACACTATAGGAACCCATGTGATTCAACTGGGCCAACCTAGATAATCCAAGATAATCTCCCTATCGTAAAGTCAGCTGCTTTGCCACCTTAACTCCAGCGCCACTGTAATTCTCCTTTGCCATGTACAGTACCGCAGTCACAGGTTCCAGGGTTAGGATGCAAACACCTCTGGGGGGGCCATTATTCTGCCTACCGCATCCAGTGAACTGGAATTCCATTGGGGTTTTGACAGGTCATTTTTCCTTACCTTTTATTTCCTCATTGAAAAAGTTAAGTGACCTACCACATAGGATATGTGACATTTATGGAGTACTTGCTGGGAGCTTGGCCCTGGGTGCTAACCTCTTTGCTCAGGAAGAGTCTGTGAAGCAGGTTCTATTATTTGTTGTTCAGTCGCTCAGTCATGTCCGACTCTTTGTGACCCAGTGGACTACAGCATGTCAGGCTTCCCTGTCCTTCACCATCTTCCAGAGTTTGCTCAAACTCATGTCCATTGAAATGGTGATGCCATCCAACCATCTCATCCTGTGTCATCTTCTCCTTTTGCCTTCAATCTTTCCCAGCATCAGGATCTTTTCCATTGAGTCAGCTCTGCATCAGGTAGCCAACGTATTGGAGCTTCAGCTTCAGCATCCATCCTTGCAATGGGTGTTCAGGATTGATTTCTTAGGATTGACTGGTTTGATCATCTTGCTGGCCAAGGGACTCTCAAGAGTCTTCTCCAACACCACGGTTCAAAAGCATCAATTCTTTGGCACTCAGCGTTCTTGATGGTCGTCCAACTCTCATATCCATACATAATTTCTGGAAAAACCATAACTTTGATTATATGGACCTTTGTTAGCAAAGTCATGTCTCTGCTTTTAATATGCTGTCTAGGTTTGTCATAGCTTTTCTTCCAAGAAGCAAGCATCTTTTAATTTCATGGCTGCAGTCACTCTCTGCAGTGATTTTGGAGCCCAAGAAAATAAAGTCTGCCACTGTTTCCATTTTTTCCCCATCTGTTGGCCATGAAGTGATGAAAGGTTGTTGTTGAATTATGACGCCAGGATTTTTGGCCCCCGGAGGAGAAGAATTTAATCTGGGGCCAGAGACGAGGCTTGATCGCTCAGAGCTTTTGTGTAACGAAGTTTTATTAAAGTATAAAGGAGATAGAGAAAGCTTCTGACATAGGCATCAGAAGAGGGCAGAAAGAGTACCCCCCTGCTAGTCTTTAGCTGGTTGTTATATAGTCACCAGCAGTCTGTTAATGAAAGAAAGGAATATCTCAAAACTTAGAATGGCACCAGGCCCCTCACCCATAGGATGTATTTTGGGATAATCTTGGCTCTAAGTGGTTCATCTTGGGCCATAAAAGGATTAACTTGCATCTTGAAGAAGGGCAGAGCACCATACAAATAGTGCATACAAAATCACATAGATTAGAGGAAGGAGTATAACATACTGGTTTATCAAGTAGGTTCTGAGCCCAAAAGGCAGAACCGACTTGAAGACAGAGTTTGGGGTAAATGCATAGTACATTAGCATAGCTTAAGAAAAACATTTTTATAAGAAAAAGGCAATGGTTAACTTCAAGTGAAACCAAGTGTCATTATGGCAACACAGAATTTTAAGAGAAACCTTTTAAATTTGTATAGAGAAGGACAAAAAAAAATCACTAGTTTGTTTTTTTTCTGCTGCTTAAGGGAGATAAAAATGTCTGACACTTGCAGGCTATTTCCTCTATTTGGAGACCCCTGGCCTTTCTGCTTATTACCCTCTCATTCCCCCCCTTTTTTTAGGAGAATTATGTTGCCTAGGGAAAAGGGGCATCGTTTTCATTCCATAACTGCTTCTGAGCTAAGAAGGGGCGTTGTCCCTAAATTGACGAGGCAACATATTCTCCTAATCTTCATATTGAGGATATCTGATCCAGGGGCCCCAAATAGTAGTTGGAGGTGTTATGCACCGAGCCTGTATCTCCAAACCGACCGAGAGAGCAAGTCCACCACAGTAATGCAAAGGCAAGAAGGGAGTTTATTTCTAGCGCGCTAGGGCCCAAGTCTCATCCAGCACAGTGGAATCCAACAAGAGCCCCAAACAAAGGAGTATGGCGGCTTATATACAGGCAGTTCTTTGTCTCAGTTACAGGAGTAGCTGGCGTTACCTGATTGGCCAGGCAGGATGAGTGCATGTCCTGCCTCTTTCTGGTTGGTGTGTGCGGGGAAGTCTTCCTAATTTGGTCAAGGAATGTTCTGTTAAGGAAACATGACTCAGGTCCTAGAGCCCATCGTTTGGTCCCTAACAGGAGGCAGCTGCAGCGGTAGCAGGAGTTTGAGCAACCATTTGTGACTTGAAAGCTTTCATGCGGCTAGAAACAAATCCAGTTATACAGTTGCAGATGTAGGGAGCAAACAGTAAAAACAAAACAATCAGAATTATTGTAATTAAGATAGTTGTCGACCATGGGGAACTAGTTAACATCTCTCAAAGTGAGGCAATTGAGGCTTCAGGAGTATCCATGGCCTCAATTATCTGGTTCATGTGTTTAGTAAAATGAGTAACATTTGTGTTTATATCAGGTATATACGTACAGCATTGGGTATGAATAATAGCACACATTCTTCCTTGTGCAGCTGTCAGAATATCTAAAGCCAATCTGTTCTGTAAAACCACCTTTTTAATTTGTGTTTGTTCAGCATTAAGAGCTGAAATAGCCTTTTGAGAATCTTGTAATGTCTGTTGAGTAAAATTAGTCAAAGCATCTATTTGTAGCATAACATCTGTAGTTCCCAAAGAGGGAACAAAAACTGCAGCCAAATAATTATACCAGTGAAATACAGACCTTGCCCACCGAGTTTTAAGGTGGGGTAAATTAAGCAGGCTTTTCTGGGAGCTCTGAAAATATAAAGCCAGGAGTAAAGGCTAGACCCAGGGTGCATCTCCCTATCCAACCAGGGGGAAGCCATGCCCATACGTAAGAGCCACATATCCAATAAGTCCCGTTTGGAGTAAGCCAGCGTGACTGAGATATCCAGTCCCAATTAGTGCCTGGCCAGACAGAGAGAACCTGAACTGGGGTTGGAAAACACAGGAATGATTACGTTGTATCTTTCCTGAGGCAAAAATCCCAATTGTTTCCAATCATTGTAATTAAGTTGTTGGCTAACTTTTGGGGATGGCTCTGTTTGTTCCCAGCATATAGGGGCAGTAGATATTAAACGCCCTTTTTCAGCAGTTAGCTGTATAACCTCATCCCATATTTGATAAACGTCAGGTGAAAAACCATTAGATCTAGACCTATTTGCCTTATGTGTAGCAAAATAGTCATTGAACCGAGACAATGTATAATCAAAATTAAAAGTTACATTATGTCTATAGTTAAAGTACAAAGTGCTGCACCAGTCCATTTTAGGGTTGGTAGATGTCATCAGATGAAGGAGAGGCATCGCATGTAATTGTTGTCGAAGGTATTTACACACTTGGACAAAGTCTTTTCCTTGAAGTGGAGATGTCCACCACAGCAAGCCTTCCACTGATGAAGAGGGGAGTGCTTCACAGACCCAGCAGTTAGACCGATTGTGGAACACAGCATACGAGTGAGCCCAGGACAGGTAGGCATTGTCTTGAGGATCAAACGGCACACTCAGGATATTTGGAGTGAGCAGAAGTAAGCTCACATAGGTTATCAGGCCCATCTGAAAAGTACAAAGTCAGAGCATAGAAAATAAAGACATAAAAAGATGTCACTTAGTTTTGGTCAGGGTGTCACCTCTTAACTCGAGTGTGATGTACCCACGAATCAATTTCTGGCACTTTGACAGCTGTGGGAGAAGAAAGAATAACCTGGTAAGGGCCTTCCCAAAGGGGCTCAAAGGATGGGCCCCCAGATCTCAAAGTTTTTATGACGACCTCAGTTCCTGGCTCAAATAGAGGCTTGCTTGACTCAGAGGCGGGGTCAGGAGTCGTCTTCCGGAGTTCTGTTAATGCCTGTTGAAAAGCTGAGAGCTGAGTTACATAACTAGTTAATTTTAAGGCTTTAGGGTCTATAACAATGTCTGTGCATAAGAAAGGCCTTTTATAAATACATTTAAAGGGGGACAGTCCCTCCTTTTTGGGGGCAGTTTGAACCCTCATTAAAGCTATGGGTAGGACTTTAATCCAGTTGTCCTGCATCTCTTGAGTTAATTTGTGCAGATGTCTTTTGATAATGTCATTAGCTTTTTTAACCTTTTCTGAGGATTGACGTCTCTAGGAACAGTGTAAGTGATATTTTATTCCTAGAGCTTTAGATACCCCCTGAGTTACAGCAGCTTTAAAGGCAGAGCCATTGTCACTCTGAAGGCTCCATGGCAGCCCAAACCTGGGGATAATTTTATGGATTAAAATCTTTATAACCTCCTTAGCCTGTTTACTATGACAGGGAAAAACCTCAATCCATCCAGTAAAAGTATCTACCCAAACCTGTAAGCAAGAATATCTGTTAGCTTTTGGCATATGAGTAAAATCAATTTCCCAGTCCTCTCCAGGATACTTTCCACTTTTTTGTAATCTAGATTTGGCTAGCTTTTTAGTCTTTGGGTTATTTTTTTGACAAACCTCACACCTTTTGATAATATTTTTTAAAGTTTTTATTACATTTCTACCTTCAAACAAACGAGAAGCCATTTGGTAAGTACTCTCTGCACCCAAATGAAAACCCTGATGTAAACCCTTAAGAATTTTTTATTGAGCATTTTCAGGAATTATTAATCGTCTATCCTTAGACTGTAACCATCTTTTATCAGTAATCTGTGCTCTTCTTTTTTTATATTTTTTAAATTTTTTCTCAGTATATTGTGGTTTTTCCTGTTCCACAGCACCTGGCGTCTGCAGTGAAGGGGTTTCTTAAAGTGCCGCTTTTCTGGGTTGATAGTCAGCCAGCTGATTACCTTCGGCTACTTTACTCCCATCTCTGCTGTGCCCTTTGTAATGCATAACAGCTACTTTTTTAGGACAATATATAGCAGTTAAAAGTCTCTCGATCTCTCTGAAATGCTTAATAGGTTTACCTGTTGCTGTTTTAAACTGTCTTTTTTTTTTTTTCCATATTGTAGCATGAGCATGTAAAGTCAAATAAGCATACTTAGAATCTGTGTAGATATTTACCCGCTGCCCTTTGTTTAACTCTAGAGCTTGGGTCAGAGCCACAAGCTCCGCTAACTGAGCAGTGGTTCCCTGGGGGAGAGATTTTGCTTTTAAAACCTGTTCAGCAGTCACCACGGCATAACCTGCTTTACGCTTTTTATCCTGAACAAAAGAACTGCCATCTGTAAATATTTCCAGGTCAGGATTGTCTAATGGGGTATCTATTAGATTTTCCCGAGCTGTATAGTTTAAAGTTAGGAATTGAGAACAATCGTGATCAGGTGTTTCATTTTCCTTCTTAGGAAGGAAAGTGGCAGCATTTAAATTTCCACAAACTTTAAGCTTAGTTACTTTTTAACAACAGTGACTGATATTTAACAAGCCTACTGTCTGTCATCCAAATATTAACCTTTGAATTTAAGATTCCACTCACATCATGAGAAGTCAGTACAGTAAGGTTTTGTCCATTAATTATTTTTAAAGCTTCAGGTGCTAATAAACCCGCTGCCCCAATTACTCTTAGGCAGTGGGGCATCCACGTGAAATTACATCTAATTTTCTGCTTAAATAAGCAATAGGTTGCTGGTGAGGCCCTCAGGGTTGTGTCAAAACTCCCAAGGCCATACCTTTTTTTTCGGTGACAAACAAATTAAATTTTGGCCCTGTGGGCAAGCTCAGATGACCATTATATACTGCGGGCAGGAATCCCTCAGAAGAAATGGAGTAGCCATCATGGTCAACAAAAGAGTCCGAAATGCAGTACTTGAATGCAGTCTCAAAAACGACAGAATGATCTCTGTTCGTCTCCAAGGCAAACCATTCAATATCACAGTTATCCAAGTCTATGCCCCAACCAGTAATGCTGAAGAAGCTGAAGTTGAACAGTTTTATGAAGACCTACAAGACCTTTTAGAACTAACACCCAAAAAAGATGTCGTTTTCATTATAGGGGACTGGAATGCAAAAGTAGGAAGTCAAGAAACACCTGGAGTAACAGGCAAATTTGGCCTTGGAGTAAAGAATGAAGCAGGGCAAAGGCTAATAGAGTTTTGCCAAGAAAACGCACTGGTCATAGCAAACACCCTCTTCCAACAACACAAGAGAAGATTCTACACATGGACATCACCAGATGGTCAACACCGAAATCAGACTGATTATATTCTTTGCAGCCAAAGATGGAGAAGCTCTATACAGTCAACAAAAACAAGACCAGGAACTGACTGTGGCTCAGATCATGAACTCCTTATTACCAAATTCAGACTGAAATTGAAGGAAGTAGGGAAAACCGTTAGACCATTCAGGTATGACCTAAATCAAATCCCTTATGATTATACAGTGGAAGTGAGAAATAGATTTAAGGGCCTAGATCTGATAGATAGAGTGCCTGATGAACTATGGATGGAGGTTCATGACATTGTACAGGAGACAGGGATCAAGACCATCCCCATGGAAAAGAAATGCAAAAAAGCAAAATGGCTGTCTGGGGAGGCTTTACAAATAGCTGTGAAAAGGAGAGAGGCAAAAAGCAAAGGAGAAAAGGAAAGATATAAGCATCTGAACACAAAGTTCCAAAGAATAGCAAGAAGAGATAAGAAAGCCTTCTTCAGCGGTCAATGCAAAGAAACAGAGGAAAACAACAGAATGGGAAAGACTAGAGATCTCTTCAAGAAAATTAGAGATACCAAGGGAACATTTCATGCAAAGATGGGCTCGATAAAGGACAGAGATGGTATGGACCTAACAGAAGCAGAAGATATTAAGAAGAGGTGGCAAGAATACGTGGAAGAACTGTACAAAAAAGATCTTCATGACCCAGATAATCATGATGACGTGATTACTCATCTAAAGCCAGACATCCTGGAATGTGAAGTCAAGTGGGCCTTAGAAAGCATCACTACGAACAAAGCTAGTGGAGGTGATGGCATTCCAGTTGAGCTGTTTCAAATCCTGAAAGGTGATGCTGTGAAAGTGCTGTACTCAATATGCCAGCAAATTTGGAAAACTCAGCAGTGGCCACAGGACTGGAAAAGGTCAGTTTTCATTCCAATCCCAAAGAAAGGCAACAACAAAGAATGCTCAAACTACCGCACAGTTGCACTCATCTCACATGCTAGTAAAGTAATGCTCAAAATTCTCCAAGCCAGGCTTCAGCAATACGTGAACCGTGAACTCCCTGATGTTCAAGCTGGTTTTAGAAAAGGCAGAGGAACCAGAGATCAAATTGCCAACATCCGCTGAATCATGGAAAAAGCAAGAGAGTTCCAGAAAAACATCTATTTCTGCTTTATTGACTATGCCAAAGCCTTTGACTGTGTGGATCACAATAAACTGTGGAAAATTCTGAAAGAGATGGGAATACCAGACCACCTGACCTGCCTCTTGAGAAATGTGTATGTAGGTCAGGAAACAACAGTTAGAACTGGACATGGAACAACAGACTGGTTCCAAATAGGGAAAGGAGTACGTCAAGGCTGTATATTGTTACCCTGCTTATTTAACTTCTATGCAGAGTACATCATGAGAAACGTTGGACTGGAAGAAGCACAAGCTGGAATCAAGATTGCCAGGAGAAATATCAATAACCTCAGATATGCAGATGACACCACCCTTATGGCAGAAAGTGAAGAGAAGCTGAAGAGCCTCTTGATCAAAGTGAAAGAGGACTTAAAGCTCAACATTCAGAAAACTAAGATCATGGCATCCGGTCTATCACTTCATGGGAAATAGATGGGGAAACAGTGGAAACAGTGTCAGACTTTATTTTGGGGGGCTCCAAAATCACCGCAGATGGTGACTGCAGCCATGAAATTAAAAGACGCTTACTCCTTGGAAGAAAAGTTATGACCAACCTAGATAGCATATTCAAAAGCAGAGACATTACTTTGCCGATTAAGGTCCGTCTAGTCAAGGCTATGGTTTTTCCTGTGGTCATGTATGGATGTGAGAGTTGGACTGTGAAGAAGGCTGAGCGCTGAATAATTGATGCTTTTGAACTGTGGTGTTGGAGAAGACTCTTGAGAGTCCCTTGGACTGTAAGGAGATCCAACCAGTCCATTCTGAAGGAGATCAACCCTGGGATTTCTTTGGAAGGAATGATGCTAAAGCTGAAACTCCAGTACTTTGGCCACCTCATGTGAAGAGTTGACTCATTGGAAAAGACTCTGATGCTGGGAGGGATTGGGGGCAGTAGGAGAAAGTGACGACCGAGGATGAGATGGCTGGATGGCATCACGGAGTCGATGGACAGGAGTCTGAGTGAACTCCGGGAGATGGTGATGGACAGGGAGTCCTGGCGTGCTGCGATTCATGGGGTCGCAAAGAGTCGGACACGACTGAGCGACTGAACTGAAAAGCCTTTTGAGTTTCTGGTGACCAAACCAGTTTGTCAGTTTGGGCCTCTGAGTTTCAGCTATAAGTTTATATAAAGGCCGGGCAAGTTCCCCATAACCCGGAATCCAAATGCGACAGTAACCTGTGATTCCCAAAAATCCTCTCAATTGTGTTAAAGTCATAGGTAGGGGATGATTTAGTATAGGCTTAGTTTTCTCAGGGCCTATAGCCCTAGTCCCTTTTGATATGATTAGGCCCAGATTGTTGACAAAGCTGAGCCTTTTCTCTTGATGCCTTGTAACCACAGCCTGCCAGAAAGTTTTAGAAATCTTCTGAGGCTCCCGAACAAGCTTCTTCTGTCTCAGCACAGAGCAAAATATCATCTACATATTGTAACACCACCGCTTCAGAGCTATTAAAGTTTTGGAGATCCCGGGACAAATTTTGTCCAAATAAGTGAGGACCGTCACGAAATCCCTGGGGCAAAACTGTCCAGGTTAACTGAGAAGCTGGCTGCGTAGGGTCTTCAAAGGCAAATAGAAATTGACTTTTCTCTGCCAAAGGCACTGAATAGAAGGCATCTTTTAAATCAATTACTGAGAAATATTTGGCTCCTTCAGGAATTTTAGACAATAGAGTATAAGGATTAGGCACCACGGGGTGTAAAGGAACTACAGCCTCATTTATTATATGTAAATCTTGAACTAGTCTCTATTTACCATTTGATTTTTTTATATCCAAAATAGGAGTGTTGCAAGGACTGTTACAGGGAATTAATAGTCCCTATTCCTTTAAATTTTCGATGATGGGTTTTAACCCTTCCTTAACCTCAGGTTTTAGAGGATACTGCTTCTTATGTGGAAATAAGTGTGGGTCTTTGAGCTTGACAACTACAGGAATAGCATTTTGCGCTCGACCCACAGATTTTTTATCAGCCCGTACTCTAGGATTTACATTTTGTTCAACTAGAGGGAGAGAAAGGGAGGGCTCCATATTCATAAAAACAGAGGCATGGACCTTGCTTAGTATATCCCTCCCCAAAAGGGGTGAGGGAGATTTTGGCACAATCAGAAACTCGTGTGAAAATAGCACAGAATCCCAGTTGCAAGATAAAGAATAACTGAAATAATACCTTTTGGCTTGTCTAGACAGTCCCATTACAGAAGTGAATCGGGAAGAAAGTGGGCCAGGGGCTTCGGTAAGCACAGAGTAAGTTGTCCCAGTATCTAAAAGGAAATCGACGGATTGGCCCCCCACAATTATTAATACCCGGGGTTCCTCAGGTGTAATTAGGACGGGAGCTTGTGTGGGGATCCCCGGGCACCTTCAGTCCTGATTGTCTTGAGAGTCCAACCCTGGAGACCTACGCCTCTGAGGGCAGTCTCTCTTCCAGTGTGGTCCTTTGCAGACTGGACATGGAGCCGGGGGTGGGGGTGGGGGGGTAGGGGGCGGCTTAGATGCCTGAGGGCAATCCCGCTTGAGGTGCCCCTCCTTTCCACAGTAATAGCAAGCCCATCCCTTTTCACCTGGGTCCCTCTGGGCATTTTTCTCAGGCTGCTTAAGACCGTTTTTCATAGCCACTGCGAAGGCTTCCGCCTTTTCCTTTGTCTTTTTTTGCCTTTTTTTCCCCTCATATTCCCAGCCAGTTGTAACAGAGTGTCTAAAGACTGATTTGGTCCATACGCCTGTTTTTGTAGCTTATAGTGGATATCTGGAGCCAACTGAGTGAGAAATCTTATCTTTTAAGATCACTTTTCCTTCTTCACTTTTGGGATCAATCTCAGTGAATCTGTGAAGAGCTTCTCTTAGTCTATCTAGGAATTTACCAGGAGCTTCTTTCTCCTCCTGTTCTATGTCTGCCAATTTACTATAGTTTAAAGGCTTAGAACACGCCTGCCTGAGTCCTTCAAGAATGCATCTGACAACATGACTCTGATCCCATCTTCCTTTAGCTGTGTTGTAGTCCCAGTCTGGTTCTATAATTGGGACCACCTGATTCCCAGTGGGGAGGGCTGCTATCTCGTCCTCCCTCTTCCCTACTGATTTATTACCAAGCCATTCATCTCCATAAGCAACCGCTTTTCCCAAAACTCGAGTCTTTGAGTTGGGAGTCAGCGTTTGTCCCAAGATATACATCACATCTTTTCAAGTAAGGTCATAAAGCAGAGTAACACCTTTAAAAGCTCTAATACATTTTTTTGGGTCCTCTAAATAGTCTCCCAGATCCTCCTTGATTCTTTGTATTTCTTGATAAGAAAAAGGCTTATTAACGCTCATAGACTGATTATTTCTCCCAGTGGGTGTTTTATAAAGAGGCAACAGCTTGTGTGGCTGTTTCTCAGTCTCTCTGGCTGTTCTGCGCATATGATCCCAGGGATAGACTGGAGAAACCTGTTTTTCTTTTTTTCTTTGTCTCCTGTCCATCTCATCTCTAACTTTGATGGTCTGAGTTTTTACTGAAACCAGAGTAGTCTGAGGTCATACTGGGACAGGAGTTGTTTGGACCTCCACGTAGGCAGTTTGAATCTCAGTTTGGGTTTCCATTGAGACCAAAGCAGTTTGAATCTCAGTTTGGATTTTCACTGAGACCAAAGCAGTTTGAATCTCAGTTTGGGTTTTCACTGAGACCAAAGCAGCCGTTCTAAGGGGGGTTTTCTGGCTTTCAGTTAGCTCAGCTTGGAGCCCTTGGCACGGGGGCAAAGTAGCAGGACAGGAGGGAGCTGAACGTTTCACGCCCAAATCTATACCCTTAGGACATAGGTCTGGCATATTTCGCAGAGAGAAAAAGGGCAACACATATGCTACTTCTACCCATTTCCCTTGTTCCTTACAGAACCGGTCTAATTGTAAAACAGTATTATGCTTAAGAGACCCTCCAACTGGCCACCGTTCGCCGTCCTCCAATGGATACCGTGGCCATGCAGTATCACATAGGAAGACCAGGTGTGTCTTCTTTAAGCCCTGGGGATCAAATCTATCCCAGTTTTTCAGGATACAGTTCAAAGGAGTGAGGCTGGAATTGTTAGCTCCCATCTGGAAGAGAGAAAAAAAGCGACCAGCGCCATTTTTCTACCGGAGGCGTCCCTCCCTGCTCTAGATGGGGGTGTAGACAGACTTTACACCAAAAGCTTTTCCTTTCTGGTCGGACTTAGTCTGTCCCTTACCGACGCAGGCGCCGTCTCAACCCTCCCGGTTCTACCACCGAGATGGGGTGGGGATATACCAGGGGTAGACCTGATAGCATCTCTACCTGACGTCTAGCTCTTCACCTTTAACCTTGTTTGCCTCTGATGCCACCCGGGGTGCAATCAGAGTAACCTTCCAGAATGCCTCCCAATGCTAAGACCGCTGGGGGAAACATTTGTCACCTGAGTGCCTGTGCATGACCCTGAGTATATTCCTGACCACAATAAGACTGATATGAACATAAAGCTGGGATGTTCTTTTCAAGCATCACCACACCAGTATAAGAGCCTCCTCTGGTCCACTAAGAGCCAGCGTTACCAAAGGGAAAAAAACCCATTGCCTTCCCAATCTGAGTAACCTTTAACCTCTGAGATGTTCTTGGGGCTAAAGCTCCATCTAGCTTCCAAACTTTCGATTCCTAGCGAGGCTAGGCGCTTTCTTGACTACCAATCCAAGTTTGGGACCTAAGCCACAGTACACAATAACAGTATAGATCACAAGTCCCTTGAAAGTCTATGATCCGATAGATTAGGTTAGTACTTCTGATTCCCAAGGAGTTATGAAATGGTCAAAGAGATCGAAAAGTTTGACCGAGAAAGGAGAGTTTGGTCCACACGCTTTGCCCATTTCTGGTCGGTTCCCAAAGGAGACGTTGGGTGTCTCTTGGCCTTGGCAGGTCGGTAGAAACCCCCGACAGGTTTCTGCCATAAGCCGTATGAGATCACCGTGGAACCGCAGAGCAGGGCTCTTCACTTGCTTTGCGCAGGGCATGTCATTTATTCACACAAGCACACTGTAGAGTTAGTAAAGCACAGCAGAAAACGTGTTCGCTAAGAGAACAAAGAACTAGAGCTCCAAGCATCCTTACCTTGTCCTGAAGGGTCCCGGACGAGCCCCCAAGATGAAAGGTTGTTGTTGAATTATGACGCTGGGATTTTTGGCCCCCGGAGGAGAAGAATTTAATCCGGGGCCAGAGACGAGGCTTGATCGCTCAGAGCTTTTGTGTAACGAAGTTTTATTAAAGTATAAAGGAGATAGAGAAAGCTTCTGACATAGGCATCAGAAGGGGGCAGAAAGAGTAACCCCCTGCTAGTCTTTAGCTGGTTGTTATATAGTCACCAGCAGTCTGTTAATGAAAGAAAGGAATATCTCAAAACTTAGAATGGCACCAGGCCCCTCACCCATAGGATGTATTTTGGGATAATCTTGGCTCTAAGTGGTTCATCTTGGGCCATAAAAGGATTAACTTGCATCTTGAAGAAGGGCAGAGCACCGTACAAATAGTGCATACAAAATTACATAGATTAGAGGAAGGAGTATAACATACTGGTTTATCAAGTAGGTTCTGAGCCCAAAAGGCAGAACCGACTTGAAGACAGTTTGGGGTAAATGCATAGTACATTAGCATAGCTTAAGAAAAACATTTTTATAAGAAAAAGGCAATGGTTAACTTCAAGTGAAACCAAGTGTCATTATGGCAACACAGAATTTTAAGAGAAACCTCCTTTTAAATTTGTATAGAGAAGGAAAAAATATCGCTAGTTTGTTTTTTTTCTGCCGCTTAAGGGAGATAAAAATGTCTGACACTTGCAGGCTATTTCCTCTATTTGGAGACCCCTGGCCTTTCTGCCTGTTACCCTCTCAGATGCCATGATCTTAGTTTTCTGAAAATTGAGTTTTAAGCCAGCTATTATTATCCCCATGTTATAACTGAGAAAACTGCATTTTGGAGAAGTTAAGTAATTGATCAAAATGATTCAGCTAGTGAAGGGCTCAGACATTTCAGTGGGTTACTATACCTTAAAGGTTTAGCTACAAATACCCCTTTATATGGCAATACATAGAAATAAATATTTTGATTAAGTCCTGTAGCCCTTTGCAGTCTAATATGGCAGACACCAGCTATGGACTACATGAAGTGTAGCTGATCAGCACTGAGGTGTGCTATAAGGGCAAATTCACACCAAATTTGAAGACATGGTCTAAATTAAAAAGATTGTAAACTATCTCAGGATTTTAACATTGATTGATGTTATATTGATTACATGTTGCAATAATAGTATAATATTTTTTAGATGTGTTGGGTTAAAGTGCATTAATCACTTAAAAAGAACAGTGAAACCCAATATGTATTAAAATTAGATTATAAGGAGAATGATTGCATTGTAAAATATTTTAAATAAAACCGTCTGGAGATGCAAAAAAAAATTGATTTCTGGCTTGTGCTAAGTCACAAACTGTCTTTTGAAGTCAGAATATTGTTTTTGCTGAAATCATGATTCCTGCCAAGAGAGATCTGATTTGTAATAGCGTGGATGGGCTCACTATTTCATTAGTGAGATATTTGACTGTCATGTTTTATTATACTATAAGTAATATGTAATCAAACAAGAAAAATTTCCTAGCAACAGAGTTGTTTTCTTCAACCAGAAGAATGTTTTTATGTGCTCATTTTTTTAATGTCCAAAAGATTAAAAAGCTTATGAACTTAGCATTTTATATTTTTGAGATCGAGTTGCTGGCAAATACCCATAGTAGAATATATAATATATCACTGAAAGTACTTGGCAAGCATTATGTTAAGGTAATTCAAACCTGAAATACATTTAACTAGGTAGAGAACCACATGATTTTTATGACACACCCAGTTGTTGGACATGGTTATCTCACTTATCTTCAGAAGCTTGTTTTTATCTCTTCATTAATTACATGCCCAAACTTTTTTTAAACACTCATCAGATTTCTAGGTTCTACCTCATTCCATTTGTTTATTCAACAAATGTTTGAATGCTCTGTGCTAAGAGGTCCTAGGGATATTGTGCCCTTGTGAAACATATATTAGTGAAGAATTCAAACATGAATGAAAGAATTCCACAAATCAGGAAGTGCATGGGTGCTATGAATGTGAATAAAGATTCTCATCTGAATAGAAGGGCAAAGGACAGAGGAAAGCCTTGATCTGAAGGACCAATAGCATTTAGCCAGGTAAAAATTGGGAGTGACCAGTCTAGGTCAAAGGATTTATTTTGTAAAGGTCTTATCCCAGGAAGGAGCTTGGCAAGTTGGAAGAGCAACAGCAAGAAGGCCTCTGGTGTGTGCATGACTGTGTGAGAAAGAGGCTGTGGAGGAATAGAGTAAGACACACAGGCACTGAGTCCTGTAGATTGAGAGCAGCAAGTGGACCTGGGTATTATCTGATGATCCACCAAGCAATCTTGCTTTATTCCCCAGAACTCCATCATCAAGTGGTTGTGGTCTGTAGATACAGTGGTCATATAATTTGTCGTCCAAAACAGGATACTCTTAGGAGTGAAAGGGGACACTTATTAATTATACTGAAACAGAGGGTATAAACCAGTATGGATAACTTGAGCAAACCAGAATGTATGATTACTGTGCTTAGAGATAGGTTCTTAGCCCCTGCAGTCAGCCTGACGTTGCCTAGAAGCCATGCTCTGAAATTATAGGGTTAGGCGTTTGTTCCTGCTTTTTCGCTTTCCCCTCCTTCACTCATGGGTAACTCTGAGAGAAGACCACTAGGAGAACCTGCACCAAGTCGCCCACAGAATCACAGCCCCATTTTCACCCAAATGCAGCCTAGTGTTTTTCAGATTGCCACTCATGGGAGCTCAGTTCCTTGACGTACATCAGGTCTTATTAATGTGTTTTCAGAATTACAGTCTTAAGAACTTATGGGAAAGAAAGTAAAGTCTTAAACATGTAGCCCATGAATTTTTCCCTCTAGAACCTTTCCTTCATCACTTCTCATGGATGACATGACCTAATTATATGTTCTCAGATGACAGCCAGGCAGGATGGGTGTGGTCTGATTATAACCTCTTTCAGAATAAACGTGTTTTGTGATTTGACCCCTACAGTGAACGATATACAGAGTAGAGGACCTATAGGAAGTATTACCATATGTGTAAAACCTTTTTTTTTTAATGTTCCAATCATAGTGACTATTCTTTGTTTCTCTAAATTTTACTGCAGTTTAGTTGATTTACAATATTGTGATTTATAATATAGTTTCAGGTGTACAGCAAAGTGATTCAGTAACCTTCTTTAACAAGGACAATGACATGAAGTAGTGAAGAAATCTTTTCACTGTTGATTGGATGTTTTATCAAATCAGCTATTGGCCAAATCTGTGTAGTGAGGATTAATGGAGTTTTATTTCCTCCTCTCCTCTGGGCCCGAGTCAATTTCTACAACAGAGCCCTCAGGGAGCCCTAGTAATACCTTTAGTTTATGAGAGACATGGGTCACTTTGCATCAGATAATATTCAAATAGTGAAGATGTGTACTTTGAAACAGTGCACTATTTCTTTAGAAGTTTTACTATTTCTTTTCAAACTGCATTAATATTCTTACTTTCTGTTTTACAAGTCAGAAAATGTGAAGAACTCACCTGGAAATAAGTAGAATACTCCATGCTCTTTCCATTTTAATCAGGTAAAGAACAAAAAAACTTTGTGGTTATTTCTAGCATTATTAGCACCAATTGAAATGACTTGTCTTTAATTAATTAGTTATAGCCATTTAAACTTTGTGTGGTGGAAACATAAGGGCCAGGATGATATTTTCATTTCATCTTTAATTTCTGGGCTTAAGTGCTATGACTTCTTTAATTGTGTTTGTTCCTGAGAAATACCTGGGTTTTTTAGACAAGCTAGAACTCGACAGTTGTGATTTGTCTACAAACCTATTTCAGACAATCATTTCTTAAGCTTATTTTTTTTTTCAGACAGCATTTCACTATAGTCAGCACACTTGTATTGACCTAATAATCATTCAATAAACATTTGCTGAATGCATGACTTTGGTAGAGACGCTCGAGATTATATAGAATAAGTGACATAGGGAATTCACAGGTGTAATTTTCTTTCCTTAAAGATTGAGTAACTGGAGGCTGGGCTTCCCAGGTGGTTCAGTGGTAAAGAATACACCTGCCAATGCAGACGATGCAGGAGATGTGGGTTCAGACCCTGGGCTGGGAAGATCCCCTGGAGGAGGAAATGGCCGCCCACTCCAGTACTCTTCCCTGGAAATCCCGTGGACAGAGGAGCCTATGGGGCTACAGTCCATAGGGTTGCAAAGAGTTGAACACGACTGAATTGACTTAGCACACACACATATGCACAATTATCAAATGAAAAAAAGAAGCTAGTATAATACATTTTTAGAGAGGATAATTACCAGAAAATACAGAAAAAGTTTAAGTATGTATCTTCAGGTAGTAAGATTATAGATGATTTTTATACTTTTTCTTCTATATAACTATGTATTTTTAAATTTTTGCAATGAATATGAATTTTCTTTTATAATAGATATTTGTTTTAAAAAAATCAGTGTTACATTTATCATAAGTCACGGCTACTGTTTAAAACTCATGAAAGCTCTGGGTTTGAGGTTTTTCTTTCTCACATTGTCCCAATATTTTTGAAAACCCAGAGAGTCATATAATCTTAGAATTTTAAAGCAGTATTTGGTATAACCCCCAGCCTCAAGCAAAATTCTCTGTAGCCCAGTATGTTCCCAGTTTTTACCTCCACTGATAGGAAAAGCACCCTACGGGGCAGCCATCTTTGGACAGTTCTAATTTTTAGGAAGCTGTTTCTTATACTAAGCAAAAATATGTCTCCTTATAACTCCTACACAGTGGTCTGATCTTGCTTTAGCAGTCACAGAAAATAAATTCAGATCCTCTTTCACATCCCAGCCCTTCACACAGAAACCCTAAGTCAGCATTTCTCACATTTTGTGATACAGATTACCTGGGAGATTGTTGAAAAGCAGAGGCTTAAGCCCCACCCCACAATTGGCATCTCTGGGGAGTGGGGCCAGATGTGCATCTGGGTGACTAGTGGGTAAGCAGCCAGGAAGTCACACATGTTTGTCAGAGATTTGACACTGGATATGATTATATTTCTCTCTGGGGACACTGAGTCACAGAATATAGGGAAACTGTGTGCACATTCATTTCATTTTTTCAAAAATGTTCCGAGCCAGAGTTCAGCTTATTGTATATACAACCTTGATTTCGTTTTTTTAAGTTGTTTATTGGAAATGTAGTTTTTAATTATAAAAGTGATGCATATTTGCTATAAAGAATTGTTTTTAGCTAAATGTTTTGAAAGCTTGTTTTGTCTTCCATTCCTTTCCCAGAGGTAATTTCTGTTAATAGTTTGTATATCATTCCAAACTTTTTTCTCACACACACACATCCAAATATGCTTTTGGGTTTTTGATAGAGTGAGATCATATTCTTTGTATTGTTTTGCAAGTACACCGAAAGCTCCATGCAGGCACATATTGCAATTTTATTATCACATCTAGAGAAATTAACACTAATTCCTTAATACCATTTAATATTCAGAGTATGCAGATTTCCCTGATCATCTCATTAATAACTTTTTACAGTTGTTTTGGTTGTTTGAGTCAGGATCATAACAAGATCTGCCCATTGCATTTGACTGATGAGTCTCTTAAGTCTCTTTCATTTTTTTTTTTACAAAGATATAAACTATGTTTTCAGATATTTTAAGTCCCTCTTAAGCTGTAATAGTTCTTCTCCCTCATTTTTCTCTTAGCATTTATTTGTTGAAAAACTGGGCTTATTTGTCTTTTAGAAATTTCCCATGTTCTGGCTGTGGCTGAGTGCATCCATTTAGTGTCATTCTGTTTTATCTCTTGGTTCCTCTCATCTCTGCCTTTCCCATAAACTGACTGTTGGATTTGAAGGCTTAATCAGATTTAGGTTCAATTTTTTGGTAAGAATACTTTGCAGACCCTGCTATGTTTAGCTATGCTGAATGAATTAACTTGCTTTTTTGAAATTAATTTTTATTGGAGTATAGTTGCTCTACAATGTTGCCTTAGTTTCTGCTATACAACATAGTGAATCAGCTATCAATGACAGGACTTCCCTGGTAGCTCAGATGGTAAAGAATCTGCCTGCAATGCAGGAGACCCAGGTTCGATCCCTGGGTCAGGAAGATCTCCTGGAGAAGGGAATGGCAACCCAATCCAGTATTCTTGCCTGGAGGTCACCACAGAGCACTGAGTAGAGTTCTCTGTGCTATACAGTAGGTTCTCATTAGTTATCTATTTTATACATTAATTTGCCTTTTTTTTGGTCACTTAATATATTGTGTACATCTTTCCCTGTTGGTGTTTGAAATTTTTTTTTAACAATGCAGTAAATCTATTGAATTCTTAGAGAAGTTCAAAACAGATTAATAAACTGAGATAGAAAAGGTAAGCTAGTAGTTTACATGTTTAAAAATGTTTAGCTTTATTTTAAAAGATCAAGGAAGTAGTCATTGGCCTCTAAAATTGTTATAAATCTCTAATTACTAAGTAGATTCATTACGTATTAGGAGAAAGGCAATCTGAAGAAGAGTTGGCTTGTCTTTACTGTATCTTTAGATTTGATGTGTATTTCATTCCAGAAAAGAATGATGGGGTGATGTGAGGAAAGGTATGTGTCGGACTTGCTATGATATCATCATGCTCTCCCCCAGCAGATGGATGGAAATATAGTTGTTTCATTTTTAGAAGGGGAGGAATGTAGTGTGTGCTGTGCCATTTAAGCAGTTATTTTTTATTTATTCATCCATCCATCTGGTTAATTTATCTCAGATATACAGCCAGTCAAGAATCTGCATATAGTATTGGAAATAAAAGATAAACCAAAATCCTTTCTGGTTTTTAGTGTACTCATTTATAAAATGGGAATAAGTACAGTCTTTACCAGCTCATTGTGATGTCATATAATGGTAATATATGTATTTTATATGACTTTCTCTATTTAAACCTAAGAAATTTTAAAAATGCAAACTCTTAGAGCTGTTTTTTTTTTCCTGGGAGGACACTGTATTTATGTTTTTCTTTTTCTTTTAGTTATAGGTAAACATTGGAAACTCCATATGGTAAACCAGTATTTCTACAGAAAAATGGCAGAGAAGTCAGTATTGAATGTAATAAATTGGCATTCTTCTTCTGGAAAAACTATCCTAGGCCTCTTTGTTATCTTGGGTGATGCCATACTCCAACTGGACTAATCTGAAATTCTTCCACCTAGAGATAATGTATAAGCCTTAGAACTCCTCGTTCTCATGTTGCTATTTATGTACATAATTAAAGATCTAAGTTAAAAAAAATTGTCCTTTTTTTTCCTGATATTGTTTGAGTGACAGTTTAAGTGTACCTGATGTCCTTTCCCTGTGTGTATATATGGTATGTGTCTGAGTGTACATGTATGTGTGTGCATCTTGTGTGTGTGTGTGTGTGTGTGTGTGTGTGTGTGTGTGTGAAGGAAAACCAACCACTTTTCTTAGCATCAGCTGGCAGTCTCCAAAGGTTTCATTAAGAAGAGTGACTCTAGGGGACATAGGTTCGATCCCTGTTCAGGGAACTGAGATCCCACATGCTGTGGAGCAACTAAGCCTGTGAGCCACACCTGTAGAGTTCATGTGCTCTGGAGCCTGCTCAGCACAACTAGAGAGAAGCCTGAGCACCATGAAGAGCCTGCACGCCACAGCTGAGACCCAATGTAGTCAAACATAGGTAAACAAACATTTTTTAAAAATAAAAAAAGAAGAGTGGCTCTGGAGCTGAGAGATCATGCTTCCATCGCCAGCCCAAGGAACAAAACTTCTAAGTAATAGTTTGCCTGAGCCTAATGAGAAGACATACAAAAGAAAACAATGACCCTGACTCCTTGTTTTATGCCATTGCCTCCCAGCTTGTATAGATCTTCCAGTTCTTGACTGCCAGTGGGAGACACAGAAAGGTGCTCCATGTGGAGCACCCACTCCAGTACTCTTGCCTGGAGAATCCCATGGACAGAGGAGCCTGGTAGGCTACAGTCCATGGGGTTACAAAGAGTTGGACATGACTGAGCGACTAACACTGGAACTTCACTTTCTACTTTTCAGAGTACCATTTTGTATCTTTCCTTTTTGGCTTATTTCCTTACCTCAGTGCATTTGTACTCTGTTTTTTTAAATCCTGAGTTAATATTCTCTATTTACAGTTACACTTTTTATTCTGTTTCTTATAGCCTTTTTTTTTCTTATAATAAGACTGACTCTTGGGGACTTCCTGGCAGACCAGTGGTTAAGACTCCATGCCTCTACTGCAGTGGGCTCAGGTTCAATCTCTAATCAAGGTACTAAGATCCCACATGCTGCACAGCATGGCCAAAAAACAAAGCAAGACTGACTCTCAATGCAATTTACCTGTAACTTAATCAGGGTAGTTCTGTTTGGATAACTTTAATGCTTTGGAGGAAGCTTTTCTAGCGTACAATGTGATCTAAGCTTCTCTGAAGAGACAAATGTGGCATGCTTTGTTCTGTGATAATATGTCCTAAGAAAGATTGCTGTGTCAAAAATCAAGAGTTAAAAGCAGTTGTTTCAGCGTAGGGGAAAAGAGACTAGTGATGTTAGAGAATGCCTTCATCAGTCTTATCACCTGTGTCACACCTAGGGACAAAGTTACAGTAATAGTAGTGGAAGAATCGAGGCCCGCTGGGTCAGCAGCTTTTGTGCTAAATGCAGGGCTGGATTCCAGCCCAGTGGTGGCCCATGTGATGCAGATGGATCAGTGGCATTCCCTAATGGATCAGTGGCATTATATCTAAATGGCCCCCCAAAAATTCAAAATGTATGTATAATGCCTGTGTTCACATATAAAGATAGAAAAATGCAACTTACTTGTGGTTAAATGGCAAATCTGTGACGTCACATCACATCACTTTGCCAACAAAGGTCTGTCTAGTCAAAGCTATGGTTTTTTCCAGTAGTCGAGTATGGATGTGAGAGTTGATCCATAAAGAAGGCTGAGCACTGAAGCATTGCTGCTTTTGTATTGTGATGCTGGAGAAGACTCTTCAGAGTCCCTTGGACAACACAAGGAGGTCAAACCAGTCAATCCTAAAGGAAATCAACCCTGAATATTAACTGGAAGGACTGAAGCTGAAGCTCCAGTACTTTGGCCACCTGATGCGAAGAGTCGACTCATTGGAAAAGACCCTGATGCTTGGCAAGATGGAAGGCAAAAGGAGAAGGGGGTGGCAGAGGATGAGATGGTTAGATAGCATTACCTACTCAATGGACATGGATTTGAGCAAACTCTGGGGGATAGTGGAGGACAGAGTAGCCTGGCGTGCTGCAGTCTATGGGATTGCAAAGAGTCAGACACGACTTGGTATATACAACAACAACAAAAATGACAGTTAAAATTAGGCCAAGTAATGAGAAATAATGATTTTCATTAGTTTGAAAATAAAATTCCGATACTTCTGTGGTGGTCCAGTGGCTAAGACTCTGTATTCCCAGTGCAGGGGGGCTGGGTTCAATCCCTGATCAGGAAACTAGACCCCACATGCCACAACTAAGACCCAGTACAGCCAAATAAATAAATAAATATATTTTAAAATTAAAAGAATGTTTGAGTTCAACAACAACAAAAAGAGATTTTTCCTCATTTTTCTATCTGTGAACACACTTTGCACTTACATTTTGAAAAAGGCTGGGTGTTTAGAGGGACATTTTTCTTTGTAACCAGCATTATTCATGATAATTTATATGAGCTGAGAGATTTATTGTGAGTGTAAGTTTTCACTTTTTAGTTCGTTAATGGAATTTTTAAGTTAATGGAAAAACCACTGTCAGAGGGACCAGCAGTGTATTGTGCAATGAACCCTCACCTGAGGTTTAATTAAAAGTATTTGCAATCATGGTTTTGTTTACTACTGAAAGAAACGCTTGAGATTTTGGTATTCACCTTGTCCACTTCCTGTCTGATGTTTTGTTTCCCTTCTGATAGGTTCAGATTTCAAGTCAATAAATAGCCAGCACATAGTTCTAAGGGTACAGTTAGGTCAAACTCCAAATATAACTGAAGTTCAGACTTATTTAGTTTATGAAATGATAGACAAGCAAATGTCTCAGGGGGAGAAAAGTTTGTTTTCATAAACAGTGTTTCACTGTTTCACATTTTGTTCAGTGCTGAGTCACCTGTATTTCACATTGAAGGGCCTTTATTTTCTTGATCAGCTCTAGAGCTTCCTTGTTCGTCTTTAGCTATGACACCTGAAGGCAAAAGAAAAGCGAAGGAAGTGACTGTTTCCTGCCAACCCTCCCGCCTGTGAAGTAGTCTTCACACTCAGCATTGGCAGAGTCAGTCCATAAACTCTCTCTGCTCTCAGATACATGCCGAAGTTACACTGAAGAGTTCTTTCGGTGCTGGCCTGTCTTGGGAGTGTACAAGACAGGTGGAAGAAAAAGCAAAAGGCAAAGATGGAGAAAAATATAGGATGCAAAGGCTGCTCTGACACTCAGAAGTAAAGTCATATGCTCATTTGGCGCAGTACTGGTTTTTGTTAGTGACTCCAAATTTGAGTGTGGTTGGAGGAATGATTTTATATCCTTTTGTTCACTACAGGGAAAATAGCAGCTTTTAAAGATCAACCATCTCATTTATCTTCCATAACTCTTCTGAATTATGAGAAAACAGCTTTCAGGTAATGATAGAGTCTGAACACATACATTACTTTTCTCTGGAAACCCCAGGAAGATGAGAAGAAAGGGGTTGTTAAGATGGCCCTAGTGCCCTAGGAAAGGCTAGGGAGAGGCAGACAATAACGATTCTGTTTTTTACAGCAGACTTAGTGGAACTGTTCAGCTCTTGAAACCCTGTACCCACATAACATTGACATAAAGAAAAAAAATGAAAACACTTAAATTCTAAGAAAAGGAAGTTAATATTTAAAGTCTCATGTTTACTTTGTACATTTTGGTTTCATGTGTCCAGTGGGGCCCCTCCTGTAATGAATGCATTGTGACACATTTTTCCCCACTTTTTAAAGTTTGAGGTTATGGTGTGTCTTTGTCTTTATGGCATTTTCTGGTTGATATCTGGGATTCATTTTCTGAGTCCTTCATCAGGAATGCAACCCTCGATTGCAGCATTGCTCAAGAGGGGGGCTGTGATGCGCTGGGGGCATGTTTTCCAGAATAGGAAGTCCATTGTTTCCTTTCCTTAACCTTTAAGGATACCCATAGGCATTGGATTTGTTTCATTGTCACCTATTTGAGGGTGTGTGTCCCTGTGTTTCCCTATGTTTCTGACTTCCAAAACAGAGAAGATTGGACTGAGTACTCTCTAAAGACCTTCAATCCCTATAACTTCCTCTTTAGGTTTATTAAGAATCAGTTGAATGCATGGTGTAGATATTTTGTTTTGATAGGAGAAATACAGTTTACAATTCAGATACAAAGACAAAGCAAGTACACAAAACAATCAGAATAATTACAGGGGAGCAGCATTTTACTACACAGATTAACTGTCTTATAGACAGTGATTCTGCATATTGCTGCTGCTGCTAAGTCGCTTCAGTCGTGTCCGACTCTGTGTGACCCCATAGACGGGAGCCCACCAGGCTCCACCGTCCCTGGGATTCTCCAGGCACGAACACTGGAGTAGGTTGCCATTTCCTTCTCCAATGCATGTAAGTGAAAAGTGAAAGGGAAGTTGCTCAGTTGTATTCGACTCTTAGTGATCCCATGGACTGCAGCCTACCAGGCTCCTCTGTCCATAGGATTTTCCAGGCAAGCGTACTGGAGTGGGGTGCCATTGCCTTCTCCATTCTGCATATTGGTCTTGTGCCCAAGGATATTTGTTCTTTAGAGAAGGAGGTCGAGTAATCAGAGGAAACAAGCCTGGTAAAACAGAACATTGAATGAGTGATTTTACTTTTACTGCATTAGGACCTAACTTGTGCTGTCTTTGTGTGATCGCTGTTTCTCCTTGGAACACCTTCCACAGTAAGTTCAGCAGGAGTTAGCCTGGAGTTGGGCTTTTGAGGCACCCTTGTATTCTTCTAGCTTATTCCTTAATGTTATTGCACGTGTTGTTATTGCATATAGACAAGATTTAATGTCTTAATACTTTCAGTATGAATAAGAATTTAAATGTCTGGCTAAGAGTTATACCAGTTGAGATCCTGCAGGTTGTGCTTTAATGAATAGATATACTTAATTTGAAATTAGAAACTTCCCTGACAGTCCAGTGATTAAGACACCATGCTTCCTCTGCAAGGAGCATGAATGAGTTCAATCCCTAGTGAGGAAGCAAAGATCTTGCATGATGCATGTGGCCAAAAAAATGGGAAAAAATTTAAAATTAATACCTATTTGCATAATAAGGTATACCACTGTCCTTTAAAAATCTTTTTGCTTTTTTTAATAGCATCCCATTGTAGGAATAGTCCACATTTTACTTGTCTGTTCCCCCTATTGGTAGACATTTAGATTTTTTTAATTGTTAAATACAGCCTGCATTAAACATTCTTTTGCACACCCCAAAAAAGAATCTCTTAGCTTAAACATGCACCATGCAATATCTATTGTTGTAATATACTTTAAAAAATTTATTGATCTAACTAAAGTGATGACAAAAATCAGACTGTTACTAGACCCCAAGTTTGAATGTTTCCTTAAGTAAATTTCAAATTAGAGCTTGAGTGAATGTCATGGCTTCTGTGCAGTAAGAGAATTAACCTTGCAGTTCTGAGACTGCGGTCTCCAGAGAGAACTCAGGGTTGGCCCTTAGGAAAAAGCTGCTCAGAAGTCCCCAATCTGATAAAGACTGGGACACCAGATTCTGTGCTGTCAGGTCACATAGATTGTTTGTGTAAATGCTGTGATTTATGGTAAACATTTGATTTCCTTCTGGGGATCATGAATTTTGGTAGTTGCTGGGTAGGGGCTGCCTCTGTGACCAGCCTCCAGTAAGAACCGTGGCTGCTGGGTCTCTGTAATCGGCTTCTCTACAGCAGAAGCACTGCACGTGTTAAGCTGCAGTTTTTGTACTGGAGAAAGGAAAATGCTCATGTATCCCTCCCAGGCTGGGAGGGCGAGAGCCTCTGAAGCTTGTGCATGCATTTGTCCAGATTCTGCCCTTGTCTTTTTTCCTTGCTGGCCTGTGTACCCTTTGCTGTGATAAACCTACACGACAAGGACAACTGTATGCTGTCCTGTGAGTCATCTCAGCGAACTGTTGAATGTGTGGGTAACCTTGGGGACCCCCCAAAACAGCATATCAAAATGGTATTTGTTTTATTTATGTTGTACCATCTCCCTCTGCTTTAGAGGCAAAACATAAATAAAAAGACTATTATATTTACATTAAATATTTCCAGGTCACAAGACATTAAAACAGTTTTTAAAATTTTTTTTAAAAATTTTTTATTTTAATTGGAGGCTAATTACTTTGCAATATTGTGGTGGTTTTTGCCATACATTGACATGAATCAGCCATGGGTGTACACGTGTCCCCCCATCCTGAGCCCCCCCTCCCAACTCTCTCTCCTCTCCATTCCTCTGGGTTGTCCCAGAGCACCAGCTTTGAGTGTCCTGCTTCATGCATCGAATTTGCACTGGTCATCTGTTTTACATATGGTAATATACATGTTTGAATGCTATTCTCTCACATCCCACCTTGCCTTCTCCCATATAGTCCAAAAGTCTGTTCTGTATATCTGTGTATTTTGATGTCTTGCATAAAGTGTCATTGTTACCATCTTTCTAAATTCCATGTATATGCGTTAATATACTGTGTTGGTGTTTCTCTTTCTGACTTCACTCTGTATAATAGACTCCAGTTTCATCTACCTCATTAGAACTGACTCAAATGCACTCTCTTTCTATAGCTGAGTAATACTCCATTGTGTATATGTACCACAACTTACTTATCCATTCATCTGCCAATGGACACCTCGGTTGCTTCCATGTCCTAACTATTTTAAATAGTGCTGCAATGAACATTGGGGTACATGTGTCTCAATTCTGGCTTCCTCAGTGTGTATGCCCAGCGGTGGGATTGCTGGGTCATAAGGCAGTTCTATTTCCAGTTTTTTAAGGAGTCTCCACACTGTTCTCCATAGTGGCTGTACTAGTTTGCATTCCCACCAACAGTGTAAGAGGGTTCCCTTTTCTCCACACCCTCTCCAGCATTTATTGCTTGTAGACTTTTGGATAGCAGCCATTCTGAAATGGTACCTTATTGTGGTTTTGATTTGCATTTCTCTGATAATGAGTGATGTTGAGCATCTTTTCATGTGTTTGTTAGCCATCTGTATGTCTTCTTTGGAGAAATGTCTGTTTAATTCCTTGGCCCATTTGTTGATTGGTGTTTATGGAATGGAGCTGCATGAGCTGCTTGTATATTTTTGAGATTAATTCTTTGTCAGTTGTTTAGTTTGCTATTATTTTCTCCCATTCTGATGGCTGCCTTTTCACCTTGCTTATAGTTTCCTTCGTTATGCAAAAGTTTTTAAGTTTAATTAGGTCCCATTTGTTTGTTTTTGTTTTATTTCCATTACTTTGGGAGGTGGATCATAGAGGATCTTGCTGTGGTTTATTTCAGAGAGTGTTCTGCCTATGTTTTCCTCTAAGAGTTTTATAGTTTCCGGTCTTACATTTGGATCTTTAATCAATTTTGAGTTTATTTTTTTGTATGGTGTTAGAAAGTGTTCTAGTTTCATTCTTTTACAGGCAGTTGACTAGTTTTCCTAGCACTACATTAAAACAGTTTTTATTCATTTTCTTCAAGCAAAGAGAAAGTAGTTTTTGAAAGCCACTGAAAACTCTAAGCTCCCTTGTTTAGACCAAATTAGTGATTGGATTTTTTTTTTTTCCTGATTCTTACAATAGAGTCTTTCTTCTTCCTCACGCTATGGAGGCAAACTGTTTGGGCTAGTTCATAAGTAAATAGGTCATAAACTGTACTCCATTCAAAAGTGACGTACTTCTGAAAGCATTTATTTGTCCTACAGAGAGAGCACTAGCTCATTTCAAAAATATTGTTCTCAGCCTAGATCAGAATGCTAAAGAGCACACATTGCACATTTTGTTTTAAACACAATAGTTTAATTGTTTGTTTTTTGATGGTGCCATAACCATTTCCCTGGAAAAGCACTACCAAATAGGTAAGATTTTAGACTGTGGGATCATAGACCTAAATATAAGAGCTAATATCAGAACTCTCAGAAAACAATGTAAGAGTAGATTGACTCTTGGTAAAGGAGTAAATCATGACCTTGGATTGGGCAATGGTTCCTTTGATACAACAACAAAAGCACAAGTGAAAGAACAGATAAATTGGGCTACCTCAAAATTTAAAACCTCTAGTGCTTATAAACAATACTTTCAAGAAAATTAGAAGACAACCCATTATATATATATATGTATAACAGATTCATTGTGCTATATACCTGAAACTAACACAACATTATAAATCAACTATATTCCAATAAAAATTGGAAAAAAGAAGACAGCCCATTGAGTGTGAAAAATATTTGTAAGACGTATATCTGATAAGGGACTGTGTCCAGATATATGAAGAACATTTACAACTCAACAATAGAAAGACAAATAGCTTGATTAAAACTAGGCAAGGGATTTGAACAGACATTTTTCCAAAGAAGATTTACAAATGGCCAATAAATACATGAAAAAGATGTTCATGAGAATTCCCTGGTGGTCCAGTGGTTACAACTCTTTGCTTTCACTGCCAGGAGCCCAGGTTCATTTACTGATCCGGGAACTAAGATCCCACAAGATGCACAGCACAGACAAAAAAAGAAGATGTTCAACATCTTTAGTCATTGCTGTTGCTGCTAAGTTGCTTCAGTCGTGTCCGACTCTGTGCGACCCCAGAGATGGCAGCCCACCAGGCTCTTCTGTCCCTGGGATTCTCCAGGAAAGAACACCAGAGTGGGTTGCCATTTCCTTCTCCAATGCATGAGAGTGAAAAGTGAAAGTGAAGTTACTCAGTCATGTCCGACTTCGCGATCTCATGGACTGCAGCCCACCAGGCTCCTCCATCCGTGGGATTTTCCAAGCAAGAATACTGGAGTGGGGTGCCATTGCCTTCTCCATCTTTAGTCATTAGCGGAATACAAATGAAGACCACAGTGAGATACCACATCACATCTACTAGGATGGCTATAAAAAATGGGGAGAATGTGGAAAAGACAGACCAGGAGTTCCTCAAAATATTGAGCCTAGAGTTTTCATATGACCCAGAAATTCCAGCTATATACCCAAGAGAAATGAAAACATGGTCTTCATGAAAACTTGTATACAAATGTCCACAGCATCATTATTCATAACAGCTAAACAGTGGAAACAACCAAATGTCCATCAACAGATGAATGGATAAACTAAATGTATTTTCACACAGTGGAATATTATTCAGCCATGGAAAGGAATAACATACTGATAAAGGCTACATTGATGGCACTTTAAAACCTTATGCTAAATGAAAGCAATGAGTCACGTATTGTAAACCGTATATTGTATGATTCCATTTATTTGAAATGTCTAGAATTGGCAAATCCAAAGAGAAAGAAAGTAAATTAGTGCTTGCTTAGGACTGTGGAGGGTGGGAGTGGAGTTGACTGTTATCAATCAGGGTTCAACTAGAGAAACAGAACAGCTAGGTGATATATAGAGAGAGGTTTGCTGCAAGGAATTGGCTTATGTGATTGTGGGGTTAGCTAGACAAGTCTAAACTCAATAGGGCTGAGCATCAGGGAAGGCAGACTGGAACTCTCAGGTGTGAACTGAAGCTATCACTCAGAAGTGAAATTGCTTCTTCAGGGAAACCTCAGTTCTCTTAGGCCTTTTGACTGATTGAACCAGGCCACTTAGATTAAAGCCAACTGATTATGGACTGTAATCACACCTATAAAATAACTTTCACAGCAGTTCCCGGATTAGTGTTTGATTGGATACTTAGGGATAGCCAAGTTGATGCATAAACCTGACCATTGTTGGCTAGAACATGTGGGACATGGAGGGAAAGTGACTGCAAATGTTTTTTTTGAGATCATGAAAATCTAAAATTGTGGCAATGGTTACACAACTCTAAATATATAGAAAACTTTTGAATTGTACAGTTTAAATGGCCACATTGTATGGTATGTGAATTATATTTCAGTAAAGATATTTTTAAAAAGACTGTGTATGTATATGCATACCTGTGTTTATAGCAACACTATTCACAATAGCCAGGAGGTGGAAGCAACCCAAATGCCCATCAACAGAAAAGTAAAATGTAATATACTGATAAATGGAATATTAATACCTTAGTGGGTGTCTCAGTTACCAGGTTGACTGTCCCAGGATTGCAGTGCTTGTATTCAGGTACAGTACAGGCATACAGAGATATAGCAGATTCAGTTCCAGACTACTGCAGTAAAGTGAATATCACAATAAGTCAAGTCACACGAGTTTTTTGATTACCCAGTACATACAGAAGTTGTGTTTATACTGTACTGTAGTCTATAAGTATGCAATGGTGTTTTGTCTAAAAAAAGCAATATATGTATCTTAATTACAATACTTTATTAATAAGAAATGCTGACTGAGACTTCCCTGGTGGTCCAGTGGCTAAGACTGCACTCCCAGTATAGAGGGCCCAGGTTTGATCCCTGGTCAAGGAGCTAGATCCCATATGCCGCAACTAAGAGTTCACATCCTGCGTGCCACAATGAAATTCAAAGATCCTGCCTGCCACAACTGAGACAAGGTTCAGCCACATAAACAGATAAAGAAATAAACATGCTGACTATTATCAGCCTTCAGAAAATCATAGTCTTTTTGTAATAGTAACATCACAGGTCATTATAACAAATGATAATGAAAAAGTTTGAAATACTGCAAGAATTACCAAAATGTGACACAGAGACACAAAATGAACATGTGTTTAGAAAAATTGCACCAAAAGACTTGCCTGACACAGTGTTGCCACAAACCTTCAATTTGTAAAAAAATGCAGTATCTACAAGGTGCAATAGAATGAGATATGCCTTTATGTATATAGGGTTCCGTGCTATCTGTGGTTTCAGGCATCCATTAGGGGTCTTGGAACAATGTATCCCCCAAGGTTAAGGGGGCATGACTATAGTCAAATCATAGAAAAGAAAGTGGTAGTTGCCAGGAACTAGGGTGAGGGGAAAATGGGGAGTTCTTATTTAATGGGTAACAGTTTCAGATATTTAGAGATGATGAGTTCACATGATAAAATTTGAAGTAGAGTTGTTTATTTTTCCAGTTCACTGTTCAGTTCAGTCGCTCAGTCATGTCTGACTCTTTGCGACCCCATGAATCGCAGCACGCCAGGCCTCCCTGTCCATCACCAACTCCCAGAGTTCACTCAGACTCACATCCATTCAGTCCGTGATGCCATCCAGCCATCTCATCCTCGGTTGTCCCCTTCTCCTTTTGCCCCCAATCCCTCCCAGCATCAGAGTCTTTTCCAATGAGTCAACTCTTCACATGAGGTGGCCAAAATACTGGAGTTTCAGCTTTAGCATCATTCCTTCCAAAGAAATCCCAGGGTTGATCTCCTTCAGAATGGACTGGTTGGATCTCCTTGCAGTCCAAGGGACTCTCAAGAGTCTTCTCCAACACCACAGTTCAAAAGCGTCAATTCTTCAGCGCTCAGCCTTCTTCACAGTCCAACTCTCACATCCATACATGACCACAGGAAAAACCATAGCCTTGACTAGATGGACCTTAGTCGGCAAAGTAATGTCTCTGCTTTTGAATATGCTATCTAGGTTGGTCATAACTTTTCTTCCAAGGAGTAAGCGTCTTTTAATTTCATGGCTGCAGTCACCATCTGCAGTGATTTTGGAGCCCAAAAAATAAAGTCTGACACTGTTTCCACTGTTTCCCCATGTATTTCCCATGAAGTGATGGGACCAGATGCCATGATCTTCGTTTTCTAAATGTTGAGCTTTAAGCCAACTTTTTCACTCTCCTCTTTCACTTTCATCAAGAGGCTTTTTAGCTCCTCTTCACTTTCTGCCATCAGGGTGGTGTCATCTGCATATCTGAGGTTATTGATATTTCTCCTGGCAATCTTGATTCCAGCTTGTGTTTCTTCCAGTCCAGCATTTCTCATGATGTACTCTGCATAGAAGTTAAATAAGCAGGGTAACAATATACAGCCTTGACGTACTCCTTTCCCTATTTGGAACCAGTCTGTTGTTCCATGTCCAGTTCTAACTGTTGTTTCCTGACCTACATACACATTTCTCAAGAGGCAGGTCAGGTGGTCTGGTATTCCCATCTCTTTCAGAATTTTCCACAGTTTATTGTGATCCACACAGTCAAAGGCTTTGGCATAGTCAATAAAGCAGAAATAGATGTTTTTCTGGAACTCTCTTGCTTTTTCCATGATGCAGCAGATGTTGGCAATTTGATCTCTGGTTCCTCTGCCTTTTCTAAAACCAGCTTGAACATCAGGGAGTTCACGGTTCACGTATTGCTGAAGCCTGGCTTGGAGAATTTTGAGCATTACTTTACTAGCATGTGAGATGAGTGCAATTGTGCGGTAGTGTGAGTATTCTTTGTTGTTGCCTTTCTTTGGGATTGGAATGAAAACTGACCTTTTCCAGTCCTGTGGCCACTGCTGAGTTTTCCAAATTTGCTGACATATTGGGTGCAGCACTTTCACAGCATCACCTTTCAGGATTTGAAACAGCTCAACTGGAATGCCATCACCTCCACTAGCTTTGTTCGTAGTGATGCTTTCTAAGGCCCACTTGACTTCACATTCCAGGATGTTTGGCTCTTGGCTGGTGATCACATGATCGTGACTATCTGGGTCATGAAGATCTTTTTTGTACAGTTCTTCTGTGTATTCTTGCCACCTCTTCTTAATATCTTCTGCTTCTGTTAGGTCCAGACCATTTCTGTCCTTTATCGAGCCCATTTTCGCATGAAATGTTCCCTTGGTATCTCTAATTTTCTTGAAGAGATCTCTAGTCTTTCCCATTCTGTTGTTTTCCTCTATTTCTTTGCATTGATCGCTGAAGAAGGCTTTCTTATCTCTTCTTGCTATTCTTTGGAACTCTGCATTCAGATGCTTATATCTTTGCTTTTCTCCTTTGCTTTTCGCCTCTCTTCTTTTCACAGCTATTTGTAAAGCCTCCCCAGACAGCCATTTTGCTTTTTTGCATTTCTTTCCCATGGGGATGGTCTTGATCCCTGTCTCCTGTACAATGTCATGAACCTCATTCCATAGTTCATCAGGCACTCTATCTATCAGATCTAGGCCCTTAAATCTATTTCTCACTTCCACTGTATAATCATAAGGGATTTGATTTAGGTCATACCTAAATGGTCTAGCGGTTTTCCCTACTTTCTTCAATTTGAGTCTGAATTTGGCAATAAGGAGTTCATGATCTGAGCCACAGTCAGCTCCTGGTCTTGTTTTTGTTGACTGTATAGAGCTTCTCCATCTTTGGCTGCAAAGAATATAATCAATCTGATTTCAGTGTTGACCATCTGGTGATGTCCATGTGTAGAGTCTTCTCTTGTGTTGTTGGAAGAGGGTGTTTGCTATGGCCAGTGCATTTTCTTGGCAAAACTCTATTAGTCTTTGCCCTGCTTCATTCCACATTCCAAGGCCAAATTTGCCTGTTACTCCAGGTGTTTCTTGACTTCCTACTTTTGCATTCCAGTCCCCTATAATGAAAAGGACATCTTTTTTGGGTGTTAGTTCTAAAAGGTCTTGTAGGTCTTCATAAAACCATTCAACTTCAGCTTCTTCAGCATTACTGGTTGGGGCATAGACTTGGATAACTGTGATATTGAATGGTTTGCCTTGGAGACGAACAGAGATCATTCTGTCGTTTTTGAGATTGCATCCAAGTACTGCATTTCGGACTCTTCTGTTGACCATGATGGCTACTCCATTTCTTCTGAGGGATTCCTGCCTACAGTAGTAGATATAATGGTCATCTCAGTTAAATTCACCCATTCCAGTCCATTTTAGTTCACTGATTCCTAGAATGTCGACGTTCACTCTTGCCATCTCTTGTTTGACCACTTCCAATTTGCCTTGATTCATGGACCTAACATTCCAGGTTCCTATGCAGTATTGCTCTTTACAGCATCAGACCTTGCTTCTATCGCCAGTCACATCCACAGCTGGGTATTGTTTTTGCTTTGGCTCCATCCCTTCATTCTTTCTGGAGTTATTTCTCCACTGATCTCCAGTAGCATATTGGGCACCTAGTGACCTGGGGAGTTCCTCTTTTGGTATCCTATTATTTTGCCTTTTCATACTGTTCATGGGGTTCTCAAGGCAAGAATACTGAAGTGGCTTGCCATTCCCTTCTCCAATGGACCACATTCTGTCAGACCTCTCCACCATGACCCACCCATCTTGGGTTGCCCAGCAGGCATGGCTTGGTTTCACTGAGTTAAACAAGGCTGTGGTCCTAGTGTGATTAGATTGACTAGTTTTCTGTGAGTATGATTTCAGTGTGTCTGCCCTCTGATGCCCTCTTGCAACACCTACCATCTTACTTGGGTTTCTCTTACCTCGGGTGTGGGGTATCTCTTCACGGCTGTTCCAGCAAAGCACAGCTGCTGCTCCTTACCTTGGACGAGGGGTATCTCCTTACCACTGCCCTTCCTGACCTTCAAGGTGGGATAGCTCCTCTAGGCCCTCCTGTGCCTGCGCAGCCACTGCTCCTTGGGATGCTCCTCCCAGCCGCCGGCCTTGGCCTCGGGCTTGGGGTGGCTCCTCAAGGTCATAGCCCTTGGCCCTGGGTGCAAGGTGGCTTTTCCTGGCCACCCCTGACCTCGGGCAAGACAACTGCTAAAAAGCAACTAAAAATCTGGTGTTGAATGATAAAAATGTGACTGCTTGGCCCTTCTCTGAGTTTGGTGGACGGCTGCAGGGTCCTCTTCAAGGAAGTGATGCAGAACCCAGACCCGTGATAGCCACCTGACTGTACCCTGTGGTTTTCTGATACTGTCTGGCTGCAATTTTAGGCTATGAGTGGGGAAGAAGAGCAATCCACAATAAAGGGTTGAACCACTTCCTGGTTTGCCACTTTCATTTTTAAAATCTATTGCCAGTTGTCACAGTTGACAGATTGACCAAAAGGGAGTGGTGGTTGGAGCTGGTGAGGCCAAGCAGGCCAGGCTCAGTGGTTCTCAGGAGACATTTCTGATTTCTCAAGTTAGAATGGATGCTACTAGATCTTGTGGGCAGAAGCCAGAGATGCTATTGCTCTTCCACCAACCCACAGGACAGCCTCACAACAAAGAATGATCTATCCCCAAATGTCAGTAGTGCTGGTGGTGAGCAACCCTGCCCTGGACCTTTCCAAGACTAGCTCCTTGCCATCTAGGTCTTGACCTAAATTGATCTTTGGTTGGGTGGGTTTCAGTCAACCAATGTAAGGTAGCTTTATTTTCCATCTCCACTATCACTATACTTTGTCTATCTTTTATCTACACCATCTCTTCCCCACATATGATATACTGACTAATATAAATTCCAAAAGTCTCCGGAGATTAGAGACCTTGTTCCTCCTCACTGCTATAACCCCAGCTTCTTGCATAGTCTTTGGGACATAGTGAGATGGAATCAAATATTTGTTTCATCAATGAATGAAATGGATTTAACTTGCTTTAGTCACTTGGCCTCCTCCTTGCTCCCCAAGGCATGCTAACTGCTCTTTCTTAATCCTAAAGCCCTTGGTCCCTTCTTGCCTCCCCAATTCCTCTCCTACCATGGTTGGATTTGGGGAGGAGCAAAATTCCTGGGGGAGGCAGACATGCAGGTCTCAGGGGAAGTCTCTGGAGCAGGCACCATCAGGGAGAAGAAGGACTCATGGGAGACGAGCTAAATGGCAAAGGATAGGATGGGGGAATCTGAGTCTGCCTGGCTGCCATTTTGGGTGGAAAAGAAAGGAACTAATATTTACTGAGTGCCTTTTTGGTGCAGGGCAAAATAATCTCACTCAATCCTTTTAATAATTCTGAGATGAGAGCACTCAAGTTCAGCATAATCAAGTCCACATAACTAGCAAGTGGCCAAATTGAGATTTAAAACAAGAATTCTGTGATCCCAAAGGTTCAGTCCTTTGGGGAGACCAGATAAAATGGGTCCTGTCATTAAAAGAGCTTCTAATCTTGTGGAAGAGGGCGCAGGTAGGCCCACAAATTAGCATATGAATGTTGTAGATATGACCTCTTCACCAGCTTGGAGTTCCAAGTGTCACTTCCTTGTTGTTGTTCAGTCTGTGAGACGTGTCCGACTCTTTGCGACTCCATAGACTGCAGCATGCCAGGCTTCCCGGTCCTTCACCGTCTCAGAGTTTGCTCAGACTCGTGTCCATTGAGTCAGTAATGCTATCTAACCATGTCATCCTCTGCTGCCCGGTTCTCCTGCCTTCAGTCTTTCCCAGCATCAGAGTCTTCCAATGAGTTGACCCTTTACATCAGGTGGCCAAAGTATTGGAGCTTCAGCTCCAGCATCTGTTCTTCCAATGAATATTCAGGGTTGATTTCCTTTAGGATTGACTGGTTTGATCTCATTGCAGTCCAAGGGACTCTCAAGAGCCTTCTCCAGCACTTCCTTATAATTAATCAAGTTAATTGCTCAAATACCCACATACCCAAATTAGTAGCCAATCCAGTATTGTGCTCTTGCTCTTGGCCCATCCCCCCACCAAATTGTATTCAGGGACCCCAGGTGCTTACTAGGTCTGAATCCGTGAATCCTAAATCGAAGGTGATTACCACTCTTTATATTCCTGCAGCTGATTTGTACTCGTGAACTTGGCCTTTGTTCCACAAGGAGTTCCCATGCCAACAGAGTCCCAGCCTCAGGCGTGTACCCCAAACCTGCTGTGATCAAATTTGGCCACAGCACTATTTCTGTTTCCACATGTTCTTGAGGAACTTGACCAGGCCTTCTAGCAAGAGGAGGAATCTAAGTCTCATCCCTTTAAGTATGATTTCCTCATATCAGATTGGATGCTGCAGAAGTGAGCTCCATGACTTTTAAGGTTAGGTCCAAAAAGGCAGTGTGGTTTCCACCTAGTTGCCTTACTAAGCTCACCCTCAGAACCTGGACACCATGCTCTGAGGAAGCCCAGGTCACACCGAGAATCCACGTGTAGATGTTCCACTGACAGCTCCAGCTATGATCCTGGCATACAGCCAACCGTGACTGTCAGACATGCAGGTGAGCCTCAGGTCTTCTGGGCAAGACACAGTGGGGCAGCCTCTGTCCCTGCTGAGCCGTGATGGAATTGATGACTTGCAGAATCCATGAGTATAATTAAGTGGTTATCTGCTTCCAAGTTGGGGGATAATTTCTTTTGCCACCATTGCAACCGGAAACCCACGTATCACTGGTGAGAGTTTTGACCCTGCCTTTGAGGTCACCATTCCAGATACTCTTGTCTTCATTGTTTTCAAAGGTCTAGTCAAGGATCAACCTGTAATCATTCTGATGCCTCTTAGGGAGAATTCATCTCCTTGTACTTTTTTTTTTGCCTGTAGTTTTGCCAGTATTTTGACATAATGTTTGTCATATTATATTAAAGCTACTGTGTCTGCCTCCCAGGTTGACTTTGAGCTGTCTTGCAGGACAAGGCAGACCCATGTTGTACTCTCTCCACTGGCACCTAATATGTAGCAAGGCTAACAGCTCCTTCTGTACTCACCACATGAAGCATAGACTCAAAAATCAACACTTTGGTACAGTATCAGGTATCGTCAGTGGCTTTGCTTATGTACCTATATCTGTGTGTTTTCTTTAAAAACAGTTCCTGGGACTTCCCTGGTGGTCTAGTGGGTAAGACTTCGCGGGGCTTGGGTTCCATCCCTGGTCAGGGAATTAGATCCCACATGCTGCAACTAAGAGTTTGCATGCCACAACTAAAAAGATCCCACATGCCAAAATGAAGGTCAAAGATCCTGCTGCATGTCACAGCTAAGACCTAGTGCAGCCAAATAAATAAATAAAAATTTTAAAAATAAAAATATAAACAATCTCTCTATCTATCCATATCATGAAACATAATTCAGCCTTAGAAGGAATAGAATTCTGACACATACTACCCCATGGATGAACCTTGAAGACATTATGTTCAGTGAAATAAGCCATACATAAAAGGACAAATGTTGTGTGAGTCTACTTGTATGAGGCATCTAGAGTAGTCAAAATTCATAGAGACAGACAGTTGGGTGGTGACTGTTGAGAGCTGGACAGGGGCTTAGTGTTTAATGAGGACACAATTTCAATTTGGGAAGATGAAAAAGTTCAGTGGATGGATGATTCTGGTGGTTGTGCAACAATGTGAATGTATTTAATGACACTGAACTGTATGCTTAAAAATGGTTAAAATGATAAATTTTCTATTAGATAAATTTTATAACATTAAAAGAAAGATTTCTATATAACCTGTTGTTTCTGAATATCACCAAGGAGACCCATACTGCAAATTCATCCCTGGAAGAAGCAGTAGAGATGCCTTCTGGACAGTTTCATCTCTTCCTTGCAAGCCTGCTATGAAGGAGCCTCATGAGAGAAGTCACGTGCACATAGTGGGAGTCTCTTCCATTTCCCATCACGTGCTGCTCAGAGCCTTTGCATTGAACATTCAGCCTACGATCCTTCCCGTGTGCTTCCCACTCCTGTGGCTTCTAGTCCATCAACAGATTCCAACTTGCCAGAACTCTTATAGTGCACACGTCACCCTCCACATGCTTTGTGGTACCCCTGGTCTTGGTTACACCAATTCTGAAGTGGAGGGCCAACACGCCTGACTCCTTGGCTTGAAGGAAAGAACACTGAATCAGAAGCTCGAAAGCCTGGATTCGTGTCCCAGACCTGTGCCACACCGCCTGGTGACCTCACAAGTTGCTTTACAACCACGTTCCGCTCTCTCTCTCCCTAAGTGATAAATGCATTCTGAATTATACACCCACAGAATGTGTGCTCACCTACCCTTCTCCCTAGATAAAGACTATTAGTCATTCATTCTCACTGTGAATCAGTTTAATCAGATTGTAAGTGGGTGTTGGACAGTATTGGCGAATGGAGAAGACAGGCCTAAAAGAGGCCTAGGAGGAAAGGAAGCAAAGAGGCCAAGGGGAGTCTTTGATAAGCACCGCAGTACTGCACTGGCTTCTAGCAACAGGAAAGAGGAGTCAGGAGCCAGGAGAATACTGGTCAAAAAAAAAAAAAAACTACCTTTGCAAGAACACAGGAATTTATCATGAAAACAAAGAGGTACCTTTGTGAGGTAGAGGACAGTTACCCTCCCTAAACTGAGTTTGATGTATTAAGGAGAGAAAGGGGAGGGTCTGAGACCTCTCCCCTAGTTATTTTCTGAGATCACAGATGTATCTCCTTGGATTGTGTTCAGCCTGAAGTGGGTAAAAATCCAGAAGTTTATTTCTCAAGAGAACTTTAAAAGAAAGTCCAAGGCTGGTGTGACAGCTCCATGGTCATAGACTCAAGCTCCCTCCAACTGTCCCTCTGCCATTCTTAGGATAGAGTCTTCATCCTTATGGTCTAAAGTGGTGCTGGAGGTCCAGCCATAACACAGTAGTTCCAGGCAGCAGAACAGAAGAGAGTGTGGTACACCTGCCACATCCCTTCCAAGACTTCCCGGAACGTCTCCCTATAACTTCAGCTTACTTGTTGACTCTGACTTAACCTAGCTACAGTGGAATCTGACAAATACCTTTTTGAACAATTTTTAATTGATTTTTGACTGCGCTGGGTCTTTGTTGCTGCCAGCAGTCTTTCTCTAGTTGCGGTGTGGGGGCTTCTCGCTGCAGTGGCTTCTCTTGTGGAGCGCGAGCTCAGTAGTTGTGGCGTGTGGGCTCAGTAATTGCAGCTCACAGACTCTAAGGTGCTGGCTCAATCGTTGTGGCTCTCGGGTTTAGCTGCCCCATGGCGTGTGGGATCTTCCCAGACCAGAGACTGAACCCAGGTCCCCTGCATTGGCAGGCGATTCCCAACCACTGGACCACCAGGGAGATTCCTGACAAATGTCTTTTAGCTGAGAAGCAATATGCCAAGTGAACAACTGGGGTTCTCTTAATTTGTGAGATATTTGGAGAGTAGATATTTGGTAGGCAGCTAGACCCTGCACCACAACAGCCTAAAAGACAACAGTGGACGTGGTCACTAGGAAATCCAGTTCATTCAGCCACACATTCCCTTAGCATCATGGAGCTGTCGTAATGCGACAGCTACTTTTACTTTAAAACTTTCAGCTCCTTTTCATGTGTAGAAAGATACCAAATGTGTCTGTCCTATTCATTCAACAAAATTTCCTGAATTCTAGCAACTGGCAGCGTAGTGCTGGAGAGGAAAAGCTGAGGAGGATCCAGCTTTTGCGCCTCCCCTCACTTCATCACCGCTGCTCTTGCTCTGTAGACTCGTGCCACCTACAGACTTTCCACACTCACGTGCTAACACGGCTGTGACCGCTGCAAAAGGGGAAATGCTTACTGTGGGGGAAGAAAAGAGTCATGGCATTTTAGGCAACACTGAGAACCCAGAAAATATGGAATGCAGTGTGAATATCTATTGTTTCAATGTGAAGAGTTAGATTTATTACCAAGAATAGAGTAAGTGCAATGTCGGCCAAGTGCCTTCATCTGAGAAATGAATTTCATTAGGGTCACAGTTATTGTCTATTGTCCTGATTGGTTGTTATAGTTGAGCTGAGACCTAATTTCCACTTCAGTTCTCACAGTTGGCATTATTATTTCCCTTTGTGTAACTTTCAGGAAAAAAATTCAATATGAATCAGATTTTGTTTTTAATTCCCACCAAAGAGACTTTTTTTTTTAATACAATGAGAACAGATTCAGCCTTAGATCAAAATACTTATATCACAATGGAATACCTTTTCACAGCACTATTGAGTCCTCTGCCTTTTATTGTTTCAGTGTCCCCACGACAGTTCCTGTCCTGATTTAGAACAGAGTGCACCTGCTGCCTCCAACATTTGGCTTCCTTTAACTCAGCCTTCCTCTTTTAGTATTTTTCCCCCCATGATATTTACAAACCTGCGATTTCTTTTTTACTGGATGCCTCCCAGTCAGAAGAACATACAAAACTCTCCAACTGCAAGGTAACACCCAATTTCCTGCTTCCCGCTCTTTCCCTGTTCTTTCAGGCAAAGTTTGGATCTTTAGCCTTCTCAGATTCGATCCATGAATGATCACATTATCTTCCAAATTTTCTTCCTTCAAGTTCTGATGTTTGAAACCAAGGTTGAAAAAAAAATTGTAAAAACCACATGACATAAAACTTATCATCTTAACCATTTAAAATTTTACAGTGTAGTAGTAGTAGGTATAGTCACATTGATGGGAAAAAGATCTCCAGAGAGTTTTCATCTTCCAAAACTAAAACTCTATTCTGTCAGGGAGCAAGAAATTTTCCTCTGCCTTTGTAGGTTCTTCTGGCTGGCCTAAGAATTAAATTGACATGAGACAGATTAATTGGAAAAAATCAAACAAAGTTTTAATAACATGGATACATAGGAGAGACCCAGAGAAACTAAGTCACTCCCCAAAATGGTCTCTGCCCTCACCTTGAATGCCATCTTCAGCTAATGACAAAGGAGCATGTTGGGTGTAGTGGTTTGGGATTTCAAAGGGGAGGGAGGCAATTCATACTGAAGATGGAACCATCAGCAAATGCTTAATAAACAGTGTTTGCTGGGCCAGGCAGAGACGATGGGATACACAGTAGATTGGTATCTCTAGGCCCTGCTGAGTCTCCTTCATCATATACCATGCAAGTTCTTTGCCAAGATCTCGGGTGATCTCTGTATTTGGGGAACAGGCTCTTTATCTAAGTTCTTTTAGGCTAGTCAGAGGTTCTTCCTGAGTCTTGGGCCTTGGTTGTTTTCAGCTCAAAATAATTGAAGAGACATATTTTAGGATAGCAAATTTTGCTCATTAAATGACAGCTCCCAGGACTTCCCTGGTGGGCCAGTGGCTAAGACTCCGAGCTCCCGATGCAGGGGGACTGGGTTTCGATCCCTGGCCAGGGAACTAGATCCCACATGCTGCATCTAAGAGGCTGCATGCCACAAGTAGAGCTCCTACATGCCACAACGAAGATCAAAGATCCTGCGAGCCGCAACGAGACCTGGCACAGCCAATTAATATCTAAACAGAAAAATAACCCCCCAATCACAGTTCCCTATTTTTCCCTCCCTTCAATTCCTGGAAACCACATTCTACTTTTTGTTTCTATGAATTTGACTAGACAGATACCTCATAAATGAAATCACATTGTATTTGTCTTTTGTGACTGGCTTATTTCACTTAACATAGTATCCTCGAGGTTCATCCACGTTGTAGCATGTGACAGGATTCCCTTCCTTTCTAAGCCTGAATAATATTTCACTGTATGTAGAGACCACATTTTATGAATCCTTTCATACATCAACGGACGTTTGTGTTGCTTCCGCCTCTGGGCTATCGTGCATAATATTGCTATGAATGTGGGTATATAGGTGTCTCTTTGAGACCCAGCTTTCAACCCTTTCGGATAAATATCCAGAAGTGTGATTGCTGGAGCATGTGATAGTTCTATTTCTAACTTCTTGCGGAACTTCCTTACTGTTTTCCTCTTTCAGTTTTAACCCAGAGATATGTAAATGTTAATCTTTTGCAAAGTCAGAAGTGTATATCAAAGAAATACCAATGTTTTTGGCAGATACAGAAAAAAAAGGTGGAGCAGAGTTTATATCAATTGGAATGATCAAAGTGAAGTTATAATGAAGTCACAGCAGTGAGCCTTTCATTTTGAGGGCAGACTTGAAAACGTATCTTCATTTTCAATCTGATATTCACTTCTTCATATTATTTTTTTTTTACTTCCTCTCATTAAACCCCATTTTCCTTCAGTAGAATCAGTTCTCCAAGATACAGAGAAGTCAGAGGTCACTTTTTTTTTCTTTTCTTTTTTTTTTCAGAGGTCACTTTTTTCCCCACCTGGCTCTCTTTAATTGTTAGACAGGTGACGTAAAACTAGACAGAAACCAAAGCCCCTACATGTGCGTCATTACATAAATATTTCTACGGTTAAAGTTTCTGGTCAGGTGGAGGTATCAGTAAGTTTGATCTCAAGCACCTTTACACTAGATTTCTCTGATTGTTGTTAAAACACATACACATGCAGGGTCCCATCTCTTAAGCAGTCTAGCTGAACTTTTGGGGGGTTCAAACTCAGCCTAAGTGGTGGTTAGCAAAACGAGCATGAGAGATGCCAGCATCGGAAGGTTTCCATCTTTTTCTTCCAAACATTTGAAAGAATGGGAAAATTAAAAGATGGGTTTTTGTTTTGTTTTTTAAAATTTGGCCATGTTGTGTGTCTTGTGGGATCTTAGCTCCCTGACTAGGAATTGAACCCATGCCCTTGGCAGTGAAAATGTTCAGTCCTAACTACTGAACCCCCGGGGAATTCCCTAAAATGTGTTTTTTTTTTTCAAATTTATTTCTTTATTGGAGTATAGTTGATTTACAGTGTTGTGCCAATCTCTGCTGTACAGCAAAGTGACTCAGTTATATGCTTATATTCCATTATGGCTTATCACAGAATATTGGCTATAGTTCCCTGTGGTATACAGTAGGATTTTGTTGTCTAACATAATAGCTTACATCTGCTAATACCAAACTCCCAGTCATTCCCTCTACCTTCCCCCTTGGCAAATACAAGTCTGTTCTCTATGCCTGTGAGTCTGTTTTGTAGATAGATTCATTTGTGCCATATTTTAGATTCCACATATAAGTAGTTTGGTATTTGTCTTTCTCTTTCTAACTTCACTTAATATGATAATCTCTAGTTGCATCTATGTTGCTGCAAATGGCATTATTTCATTCTCTTTTATGGCTGAGTAGCTCGATAAAGAACAGAAATGGTATGGACCTAACAGAAGCAGAAGATATTAAGAAGAGGTGTCAAGAATACACAGAAGAACTGTACAAAAAAGATCTTCATGACACAGATAATCACGATGGTGTGATCACTCACCTAGAGCCAGACATCCTGGAATGTGAAGTCAAGTGGGCCTTAGAAAGCATCACTACGAACAAAGCTAGTGGAGGTGATGGAATTCCAGTTGAGCTATTTCAAATCCTGAAAGACGATGCTGTGAAAGGGCTGTACCCAATATGTCAGCAAATTGGAAAACTCAACAGTGGCCAGAGGACTGGAAAAAGTCAGTTTTCATTCCAATCCATAAGAAAGGCAATGCCAAAGAATGCTCAAACTACTGCACAATTGCACTTATCTCACATGCTAGTAAAGTAATGCTCAAAATTCTCCAAGCCAGGCTTCAGCAATACATGAACCGTGAACTTCCAGATGTTCAAGCTGGTTTTAGAAAAGGCAGAGGAACCAGAGATCAAATTGCCAACATCTGCTGGATCATCAAAAAAGCAAGAGAATTCCAGAAAAATATCTATTTCTGCTTTATTGACTATGCCAAAGCCTTTGACTGTGTGGATCACAATAAACTGTGGAAAATTCTGAAAGAGATGGGAATACCAGACCACCTGACCTGCCTCTTGAGAAATGTGTATGTAGGTCAGGAAACAACAGTTAGAACTGGACATGGAACAACAGACTGGTTCCAAATAGGAAAGGAGTACATCAAGGGGGTATATTGTCACCCTGCTTATTTAACTTATATGCAGAGTACATCATGAGAAACGCTGGGCTGGGAAAAGCACAAGCTGGAATCAAGATTGCCAGAAGAAATATCAATCACCTCAGATATGCAGATGACACCACCCTTATGGCAGAAAGTGAAGAAGAACTAAAGAGCCTCTTGATGAAAGTAAAAGAGGAGAGTGAAAACGTTGGCTTAAAGCTCAACATTCAGAAAACGAAGATCATGGCATCCGGTCCCATCACTTCATGGGAAATGCATGGGGAAACAGTGGAAACAGTGGCTGACTTCATTTTTTTGGGCTCCAAAATCACTGCAGATGGTGATTACAGCCATGAAATTAAAAGACACCTACTCCTTGGAAGGAAAGTTATGAGCAACCTAGACAGCATATTAAAAAGCAGAGACATTACTTTGCCAACAAAAGTCCGTCTAGTCAAGGCTATGGTTCTTCCAGTGGTCATGTATGGATGTGAGAGGTGGACTATAAAGAAAGCTGAGCACTGAAGAATTGATGCGTTTGAACTGTGGTGTTGGAGAAGACTCTTGAGAGTCCCTTGGACTGCAAGGAGATCCAACCAGTCCATTCTAAAGGAGATCAGTCCTGAGTGTTCATTGGTAGGACTGATGTTGAAGCTGAAACTCCAAGACTTTGGCCACCTGATGCGAAGAGCTGACTTGTTTGAAAAGACCCTGATGCTGGGATAGGGTGAGGGCAGGAGGAGAAGGGGACGACAGAGGATGAGATGGTTGGATGGCATCACTGACTCAATGGACATGGGTTTGGATGGACTCCGGGAGTTGGTGATGGACAGGGAGGCCTGGCGCGCTGCGGTTCGTGGGGTCGCAAAGAGTCGGACACGACTGAGCGACTGAACTGAACTGAACTGAATCCTCCGTTGTATACATGTACTGCATCTTCTTTATCCATTCCTCTGTTGATGGAAATTTAGATTATTTCCATGTCTTGGCTACTGTGAATAGTGCTGCTATGAATATTGGGGTGCATGTATCTTTGTGAATTATCGTTTTGTCTGGGTATATTCCCAGGAGTGGGATTGCTCTGTCGAACAGTAATTCTGTTTTTAGTTTTTGGAGTCACCTCCACAGTGTTTTCCATAGTGGCTGCACCAACTTACATTCTCACCAACAGTGCAGGAGGGTTCCCTAAAAGGTGTTTTTTGATGTCCAGATTTTGTAGAGTGGAAACTCTCTGAGGGTGCACCTGGGGTGAAGGGTGCTAAGCTAAGGGGGAATGGGATCAGGACTATGGATATCATCTTCTTCAAGAAATTCCCTTCCTTCTCTGAGCAGCTGCCTTGCTTTCTAAGCAGTTTTGAGGACAGTGGTTCTTGCTCTTACCCACACATTTGAATCACCTAGGGTGATTTTAAAAAGTCCAGTGTGCAGTCTGCACTTAGAGCAATGACATCAGGGTCTCTGGGGCGGGTGAGAAGGAAACTTAGTCATAAGGATTTTGTCAGACACTCCAAGGCTGGGAACCACTGTTTCGAAGAGAAAAGGCAGATTGCTACTATTTTCCCCTCAGCACCATGATTTGTAAATTTACCATTTTTATTAATACAGCACACATTCATTTCAAAGTTGAAGTACCATATAATCTGTGATATTTATGATCTGAAATACACAAGAGCAAGTATCCTTGAAGGATTATTCTCTCTACAAGAAAGAAAAATGGCTAGTGTGCACATACTGCAGATCAGTATATCTCCAAATTAATTTCCATTAAAAATCATTTTTCCATCTTAGGAAGATTTTCCCTAACTGACTTTTATTTCTCACATTTTGTATGGAACTTAATATTCTTTTCAAAGAGTTCCAGGTCTCTTCTTCCTTGGAGCATACACTTGCGGGTTCCCACACTGTTTACTTCTTATGGCTCTAGTGAGTACTGAATGCTTGTGACTCACTGGAATGTTTACCCTTTCAATTCTTTTTCACAGTTGGCCTCCTGGTCTCCTTTTACCTTTGATGTGAACTGACTAACACTGTGGTTCATTTCCTGTTATTTATAATTTTGGAATTAAAAGTGTAAATGAAGTCAAAAAAATGAAAGACCCAGGTCAGCTATCGTGTTAAGGGTCACAGCTGTGGTTCTGGAAGGTTCCAGTCGAAAAACTGGCTTGTTTTCCCTCCCTCCCTCCCCAAATGTAGGCTTCTCCTGTGGAGGCAGTTATTAGGGTTGGCCAAGGCGCTCTCAGAAAAATGTGTTATCTTTGTGAGCGGTTAGTTTTTTCTATGCTGAATCGCATATTTTGTTGCTTGGGAATGTATTTGATGAAGCTCAAGCAAATAATTTGTCTCAGTTTATTCAGCTTGTCCTTCAACATCCTTTATCCCTGAGATACCAGGAATAACAAGGTGCTGTAAGTTGGCTTCTTAGTTGTGGGGGATGGGGTGAAGAGGAGGCGTTATGGGCAGTTTGCTTGCTTAGGCAGAATTTGGAGTCAGAGGTACTTGTGTTCATTGCAATGTATAACTCAGTTCAAAATTCCAAGGTCATAAACTTGAACATCCACCTCCCAGGTTGGGTGTGCACGTGAAACAAGATCAATGTAAGTCCTGCTCTGTAAGTGCTGTTTTTTAAGCAGTCACCTAGTGTGCTCACTTATTAGAAAAACATTCTGGTTTTAGTATACCTTCTGTCGCAAGAAAAGAATTGGACGGATCTCACATTTTACCCTACTACATGCCAGGCTTGTGTCTTGGAGGAAAAAAGAACAACATAACATGACCTGCTACCAAGCAACTGAGGACCTCAGTGGGGAGAAGACCTTTCCCTGTGGGGTAGATTCAAGAATATGAGGTGTGGCTTCACCTGGTGGCCCAGTGCTTAAGACTCCGAGCTTCCACTGCAGGGGGAGCAGGTTCAATCCCTAATCGTGCATGCTGGAGCAGCAAAAAAAAAAAAAAAGAATATGAGGCAACCTATAAATGGGAGGGGACTACACCACTTCCTGGTGAGACTGACCCCGTGGACTGGGGTGGAGCATGAGCTGAGGGTTAAAGGGAAGGAGAAACATCTCAAACCCAGCGACTGTCTCTGGTTCCCACAGACCTCGGCTCTTCTCGCAGCAACTGCTCCCTCAAAGTGAGGAAGATGGCAGCCATCAGCTCCTGGCTTCTGCTGGGTGCTGGGGAGCCTGGAGGCACCAAGCCCTGAGCCCAGTCCTGGGGTCATGGGATCTTAGAAAGGAGCAGGGCAGGCACCCAGACTAATAATTTGGCCAGGACCCCGGGACCATGTGGGTGGAAGAGGAGTTCTTCTGATAAACAGAAGGATGGAGATGGGGAGTGGGCTGAGCAAAAATTAGAGCATTTGCAGACCATGATATTTGCACATTTCTTTTTTTTTTTTCTGCCTTCTAGACATAAAACTAAAAATCTGGACTGTTCCAGAAAAAAACCAGAAGCCAAACGACCTTACATGTAGTATCCCTATATTGTCTACACTGACGCTGTACAGACACTTCAAAAAATGTTCAAAATGGTACTCGCCTCTCTGCCCTGCCACTCAGCACGATTTCGCTGATTTCTTACAACCCCTCATTTTTTTTCTTCTTGCTTTTTTCCTGCTTGCAAATCATGTGATACTATTTTTAAATGCTGTCTCTTTCTCATCTTCCTTATCCTGTAGACTTTTCACCAGATCATCTTTTGGACTTTTTGTAAAACAAAACAGTAATTATGAAAAACTTTCTTAAAAGTTGTTAGGATGTGGTATGCAATATATACTGAGAGAATTGGAGCTCTCCCTGCTGAAGCCACCCCAGGGTTCAGGCTGGGAGTCCAGATAGGAAAAGAATAGATTGTGATGATGATATGGTTCTGTTTTACAAGAAGAAAGAAGTTAGGTATGAATCTAAAAGCATCAGCCACAAAAGTTTCAGAAATTATCTTTCATAAAAATACATTAAAAGAAAAAAATTTTCAATCAGAATAATTCCTTCCTGAACCTTTAAATAATCATGAAGACTTGAGATATTATCCCCCAAACAAACTTAAATGTGTTTCATATTTTCAAACCAAGAAAAATATGGTGGCTCAGATGGTAAAGAATCTGCTTGCAATGCAGGAAACCTGGGTTCGATCCCTAGGTTGGGAAGATCCCCTGGAGAAGGGAATGGCAACCCTACTCCAGTATTCTTGCCTGGAGAATCCTATGGACAGAGGAGTTTGGTGGGCTACAGTCCATGAATTCACAAAGTGTTGGACACGACTGAGCAATTCACACTTTCACACTTTCAAAGTATAGAACGACTTGCCCAAACCTTTAAATAATCATGACTTATTTGAGATACTATCCCCCAAATAAGCATAAATGTTTTTATCCTTGGTTTGTTCTCAGTACTCAAATAGTAAAGGCAAAGGCTTATCTGAGTTTTGAAGACAATGTTTCCTGAACAGGAAATGAAACTGCCAACGTTCCACAAAGCAGACAAAGTGCCTGATTCGGTGAAGAAATTATGCTGATTCACCAGAAGAAAATGGTCTTAGTTGTAATCAACTGAACATTTGTGTGTGAGAGTTTTTTTAAATTAAATTGCCATAAAAAATCGAATTGCTTTACAGGCAAAGTCATGTCCTAGTGTGATTCACAATTTAAAATGTATTTTAAGGATTTCTGACTTACATGCTGATTAGGAAATGTGAATGTCACAACCATTTAACACATTGGAGTAGGGTGGCTGGAGTTGGGAGTGGAAAGAGAAGTCACTGGAAAATGTCAAAAACAAAGCAATGTCAGGCCATATATACTAGCTTCCAATTTTTTGAGAGTCTACATTTTTGGGTGAACTGTTTATATTTTTGGTTCAACCTAGTTAGAAAGTTGTGTAGCTTTATACATCACTAACGGTTTGTTTTGTTGTAATAACTGTTTTGTTAGCTGATTATTTAATTTACCTTGCAGTCTTCCAGATTACTTCTAAAACTGCAGCTTGTCATTTTTCTAATATGTGATCTATCACTTTGCTCACCTTATACCCATGACTTCCTCTACAAGACCAAGAAAAGCAGGGACTTGCCTCGTTGTACAGTGGCTAAGACTCTGAGCTGCCAGTGCAGGGGGCCCAGGTTTGATCCCCAGTCAGGGACCTAGATCCCATATGCTGCAGCCAAAGAAATAAAATTTTAAAAAAAAAGGAGTAATCAGAAAGCAGCATACTAGAATTGCCAGCTTCCTTTACCACTAAGAGTTCCCTGTGACACATCCCAGCCAATGAAGTATAAATGGAAGTGATTTGAGATGGCTTTCTTATGAATTTTTTTAAAAAGCCAAGCTGTTTAAGGACAGGCTGTGTGTTTTACCGTCTACCTTCCCCCATTCCCTGTGTAGAAAGTGGACACATGGCTTGGAGGCACCAGAAGTGACATTTAAGTTGATTGCTGACAAAGAGTAGGAGCTAATTAGGGGAAGGGAAATGGAGATCATCAAAGAAGGATGGTGCCCTGACAAGAAATAATGTAATACAGAATTTATAAAAGATTGGCTATCAGATATGATTATCGTGAAATCATTAAAAGCATGCTCAATGGATAAGGGGACTATTCCAGCTCCAGTGGGAGAGTTTAGGCCACAGCTGGGTGAATAGAAACAACAGAGACAGCTTTTGACTCCAGGCTAACTGAACTTTTTTAAAAATGGAGCTTTCCAACAATGCTTTGTGCTAGCATATAGGGTAGTAATTTCCCCATCACCAGATGTGTTCAAGCAAATGCTTAACTGACACCCACCCAGGAAGAGTAGAAGTGGGAGTCCTGTGTTCATGCAGTGATTGTATTATTTCAGTTTTGTTCAAGCATTTCTATTCTCATAAGCCCTAAAAGAATTTTGAACAACTGTTATATACCCCTCCACATATTTTGTCTTATAAAAATTTAACTTTCACATTTTCTCTTGCACATTTTGAATCGACATTTTCTATTTGTAAAATCACCAGTTAAATAGTTGCAAAGAACATAATTTCTGATGTACTGTGCATTCTGCACATACTTTAAATCTATCTTTATTGCTTTAAAATCTCGGCACAGTTCATTTAGCTCATTCAGTTAATGGAAAGTGCCCGCTCTACTCATAATGGTACAGCTAGTCCTCATTGGCAAACCAATCAGCCTCATCAAACTAACTTTTAAAGAATTGTGCAAATTATTAACCCTGTCCCTGCTCACCAATCAACGATGGGCCTAAAACTGGCATGATTCTTGCCCTTATGTGTTTCTCTCTAATGAGAGAGACCTGAAAGAATGTCGCAGATAAACAGCAAGTCACAACTGGCAAGACTGCAGTGAAAGAGATGTTAGTGGAATGAATAATACAAGGTGATCTGGGAGGGCTTCCCTGAGGAAGTGACGTTTAAGCAGAAACAGCCCCAAGTCAACTGACCGTTAACACTCTAACCGGTAGTTCCTTAATTGTACACTTAGCTTGCTCCTGAGAGAGACTCTTTGAATTGGCTTGCTCAGGAGCCTCTTTCTCTGTGGAGTTAGAAATAAAACCTTAGTTTATGCTCCTAAGTAAGCTGAGAAGCTGGTGAAGGAGGGCAGACTATCCCTCCCTCCCAACATGCCTCTTTGGCATGAGATTATTTTAGGCTATTTTTAAAAATGAGCAGACCCAGGAGAAGCTCTGAAAACCAAGTAGAAATTATCTTTTTGTAAGAGACGTTTACACTTAGAAATCTCCATTTGTAAGGGTGTTTCTGTCTCTGTACCAGGAAGAAGAAAATGTCTAACTCTCTAGAACCTCTATCAATAGAGAAGGCAGCAACTTAAATCTGCCTTACCCTTGTTTACTGTGCTTTTCCTGGTGACCATCTGTAACCAGCTCCCCTCCCCCCCAACATCTTTCTGTGTTTATATATAATTTGATTTATTTTTGGCTGTGCTGGGTCTTTGCTGCTATGCCGGCTTTTCTCTAGTTGCGGCAAGTGGAGGCCACTCTCTAGTTGCGGCACAGGGTCTTCTCGTGGTCGTGGCTTCTCTCATTGTGGAGTGCCGACTCTAGAGCACAGGCTCAGTAGTTGTGGTACACAGGCTTAGCTGCTCTGCAGCATGTCAGATCTTCCCAGATCAGGAATTGAACCCATGCCTCCTGCATTGACAGGTGGATTCTTGACCACTGAGCCTCCAGGGAAACCCCCCCAACATCTTTCTTTTGGCTTTACCTAGAGATGATATTGAAGGTTGTGGTTTGGGCCATTTTGGAGAGTTACTTAGTTTTCCTGGGTATACAGTAGTGTACATGTATTAGACTTCTGTTTATTTATCTCTTGATAATCTTTTATTACAGGGGAATCTCAGCCAAGAACCTAGAAAGGTAGAGAGAAAAATTCTTTTCCTCCCTGACCCAGGCTTAACTCTCAGGAAACTCTTCCCTCTGGAACACTATACATTGCTGAATTATTTGGTTTGGTGCCCAGAGGTTTTTATACTTTGAGGTAACACACTCTGCTAAGATTCAGTGTAGATGAGGGATACACCTTTTTGTATTCAAGTGCAAGAAAAGTGAAAGTGTTAGCTGCTTGGTCATATCCAACTTTTTGCGACCCTATGGACTGTAGCCCACCAGGCTTCTCTGTCTGTGGGGATTCTCCAGGCAAGAATACTGGAGTAGGTTGCTATGCCCACCCCCAGGGGATCTTCCTGACCCAGGGATTGAACCCAGGTCTCTGGCATTGCAGGTGGCTTCTTTACTGTCTGAGCCACCAGGGAAGCCAAGAAGTATAAGAAGGCTATTATAAAAGAGGAGATGCTAAAGAAGAACCACACAAGCATGGCCTTGTTACCCCAGGGACGTTGTCAAGCAGATTATTTCCAGAAAGAGTACATATGGATTTGAGGTTTGGAAAGCAAGTTCCTAAAATTCAAGTCACATGAAAGTTCTCATATACCTCAGTTTCAGTTCAGTTGCTCAGTTGTGTCTGACTCTTTGTGACCCCATGGACTGCAGCTCACCAGGTTTACCTGTCCATCACCAACTCCTGGAGGTTGCTCAAACGCATGTCCAGCAAGTTGGTGATGCCATCCAACCATCTCGTCCCCTTTTCCTCCTGCCTTCAATCTTTCCCAGCATCAGGGTCTTTTCCAGTGAATCAGCTCTTTACATTAGGTGGCCAAGGTATTGAAGCTTCAGCCTCAGCATCAATCCTTCCAATGAATATTCAGGATTGATTTCCTTTAGGATTGACTGATTTGATTTCCTCTCAGTCCAAGGGACTCTCAAGAGTCTTCTCCAACACCACAATTCAACAGCATCAGTTCTCTGATGCTCAGCCTTCTTTATGGTCCAACTCTCACATCCATACTCGACTATTGGGAAAACCATAGCTTTGACTAGATGGGCCTTTGTTGGCAAAATAATGTCTCTGCTTTTTAATATCATATACCTCAAGTGGCAAGTATTTCCCAGTTTGAAGGCTTGAACTAGAAAACTCCTCTGTCCTTGGGGCAAAGGCTTATAAAAATGATTGTAGGGAGTGATTTATCAGAGATCATATCAAGAGATTATACTTCGGGTTCTGGAACAGAGGCACCTGGGGCACCAACCTGCATCTGTCCAAATGTCCTCAAAACTCACTCTTCTCAGTGGTTCCTTTGAGATAGAGTGATTATTATTCAGTGGTTATTGCAGAAAGATCACGTTGTGCTTTAGTTTCTGAAAAAACTAGTAAACTAGGAAAAACCAGAAACTATTCTGTTTCTCCCCTAGATGTTGGAGCCTATGAAACTTAAAGGTTTGTTTTCAAAACGAAGTCTCAAATAATTATCATTGGACCCAAAAGATTGTGTATTTTTCATTGGAAGAAAGGCATGTTCTTAAAAAATAGTACTTTCAGTTTTGTCTTATCACTTGTTAAATTTTCACTTCCTTTCTCAATCCAAATCTCATTCTTTCCCACAAGCCATTACCAGGAAGCACCTAGATTTGAAAACATACAGCTTGCTTTTTTAAACTGAGTTTTAGGTAGAAAGAATAATAAACTTCATGAAATTCAAACACAGGATAACGCACCCAGAAAAATACTAACAAAACAACCTGGGTTGCAAAACTTGTTTAGCAAGTTTCAGGTGGAGGTTAATTAAAACCTGCTTGGAAACCTCTTAAAACACAGACAGGAATGCAAAGTACACACACCACCACCTAGATTCTTCCCTCGGGAACTTCCTCCTGTCTACTTCCCTGGATTTCAGTGGTAACATTTCCTGAAAGTTCCATCTGGGCAGGTCTAGTGTCCATGACCAATAGAAGTCTATTTCTTCCATCCCAGTGGAGGAGCTGCGGGACTGTGGGTAGGCAGCCTACTCCTTAGCAGTGATAACAAACAGCCACTCCTTAAGATTTTAGCTCCTCTGGGAGGTGGAGTGCTGGTGGGGTGGGGACTGAGGGATTGTAAGAATTTCCTCCAGTGTTTCATGTTTAAGTCTCCATGTTTCGAGACAGAGAGGAGTTAGCGATGTTGTTCTGGACAAGACGAGAGAGCACAGAGAGAGGTCAATCACAGTACAGGAAAAGGCAGGAATGCTGCCTGATGTCTGACCTGTCTGTAAGAGAATATTGAGCTGGCCGAGCATTCTAGAATATTAGCTGTATATTCTTTCAGAAGTTCCTCCAGGTGACCGCTATTATTTCTTCTGTCCAGGCTTGTTTAGAGTGATTGTCAGCTAACACCCCGTTGGTGGATAAGCATCTGTGAGATGTGCAGGCAACAAGGCCGGGGTGTAATTATAACATAATGCTGTAGCAACATTGCACAAGACTGCCTCAGTACTGTCTGCCAGAGTACATAGCCACCCTCTCACTGACAGTCATTTGGATGGTGATTAGTGTTGGATCACGTCCTGGAATCAGGCTTGAAGCCAGAGAAACTGGAAAATGATTTTTGTTTTTCAACTCCTTGGAGGCCCGTGTGGAAAATTTAGGAGAGCAAATGTTTGTTTCTAGTAGCAGAACTTGTATATACTTTGAGGAAGAGAAAGTGAAGTGGGATGGTTCCAGAACCACTTGCCTTGCCCTGAAGCTGGTCCTCCGCAGAAAACTTATTTTCTCACGGAGCTGGCCAGGAAGTGTTGAGGCAGGGAGCCGTTGATGGCAATCCCACTCTCCCCTGGCTCCTCCACAACTAATCTAAGCACAGGCGAGACCCTTTCCAGGTGACAAAGAAACAGTCTCCGTCCCAAAGCACCACCAGTATTAATGACTCAAGGCCACCGTGTATGGTTAAACTAGACAATGAGTTGTGGTTTGTGAGGTGTGTCTGGGGCCTGACTGTCCAGTTCAAATCTCAACCCCATTGCCTTCTGGTTGTATAATACAGAACAAGTTGTTTCACCCCCTATACTTTGCCTTCCTCATATACAAAAGGCTGGCTTTGTTTTAAGGATTAAATGACATAATCCATGTATATCACGTGGAACGTAGAAAGTGCCCTATAATTATCAGCTTGCTTCCCCCCCGCCCCCCATTAAATTCTAACTCTCAACATGGATACCTGTTACAGGGAAAGCATGACATTAGAATCGATTCTGTCTCTCAGTTTTCCCCCCAGACTGGGGCTGGTTGATCCCATTTATTTCATGAATGTTTGTTAAATGCCTACTGCGTGCCATGCGTGGAATGAGAGACTCTGAAGATATAAACATCGTGGGACACGGTCCCTGCTCCTGGGATGTTGACGGTCAAGGAGGTAGACATTTTTGGTCACGCTGCTATGCCAAAAGCATAGATACATACATAAATCCAAGGTCAAAGAGTGTGGATCAGCTGCTTTGAGGAGGGCCAGGGATTTTTGAAAGCACATGTTTGTGGAGGCACAGACTGGGTTAACAGCCCAGACCTGCACTCCCTGCAGTGAATGCAAATTGCTTAACCTCTCTAAACCTCCCTTTCCACATCTTTGAAATGGGCCTGATTCAGTGGTGTGCTGAAGCCTGCTCCTATTGGCTTGGGAGAGCCTCCTGTTAAATATTCAAAACTTTTGCAAGCCAGTGGTTAAAGCCCTTGGTAGCTTGAAATCAGCCTTGGTGGAAATATTTACACCCTGTTAATCATCAAAGTATATAGTTCAAAGATCCTTCCTAACCCCTGCTGGCTCACTGGCACACCACAGGAACCTGTGGAGGGAAGGCAAAACAGGACCTTTATCCTCTTGGGGTGTTTGGCTGGGCCTGAGAATTTAATTAACATAAAACAGATCGACAGGAAAAAAAAGCACACATATTGACTGAATGTGTTTTACAGTGACAGGGCAGGGGAGAGCCCTCATAAGGAAATGCGCACCAAAGAGGTGGCAGAACCTGAATGCTTTTCCAACAGATTGGACAAAGAGGGGTGATTGTGGAGAAGTAACTGAAATATATAGAAAGAAGGCTAAAGGTGGGCCTTGACTCCCAGGTGAAGAATGCTTCTTTTCTCCTGGGACAGGGAAGGCATCTTTCACTTGGGAGTGTTAGCTCTTGTTTTCAGAATGAAAAAAAGAGAGATTAGAATGCCCTTCATGCACCTGCTGTTTTTCAAGTGCCTTTAGCTCGAAATAATCCTTATGCCAAAGCAGCATGTTTTGAGGTGCCATATTCTGCTGCTGTTATGAAGATGAATGAAATAACAAAAGTGTGGTATCTGACGCATAGTAGAGGCTCAATATTTCATGTAGAATATATTAATCATATACATCCTGCACTTCCACAGTCATAGTCTTATTTAGTCCTCATAGCAGCCAGGAGGTAGTTTATTTTTAGTTCTGTAAATGAAGTTTTTTTTTATACCTACGAATGAAGAAGAGCCAGGATCAAATTCAGTTTCCCTTGCCTCTAAGTGGAGTGTTCTTTTCACCAGACCCAAACTGCCTCTGGATGGATGGTGTTGCTCTGCAAACAAGTATCACTGCTGTGGATTTAGCTGTTTTGTAACCACTTTTGTTGCTTTTTGTTATTGATTCACTGGATGAAAGAAAGCAGGATAAGCACCCAGATGGAAGAAGATAGCCCTGGGCCACACAGCTGGTGGAAGGCTCCCTGAGCCAAGCTGGAGGTGAATGCCACCAGTCTGCTGTGTCCATGTCATTGTCAAGACAGAACTGTGACCACTACTCTCAGTAAATGTCACTTCCTGGAAACTTCAGAAGCTCAGGATTCCCTCACCATTGACGTCAGGAGCCTCTTGATGAAAATGAAAGAGGACAGTGAAAAAGTGAGCTTAAAGCTCAACATTTAGAAAACTAAGATCATGGCATCTGGTCCCATCACTTCATGGCAAATAGATGGGGAAACAATGGAAACAGTGAGAGACTTTATTTTTGGGGGCTCCAAAATCACTGCAGATGGTGACTGCAGCCATGAAATTAAAAGATGCTTGCTCCTTGGAAGAAATGCTATGACCAACCCAGACAGCATATTAAAAAGCAGAGACATTACTTTGCCAACAAAGGTCTGTCTAGTCAAAGCTATGGTTTTTCCAGTAGTCATGTATGGATTTCAGGAGTTGGACTATAAAGAAAGCTGAATGCCAAAGAATTGATGCTTTTGAACTGTGGTGTTGGAGAAGACTCTTGAGCGTCCCTTAGACTGCAAGAAGATCCAACCAGTCAATCATAAAGGGAATCAGTCCTGAATTTCCATTGGAAGGACTGATGCTGAAGCTGAAACTCCAATACTTTGGCTGCCTGATGTGAAGAGCCTACTCATTGGAAAAGACCCTGATGCTGGGCAAGATTGAAGATGGGAGGAGAAGGGTATGACAGAGGATGAGATGGTTGGATGGCTTCACCGATGCAATGGACATGAGTTTGAGTAGGATCCAGGACTTGGTGATGGACAGGGAGGCGTGGCGTGCTGCAGTCCATGGGGTTGCAGAGTCAGACATGAATGAACAACTGAACTGAACTCAACTGAACTGATATCATGTCTGGGGTGAGAAATACACAAAACGAACCTGGGATATCTTAAAAGCCAGGAAGCTAACAAAGAAAGGCTTCTGGGATCATGGGCAATGGATTCTGAAGCCAACTTGAAGAAGTTCTCACTGGACAATTAAAGCAGTCTGAGCTTCAGTTAGAAACATAATGTCAATGATTTGAGACACAGGAAATGTTTCAAGTCCACGAGTTGATAAAGATACTTGGGGGGAGAAAACCTAATTGGAAGATGCCAGAAAGCCAATCCATTCTTTTCCAATCTAGTAAATAACAAGAATCAAGCATGTATCCTGCTTTCTCTGGGTGAATTGTACTTTATGGCAACAAAATACAAGAGAGGAGAAAATTCTTTTTATAGAAGTATTTTAGCTAAGGAATGAAGAATGACTGATAAGACCACATTTTGAAATTCCCACTGAATTTCGGTATTGACATCGGTATTGACTGCTAGCATCACAAAAAGAGATAATCAAATGTTATATGCCTCTTGATGGAAAAAGAAGCATATTATCTGTGAAATATTTTTGCTGTAAATCAAGCCTAAATCTGATTACATTGGAGCTCAGTGGGTAGAGTCTTCCCTCTGATGCCACTGGCCTTTTATTTTTTAACCAATCAGAAGTAGGCAGTATTGCATTATGATCACAGCAGTGTTTCTCCAACTTGGGTAACTCGGATTCCTTTTAAAGGAAAGGATTCTTACAGAGCCCCAGTGGTGATTGAAATTATCCTTTTTTAAAATATGTGTATTTTAAATTACTTTTATTGGAGTATAAATGCTTTACAATGTTGTTAGTTTCTGCTGTACAACAAAGTGTATCAGCTGTATTATGTCTGCATATATGCCATCCCTCCTGAGCCTCCCTCCTTCCAAAATTATTAGACTACTTACTGTAGGCCTACAGCTAGACATGGACATTTTACGTTCATGGCTCCTATACAGCTGTGAAACCATATACATTTACAAGTTAGATACAAACAAAACTACCAAACAAAACTCAAATGAGCAACACTGATTTAATGTGAGGGAAGATGTTTTGCTGAAATGAAGTGACTGCTTGCAAAGGAGCATGGTACTGCTGGCAGTTTTCAGTTTCAGCACTGTATGCAGTTGGCTGACACAGTTCTCTCGCCATTTTTTTCCTAAAAATTCTCCAGGATCGTGAGGTGTGATGTGATTTTACTTGGTCTTTGCTTGGCAAGAGTTCACTGTTAATGATGGGGTGTCAAGGTGAGCAGCATAAACACAGATACAAGCGGTTGTACTAGATAGAAGTGGTTGTACTCACAATTGCGGCTGGGATTTGGTTACAAGGTGATTACCTAGCTCAGTGGCCATCAGCCCTGGCTTTACTTTGGAATGTACATTAAGAAATAATTAAATTAAGATTCTCTCAGGGTGGGGCATTAGTATTTCTTAAAAGCTTTCTAGGTGATTGTCATGTGCAGTCAGTATTGAGAACTACTGATTTTGAGGATCCAGAAAGTGCTTATACACTTGGCCTTCCTTTATCTGTGAGCTCCGCATCATTGGATTCAAGTAACAGTGAATGGAAAATATTTGGAAAAAAAAATTCCAGAATCCCCCTCGGATACTGAAGGAAAACTGTACTGATTATTCTTTAGACTATAATCCAAAAGAAACACCAAATTCAATCATTCTGAGAGAGAATATGCCAGTGAACCCCCAGGGGTTTGAGAAATTTGGTTTGGAGTTTGATTCCCAGGCCTAGTTGTGTGGCCTTAGGCAACTTAACCTCTCTGAGGGTTAGTTTCTCATTATAAAAAGAAACTAATAATAGTATCTACCTCACAGGATGTTCGTGAGAATTAGATGACATCATGACTGTACAAAGCGTCAAATGGAATGCCTGGTTCCTGGTGAGTACTTACTAACGTTAGCTCTTATGAACTGTTATGTTGATAACCATGTGGAAGCTACTAAAAACATTTGCTGGGTCGATGTGAGCTCCAAGAAAGAGAAGTAACAGGGGCAAGAGGGTGCTGGGAGAACCTTTCAAGGAAGGGCAGTTAGTGGCCTTTGATAGAAGAGGAAACCAAGGCAATGATGGCAAGGATGGGGGTGGTGGGCTCCATAAGGGTATGGGCCTGAGCCTGGGTTGTGGGTGACGGCTGACTAGGTTGAAACCTGGACCAGCAGCACAAAGAAAAGGGATGAGAATAAAACAGAGTCACCCTGACATGGCTATCCTCAGGAAGACATGATGAAGCAGGGAGACAAAGATGAGGCCAGTCAAGTAAACAGAATCTTGGGAGCAGACATGGCCACCTGCAGATTCTGAACGGGAGTCTGGGCTTCCCAGGGCCTGGCCAGCTCCCTCAGTTGCTGCTGAGCAGCCCCTTGCTTCAAGGAGCAGAGATGAGTCATCATTCTAGCCCCTGCTGGGGACTCACAGTACTGTGTATAGTGGGTATGAGACCTTAGATTTCTTCCAAATCGTTGGTTGTGCATTTCTGTGAAAAAGACTCTACTTTCTTTCCTAGAAAGGCTGCCTGGTGAAATCTACACAGCTGATGACTTTGGGCTCTGGTTTGGACCATGACAGACCATCCCTCTACTATTGACCCTATAACCAGGTTGGTGGCTGGATGTCTTCTGAGCCTATGTGTGGACAGACCCAGCCACTTCCTGTTTTAGCTGTATCAAGAATTACAATTTTATTCTTTTAAGGGAGATACTAAACTTAGCAAATAAGAGTTATTTTCTTAAACTACGCAGAGAAAACCAGAAAATATTCTCACATAAGAACTGGCAAGTTCTTAGGCCTGAAATACTATTCTTCCCAAATGATATTAGGCATAACATATTAGTAAAATAGTACTTTTAAAGTTATCTTTACAGAAGTCTTGTTTACCTGGAGTCTCTCCCCGAACCCTGCCACTTTTTCAGGTTTTTGTTTTTTATTCCCTTTGATTTCCCCGGAACATGCTTTCTTACTTGCCTGGTGATTTCAAGCTTTGCCGATTTGTTTTTAGTTCAGTTTTTAAACAGGTGTCTTTGTAACGAGAGCTGAATATACAGTGGGCTGATGCTGTGGTGTTTCAGTTTCTAAGTTTTAAACTTAAGGGACTTCTTTAAAGTGGACACAAAAACTTCATTAAAGCTTTCGTGGTGACAACACTGGGCCTTTAGGGCTAACTCTAAGAAGGATGAGAAAACAAAGAGTTACATTGTAACTCCCTTGGTTAATCTAATTTATTCACATATTTAACCACAGTCAGCATTTAGTTGTTTTCCTCAAAGAGGCCCACTTTCCAAAACACAATTTTCAAAATGTCTTTCCCCACAAAGCTCCTTGTGTTTCATTAACCCTTTTTATGCTTGCCAGCATTTCTCTCCTATAGTTATTTGCCAGCCTAGCAGGACCCTGGTTGAAAATTGACTCGAATCCTGTTTTCATGACATACTCTCTAAGCTACCAATTAATCCCAAGGCTCTCCTGTTAAATACAGTACAGGACCCTACTGGTGTATATGGCTGCCTTCTAATTTAGGAAGCCACAAAATACTGAAACCAAGGCATGCAGGCCAAAATCCTCCTTTGAGTGAGAAGCCCAGTATTTATTTCCTGGAGAACACAGAAAGAAGATCCTGAGTACTGCTTTTCAGTTATCTGATGAATTCTTTTGGAAAAGATTCATCTTGGAAATCAGTACAGTGATTATTAACTAACATTGTGGGAATTAGTGGCTTTAGGAATTTAGGTCAGTGTCATGAGTAATAAAAAGGAGTTCACCTATCTGTCTCCGCCTCAGCCCTCTTTTGGAGTTTGATTTTCAGTCCTGGAGAAAGGTCTTAGCTACTTCTTCCCCCATCCCCAGTGGCTTTAACCACCCCTGCAGTTTCTCTGCACAGATGTCCATGGTGTTAACACAGTTCCAGAAACTTGTTCTCCAAATAGGATGGTGATTTCCCTGACTGTACCTGTGTCCAACTCCAGCCTTTTAGTTTACCATGTTCCTGTAAAAATGTGGAATTTTTATTCCTGCCTGACTAGCAAAGTGATTTACTTTCCCTTCAGCCTAGTGTTTTGTGTGGGATGAGGTTGTTGTGAGCAAGATGTTTTTTCCTCCCAATTTCCAGTGTTTCAGAATCCCATTCCCACCTCTTTTACTGGTGTAACAAATGGGCTTTTTTACTGTGGGGCCTGAGTTTGTAAGCTCTTGAAAATTCTGTTGGGTTAAGTGTACAGTGTCATCAATAGAAGGTCATATTTTATATGTTGCTACATATAAAACCTTGGGATTCAACTGGCTTCTTTCTAGACATTGGGAATACAGGCACAACACAGCTCCTGACCATCAGACACTTTAGACTGGATTAAAAATTCTTTGAAAAAAATTGTAAGGTTATCATGTTTCTTGAGCATTTTTACTTTGTACTCAACAGCAAGAAAAATGACTATGAAATAAAGGATCAGTAAAAATGCTTACACCAGAGAATTAAATCAAAGGGTACTTTATTAAAAAAAAAAGAATCAAAACAGAAACTCTAAGTACCAGTGTGTACATTGTACACATTTAAATGACTCACAAGAATGAAGTTTTTTTCATAGACATTATCACACTACCTGTTGTTTATCAAAAGATGTTAATAGAGAAATCTGTCTCCAATCTGTATACAAGATTGCCATCTTAAACAGAACTTATTTCAAACATGCAACAACGCCACTGGTAATAAAGCTTTGGAATGGGTGCTCATTCTATTATTTCACTACAAAGAGGAGAGAAAGCAAGATAAGTTGAGAAGTTACTCTAAATAGAATGGAAGCTGTCATTCTCTACACCAGCACTCCTCACTCCTCTGCTGCCATTTTTAGCAAGTACTCCTTGTCGATCTTGAAGAGTCTCCATCCCTCTTCGCTGGATAGATCAGAGGCACCTCTTCTTTTGTAGAAGTTGATAGATGGTTCATTCCACTCTGCCACCAAGAAGTGCATGCTGCTGCAGCGACACTTCATTGCAACCTGTTACACGGGAGAGGAAAATGAACTCAGTAACAGTGCACCTGCTTTCCAAGACCCAATTTCAATTCAGTCCTTCAAATAATCCAGCAACCCTTGCAAATTTGGAAACCAAGCACCAAGACATACCTGGCTTAGCTTCTTCAGAATTTCTGAGCCTATGCCAAAGCCTAAAAGAACCAGAAGTGCCATTTTAAAAAGTCATTTTAAGGACTTCAAGCCCCGATTTCTCTTTAGAGCAGCCCCCCTGAACTCAACCATACCTCTATAATCGCTCATCACAAAGAAGTCCTCAAGATACAACAGTTTGCCAATCCATGGATCATAGGTAAAATAGTACATGGCAAAACCAACAATGCTGTGTCCTGTAATAAGAGTAGCACATGAGTTATGGATGAAAAACAATCTGTCAAGGTTGTAGGTGCAAAATCAGAAGCCTATCATAAGTTTAAAAAAAATATACATGCATGTATTAGAAAAATAAGTAGCCATTGGACCGGACTATCTTCTGACTTTTAGACTAGTGCAATCCAGGTCACTGTTGGATGATCTCACTGTTCTTAGAACATGTTTTCACAAAAAGCACACGTTAGAGCTAGCCGAACCCAGGCTAAAACCATGGACTGGCCACTTGGCAATCTGTTGGATCTCACGCTCAGGAAGTGAGAATGCTTTCATTACTTGCCAGAGTGAAACTGCTATGGTCTTAAACTAAACACACACATTATTCACATCCTATTGATATATTGGTATGTTGACTTGGGAATAAGTCAGGTTTACACGGCAGTTCAGAATAGTAAGTATTTGTAGTTTAGAAACCCTGCTTCCTTAAGGTCAGGACATAAGGCCGAAACAGTAAGGTTTAATTTCAGAACTTGCCTTCCAATTCACACATTTTCAATTTACTTTCCCCAGTGTTTAAGTCGGAAGAAACAGAGGTACTCAGGTATGATGTAACATCCACATACCTCTGGAAAGTACCTCATCCCTTATGTATTTTGCTCATTTTTTTTCTAGCAGGAGGAAATGACCTCAGAACAACAACAAAAAAAACCCTTAATCACCCCCCAACCCAGCGCATCAACTTCCCCATTTGGCTTTGTCTTTTGGCCATTCAACAATGACCAGGAAGAAAAACAACAACAAAGAAAAAAAAAAAAAGAAAAAGAAAAGGAAAAAAGCATCCGACTTCTTCTTAACAGGTGTCTGTAATTCCAATTGGAGGCATAAGTTTCAAATTAAACTTTCTAGCCATCTTATAGTCCTTCCCAAATAGGAAGCGAGTACATTGGAGCTTCTGATCTACCGTGTTTTAAGTGTGTGATAATAGGGCCTTACCTCATTTATCATGATCATCTACTTTATTGTGTAAAGGATCTTTTAGTTACCTCCCCGCCCATCCATGTACACGGAAGGGCCATGTACATGGCGAAGCTAGAGACTGTAACCTGAAGATTGGGACAAATTAAAGAAAAAAATGTAATTTAACACAGATACAAAAAAGGTTACGTTAGGGTCAAACAAGAACCATTTATGAAACTGAATTTACAACAAATGACTTTATACCTAACTTTTCCGGGTCTCCACAGCATTCTGATACTTACATAAACAGCTCAAACTCTTCCGGGTCTCCACAGCACTGATACTTAAAGAGCTCTTTTGACCCGCCCTATTATTAAGTGCAGCACATTTTTTTTTTCAGTACTTTGAACACTGGCTGGCTATTATTTCTGGCCAATTTCTCAGTTAAGTAACTTCAGCCTGTGTTGTCAGTGCTTCTACAGAGCGGACTCTACGTCTTACACAACACTCGGTCTCTTCGGCTTCTAGAAGGACAGGGCGATTACCTTCCGGAGTCAGGTGCTCCTTGGGCACTTCTGCAACTAAGCAGTGGTAGAAGGGGTGCTCTCCGAAACCGTCTTCTAGCAGATCTGCAAGAAGGGGAAGCAGAGACAGTGTTGGAGTCGGTGACGGTCGTCCCCCAGACGCTCGTCCCTTGCCCTGCCACTGATGCGTTACCTTTTTCAGTTAACATTACTTGCTCTTCCATGTATTCGTATTTAGCCAATTCCTGGGTTAAGGCACATAAGAAAAAGGAAAAAGGAAGAGAAGCAGAAAATTAAGTGAGGCCCCGGCCCGGACAGCTCGGGGGAAGGGGGTGGGCGGGGCGGGGATTCGTTCCGAGTTTCGCCCGGAGCAGCGCCGCCTGGCCGGGGCTGTGGGTAGGTGGGCGGAGAAAAGGGGACCTGCGGGGTACAAGGACCCCAACTCCGCCTCGGGAGGAGCCCTAGCTTCCCGCTACCTTGATCAGCCGCAGGATGTCACTGCAGTCGGCAGCGGTGGCCGGGCGGATCACGAATTTAGCCATTTTCGTCTTTTGCTTTTCTTCCCTTTGCGGACCAGGCCCCTGTACTTGAACAGTAGGAGGAGGTGGTTCCTCATTCGTCTCCCGGGAGCGTCCTCTTCCCAGTCAGGATGGCACCATGACCTGGCGAACCTCGGCGAACAACGTAAGACAAGCAGCTCTCTGCAACTGGAGCCGCGCGCGTTCCTGCCGCCGGGCTCTCTGCTTTTTAGCCTGAAGAAGCCCCTCCCCGGGACGTGAGGCGGAGGCGCCTCGTCCAATGAGGTCGCGACCGCCCCCTCTTCCGGGCGCCTCCCTCTTTTCCGGGCCCCTGTGTGAACCTGGCCGGCGCGGGCGGGGCGCGGGCGGCGAGGCGCTAGGCTGAGCTCTCTAGCGGCGCCCTCTCGTGGCACGTGGTGGAGGCTTCCCGAAAGTCCGACCGCCTAGCCTAGGCGTCCCCTAAGTGACCTTTGCAAAAGGAAGAGAGAGGTTCCCCTTTGGGCCCTGGACCAATGACTTGACAATTTCTTCTCTGGAGACACCTGGCTTTGAGCGGCGAGGGGATGAGAGGTTTAGAGTAGCGGCTCGCATAGGGTGGTCTGGGGGGCCCTGTGGGTTCCAAGATCATTTCAGAACTAGCTAGCTTCATAGTAATAATAGGGTTTCATTTGCCTTTCTTAGTTTCGCTGGAATTTTCCAGAGAACTGATGTATGATGACGTCATTGCTCTCATGACTAAAGGAATGTGTGCTTGCATGTTCTTGTGTTTTCTAGAATTTCCCAAGGTAAGCTATTTGGCTTCCTCAATAATTCTTTCCCCCTCTGCTGGCAATTTTTAGAGTTAACAGAATATTTTCTTTCTTACTTTTTTCGTTTTCATTTTTTTCTTAAAATCTCTGGCTTTCCTATGAAAACACTTTCCTTTTGCCTGAGGTACACTCCTTCTGACTTGCATTTAGTGAGGGTCCGCTCTTATAACATTTTCTGTTTTGCTTGTCTAAATATGTCTTTCAGTTATCCTGAAGTTCTTGGAGGATTTATTTCACTGTGAACGAATCTGAGGTCGGAAGTTCTTTTCTCTCAGCATATTGATGACATCTATCTTCTGGCTTCCATTGCTGTTTAAAGTTGTTATATTCCCTCCTTGTTCATTCCCTGTGCTTCTTCTCCCCTCCTTTAAAACTTTTTCTTTTGAAGTAATTACAAATTTACAGGATGTATGATGACATCCTTGCTTTGGTGACTAAAGGAAGGTGTGTTTGTATGTTCTCATGTTTTCTAGAATTTTCAAAGGTTAGCTTTTAGAATTTTTCAATAATTTTTAAATGTCTTAAGAGGAGAATGTCTGAGAACAGTTGGATTAGATTATAGCTCTTCCTGGGTTATACCCACTGGAGTAAGTACTCCATCCAAACCACCTTCCCAGACAGGCCTTCTGAGGGCCCTGCTTCGACTAACCAGCCTGGGTTCCTGACTGAGTCAGAGCGAAAGCATAAAAGGAGCCTGCAGTGTTTTCAGTCTGTAGGTTGGATTATCGCCAAATGACCCCTCCCCCAACATTCAACATAACTCTCTGCCTCTGCTCACAATATCCTGTAGGTAGAAAAGAAAGCAAAAGTAGCTCCCCTTCCCACCCTCTGGGGTTATCATGCCAAGTGAGTCATTGTGAGAGTTTATGGAATGTTTCTCAAACATCTTTAAAAATAGCATTGATTCTCATCTGCCTAAGCCACTTTAGGTAGTGTTTCCTGACACTATTGCACTTGGGATGACCATACATAAGCCCTTCCTTCCTCTGCTTTGTTTTGTGTTGTGGGAAGACCCAGGAGAGCGTGTTACAGAATTAGTACTAACAGTAAGTTAGAACTCTGTGACTAAGCATTAATAATAACTGCCTCCTTGAAGCAAAAACAAGGCCGTTTTCAATGTGGTCTGCTTAGTCTTTTAGAATAATGGTTGTTTGTCATTAAAACACACAATATATGTTTTTCTGTTTATTCTGCTTTTCCGGTTTCAGTTTCATGTTTTTATGCTTCACTTTGCCATTATGACAATAAGAGACCATTCAGAAAAACAGGTGGCTAGAAAAAGCTCATTTATTGTGTTTTTTTAACCCTAAGAAATGTGGATTTTCTTTATGAATCAAGTTAGGTTTTGAAGATTCTAAGCTACTCCATTTTGTTAACAGAAAAACTCCATTTTGTAAGGTTCCAGGAAAAGAGCCTTTGGAAATCCAAGAGGCTTTGGAAATCCCCTGACCTCACCCCACCGCCCACAACCCAATCGGACCCCAGACCAAAATCTCCTGACTTAACGCTCAGGAACTTGTGGTCTACCTAGACAATAGGAACCAATCAAGAACCAACACACAACCCTTCGAAAGAAAGTGACCGATCAGATGTTCCCCTACCTAGAAATCCTTTTTTCCATGTATACTCCCTATATAAGCAATGTAATCCAAGACCCGGGGCTCCTCCCTATAGTCGCTGCGTCGGTATCGGTGGGAGCCCCAGCTCGAGCTTGGTAATAAAAACTCTCTTGCTTTTGCATCGGATATCGGCTCCCTGGTGGTCATTGGGAGATTTCATGACTTGGGCATAACAGTTTCTCCATTGTCAGGAATAGATAGATGCCGTGAGTGACCAACAGTACCTGCTCCTGATAGTGGAATTTAAATTTAAAACTGCATAGAAAGAGGTTAACTGCCTAGCATTTGGAAAACTTTTATTTGGTTAATGAGTCAACAAATCAACAACTATTTATTGACTCTTATGCTAGGTACTTGGGGGTTTATAATAAAGTAGGTCTAAGTTTTGAAAGAACCCCTCAGGACATACAGTTTACTTTAGAGATATATTTGTAGTTTACTACAATCAGACTCCCTGATGGCTCAGAGGTTAAAGTGTCTGCCTCCAATGCGGGAGACCTGGGTCGGGAAGGTCCCCTGGAGAAGGAAATGGCAACCCACTCCAGTATTCTTGTCTGGAGAATCCCATGGACGGAGGAGCCTGGTGGGCTACAGTCCACAGGGTTGCAAAAAGTCAGGCAAGACTGAGAGACTTCACTTTCACTTTAGGCTCAGAGGGTAAAGGGTCTGCCTACAATGTGGGAGACCCAGGTTCAATCTCTGGGTCGGGAAGATACCCTGGAGAAGGAAATGGCAACCCACTCCAGTACTCTTGCCTGGACAATCCCATGGACTGAGAAGCCTGGTAGGCTACAGTCCACGGGGTTGCAAAGAGTTGGACACGACTGAGGGACTTCACTTGCTTACTGACTTACAACCAGATTTAATCTTTATCAGAAATATAATTCCTATAACTGAAGAGGTCTGAGAAGGAGAAGAGTTGCAGGAAAGGAAATGGCCAGGGACATCATGGATGTTTTACAGTCATTGTCTCATTTGATATCAGCTGTCTTGTGAAATAGCTAACGTTAGCTCCATCTTTGCAACAAAGGAAACCAGAGGCTCAGAGGGCTACAAAACTGCCACAGCTAGGAAATGGTAGAACTAGGAAAGAAGGAATTCTGTTGATTTCCATGCCAAAGTGAAGCTGTCCAATTTGCTCTATTAAACTGTTATGGAAGGTGTCATAGTTTTTTTTTTCTGTTTATAAAAATAATGCATATTGATTAGGAAAATTGGAGAAGTGCAGAAATAGAAAAAGTTAATAATAATTCCAATTAGTAGGCTGACTTCCTTCTAGTCTTTTCTATGTACATACACAGGTAGGGCTGATACTAAGTTGGTATGTACAGTGTAGTGAATTAAAATGGCCACAAACTCATCGAAGCTCTTCCCATCAAGAGGTGGAGTCTGTTTCCCCACTCCTTGAATTTGGACTGGCTTTGTGACTTGCCTTGACCAATAAAATACAGTAAAGGTGGTAGTGTACAACTTCTAAGCAAGACCTCAAGAAATCATAAAGCTTCTGCTCACGCTCTCTTGGATTGCTGCTGCTGCCATATGAGGAAGCTTGAGCTAGCTTCCTTGAGGATGAAAGATCTCATTCATATGTAAGGCCAGATACATAAGTGACACCATCTTGGACCATTTAGTCCCAGTCGAGCTGTCAAATGATTGTAGCTACACAAGTGACCCTAGGTAAGACCAGTAGAAAAACCTCCTCGCTGCTCCCAGCCCATGTTATCAACCCACAGAATCATGAGTCAATAGAATGCTTGTTTTAAGCCACTACACTTCAGGGTTTTTTGTTACACAGCAAAAGCTTACTGAACTCAGATGGCCATTTGGGTTGTTTACTTCTGACTTCTATTCTGATTGATTGCAGCGTCCATTCTGACAGGTCTGTGCTTGCTTGTATTCGCTTAAAAATATTTAAAAAATAACCTGTGTGGGTTATGCCTATGTAATAAAAAGTTGGAATCATGTATCTATAATGCCTCTCCTGCCGAATAGTGTAGTAGCTTCTTATCTACTGGGCTTCCCTGGTGGCTCAGACAGTAAAAGTGTCTGCCTGCAACGTGGGAGACCTGGGTTCAATCCCTGGGTCGGGAAGATCCCTTGGAGAAGGAAATGGCAGCCCACTCCAGTACTCTTGCCTGGAAAATTCCATGGATTGAGAAACCTGGTTGGCTGCAGTCCATGGGGTTGCAAAGAGTCAGACACGACTGAGCAACTTCACTTTCACTTTCTTATCTACTACAGATTTGTCCTTACACACTCCCCATCTGTGTGATTACGTCACTGCATAACCTTGTTAAGTCACTGTTTCTTCATCTGTAATGAGAAAATATTAATAGTATCCTTCATATGGTAATTGTTGTAAGGATTAAGCAAAGTAATACGTATGAAGTACCCAGTGGGAATTCCCTGGTGGTCCAGTGGTTAGGACTCTGCACTCTCACTGCCAAGGACCTGGTGTTCAGTCCTTGGTTGGGGGACTAAGATGCCACAAATAGTGTGGTGTGCGTGCCCCACCCCCCCACGAAAAAGAAGTACCCAGCATCGCACCTGGTATAATTGCTAGCATTATTACTATCAATAGTATAAAGTATTTTTCTGTGTCAGTGAGTGTATTTAAATTAAATATATATAGTGACTCCCTAGAGTTGCATTGTGTGCAGTTTATTATACCATTCTATTGTTGAAGACTCAGGTGTTTTTCCAGTGATAAATAATATTTTGATAAACATCTTTTTATCCAAGTTTTAGCCCAGCTTTCTGATCATTTTCTTACGTAGATTCCCAAAAGTGAAATTACTAGGTAAGCAGAGATGTAATTTTGTTGGTCTGGAGCCAGAGAAACACTCTAAAACTTCAGGTCCTCAGTACCTGAAACTGTAATTTGAGATGACTCTCCAGATGTGCTCATTCTAGATTGAATTATCTAAACTTTGGTAACTTGTCTGTGTTCCACAGGTTGTAATAGATGTTTCTCAGAGGATGTTTTTCTTGCTACATAACACAGGTGGGTGATAATCTGAGAAAGATCAATGAATAAATACAACCACCTCTAAGAAAGCATCTTGTTTGGGGCCAGAATTTTCTTTTTTTTTTTTTTCAGATTTATTTTTTTATTGATATGTAGTTGAATTACTGGCCAAGATACCTTCCTTTCTTTTCTTTACCTTACCTTTCATTTTGAGAAATTACAATTTAGGACATGGAAAGCTCTTCCATCTTTGGGAGTAAACCATGAAAAGTGTAAGACTTCTCTTTGTAAACATAAAGTATTATATGACTTTAGGCCGCAGCTGAAAGAGCCTGGTCAGTAATAAGCGAGGTATTAACCAGGCCTCTTGTTTGCAAGTGAACTTACCCCATTCTAACTGGCTTAGGCAAAAGGAGAATTCACTGCTCATTGCAAGAAGCACAGGTATGACAGGAACCAGGACCTTGTGGTACCACCTGAAATGTATATTGAGTGAGAGAGAAGATCACAGCTTGTGATGGGCAGATATTTGTTTCCCAGAACAGCATTTCCTGCTTTTGAAAAATTATTTCCCCCTACTCCCAGGTGGCATTAGTGGTAAACAACCCTCCTGCCAGTGCAGGAGATGTAAGAGACACAGATTCGATCCCTGCGTCCGGAAGATCCCCTGGAGAAGAAAATGGCAACCATTCTCCAGTATTCTTGCCTGGAGAATTCCATGGGCAGAGGAGCATGGTGGGCTACAGTCCATGGGGTCGCAAAGAGTTGGACACAACTGAAGCGACTTAGTGCACAGCTACACACACACACACACACAGCTAGATGCTTTTTCTTGGTCACGCGTGTGTGCTCTTTTTGACCCTACGGACTGTAGCCCCCAGGCTCCTCCATCCATGGGATTCTTCAGGCAAGAATACTGGAGTGAGGTAGCTATTTCCTTCTCCAGAGGATCTTCCCAACCCAGGGAATGAACCCCTGTCTTTTCTGTCTTCTGCAGGCAGATTCTTTACCACTAGTGCCACCTGGGAAGCCCTTTTCTTGATCAGGGAGCTGCTAATCAGAACATGCCACACCCTTGGTCAATATTGTGATCCAAGCCATACCAATCAGAGTCTTTTCTCATTGGCACCAAGAAAGTACTTTCCTTTCTGCTGGCACACCTGGGAAGATATGGAGGTATGAGACAATGACTTTGACTTGTGGGAAAGACTGACCACCTTAGGGTTTTTGGCTCTCCATAGCCACAGCTCAGATGGCATATATCCTCTCAATCACTGCTGTTGCCTACCTCTGATGATGTCATCTCTCCCGCCACTACTACACACACATGGAAGGAGGAGAGAGCCAGATGGTCACAAAGTGTCCATTGCTTTCACTGCAGAAAGCAGTGGGGTTAAGATGTTCCTTGGCCAGAGACGGAGATTGGAGGTGGTAAATGCTGTTTGGGAATATGCAGAAATAGGGGTGATTATATTTTAATTCCCAGGAACATGCCCAGCTGTGCTCATTTCTGACCTTCACCACAAGGAATATCTATAGCAAGGCTGGGAATGAAAAGCTGTATCAGAAGACTGGAGCAGAGATATTGTCCTACTGCAAGAAGCCATCCCAAGCTACCCCTGTCCGTTTATAAGATGGAATGCGTTTGCCATCCTAGCCTAAATCCATCCCAGGCTGTCACTCTTGCCCGCCATGGGGCTCTTGCTGAGGATCATAAAAAATTGTGTTGGAGAGAGACCATTGAGACCCTTTGGTTGAAGTTCAAGGGAGATGATCATGCCTCCTTTCTTCCTTTCTAATGCTCCTTGTCAGGAGGCTGGAACATTGGCAATTGTGGTAAATCCACAGGGATTGCCCCCTGGAAACCAGGCATAGAGGCTGAGAGACTTTTAGGCAAAGACATGGACATATGCCAAAGCTAAGACTGGTCTTGCTGTCCCAATGGCCTTTGCTCTCTATCCTGGACACTTTGTTTCATGGTTCCACAACAGAAAGGTAGTTATTTGAAAGCAAGCTGTGTTATACCACTGCTTTTGTGGTAGTTAGCTATTGCCACATAACACATTACCACAAACTTGGTGGCTTAAATTACATGCATTTATCATCACGGTTTCTGTCATTTGGAAGTTGAGGCATGGCTTAGCTAGGTCCTTTGCTCAGGGTGTCAGCCAGACTGTATTTTCATGTGGCAGCATGGCCGAGGAAGAATCCACTTGCAAGTTCAAGTTATTAGCATCGGCAGAATTTATTCATTTCTTTGACCGAGGGTCTTAGCTTCTTAATGCCTGTCAGTTGTTGCCACTCATGATTTCTAGAAGTTGCCTGCAGTTCCTTGTAATGAGGGCTTACCCAATATGGCTATTTACTTCATCAGGCCAGCAGGGAGAGTGTCTAGAGCAGTCTACTAGCAAAATAGAGTCATTTTTTTATTGTGAAAAAAAACACAAAGCAAAATTTACTGCCTTAGCCATTTTTGCGTGTATGATGCAGTAATGTTAACTACTGATGCATAATATTGTGTAATAGATCTCTAGGACTTCTTTGTCTTGCAAAACTGAAACTCTGTACCTATTGAACAACTCCCTTTCCCCTTCCTCTGTGCTTTGTGCTGTGCTTAGTCTCTCAGTTGTGTCCGATTCTTTGCAACCCCATGGACTGTAGCCCACCTGGCTCCTCTGTCCATGGGATTCTCCAGGCAAGAATACTGGAGTGGGTTGCCATGCCCTCCTCCAGGAGATCTTCCCAGCCCAGGTCTCCTGCACTGTAGGTAGATTCTTTATTGTCTGAGCCCCCAGGGAAGCCCCCCTTCCTCTGCCGCTGCTGCTGCTAAATTGCTTCAGTCATCTCCGACTCTGTGCGACTCCATAGATGGCAGCCCACTAGGCTCCCCCGTCCCTGAGATTCTCCAGGCAAGAATACTGGAGTGGGTTGCCATTTCCTTCGCCAATACATGAAAGTGAAAAGTGAAACTGAAGTCGCTCAGTCGTGTCTGACCCTCAGCGACCCCATGGACTGCAGCCTACAAGGCTCCTCTGTCCATGGGATTTTCCAGGCAAGAGTACTGGAGTAGGGTGCCATTGCCTTCTCTGCCCCTTCCTCTAGCCTGCTGGTAACCACCATTCTACTTACTGTCTCTGAGTTTGACTACTCTAGGTTCCTCTTATAAGTGGAATCATACTGTATCATTTTGTGACTTGTCTCATTTAATATAATGTCCTCAAGGTTTATCCATGTTGTAGCCTATGACAAAATGTCCTTCTTTTCAAAGACTGAACAATATTCCATTTTATGTATATACCACATTTCTTTATCCATTCATCCATCAGTGGACATTTAGGTTGCGACCACCTTTTTGCTATTATGAGTAATGGTGTAGTGAACACAGGTGTGCAAATATTTCTTCAAGATACTCTTTTAAATGATTTTGGATATGTGCCCTGAAGTAGGATTGCTGGGTTATATGGTAGTTCTGTGTTTAATTTTTTGACTCCCATCAACAGTACACAAGGATTCCCTTTCCTCCACATCTGTACCAGCATTTGTTATTTTCTGTTTTTTTAAAATTTATAGTGGTCATCCTAACAGGTGTGAGGTGATACTTCATTGTGATTTTGATTTTCGATTCTCCTGTTATTAGTAATGTTGAGTGTCTTTTCATATGCTTATTGGCCACTTGTATATCTTCTTTGGAAAAATGTCTATTCAAGTCCTTTGCCCATTTAAAAATCAGGTTATTTGTTGTTGTTATTGTTGAGCTGTGGGAATTCTTTCTATATTCTGGATGTTAACCTCTTAACAGATATGTGGTTTGCAAATGTTTTCTCCCTTTTAGTAGGTTGCTTTTTTACTCTGTTGTTTTGTTTGATATGCAGAAGTTTATAAACATTTTTTTGGTTGTTTTTAAGTTTGATATAGTCCCATTTGTTATTTATGCTTTTGTTGCCTGGCAAGAGAGAGGTTTTTGTTTGACTGATTGTTTAATTTTGGCTGCACCAGGTCTTAGTTGTGGCATGTGGGATCTTTAGTTGCAGCAAAGACCCTGATGCTGGGAAGGATTGAGGGCAGGAGGAGAAGGGGACCACAGAGGATGAGATGGTTGGATGGCATCACTGACTCAATGGACATGGGTTTGGGTAAACTCCAGGAGTTGGTGATGGACAGGGAGGCCTGGCATGCTGCGGTTCATGGGGTCACAAAGAGTCGGGGATCTAGTTCCCTGAGCTGGGATGGAACTCTGCCCCCTGCATTGGGAGCATGGAATCTTAGCTATTGGACCACTAGGGAAGGCCCAAGAGAGTTTTACATAATGTAGCATAATCCTAGGAATGATACCCTATCACCCTTACCATATTCTATTGGTTAAAAGCAAGAAACAGATCCTGAATGCACTCAACCAGAGGATCACAAGAGGTGTAAACACCAGGAGGCAGATTCCTGAGGGTCACCCTGGAGTTTGTCTGCATTTAAAGGGCAATAATTGCCTGCTTCTTGTTCAGCATTTACCAAGCATTTATTAAGGTCTGTTTCCTGCCAAACATTTTGCTTGGGAAATGCTGAAACCAATACGGTGTGGTCCATGCTCTCCAGGGACTTACAGTTCAGCATCCCAGGCCCTTACAGTTCTAGTTATGGTTGGAGGGATCCAGCCTTCTGGAGAAAAAGGACAGGAACAGTCAGAACCTGTGTGACCTACCTCCTCCAGGCAGGCCTCCCTCTCTCCCCTTGTGAAATCAAATCCAAAGGGAAGACTACTGCCCAACATTCAGCTCAGGGATCAAGGCTCTAACTCTTCATAAATGACTAGGCGATCTGAAAGTGTGATTAGTCATTCCTAGGCCTCCTAAAGTATCAGCTCAGCTCTTTGAATCTGGGTGTGGCGGTTACTTAGTAAGAAGATCATAGGAAATAATTGCCTGTTAGGGCACAAAGTATAAGACACCCCCTCTTTTCCCTATGCCCCCTGGGTACACGCAATAGATTTTAAAGGTCAGAATCTAGTTTACCAATTTCTGTACCATTCATAAACTGGCAATTAAATGTTAACAGTGAATTCAGGAAAATAGAGGATACTTCAAAGAAGGAAATGGAAAGGAGTGAACTCCAGGCAAGCAGTATGTGTCCTGTGCAGCAAGGAATAGACCCATGTTCTGGCCCTGGTATGAGTGGACGTTGGGCTTATTCTGCTGGAGACCACAGAAATTATTACCTGAGAATCATTCAGGAGGTGGAGGATATGGAGATGAGTCATTTCTTTTAGGGGGGTGACGGAGGTAGGAGAAGGGTGCAAGAAGATCGAAAGAGGACCTAGACCATAGAATTGGGAAAACTGTGATACATTTTAAGTTCTCTTTAAAAGATTAGTTATAAGAGGGTACTATAGGAGAGGAAGAACCAAGAAAGATGCAACTAGCATCTCCTAGCACCTACTATGAGTGATATGCCTTGTTTGGCATTTTACAGATATGATTTCATTTAGTCTTAATTACCTTGTATTATTACTATTTTTACATATGTTCCACTTTGTCATCTAAATTCTGATGAATTAAAAAGATATTTGGTGCCAGGACCTATTGTACAGCACATGGAACTCTGCTCAGTTTTATGTGACAACCTGGATGGGAGGGGAGTTTTGGAGAATGTATACATGTACATGTATGGCTGAGTCCCTTTGCTGTTCATCTAAAATTATCACAACATTGTTAACCGGCTATACCCCAGTACAAAATAAAGAGTTTTAAAAAATAATAAAATAATTAAAAAAAAAACTAAAATAAAAGTTTCAGAAACCACTCCCTCACCCCAAAATGGGCAAAGGATTTGAATAGACATTTCTCCAAAGGTGGGAAAAAAGATATCTGTTGCTCTTTTATTTTAAGGTGATTTATACATTTCCATTCCAGAGCTTCAGGGAAAACAGGGAATGAAACCAAACAATTTTTTAAAAATAATTTAATTAATTTCTTTATTTTTGGCTGTGCTGGGTTTTTATTGCTGCATGTGGGCTTTGTCTAGTTGCAGTGAGTGGGGGCTACTCTTAGTTGCTGGCGCGGGCTTCTCCTTGCACTGGCTTCTCTTGCTGCAGGGCACAGGCTCTAGGGCATGTGGGCTTCAGTAGGTGTGGTGCACGGGCTTAGTTGCTCCAAGACATGTGGGATCTTCCTGGACCAGGGATCAAACCCGTGTCCCATACATTGGAAGGCAGTCTCTTAATCACTGGACTACAGGGAAGTCCCTAAAATAATTTAAATAAAGCTGGCTTGGATGAATATAATCTGGGAGAATAGGTTTTTTTCCCCCTCTGAAGCCCTCCAACCTGTGTTGTTGAGATTTCTGTTATCATAGAAGCATAGAATGTTAGCGATTCTCTAGTCCAAATTCCTTACCTAATAGCTAAGAAACTGAAGCCCAGAGAGGGTTAAGTGCTTGTCCAAGGTACTTTCCACACAGCTAGAAAGTGGCAAAGTCAGAAATATAACAGGAGTCTCTTAACCCTTGGTCAAGAGATCTTTTACTATACCACTGTGGAATTATAGTCCTCATAGATTTTCTGGGGAAAATGGAAAATTTAAAAACAAACATTGTCTTAAGGCTGGAGCTCAGGTGAAAAATTGTAAACATTCAACACATTTGATCCACTTCTTACAAATTAAGTTTTACTAGCACATGCCTTGTTTTATTTATTTACTTTTTTCCAAACTTTAAACTTTTTATTTTGTATCGGTGTATAGCCAATAAGCAATGTTGTGGTAGTTTCAGGTGAATGGTGAAGGGACTTAGCCATACATATACATGTATCCATTCTCCCCCAAACTCCCCTCCCATCCAGGCTGCCACATATACAATAGGTCCCTGTTGGGTATCCATTTTGAATATAGCAGTGGGTATATGATATGACCTTCCCAATCTCCCTTACTATCCCTTCTCCCTGGCAACCATAAGCTCATTTTCTGAGTTTGTGAGTCTCTTTCTGTTTTGCAGGTAAGTTCATTTGTATCATTTCTTTTTAGATTACACATATAAGTGATGTCATACGATATTTCTCCTCTGTCTGACTTCCTTCACTCAGTATGACAAAGTCTAGGTCCATCCATGTTGCTGCAGATGGCACATGCCTTGTTTTAATTACAAGAAGGAATGTACACTCTTGACAGTTCTAGTCTCCCCAGTGTCTTCCTCTTTGTAAACCTTCTTTCTCTGCCTTGTACCCATGTCCCCATCCCAAGAATGGGACTGACAAGTAAGACCCTGCAGTATGGATCAGGAGTCCCTTCTGAGACAACTAGAAACAGTTAATTAGCTGGGGAGATCCCTGCCATCCTAAGAGGCTGTAGAAAGCTTCCTCTAGCCAGGCTCATTCACAGAAGAATTCCAGAGGCCATAGGACCTTCTCTCATAGAAGAATACTCTGTGAACATCTAGTCATTGAATCTGGGGCACCACAATAGCATTCTTCTTTCTGAGATGGGTGCTGTCCCAGTACTTTTGAAAATGGTCCACAGCTCTTCATTTATGTTCTCCTTTCATAGGTAGAATACATGCTCAATCACCTCACAGGAAGAGTGGTTTTTCTCATCCAAGCAAGTGACGTTGAGAATGCCAACCTGTTGGTGTGAAGCCAAAAGGTAGTTGACTCAGTAAGTACTTATTGGAAGGTGGAGCTGAGTGCACTTGTGTGGCAGAAAAAGCCAGGATCTTTGAGGCCCAGCAGATATGGATGCAAATCCCAGCACTGCCAGTTACCAGCTGTATGATTTTGGACAAGATTCTTATATCTCAGTGTGCTTGTATGTCAAATGGAGTTAATAATAATAGTTTCCTCCTCCTAAGGTTGTGAATATTAAATGCTGCTGTAAAGCCCTTTGTGAAGTACTTAGAATACTGTGAAAAGAGCAGCTTCGTTGCATGTGTGGTGTGCGTAGGGTAGGGAGGGATCGGAAGAACTGACCTCTAAATGTTTATTCCTTTCTGTCTATTTAGTAAAATAAAGACTGTAACAATTTTTGGATGAGGAAGAATGATTGTGAATGGTCCAATGGGGAGAGAGAAAGATTTGTCCCAAGACAATTTTTATCCTGCCTTACACAGGGATTATTCTCTTATTCATTGACCTTTGTCATGAAGCTTCACCTTCCTCATGAATAATAAATGTGCAATGATTCTGTTAATGTTTGCCAACCAGTGAGGTCTCCTCCAATGGAATCATCACAGAGGCTGGGTAATCAGTATTGTAATGCCTATTGTATTCTGCCTGGAGTTTTTTTTAATCTGACTAGCCAGACATCATGTGGACAAGGTCCAATCCGGAGCACAGCATCTGGGATAAATTATTTACAATCCTGTCTCTAGAAGTGGACCTCTCTCTGACCTAATTAATATTCCAACTGTAAACCACATGCAGAGATTTTTTAAAAGAGACAAACTTAGTGGAAATAGGAGAAAAGGTTGAAAAGGCATTATGCAGAACATGTTAATTCACACAACATTTTTTCCTTCTCCTTTTTACAGACATTTTAATGTTATACAAAATAGAAGGAAATTATGCAGTTATAGTGCTAAGAATATGGGCAGGACAGCAGATAGAACATTGTCCCATTCTTTCTTTCAGTACTTAGTCTGTGAATCCATGGTTAAAAACAAAAAGCTGTTAAAGAGCTGTGAATGGTGGTTAAGTATTCTTCATTTATCTTCAGCAATCTATAACAATGAAACACAATTTACACTGGATATAAAATTCTGGGTTGATGGTGTTTTTCTTCCAGTGGTTTAAGGATGTTGTTCCACTGTCTTTTGGTTTGCACGGTTTTTGATGAAAAACTAGAGATTAGTCTTAACTTTAGGATTTTCTCTATATCACTAGTTTTGAGAAATTTGATTCTGCAGTGCCATGATGTGGTTTTCTTTGTGTTTATGCTGCTTGGTATTCACTGGAATTCTTGGATATGTTTGTTTGTAGTTTTCAACAAATTTGGAACAGTCTGGAAATTGAGTAAGTCAATAGAGGGGATAAAATAGATTCATATAAAATAATACAAGGGAAGACAGAAAAAGAGGAAAAAAAGGAATAAAGAACAGATGGGACAAACAGAAGTGTAGAACTGCTCTTGTTTCTGATATCTTATACCTATCAGGTAACAAATCACCAAAGCAAATACCCAAAGCATCTTTTATTTACCTCCATATCCAGACTCCCACAAATGGAATTCAGAAGCTTTTCTTGAGGATAACATCAGCTACATTCTGATTCATTCAGTATTGAAATCAGTTCTGTTTATCATTATGAAAGAGATTATTTTGGTTCAGAAGTGCCAGTGACCTGGCACAACTTGGAAGGATTTGAAGGAAAAAGCATATCAGGCAGCAGAGTGTGGGAAAGGAGATGTGAGATGCTTAGCGCTGTCACAGTTGGTGGTTGCATGATTTGTGTAGTGGTATTAGAAATCAGTGAAATTAGCATAGCTTCTAAAAGTGAAATTAAAAATCAAGCAGAGATATTCAAACTGTATCCCAGGCCAGTTAATATTTGACTATAAACTGACTGAATGAATTAACATACCTAAAGTGAAAAAGTATACTTTTAACAAACTTGATCACTTTATCAGTTAGGAATGCTTTTGACTACAGCTAACAGTTAATTAGAGTAACTTAAGTAAGTCATAAAAACTTTAAAAACAATTCAGAAGACTTGAGGTAGCTAGTTCCAGGGCTAGTTCAGCAATTGACTGTGTTATAGAGAACCTAGGCTTTTAAAACCCTTCCTGTCTGCCAATTAGCCTCAGTTTATCTCATGAACATAAAAGGGCTGCAATAGCTCCAAGCATCATGTCCTCACATCAGCATCCTAAGCAGGGAGGATAGGTCAGGAGCAAAAATCTTTCTCCAACTGAGGCTCTGTTTTATCTAGAAAGCAGCATCTTTCCTAGAATACTCTAGAAGTCTTCCTTTAATATCTTATTGGACAGTTGTTTTGCCCAAAATTTTTAATTTGTTAACAAAAGAAACCACTCATTACACAGAAAATTTTCAGTTTTTTTTATAAAGGATTATTTGACTTAATCTCAATATCCAATTATTAAAAGAAAAGAAACAATAGAGAGAAATAACAGCATATATATCAAGAAATTGGGCCAACAACCTACACCCAAACTTGAACAGTGCTGAGAAATTCCTTATTAACAGCAATCTGGAGTCCCCGTTGGGAAAGGATTCTGGGTGGTACATCCACCCCATGAGTGAGACTTCAAATTGCAGTTTCGGAGGCTCTCATTTATAATCCCAGGCCACAAACTGATATTATCATCCGTTTGTATGCAGACATGCTGCTCTGATTTTGCTTTAACTTATGCAATGTTGTTTGTTTCACCTTGTGAGTTACAGGATTTCATTAGACCCTTGGGGGCTGGCCAAGCTCTCAGGGGCTTAAGAGATTCCAAGACCCATTCCTATCTTATCTAACTTGCTGGTAACAATTGGTGTGCTTACAGGCAGGCATATGTCCATACAAGGTCAGAAGTTGGTCAGAGGCTGGCTCCCCTGCTTCTGAAGCCTGAACAAGACTGCTGCTGCTGCTAAGTCACTTCAGTCATGTCCAACTCTGTGTGACCCCATAGACGGCAGCCCACCAGGCTCCCCCATCCCTGGGATTCTCCAGGCAAGAGCACTGGAGTGGGTTGCCATTTCCTTCTCCAATGCATGAAAGTGAAAAGTGAAAGTGAAGTCGCTTCAATCGTGCCCAACTCTGTGCGACCCCATAGACGGCAGCCCACCAGGCTCCTCCACCCATGGGATTTTCCAGGCAAGAGTACTGGAGTGGGGTGCCATTTCCTTCTCCAATGCATGAAAGTGAAAAATGAAAGTGAAGTTGCTCAGTCGTGTCCGACTCTTAGCGACCCCATGGACTGCAGCCTACCAGGTTCCTCCATCCATGCAATTTTCCAGGCAAGAGTACTGGAGTGGGGTGCCATTGCCTTCATTTAATTTCCCTAATGACAATAATGAATAATGGCTAACCATGGCTACAAAGGAGGCTGGGACAGTGAGTATTTGGCAAAGGAAACAGATGATATGTTTGGGCAAGATGAATGGTGATCTGTTCTTTGAGGATGGGCACATTGCTGCTGAGAACAGAATTGGAATGTTCCTAGCAAGAAATTAGAATGAAATGGCTATAATGTAGGTAACTAAAGGTGTTTACTGGGATCAGTCCTAGAAGCACAGGTAAAGAATCTCAGACGCCAGAATCGAAATCTCCTGCTCTGACACTCTTAATGTGAGAACTCCAGTAGCTGAATCTTGAGATTGGTTTTTGCGTATTGTGGAGATGGATACTTAAGATTCTCCTTATTCATTCATTTATTTAACACATTTTTATTGAATCAGGTGTTGTTATTGTCTCTGGAATTTTAGCATTGGAAAGATCAGACAAAAATGTTTGCCTTCATGGTGCTTACAGTCTAGTGACTGTTTTAGCTTAGTGCAATTGATTCCATACTCATCAGTAAATTTTCTGTTTATAACTGGGTTTCTCATGTGTCCCAGGCAGTCTTACATCTCATTATAAATTACAAAGTTAATATTGTTATTTCATGGTTATTTCTTGGTTAATATGAGTCCACATAAGGACATGGATTTACCTTTAGTGAAGTGACAAGTCAGGTTTCTGACTTGCACATCTGAGGGCCAGGACCTAAACTATGGTAAATTCAAGAAGGCATTTCAACCTTCTTGTGAGCCATTGTGGGAGACAGCCAGTTAATACCCCAGCAGTGCATGTTTTCTCCATTTTAATGTTTAGACTTATTCATATGTATGAAAGGGATACAGGAAGAAAATATTAAATTATAAACATTGAAATCTATCAAAAAAAGAAGTCCTCACCTTGAAACTGTGATTCATGCCATAAATTATGAACTAATTGGATTCAAATTCATCCTCAGAGGATTCGAAGTTAAAAAAATTTCCTACTTACGAACATTTAGATTGTGTCCTCCCCGCTTCCACTGCCCTTTCCAGCAATGCTCTTATGAGCATTCTTGTATATGTCCTTGAGTATAGGAGCAGTGATTTATAGGGTATTTGCCTAGGACTGGAATGCTGAGTCAAAGGGTAAAATATTTGGGTTCAGCTTTATGAAATAGAGCCAAATTGTTCTCCAAAGTGATTTGGCCAATTTATAGCTTCTCCTATCAGTGAGTGAGAATTCTTAGCAGTCTCTGTTCTTGCCAACAGTTGGTAATTTCACTTCATGGTTTTTCCTTATATAATGAGTATGAAATAGTATCTTATTGTGGTTTGAATTAGATTAATATGATATTGATCTTTTCATGTGTTTATTGGTCATATTTTTTTCTTCTATTGAATCGCCAGTCCCTGACATTTATCCATTTAAATATTTATTTATTTTTGGCTGTGCTGGGTCTTCATTGGTGTGCGTGGGCTTTCTCTAGTTGCACTGTGTGGGGGCCACTCTTTGTTGCAGTGCATAAATAGGCTTCTTATTGCAGCGGCTTCTCTTGTTGTGAAGCGCAGGCTCTAGGTGAGTGTGCTTCAGTCATTGTGGCACGTGGGCTCAGTAGTTGTGGTGCATAGGCTTAGTTGCTCTGTGGGATGAGGGATCTTCCCAGACCAGGGGTTGAACCTGTGTCCCCTGCATTAGCAGGCGGATTCTTTACCACTGAGCCACCAGGGAAGCCCCCATTTTTGGTTGGCTTCTTTTTTTCTTATTCATTTGTAGTAACCCTTTTATAGAATTTATTATTCTCTCCACTTTTCTGTTTGGTTACTTTTTCTTGCAGACATGTGCTAGGGTTTTTGTTGTTGTTAATAGTGTCTTTAGTCATATGGGAGTTTTTCAATTTAAAGCAGTCAAATTTAGCAATCCATTTTGAACTAACACTATTATTAGGTGCAAGCAAGTTTGGAACTTTTGTATTTTCATGGTGACTTTTTCCTGTTCACATGTTTGTGCCTTTTTATTTTCATACTGGTTTTTTATTTCAGTACATTTTAATGAAATAAATACAGCTAATACAGGAGGAGAAGGGGACGACAGAAGATGAGATGGTTGGATGGCATCACTGACTCAATAGGCATGAGTTTGAGCAAACTCTGGGAGATGGTGAAGGACAGGGAAGCCTGGTGTGCTGCAGTCCATGGCGTCGCAAAGAGTTGAACATGACTGAGCGACTGAACAACAGCAATACAGCTTTGTTTTCATATGTATTTACCTGATATGTTCTTTCTCCCAATCTTGACTGTTTGTAGACATTTATTTATCTCTTTATCTTTGGCTGCGCTGGGTCTTCACTGCTGCTTGAGCCCTCTCCAACTGTGGAGAGCAGGAGCTGCTCTCCAGCTGCAGCGTGTGGGCCCCTTGAGGTGGTGGCTTCCCTTGTTGCAGAGCATGGGCTCTAGGCATGTGGGCTTCAGCAGTTGTGTTCCCAGGCTTCAGAGCACAGGCTCAATAGTTGTGACTCATGGACTTAGTTGCTCTGTGGCGTGAGGGATCTTCCCAGACCAGGGATTGAACTTGTATCTCCTGCATTGGCAGGTGGACTCTTTACCACTGAGCCACCAAGGAAGCCTCCAATCTTGACTTTTGACCTTATTGTATCATACCAAGAACAGGCCAGTAGGAATGGTCCATGTCAGTTATAGAAAATAAGGACCTTGCACCCTCAGAACTGGGCTTCCCTGGTGGCTCAGTGGTAAAGAATCCGCCTGTAATGCAGGAGATGCAGGTTTGATCCCTGGGTCAGAAAGATCCCCTGGAGAAGGAAATGGCAGCCCACTCCAGTATTCTTGCCTGGAGAATCCCATGGACAGAGGAGCCTGGAGGGCTGAAGTCCATGGGGTTGAAAAAGAGTTGGACATGACTTAGCTACTAAATAGCAGCAACAAAGGCCCAGCTTGCATCTGGTTTTGAATTTCATGCTTGTTTTTGTCCCCTTATCACTTGCTGCTTCCATGGTGGATAGGAGCAAGTGATAGATGAGGTTGATATGTATGTAAGGATCTAGCCAATAAATGAGACAGACTCAGATCCACCTGAAAGGATCAAATTAAATAGTAATAAGTTCTGAATCTATTTTTGCCAAAACATAGTGGAAAGAAGTGGAAATAAAGTTCCCTTATTTACTGGCCTGAGATAGAAAAAGAGTTCTAGATTGGGAAAGTTAACATTCAGATATAGAATTCTGAAAGGACAAATTTCAAAACGTTTTGTTTGCAGTATGTCAGGGAGCCATTTGATGATAACACATCAAGTTAGAACCATGTGTCCTTACTTTATAATTTATGAAAGTAAAAATTAAATGTAGAATACATTTGTCCACATGGGGAAACAAACCAGAAAGAGAGAGATAATTGGCAGAAGGCTTAGAACATGCTGAATATGAACATGAGAGGGGAAACTTGAGGAATATGATTTGAGGCCTTATGGTCATCTAGTTTTCTAGATGCCTTCTCATTTCCTGGTTTGGTTCCTCTGTGAAGGATCCCCCAATTCTAGCAGCGATTGCTATTATATGTGACTGAGGTCGTGAATCTACTTACCCAGATCTACTCATACCATCAGTTTTTCAGGGCAAGTCTGGGGTATAAAACTGTGCCCTCTGGTGGAGAAGGACACTATGCACTATGCATCTAAACCCTGATTTTCCTTATCTGTAAAATGGGAATAATGGGAATACAGATCTCCTGTGGTTGTTGTGAGGGCTTCTCTGGTAGCTCATTGGTAAAGAATCTGCCTGCCAATGCAGGAGACAGAAGAGACATGGGTTCGATCCCTGGGTCGGGAGGATCCCCTGGAGAAGGAAATGGCAACCCACTCCAGTATTCTTGCCTGGGAAATCCCATGGACAGAGGAGCCTGGAGGGCTACAGTCCATGGGGGTCACAAAGAGTTGGACACGACTTAGCAACTAAACAGCAACAACATGGTTTTTGTGAGGATTAAATAAGATAATCGACCAATTCATTCTCAATAAATAACACTATCCTTCTTGATATTCCCTCTTCATTCAACAAATATTTTTTATACATTTTCAACATGTTAGGCACTGAGATAAGTACTCAACACATGGTAGCTATCACTGCTGTTTTGTCATTTCATCAATCTATTTTATTATATAATTACAGGGTATCAGGCACTGTGCCAAATTTAGGAGCCAGTAAATAAGACTCAGTCATGCCTGTCTCTTTGCTACCCCATGGAGTGTAGCTCACCAGGCTCTTCTGTCCATGGGATTTTCCAGGCAAGAATACTGGAGTGGGCTGCCATTTCCTTCTCCAGGGTATCTTCCCAACCCAGGGATCGAACCCAGGTCTCCCACATTGCAGGCAGGTGCTTTAACCTCTGAGCCACCAGGGAAGCCCGACAAATAAGACTTAACCTTCAAGACTCTAGATAAGCTTTTCTGGTTCTACTAATGGGAATACATTTGTCTTTTGTGAGTTCTTTGGAATTCTTCAATGATATCTTCTCTTCAGTAAAAGAGATCACTGTCAGATGCCTTCCTACAATGTGCCAGGTTCTGGCTGACTATAGGACAAAAGAAGGGTATGAAGGTTGTGCAGACTTTTGCCCCACATAGGCTCATGACAGGACTTTTGCTCCTCCTTTCCTTTCCTTTTCATCTCCTTTCCCTTTCCCAGAACCTAGTTTACTAGGGGAAATGTTCTGCGAAATACCAGGGGGAAAACACTAGTGCAACAAGAGAAAAGAATATAGACATGAAGCAACCCAGACCCAATGTCCACTCCAGCCTCTCCACAAGAGACCAGAAGGAAGTGCTGGACTTGCCTTTTTTCCAGCCTGTGGGCAAAACCCAGCCCTTCATTCGTCTTCCATTCCATAGCCTTCAGCAAGATGTTCCTCATCTAGTTCCTGGATGAGATAGGCCAGGGGTCAGAAAAGGCTTAAATTTCCTCGGGCTTGAATCCTACAAGAAGGTAGAAAAGGAGAGAAAAAACAAAGAGTCCATTAACCATGGTTATGAAAAGTCAGGCCTTTCCCACTGCCAACCTTCATGTCCTTTCAGGCATTGTAATGCTACAAAGAGTTGCTGTCTCTTTCCCTACTAAATGCCTACTTCTGTTAATCAGGCTTTCCTAGGTGGTGCCAGACCCTAGGAATAGGTTGGGAGAGGGAGGAAAAAACAGTCCTTTATGGCAATAATAAAAAAGTTATTTTTAACTTAAAAGTGTCTCAACGTGGGGAATTCCCTGGTGGTCCAATGGCTAGGATCCTCGCTCTCATTGAAAAGGGCCCAATTCAGTCCCTGATTGGGGAACTAAAATCCTAGAAGGCTGTTGGCCTCAAAAAAAAAAAAAAGTCTCAAACGGTTTAGGTTAATGCATGGATAATAAGTTGGTTAAATTAAATTTAGGATGCTGGGGAGGCTAACTTTTGAGGCTGACATTTACATTGTTGGCTTCCCTGATAGTTCAGTTGGTAAAGAATCCGCCTGCAATGCAGGAGACCCTGGTTTGATTCCTGTGTTGGCAAGATCATCTGGAGAAGGGATAGGCTACCCACTCCAGCATTCTTGGACTTCCCTTGTGGCTCAGCTGGTAAAGAATACACCTGCAATGCGGGAGACCTGGGTTTGATCCCTGGGTTGGGAAGATCCCCTGGAGAAGGGAAAGGCTACCCACTCCAGTGTTCTGGCCTAGAGAATTCCATGGACTGTTTAGTCTATGGGGTTGCAAAGAGTCGGATATGACTGAGTCACTTTCTTTCTTTTTTTTTTTTTAAGTTTTAACGTGATTTTTTTTTAAATTTTAATTTTTACTTTATTTTACTTTACAATACTGGACTGAGTCACTTTCACTTTCACTTTCCCAGGTGGCCCTGGTGGGAAGGAACCCACCTGCCAGTACAGGAGACAGAAGAGACATGGGTTTGATCCCTGGGTTGGGAAGATCCCCTAGAGTATAACATGGCAACCCATTCCAGTATCCTTGCCTGGAGAATCCCATGTACAGAGGAGCCTGGTGGGCTACAGTCCATGGGGTCGCACAGAGTTGTACACGACTAAAGTGACTTAGCATGTGTGTGCATGGCTATCATAAATCATCTTTTTTGTTTTTTCTACTGCAGTGGACCAAATCTTTAATTGGATAAATTGTGAATATGGTCTATATTGTGGACCCTTTCATTTTTATGTTATGCTCTTGTGGAAGGTTCTTTAAGCCCAGTGCAGCTGGTTTTTGAAGGCAGTATTAGGACCAGACCAGCCTTTAAAAGGTGGGAGCATTGCTTACCATTCCTCTCCTCCTATTACTGCTCAAGAGCTGGTTTCCATCATCCAATCAGTTAAATCTTGACTAGATGTTGCGAGTTAACTATCTGCCCAGGTTTGAAATTTAAAAGATGACTCCTGCCTTCTAGAAGCTTGCAGTATCATTGGAGTACCACGATGGACACTTTACATAATTAAAGAAATAATACATAGAAAAGTATAATAAGTTGTCAGACACAGACTTAGTGAAATAGAAATGTAGAGAAAGTAGATGATTACAGAGTCAGGAAATCCTCTTAGAAGAAGTAGAACTCCAGTTGGGCTCTGTGAATACAGGAAAGGAGGAAGGTACTCAGAAAAGGGAATACAGCATGAGCAGAGCAGAGAAAGAAACCAGAAAGTTCAGTTTCAGTTTCCTCATCTGTGAGATTAGTCAGGAAGCCAGATATGAGCCCCTCTGCAGCACAGACTGTTGTCTTCAGTCCTGTGGCTCTATCATCAAGCAGGATTTCTCTCATAGAGTAGGCACTTGATAGATGCATCTTGACTTGAGCAAACGTGACATATGGAGGAGATGGCTTGTAAATTTGTCCACCCAGGGACAAAGTTTATGTTAGCAAGCCATGAATCTCCCTCAGCAATCTGGGGCTCAGCTGAGAACCATCCTGACTGAGACAGGCACATTACTTCTCCCTGGGTGTGGGACTAAGTCCTCTGAGAATGTAGCAAAAGGGTTATCTTGCTTGTGCAACTCGCTTCCACTGGGGACACAGAACCCTGGTTGCCTCCAACATAAGTTTCAACTAGGTCGGTCGTGATAGTGACACTACTAGGTCACTCAGGGAACTTGCTTGTTGGGAAATGAGCAGCTGGGCTGTGGGTACATTGATAACATTGATACCTGGCCACCCTCCATGGGTACCTTTAATTAAAATGACATATTTTAATTAGCCAGGTATGTGCGATAATGTGAGACAGAAAAACAACAAACATTCCCATTTAACTCCTTGGAAAATATTCTTAACCTCTTTATAAAGTTTACTTATGAAACTGGAAAATTCAATTTGGATAGTTTAGTCTCTTTTTGCCTAAGGGAAGAACTCTCAAATGTAACCTCTTCCTGTGATTCTACGGGCCACTAGTCTGTGTCCTCACCAAGACTCCTCCAACTCTCCCTCCCAGCAGAATGCATTATTTATATTGCTTACTCTGAGATCTTATGGCACAGTATTCATTGGAGCAGTTGTCACAGTGCATTTGATAACATTTCTACTTTTTCTCTTTGGGTGGTGGATTCCTGGAGGTCAGGAACTCTCTCTGTTTGATTGTTGTAGCCTCAGCACCCAGCAAAGCACCTGGCATATAGTAGGTGCTTAATAAATGGATTAAATTAATATATTGGCTCTATTGATTACTTTTAAGGAACTTAAGATAGAATTTGCTTCCTTGGTGGCTCAGCAGCAAAGAACCCACCTGCAATGCAGGAAATGCGGGTTTGATTCCTAGGTCAGGAAGATCCCCTGGAGGAGGGCATGGAGACCCATTCTAGTATTCTTGCCTGGAGAATCCTATGGACAGAGGAGCCTGGTGGGCTACAGTCCATGGGGTTGCAAAGAGTAGGACATGATTGAAGTGACTTATTAGCAGCAGCAGCAAGATAGAATTCATCAGAAACATTCCTCCTGTTCATTATCTTTACTTTCTCTGACTGAGACTATAAGAGCCTCTTGGCTAACTAAAAACCATCCACAGAATTGGATTGTAGGGGATTCTGAAATGAATTCTCTCCTAGAACCTCCAGGAAGGAAAACAACCCTGCCAAAACCTTGTCCACTGAGTCCTGTGTCAGATATCTGACATCCAGAACTGTAAGATAATCAATTTGTGTTATTTTAACTCACATAGTTTGTGGTAATTTGTTACAGCAGCAACAGGGAACAAATATAGTAGGTGAGGAAAATACTGTCTACATCACATTGCCCAGGAACAATTCACTCTTGCTGTACCAGGAGTATTTTGCATATTCCTCCATTAGAGTTAATGTCATATTATATTGATTTGTTTCCTGTTCTCTCTCTTTTAGCCTGTTTGCATTTCCTTGTGCAGGACTGTGCTTTTTTCATCTCTGTATTCTTAGTCCCTTAAATGTCACTGACTTTCTATGTGTGTCTCTGGTGACGAAGGAGGAAGAGGGGAGGCATGTGGGGAGGAGACGTGATCATGGTGGCGTCAGCACGAGGGAGGGGAAGCTCAGGAACTGGTGAAGACTGGATCTGGCTGACGTTAGTTCTCTGTGGTGTGGGCTGGCGGTGCTGGAATGCAGAGTATCTGCAGGTTCACTGCAGGCAGGAGGAGGCGGCGCCAAAAGCAGCTTGGTTTCTGTGGGTTTCTTGGTCCAGGAATGATTGATGAGCATGTCTCATCAACAGTGAACTCCTCTCTGATTCCCTGTCACCCACTCCCTCACTCAGAGTGTTTCTCAACCCTTGTAGTCCCAGACTGGAAGCCATAGACTTCAGTTAGAATTGGAGCAGCTCCAGTCACTGAAGTATTCAATTTGGGCTTCCAGTGAGTGACACTGTTTCTCTTGTTTCCCAACACTAGACTGCAGTACCTTCAGGGGCCCTGAATGTGCCCTTTATGAGCAAACCCATATTCTGGCAGACTTGGTCCAAGACATTTATTTCAGTCCATTAACACAGATTGCTCTTAGTACGTGTATGTGTGCATGTGAACGTGCATGTGGTTAAAATTATATACAAGATGGAGGCGGGATTTGAGAATTCCCTGAGCAGACAAAACCATTTAACCAGTAAGCTCAACTTGCTGCTGCTGCTGCTAAGTCGCTTCAGTTGTGTCCGACTCTGTGCAACTCCAGATTTGGCAGCCCACCAGGCTCCCCCGTCCGGGGGATTCTCCAGGCAAGAACACTGGAGTGGGTTGCCGTTTCCTTCTCCAGTACATGAAAGTGAAAAGTGAAAGTGAAGTCGCTCAGTCGTGTCCGACTCCTAGTGACCCCATGGACTGCAGCCTACCAGGCTCCTCCGCCCGTGGAATTTTCCAGGCAAGAGTACTGGAGTGGGTTGCCATTAAATCTAGCTTATTTTATGAAAGTAAGTGAAACTTAACCTAGGTCATTTCTTATAAATGCCTGTGACAATCATAAAAGAAACTTGAGTTATCGTCTTTAACCAATCCCCTGCCACCTTGATCTCCCCACCTTGTAATAACCAGTCATTGTAAGCATTAATAACTTTCTCATTCTCACTTTATAAGCCCTGCTGTAATTTAATGCCCTCGAGCTTCATATCCATCTTTGAATTTAGAAGTCTCCAGTCCCAAACTGTTTTTATTTTATTTAAAAAAAATTATTTATTTTTGGCTGTGCTGGGTCTTTGTTGCTGTGCAGGCTTTTGTCTAGTTGCGGGAAGCGGGGGCTACTCTCTAGTTGTGATGCGTGGGCTTCTCATTCTCTGTTGTTGCAGAGCATGGGCCCTAGGGCACACAAGCTTCAGTATTTGCAGCACGTGGGCTCTAGAGCACAGGCTCAATAGTTGTCGAGCATCGGCTTAGTTGCTCCACAGCATGTGGAATCTGTCTGGATCAGGGATTGAACCTGTGTCCCCTATATTGGCAGGCAGATTTTTTTTTTTTTACAACTGAGCCACCATGGAAGCCCCCAAACTGTTTTTATGTGCACAACAAACTCTTATTAAATACTATTTGTTGATTTGGTGGTTTTAATTATGTTATGTGTGTACATGTATGCTCAGTCATGTCTGATTCTTTGTGATCCCATGGACTGTAGCCCTCCAGGCTCCTCTCTCCATAGAATTTTCCAGGCAAGAATACTGGAGTGGGTAGCCATTTTCTCCTCCAGGGGATCTTCCTGACCCAGGGATCAAACCCACACCTCCTGCATTGGCAGGTGGATTCTTTACCACTGAGCCACCAGAGAATCTTAATTGTGTTATTTCTGGATTTTTGACAGTTTTCTGGCATCAGAAGTGGGATCCAAATAAGACCTTCAACAACTCTGAAGCCAGCGAGCAACTGCGTGCTGGTACCCACAGGACCCAAGGAGCTCAGTGCTTTCTCACCGACCTTGCAGTCAGCCTGAGTGCTGCTCTCTTTGCGTGTTGCAGTCTCCAACTTTATCATGCATACCTGTATTCTGTTTGTTCTAGCTTCTTGGTAAGTCACCCTTCCGTCTGTAAGGGGAGAACCTGTGATTCCCTGGAATTTAGGCAGCAGTAGGATTACTGAGCTCCTCATGGATTGTTTCAGGGAATCTAAAGGCAGAGATAGAGTCCACTTGGTCTAAATCTCATTCTCCTCCCCGCTTAAAGACTCCCGCTTCTTGTATGTATAACCACTATGGGCCAAAATCTTGTGCGTTTCTGGCAAAATGAGTGAACTTTACAAAGAATAATTTGGAATTATCATGGCCACTTTGGGGAAATTTAACTTAGATAACATAGTCTACTTTAAGAGGTGCCCTTGAAAAGAGGATTACAAACTTCTCAGAGACAATGGAAAATACTCTTTGATCGGTAAAAGTTTCTAAGAGACCAACTGACTCCAAAAATAGCTTTTCTTAAAGAATTTTTATAATGCACGTGCGCGCACACACACACACACACACACACACACAGTCTATAGTTAAAAAAAAATTTTGGCCATCTGAACAGGTAACCTTAACCTTAACTTAGTCTGTTGGCCAGAAACAGTTTGGATTCAGATTCTTTTGCATTTTGTATTATTATACTTGAGACATAGTTAAAATTTAAAAATGAAAACTATAATATCTCTGTATCTGTACCTGTATCTGTATCTGTATATCTCTGTACCTACTTGTTTAGGTATATCCATATATGTACGTGTATTATGTATTTATGATTTTTTTTGGCTGTACCATGTGACTAATGGGATCTTAGTTCCCTGACCAGGGATTGAACCTGGGCCCTCAGCAGTGAAAGTGCCAAGTTCTAATCACTGAACCACCAGGGAATTCCCATGTATATATGATATTTTTAAAAGAATTCTATTTAGTTGGCTTAAAGAGAAATAAGTGCTTATATGAATTAAGTATTCCTAAAACTTTTCTGAAATAGTAACTCTAACCCAATTGTTTTCAAGTCCACATGATCAGAAAAATCCTTGATGAAAAAAAGCTAGTTTAAGTTTGTTGGTTTAATAAAAACAAACATTTTTTGGAATTGTCATTATTAAATGTAACGCAAGCATATAATTTTTTCTACCTTTGTTTACTTATCAAATAAGCTCATGCTATCTTTATGTTACAAAATAACTTTAGATGATGGCTAGCTGTTTGATGTCTAATCTAAGCATAATTGTTAAAAACAAGTAATTTAAATAAATGTAAGTAAGATAAAAGTTTATACTAGGTTAAATAATTAATATTTATATCTAGTTCATTTCCAAATAAGATAGTATACTGAGACATTGATCACTGAACATAAATTTAAATTTATTTACTTTTCTTAATTTTTACAGAGATAAATGATACTTGAGTCTATTAATAAATATGTCTTTTGTCACATTAAAACCACATTAAAATTGTACTATGAAAAGCATATTTCTAAAAATAGAAATTTACATAATTATGTTTTTATAAATTTGCTATTTTACTATGAGATGCTAAATATGTGATAAATAGCTCACTACTGCCTGCTTCCTAATTTTCCCCGGGAAGTTAAAGATTCAGTTCAGTTCAGTTCAGTCGATCAGTTGTGTCCTACTCTTTGCAACCCTATGAGCCGAAGCACGCCAGGCCTCCCTGTCCATCACCAACTCCCAGAGTTCACTCAGACTTATAGTTAAAATTTATAAACAATGTGTAAAATTAGAGCTACTACAAACAATGAAGAATGAAAGAAAACAACTTTGTATACAAAGTAAGGGAAGAAAATCAGATTTTAAAAATCAGTACAGGTTTATTCCATTTCCTCATAGAAAACAACTCCATAAAATATTTGAATAAAAAAAAAGAGCAAACAGTTTTCAAGTAAGTGTTTGCATATTTTTTCTACATACTTTTCTTCTCCCTTCAAGTTCCAAAACACAGTAGAATTGAGATATTCTTAATTTTGTCACAGTCACATAGCCTTTAATTCTGTCAACACACATTCTATCCATTGTCCATAAAGCCCCTGAATATCTGGCATGAGGAAATTAAACTCTTTGTCTAAACTCGAGTATATAAATTCCTTCCAAGTGTCAAATTGCTCATTCATTATGAGACTGGCTCTTCCATTTCCTTGCTAAGGATGTAGAGGTGTGTGTTACATCCTGAAAATAATAAACTATGTTTGCATGGATACAAGCATTAGTTACTTCACAAGTGGATAGGACACAAAACTACTTGAGCTAGTGGATTAGTGTGTTGCAAGGAAGAAGAGCTGGTGGCTGGTTTTATCTTTCCCTCTAACTCTTTGACAGCCAACAGCACATGAACATAATTTGTTAAACTATTCTGCCTGTGCATTTTTTCACTTTGATTCAAAGAAAGGAAAACTGACATTGCTCTCTCTCACACTGATTGGAAGAAATCAATATGATAGTGAAGATTTTGGTGATTCTAGGAGTAGGAAACATCAAAGTAATCTTTATTATGAGGCATGAACTTAGAATTTTTAAAAACTGAACTATAGTTGATCTATAATGGGATGTATTTTTATTTGAGGAGTATGTGAGGAATATAGGGTGTAGTTTTGTTAAGGAGAAAGAGTAATGTCTAAAATAAACTTTTTTTCAGAATAAAAAAGGAAAAAGAAGACAAAACCTAAATGGATATAGAAAGATGCAAAAGGTTTGTGGAAAAGAAATTTTATGTTGTGAGGTTATAGCTGGCTAAATTGAATAGATTTATACAGGGATTTTTAAAATAAAAAACGAGAGTTTAATTTTCTCTCTGTTAAAATCACAAAATTTCTTAGATTATTGGTCTGTTTTTAATAAAATATTATAAAGGTTTTTCTTTACCTTTAATGTAACCTGCCTAGGAAACAGGGATTCTTTGTCATGGGAAATATTTCCCTTATTCCAAATTGTCTTTGTCAGATCTTTGATTAATTAGGAAAACAGAGTCTTTTTAGTTTTAAAAGCTAAGGTTTTTTTTTTGTTGTTGTTTATTTTGGTTTTGTTTTTCACAGCTACTTAACTTTGTATATTTGCCTTTGAAATCTTTCAGTTGTCACTTTGGTGAATGGATAACTAAGTATTATTTCATAGTGACTTAAGCTCCTATTTGATGAACTATTTCTAATCTTTTGACATTTTTAACAAACTTCCCCAAATCAAATTCTGAATGAAGTCTTTTTGACCGCAAACTAACTTTGGGATTTTCTGGAGGGCCCTTAGAAGATCACAAAAGATTTGCTCTTTCTCCTTATGAAAGAGAAATCTCAGTTTATTTAGGCTTACTTGATATTAACTTCTGTAGGAAACATTGTCAAATAAAAAGTAATGTTCTTCTTAGATTATATTTACATAGTATATATTATTAATATGTGTTCTAGAAATTATATAAAATTCCAAAAAATCTGATATGTCCTGGTATAATATGATCAGTCAAAATTCTAGTCATTATTTTATAACAATGTATGCATAAAATAATAGTTTGCTTCTCAATTGCATCACTTTTTGGTAGCCTGTCACTAGATCGTTAACCACGCTGGTTTTTAAGTCTTCTGTCATTCATAGTTATTGTTTTTCTCTTGATTCCTCTCTGAAAACATTTATAATTAGCTACCAGCAACCCCACTTCCAAGGAGTGGCGGCTGCACAGGCACAGGAGGGCCAAGAGGAGCTACTCCACATTCAAGGACAGGAGACGCAACCTCGTCCAAGGTAAGGAGCAGTGGCTGCGCTTTGCTGGTGTACCGTGAAGAGATACCCCAAGTCCAAGGTAAGAGAAACCCAAGTAAGATGGTAGGTGTTGTGAGAGGCATCAGAGGGCAGACACACAAACAATAATCACAGAAAACTAGCCAATCTGATTACACGGATCACAGCCTTGTCTAACTCAATGAAACTAAGCCATGCATGTGGGGCCACCCAAGACAGACGGGTTGTGGTGATAGAGGTCTGATGGAATGTGGTCCACTGGAGAAGGAAATGGCAAACCACTTCAGTATTCTTGCTTTGAGAACCCCATGAACAGTATGAAAAGGCAAAATGATAGGATACCAAAAGAGGAACTCCCCAGGTCGATAAGTGCCCAATATGCTACTGGAGAATAGTAGAGAAATAACTCCAGAAAGAATGAAGGGATGGAGCCAAAGCAAAAACAATACCCAGTTGTGGATGTGACTGGTGATAGAAGCAAGGTCCAGTGCTGTAAAGAGCAATATTGCATAGGAACCTGGAATGTTAGGTCCATGAATCAAGGCAAATTGGAAGTGGCCAAACAGGAGATGGCAAGAGTGAACGTCGACATTCTAGGAATCAGCGAACTAAAGTGGACTGGAATGGGTGAATTTAACTGAGATGACCATTATATCTACTACTGTGGGCAGGAATCCCTTAGAAGAAATGGAGTAGCCATCATGGTCAACAAAAGAGTCCGAAATGCAGTACTTGGATGCAATCTCAAAAACAACAGAATGATCTCTGTTTGTTTCCAAGGCAAACCATTCAGTATCATGGTGATCCAAGCCTAACACCCAAAAAAGATGTCCTTTTCATTATAGGGGACTGGAATGCAAAAGTAGGAAGTCAAGAATCACCTGGAGTAACAGGCAAATTTGGCCTTGGAGTAAAGAATGAAGCAGGGCAAAGGCTATTAGACTTTTGCCAAGAGAACACACTGGTCATAGCAAACACCCTCTTCCAACAACACAAGAGAAGACTCTACACATGGACATCACCAGATGGTCAACACCAAAATCAGACTGATTATATTCTTTGCAGCCAAAGATGGAGAAGCTCTATACAGTCAGCAAAAGCAAGACTGGGAGCTGACTGTGGCTCAGATCATGAACTCCTTATTGACAAATTCAGACTTAAGTTGAAGAAAGTAGGGAAAACCACTAGACCATTCAGGTATGACCTAAATCAAATCCCTTATGATTATACAGTGGAAGTGAGAAATAGATTTAAAGGACTAGATCTGATAGACAGAGTGCCTGATGAACTATGGACGGAGGTTCACAACATTGTACAGGAGACAGGGAGCAAGACCATCCCCAAGAAAAAGAAATGCAAAAAAAGCAAAATGGCTGTCTGGGGAGGCCTTACAAATAGCTGTGAAAAGAAGAGAAGTGAAAAGCAAAGGAGAAAAGGAAAGATATAAGCATCTGAATGCAGAGATCCAAAGAATAGAAAGGAGAGATAAGAAAACCTTCCTCAGTGATCAATGGAAAGAAATAGAGGAAAACAACAGAATGGGAAAGACTAGAGATCTCTTCAAGAAAATTAGAGATATCAAGGGAACATTTCATGCAAAGATGGGCTCAATAAAGGACAGAAATGGTATAGACCTAACAGAAGCAGAAGATATTAAGAAGAGGTGGCAAGAACACACAGAAGAACTGTACAAAAAAGATCTTCACAACCCAGATAATGATGATGGTGTGATCACTCACCTAGAGCCAGACATCCTGGAATGCAAAGTCAAGTGGGCCTTAGAAAGCATCACTATGAACAAAGCTAGTGGAGGTGATGGAATTCCAGTTGAGCTGTTTCAAATCCTGAAAGATGATGCTGTGAAGGTGTTGCACTCAATATGCCAGCAAATTTGGAAAACTCAGCAGTGGCCACAGGACTGGAAAAGGTCCGTTTTCATTCCAATCCCAAAGAAAGGCAATGCCAAAGAATGCTCAAACTACTGCACAATTGCACTCATCTCACACACTAGTAAAGTAATGCTCAAAATTCTCCAAGCCAGGCTTCAGCAATACGTGAACCATGAACTTCCAGATGTTCAAGCTGGTTTTAGAAAAGGCAGAGGAACCAGAGATCAAATTGCCAACATCTGCTGCATCATGGAAAAAGCAAGAGTTCCAGAAAAACATCTATTTCTGCTTTATTGACTATGCCAAAGCCTTTGACTGTGTGGATTACAACAAACTGTGGAAAATTCTGAAAGAGATGGGAATACCAGACCACCTGACCTGCCTCTTGAGAAATGTGTATGTAGGTCAGGAAGCAACAGTTAGAACTGGACATGGAACAACAGACTTGTTCCAAATAGGAAAAGGAGTACGTCAAGGCTGTATATTGTCCCCCTGCTTATTTAACTTCTATGCAGAGTACATCATGAGAAACGCTGGGCTGGATGAAGCACAAGCTGGAATCAAGATTGCCGGGAGAAATATCAATAACCTCAGATATGCAGATGACACCACCCTTATGGCAGAAAGTGAAGAGGAGCTAAAGAGCCTCTTGATGAAAGTGAAAGAGGAGAGTGAAAAAGTTGGCTTAAAGCTCAACATTCAGAAAACTAAGATCATGGCATCTGGTCCTATCACTTCATGGCAAATAGATGGGGAAGCAGTGGAAATAATGTCAGACTTTATTTTTTTGGGCTCCAAAATCACTGCCGATGGTGATTAGAGCCATGAAATTAAAAGACGTTTACTCCTTGGAAGGGAAGTTATGACCAACCTAGATAGCATATTAAAAAGCAGAGACATTACTTTGCTAACAAAGATCCATCTAGTCAAGGTTATGGTTTTTCCTGTGGTCATGTATGAATGTGAGAGTTGGACTGTGAAGAAAGCTGAGCACCAAAGAATTGATGCTTTTGAACTGTGATGTTGGAGAAGACTCCTGAAAGTCCCTTGGACTGCAAGGAGATCCAACCAGTCCATCCTAAAGGAGACCAGTCCTGGGTGTTCATTGGAAGGACTGACGCTAAAGCTGAAACTCCAGTGCTTTGGCCACCTCATGCAAAGACTTGACTCATTGGAAAAGACCCTGATGCTGGGAGGGATTGGGGGTGGGAGGAGAAGGGGACGACAGAGGATGAGATGGCTGGATGGCATCACCGTCTCGATGGACATTAGTTTGAGTAAACTCCAGGAGTTGGTGATGGACAGGGAGGCCTGGCGTGCTGCGATTCATGGGGTCACAAAGAGTCGGACACGACTGAGTGACTGAACTGGAACTGGAACCCGCAGAAATGCTTCATCTTCAAAGAGATTCTTGGAAAAGACATTAACAAGTACTTAGAATACAGGTTTCTGATAACTTTAAGATAATATCACTGCACTGGATAGGAATTTCTAAGACTCTCCTGGAAAACTGATTGATTGATAAAGCTACTAACCTAAGATGAAGCAAAATAAAAATTAAAAATAGGAGACTGAATGAACTGATTAAGATGATTATAATTTTTATGACTTCATTTGAAATATTGCTGGTTGTTTAATGTTTTGTTTTCCAGATTTAAAAGACCCCTTTTGCTCCTCTCTTTTAAGCTATTTATAACATGACAGCAATTTGATAAACAGTACTTTTGTAAACAAAAATTGAAACATTTTTGTCTTTTTCTTTTTACCTAATCGCTCAACAATTCAGAAACTCTTATTAAAATACTCGTAGTTTGGGGACTTCCCTGGTGGTCTAGTGGTTAAAGAATCTGCCTTGCAATGCAAGGAACGTGGGTTCGATCCCTGGTCAGGGAACTAAGATCCACATGCTGCAAAGCTACTGAGCCCGGGCACTCTGGAGCAGTGTACCGCAACAAGAGAGCAAGTCTGCCGCAATGAAGATCCCACATGCTGCAACTAAGACTCGACACAGCCAAATAAATCAATAAAAAAAAAAACACCTCTGATTTTTCTGACAGTATATGTCTTTATATAAAGCCAATAAGAACTTGTTCTTGCCATACATCAACATGAATCTGCCACAGGTGTACACGTGTTCCCAATCCTGAACCCCCCTCAAAACCAACACAATATTGTAAAGTTAAAAAAAAAAAATCTAAAAAAAAAAAAAGAACTTGTTCTTGTTGCAGGATATAATTAGACAAGTCCTTATCTTGGCTTCTTAGCCTAAAGAGACTTTAAAGGCCTAATCTGAAATTCCTTATTATCAGACAATTTTAAAGAAGCAAAGGTGGCTCAGTAGTAAAGAATCTGCCTGCCACACAGGAGATGCAGGTTCAGTCCCTGGGTCAGGAAGGTCCCCTGGAGGAGGAAATGGCAACTCACTCTAGTGTTTTTGCCTGGGAAATTCCAGGGACAGAGGAGCCTGGCGGGCTGAAGTCCATGGGGTTACAAAAGAGTAGGACACAGCTTAGCAACTGAACAACAACAAAGTTGAGTTTGGAGCCAGTAAAGCCTCTTGGATATTACCAAGGCTTTGACTAAAATGTCATATTTGAGAATCTGCATAGAATTACTATTCTTACTACATTTATGTAAATAATCAATCCAAGTTTAATGAGATGACTTTATTTAAAGTTTTTTCCTGCCCAGGCAGCATGTGGGATCTTAGTTCCCCAAGCGGGTATCAAACCTGTGCCCCCTGGAAGCACAGAAGTACTGAGTTTGAATCACTGGACAGCCAGAGAAATCCCAAGATGACTTATTTTATAAATAAATTAGTTTCACTATAAATATCTTTGATAAAAATGGAATGACTATGGAAAAAAGTATTTCAGTAGAAAACTATGGTTATCATGGTATCTCTCCTATCAGGTAAGTATAGAAAAGTATGCTGTGTTCATGATCAGATTCTACTCCTGTTAATTGTCTTTGAGGTTTTGTTATTTACTTGTAAGCTTCAGGGAAATCATTACTATAGATCACATATGGACAGCCTTCGTGCTTCATGCTGTATGGACCACTCAAGAAAGTTCAATGGAATACCTGATGATATCAAGCACAGTCTGCAAACCAGGAAAACTGACCAAATTGAAAGTACCATCCTTATTTCACCCCCTAATGATGCTTCAGATTCAAATCTAGAAATGTTATGAACTGACTGCTCCCCAAACAAACTGAATTTATAATTTGCTTAAACTAGTAACCCTTCTTTTTCTTTTATTTCCATAGAAATGCCTCTTATTAAACTACCTTATTGCTCATATCATGTAGAGGCCTAATTTAGGTGGAAGTGTACCTACAGCACCACCTCCTGAGCTAAAATACAAAGTACCCTCATGTTCATCCTGTCCTAAGTAATCATGAGGATATATGATTGCTGATACATCATGTTGTGCCTATGTAAAAAAATTTTAGATAGATAGATTGACTCAGAAAGCTAAAGGTTGAAGTTGGTTACAACCCATTTGAATTTAGTTGGTTAAATCTTAGCTTCTGGGAATCTCTGCCCTGGAGAATTTGAAAAATTCTTGGCTGTTATGGGTTTTAAATGCCTTTGGCAGCCTATACCAAATAGGAGAAGGCAGTGGCACCCCACTCCAGTACTCTTGCCTGGAAAATCCCATGGGTGGAGGAGCCTGGTAGGCTGCAGTCCATAGGGTTGCTGAGTAGGATATGACTGAGCAACTTCACTTTCATTTTTCACTTTCATGCATTGGAGAAGGAAATGGCAACCCACTCCAGTGTTCTTGCCTGGAGAATCCCAGGGACTTGGGAGCCTGGTGGGCTGCCATCTATGGGGTCACACAGAGTTGGACACAACTGAAGTGACTTAGCAGCAGCAGCAGCAGCATATACCAAATGATATCCATCAGTATTAGACAACTTGAAGAACTCAGTGATATGACTTCCCTGGTCTATGATGATGCAGCTGTCGGTAACAGCAACTACGTGACTCTCTGTCCTGATGACTCAACTACTGCAGACAATGAATGTGTGATGCTTCAGCCTCGCTGCATCAACAGTGGTCACTAAGAGCAGTGCTAAACTAGTTGGTCACACTCTGCACTTGCTGAGATAAGGACCTAAAAGCGGGGAGCTGCTACACATAATCCAGTTTTACCTCCTGACAAGTGCTAAGAATAACAAGCATTGCTTGTATTATAGTATACTCAGCTGCTGCTGCTGCTAAGTCACTTCAGTCGTGTCTGACTCTGTGCGACCCCATAGACAGCAGCCCACCAGGCTCCCCCATCCCTGGGATTCTCTAGGCAAGAACACTGGAGTGGGTTGCCATTTCCTTCTCCAACGCATGAAAGTGAAAAGTGAAAGGGAAGTCGCTCAGTCGTGTCCGACTCCTTGCGACCCCATGGACTGCAGCCTACCAGGCTCCTCCACCCATGGGATTTTCCAGGCAAGAGTACTGGAGTGGGGTGCCATCGCCTTCTCCGAGGGAAGTCCCTACATGTACTATATTTGACAGTATCTGTATCTATGTCTTGATCTATAGCTATACCTCCTCAGAAATATATATGTATCTCCTTAGGGAATTTTTAAGGGAACTGCTAGGGACAGGGTGAGGGAGATGGGGGAGCCTGAACAATATACAAGGAGTGAGTAATTGTGGGTTATGGTAGGAAGTGGAGTCAAGGAAGAAATGGCCCCATTGAAGAGCCTTTTTAGGAGTAAAATAGGGATATTTCCTCTCTTCAGGCATGGTTTTTGCATCGCCACAGATGAAGCCAAACGCAAGCCATATGTGGTGACCTGTGCAATGTGCTAATGGGTTACTTATATAAACAGACCAAAGCAGGCTAACAATCCCATAAAGATCACACATAAAGATAAACTGCTAGAATAACGTCACTGTTTCTGAAGATAAAGTCATCTAATACTAACGGCACCATCCTGTGTTTGTGTGGCCCCATCTCCAAATAGCACAAGATACACATTTATACTGGGAAAAATGTTGTGTAAATTCAAACAGCATGATTTTTAGTATCTCTAAAATATACAAATCCTCATTGTGAAGGCAGTTTTGAAAGCTTGCCGGGACTCTGAAGCATGAACTTTTGCAGTGATACTGCAGTATATTTACAGCTTTGTTCCCTCTGTGTTATGCATCTGGTGCAGCTGTAATTGTATTGGAGGTACTTGTTGATTTTCCTTGGGCTGAGGAATGGAAGTGTTGGTGCCTCCACTGGCCCAGTTGAATGGACTGCCTTGGGGTCTGAAGGGAGGCTCTATTTCCCAGCTGGAATGGTAGCAGTTGAGGTGATGTGAAAAAATGATGGAAAGTTGGTACGCAAGAGAATGGAGATAAATAGGATGTAGAGGGAGAAATGAATGGAAGAGAAGTGACTTTGGTGGAGAAAGTGGGTGAAGTGGGTGGCAGGGTGGGCATGACAAGGTGAAAATGATAGAAGATTAGGTATGGGTAGGAGAGATGCCCATTGTAATTTCACCTTTTAAGTTCTATTTTATTGAAAGACATCTTTATTGAAGATGACGCTCTGAAATGAAGATGTCCTAGCCTAATGAGACCCTCTGATCCCATGTCACTAATAGTATGCCATGTTTTACATGTTTGCCATTTTTAAGCAAGAGGATACTGTTAGAGGGAAAGAGCATTGTTGAAGACATAAACCTGTCAACACTTGGATTTGATGAACAGTAGTAAAAGTGGAGCTCAGGAAAGGTAAGAAAAGTGATAAAAACTACCACCGCTTTGAAATTGCCTAGCCTGGGTTTTACTTCTCTTGGAGCTGCTGCTGCTGCTGTTCAGTTGCTCAGTTGTGTGCGACTCTTTGTGACCCCATGGACTGTAGCCTGCCAGACTCCTCTGTCCATGGGATTTCCCAGGCAAGAATACTGGAGTGGGTGGTCATTTCCTCCTTCAAGGGATCTTCCCAACCCAGGGATTGAACCCACATCTCCTGCTTGGCAGATGGGTTTTTTACTACTGTGCTACTTGGGAAGCCCAGGTGGAGAATAACAGGAAACAAAAATGTGGGGTAGAACATCTGTTACTTAGGTGATTCTCACCACTACACAACTGTTGCCCGTTTCCTGGCCTGGTTTTGTGACCACTTTGCCTTCTATCCCTGCTACCCCAAATCTGGTATGGCATATACCAAATGTACACCCCCCCCCCCCGCCACACACACACACACACAGATATCAGGGTTGCTGAGCTGTTTTAAGAATTTTACACAGGCTGCCAACTGAGAGAATTGTAGACGTGGATGAATGCTGGACTGGCTGGGTTTTAACAGGGGTTCCCTGAGGTTAGAACTAAGGTAAGTGGGCTAAGCGATGATGAGATGATTTTTTTGTTCTTTAAATAATATCTGCAGTGAGACATCTATGGGGTTGATTGCTCTGTACTCCTTTTCCAAGGAGAGCTCCATATCCCCATTTGAATGGCTACTTATGAAGATAGCCATATGAGTAGATTGTGACGTGTCCACAGGCCTGGGTGAGGAGGTTCCTGTTAAGTCAAATGGGCTAGTCATGTGACCTTGCCCTGCTGCCACAGTTGACCAGCTCAGGGGTGTGTACCTGATCCCACCTGGATCTACCTCTTTCAGGACTTTTTGTATTTGGGCTACAGATTTTGGGGATCAGTCTCCAAGCATGTGGATGTGGCTGTGATTGTAAAATGTAAAATTCAGGAGCTGCTTTGACCATGTGGAGGATGCCATTATATAGGGAAAAAAGAAAGAAGCCTGTGCACAAAGTAAAGCAAAGATAAGCGATGGAGAAAAAGCATCTTCATGGCATCAAGTCAGTGAGTCTAGCTGTTCCAGCCCAAAATGACACTATTTATACACTGAATCACCGATGGCTCAGTGGTAAAAAATCCATTTGCTAATGAAGGAGACTTGGGTTTGATCCCTGGGTCAGGAAGATCCCGTGGAGAAGGAAATGGCAACCCACTCCAGTATTCTTGCCTGGGAAATCTCATGAACAGAGAAGTCTGGTGGGCTGCAGTCCATGGGGTTGCAAAGACTCAGACACGACTGAACGACGAAACAACAATACACTGATTACAGGCTGATGAGAATGTGTCTGGCTGGAAAGTGACTTGATTGCACAAAATTATAAGCTATGCCTACCTATCCTTATACCATCTATGTAACCTAAAAAATTCTCTTGCACTTAATTTTTCTCCCTGAACCTACTGTTGCCTCAACCAAAAGTTCAAGTAAAAACCAACAAGAAAGTGTAATTTGATAAAATATTTATTGCACCATGTTAGGTATGGTAGCGTCCAAAAAATATTGTTACCAAACCAAATCTGAGTCTGCTCACCTGACTGCTGGTAAAGCCAATCTACTGATATCAGGTTGTGGTGAAGGAAAGTATAGTGTTTATTGCAAGGTGCCCAAAGTGGTCTTTAAAGGCCATATTATAGGTGACATTGTAGGTGCCTGATCAGTGTGTGGACATTCTTCTGATTGGTTGGCAGTGAGGTAACAGTGGTATTTTGGGAGTTAACCATCATCAGCCTTCTGGTTCCAACTGATCTGGGGTCTAAGTGCTTGTAATCAACATTCAGGTGGGGGTTTTAGTACCTGCAAAAAAAAAATCAAGGATATGGCTCAGGATTTTATCTATCACTCTTGTGCTATGTGCTAAGTTGTTTTCAGTTGTGTCTGACTCTCTGTGACCCCATGGACGGTAGCCCGGCAGGCTCCTCTGTCCATGGGATTCTCTAGGTAAGAATACTGGAGTGGGTTACCATGCCCTCCTCCAGGGGATCTTCCCAACCAAGGGATCGAGCCTGCATCTCTTACGTCTCCTGCATTGGCGGGCGGGTTCTTTATCACTAGTGCCACCAGGGAAGCCCCAGTAGCTCTTGAGGAGTAACTAAAAGTCCTTGACTTTGCTTTGTGGCTAAATTAATGTTATTTTGTCTTGCTTGACTGTTTTCCTTTGCTTCTGTATTTTCTCACTTCTCCAGTTAAATTTGCTCCATGGAACTTGGGGCCGAGCTATGAGGCTAAAGCTTTTCTATAGATGAGAGGCAGGGGACATGGTGGGGGTGGGGGTAATGGGTTCCTGGGAAGGCCCTATAGGGTCCTGCTCTGTTTCAGTTGAACTGTCATAAAGCAAAAACAACAACAACAACAACAACAACAAAACCCCAACACTGGAAAGGTATGGACAATATGAACAAAAAGAAAGGTGAGATCCATGCAGGCCAAAAGGAGAGTGGTATTTCAGGAGTTAACCATCATCTGGATGTGGGACTGATAAAAGCAGGGAAAGTTAGGTGGAGAGGAAAGAGGAAGCCAAAGACCATGGTCCATCTGTAATTCATAAATTGATTTTTTTTAAAAAGCCACCTTAATTAAAACTGACAATTTTTTCATAAGCATGAGGTATCAGAAAAAGCATACAATATCGACCCTGCCTTATAGGAAATTACCATCTTCAAGGACAAAGCAAGACGTGCGTATATTTTGGAAAGATCCCTCTCATTTCCTTCTTTTCTTTCCTCCTTTGACCGCTTTATCACGTTTGAAACGATGCAATTTGCTAACTTGCTTGATGATTATAAGGTAAGCCTCCTAAGGGCAGGGAGTTTTGTCTATTTTGCTGCATCTTTAGAATCTACAGAGTCCTGCACACTGCAAACAGCTGTATAAGAATTCGTTGAATGAACTGGAGAATCACAGCCTAGGGTAACATCGTCTTAATTTTCTGGCCTTGAATCTCTTGGGCGGGCCAAGATCTCCCACTGCCATACGCTAGGGGGCAGATCGAGATTAGAAAAGGAACAATTTTTTCCCCCGGAGGGCAGAGTTCTCAACCTTTGCTAACGTTAGCATCACCTGGGCTGCCTTTAGACATACTGCACCAGGATGCTGATGATGATGTTCAGTCGCCAAATCGTGTCCAACTCTACCTCTGACTAAATCAGCATCTCCGGAGGGTGGGGCCCTGAGTGGGATAACGGAGACAAGCTCCAAGGACGCGGCTGAACCTATCCTCTGCGTCACACTCTGGTGCCGCCGGGTGCATTTTATCCACAGTATTTGTGATAGGCCAGTGTCGTAGTTAGCAACACTTCCGCCGCTGCTGATAGAGCGGGAACCTGAGGGGAGACGGATTCCAGCTTCTCGCCAATGAGGGGGCCTGCAGGCGCAGCGTGGCCCCGCCCCCAGGCAACGAGGCCCCGCCCTTGGACAGCGAGACTCCGCTCCCGGACTGCGTAGCCCCGCCCCCAGCCCCCTTCCGCGGCCGTGGTGCAAGGGTGCGGTCCGGGTGAGGTCGGGTCTGGCGCCCGAGCGCTCTCCGTCTTCGCGCTTTACATTGCTTCGACTTCTCTCCACCGACCGGTGCGTGGGGCCCGGCTCTGTGGTCAGGCGTGCAGCGGCTGCCAAGCGCGATGAGGCGAGCGGCGCTGCGGTAGGTAGCCGGGCGCCTGGCGGGGCGCGGACCGGGGGCGCCCACTCCCTCCCTCGGCGCTGCTAGTGGGCCCGGGCGGAAGGAGCGGGCCGCAGCAGGCGGAACTAATGCCGGGGGCTTATGGGCAGAAAACAGGGTCGGGTAGGGAAGGGCACTAAGGTACCGTGACCCCGCCGGCTTCAAGTGGGGCATCGCACCCCCGACCGGCGCGTCTTCTGGCCGGAGTTTGATGATGAAAGTGAAGCGACACTTGAAGGGAGGAAGTTGGGCGTTCCCTGACGTTCCTTTTTCTTTGCTCATCTGGGGTGTAGTGTGGAGTTAGCCTTTTGTCGGAAGGCTGGAGTTTAGGACTGCATATTACTTTTATCGCCCTCTACGCTTCTTTGGAGAGCATGTTTAAGGTTAAGTGCTTGACAGACTTGGACTCTGACTTGAGTGTGTTGTAATGTGGGTAGAGATTGCAGGGTACCTTCTGGCCTCTCCGGACCTCAGAACTGTGTGACTAGGTCCCCTGGTGCTGATTGAACTTTACTTTTACTGAGCAGCAAGACCCATAAGGCCAGGTGGGGGAGTGGCTTTGATTGGGCCACTTGCACAAGGAGGATGCCTTTTTGTGTAAGTCATCATCCCAGCGTGTCCAGTGACGGTTTAAGGCTTTAGACTCCAGAGCATGTCTGGCTCTCCCCCAACCCGCTGCACCGGAGCCCTCCAGCTGTTCCAAGATCTTTCTGCTTGGTTGCGTCCCAGGGGGCCGACCCTTGTTGCAGCTTCTGAATTCATCCTGCCACAGGTGTACCAGCCCCCCTGGTATGGCCCGCAGTGGTTCTGAGTGACGGTGATCCCCAGCCGTTCACTTGGGGGCCCTGAATCTCTCTCATTGTTCCTGTGGACCCTGCTGGCAGTTGAAAAAGGTTCTCTGTGTCTGTCTCTCATTTTCTCATTAACTTTGTTTTACTGCTTGAAGACAGGTTGAAGGTCATTAGGAGAAGAACCACAGTTGCCTTTAGCTTGTATTGACATGATGTGGCAGGCCTTGTACAATCTCCAGGGTTCTGTCCATGTGCCTTTTCCCAGGAAGCCTTACTTGATCTCGCCTCTCCCCCATTCAGAAGTCCTCTTTATTTTTGCCGTGAGCTCCTTGTATACCTGCCATTCCTTTCTTCTGATTCTTGTAGACCCTCAAGCAGGTACTCTGTTAGTGTCTAGCGAGAGTACATAAATGAATACAGACTGTCTGGCGTATTTAGGTTATTTGACTGGTAGGTTGTTTTTGTACTTTCTTTTTTTCCCCTTACTAGTGGAAGAGTCACTTATATTTGTTTAGTCTCTAAACTGAGGCATTTTTCCTAAGTGGAGGGCCTGTGAGTGTCATTGCCTGGTTTTGTACTGAAAACTCTTCCCAGATGCCCATCCTAAGCTTGGAACCCAGAACAGCTAAGACTTCTGTTCACATCTGCATGTGACTTTGGTGACTCCCTTCAGTAGCCATGGGCAGGTTGGGTTCCTTCGTTTCCTTTCATTGGGAAGGTTCAATAATGGAGTCCTAGGGCCTGACTCTCCTAGAGGCCTCTTGACAGTTTCTTCTAAAGGCCTAGAGGTTTTGCTGTAATTAAGACTCCAGAGGGCTTATTGGGGAATAAACCAATAACTGAGGTACTGAGGTGTTAGGCAGTGGTTGAAGCATTACACCGCCCCCCCCCATCTCGGTGTCTCGTAGATAAAGAGAAGTAGTCTGGAGTTATGAAAAGAGCAGCTTCCCAAATGTCTGGTGTATGTGGGGGGTGAGGAGGGATCAGAAGAACTTGGCTGTATACAGTGTGCTAGTTGACTGGCAGGGGAAAAGTCATCTAATTTCTTTGGGCCTTAGTTTTTCCAGGAGGTTGATCTGAATCACAATATTTTAAGTCTAGGGGCCCGTGGGGGTGTCAAAAGGGAGTGGTCTGTGAACCATCTGAAATAATATATATCATTGTGTGTATCAATAAAATATATCCCCCCACCCCAGCTACTAGGCATGAGGGGCCACAGGTTTCATCAGATTATCGGTAGGGACAACATGAAATTGTAGTGAAAAGTTACAATACACTGAATATTCACAGGATAATAGAAATTTGTTATACTGATACATGATCAGTATAATCAATGATTTTTAAAAAGAGCATTCACATTAGGCCTTCATTGTGCTACAGGGATGTATTTCCACATTTTTTATGGCAGTGTGCAAAGAGCAGGGTTGCAGGACCAGGACCACAGTTTTCCAAATAATTTGACCCAAGTGTTTCTCTGTATTTATTAACTTTTTTTACTGTCTCCATTTGATACTCTATTCAGAGATGGTCCATTATAGTGCCTGGCTTATTCCCAAACTTCTGGTCACTTTTGACTTTTAGGGGAGACTCTGAAGAAGCATGCCTTTCTGGACTAGCTCATGTTTTTTTGAGGACTTGTCAATGTACTAGGCATGCCCCTCACAGGTTAATGTGTATTAACTTCTCTATTTTACATATGAGGAGACTGAAGCTCAGAGAGGTTAGGTAACTTGCTCAGCTAACAAGCAGCATGGTCAGGCTCTTAACCTCTGTATGCTACACCGCTCTTCACTCAGGCAGAATGAGATAGTTTTCCTCAGTCTGCAGAAAATGCTGCTTCTTAAGGAACAAGACAGAATGCTTGTATAAATGTGTATTTACCCAAATATGTGAGATGAGTTGTATAGCTCCTGTTAGTCCGTGATTAGTATTTAAAGTTTTTACCCACTCAGAGTCAGATCTCATTTCTTATATTGCGATCATCTACCGCATCTATTATTATTCCCAGTTAATGTATTGAGGGCATGATTTTTTGCTCTTCCAGCTAATAGTGGCAATGGGAGATTTTTAGCTTTTTCCAGTGTGCTTCTTAAAACCCAATATATTCAGTTGCAGAATAGTAGTTTCTGAGATGGGAGAACGAAGGACCACATGCTCTATTTCCTTCAGTGAGGGATTTGAACCTACAGAGTATACAGAAAGTGAAATAGTGAAAAAGTTCAGCTCATGTTCTGAGAAAATGCAAATTAGAAGGTCAGGAATAAGAAGATTGAAATATTAATCCACATATAAAAATACAGAAATGGAAAATTTATTGGGAAAAGATAAACCAAAACTGTAAGGTAGAGTCTTGCTAGCTGTGTGATTGGAGAATAAACACAAAACGAAAACCTGAACCCTTTAGGAAGCATTCTGGTCTTAGTGGATGAGCAGGGAGCATATCAGAAACAGTGTGATGTCTGGCTGGCTAAGGAGTTAATTTAGCCATTGAGCATGTGCTCCTTTCTGTATTCTTTGCAGTTAGAGTAGTTGACTTGGTGAAAGGACCAGGATTTGTTCTAGTAGCACATGACTGAAAACTACATGGAGATTTTACCAGATATTTTTAGTCAGAGACCCTTTGTGAATGCTGTAATTCAGAAGAGAAATCTATAGTAAATTTGGACTCTAAAGAAAATAAGTTAGTTATTACTGAACCTGGCATTGCTGCTGCTAAGTTGCTTCAGTCATGTCCGACTGTGCGACCCCATAGACGGCAGCCCACCAGGCTCCCCCGTCCCTGGGATTCTCCAGGCAAGAACACTGGAGTGGGTTGCCATTTCCTTCTCCAATGCATCAAAGTGAAAAGTGAAAGGGAAGTCGCTCAGTCGTGTCCAACTCTTAGAGACCCCATGGACGGCAGCCTACCAGGCTCCTCTGTCCATGGGATTTTCCAGGCAAGCGTACTGGAGTGGGGTGCCGTTAGGTAGTAAGAATTTACTAGTCACTTGAGCTGGAATGAATAACAATATCTGGGGTTCTTGACGTTTTCAATGCCTTGCCTTAGTCCACTGGGCTCTCAACAGATCACTCTGTCAGTCCCTGATACTATATGTGTGTTATCCCTGATAGCAGAGTGTGTGGTTAGGAGTCAAAACTTACGTACTAGCCAAAATCAAGTTAAACAGTTTGTTTTGGGGGAACAGGTTAAGAATATTTGGGTGAATACCTTGGCTTTTATTCCATTGGGGAGTAGGAAATTTCTGCCTAAGTACAATAAATATTCTCTTTGAGTAACCCTGGAAAGGGTTAATTCTGTTTTCAAAGCTGATTGACTTTTAATTGGGTTTAGTTTATTTATTGAGGAAGTATGGTATGACAATAACAAAATATTTTTTGTTTACTCAGCTGTTTACCATATAGATTCTGGGCTTCTGAAGGTAATAAGTTAGAACCATGAAACCTGGTTGATATCTTTTATTTATTCATTTTGTAGATTGTTAGCCTAATTTACTCTCATTGGAGAGATGGTTTATGGTGTAGCCTCATAAGCAAATATACATACACTTGAGAAACAACTGCAGACACTGTAAAGACAGTATTTACTAAGAGTGTGCAATGGCAAAGTGCTCCAGAGGAGGCACAGGTCTTTGGAATTGCGAGGAAAGAAGCTGTGGAACCTTCTCTAAGTGTGTTTCTTCTTGTTTTATAGGCTTTGTACCCTGAGCAAGGGCCTGCTTGCTCCCAGCAGAGGACTGACTCAAGAACCTCAGAACCCGGAAAATGTCTTCCACATCCGTGAAGGCAAGCATGAGTACTTACCTTTTAGGCCCATATAGGGAAAAAAACCACCCTGTTTTATTTGAGAGGCATGTAGATAGACAGTTAGGGCAAATGACGCATAGTAAAGGTTGCTTTTTCATAAGATTCTCATTTAGAAAATGACCAGGATAGCTTTGGGTAGAAATCACATTCAGAATTTGACCTTTGGTTCCTTAGGGACCAAGCTTTTAGTTAAGTGATTTTTACATCCTCTGTGTAGGTACTGTGAAGGCATGGAAAAAACATATAATTCATGAGCAAGAGACAGGCCCTTCAGTTGTACCAACTAAAGACTTCTAGTCTGTAGTTTTGTTAGAGGTATCCTATTAATCTATGGTTAATCAAAGTTAGTTTCAGTTACTAACACGATATGCAAACTATGGATGTCTGTGTCAGTGTAGGAATATTCATTATAATGAAAATTATGGCTTCTTTAAAGGATCCAAATATATATATATATGTGTGTGTGTGTATATATATATATATGTACACAAAATTTAAAATTTGCTTTGTTTTCTTGGTCTTCAGCACCTGCCTCTCTTCTTAAACTCATTATAAACTAATAATAATCATTTTTTATCACTGAGCATCAGTAATCTGTGTACTATTTGGGATACTTTCTATCCATTCTTTTATTTAAAGGACTTGGGAGGGAAAAAAAGTCAGAAATAAGAATAATTTACTAATGGATATTTTTGGCACAGTACTCTATGGTTTAATTGTAATTAGAGTTTGGACCTAATTTATGGTATATAACAGTTGGGTTTTTTTTGCCACACTGTGTGGCTTGCGGGATCTTAGTTCCCTGACCAGAGGTTGAACTCAGGCCCCAGCAATGAAAGTACAAAGTTCTAACCTCTGGACCACCAAGGAATTTGCTATAACAGTTGTTTGATAGAAAAATCAACCACTTTTTAATGAAAAGTAAAATGCATGTTCATCTAACCGTATTTGGTTTTGATCACTTAGTTTTTGAAGGAACAAGGATTGCTGTAGGTAATTTTCTGTAACCGGAATGTATATTTTTAAATGCTAGATAACAATGCATGAACTCAAAACATTATTTAAAATCCTATAGATTTATTTTCTAATGTTGACTAACTACTGTTTAATCTTAATTTATTTCCCCTTTATCCATATAGCATGTTCACCTATACATGTGAATCATGGTGTGTGTGTGGTAATTGGTATCAACTCTTTTTTTAAGTGCTTAAATTTTTTTTGCAATAATTTATTCTTGCAATATGGGGCAATGGACATTAACTAAACTTAAATTGCTTTCTTTGCCTTTCCTTTTTTGCTTCATTTTCCTTGCCTCAACTTTTCTAACATTTAGGGTAATATAAATGTATGAGAAATCAATTAGAGTGAGACTCAAATTTTTTTTTTTTAAATCTTTAATTCTTACATGCGTTCCCAATCATGAACCCCCCTCCCACGTCCCTCCCCATAACATCTCTCTGGGTCATCCCCATGCACCAGCCCCAAGCATGCTGTACTGCCTATAAGAGGATAGGCTGGGATTCTGTTCATAATGTCTTCATCATAAAGGGACTCCTACTGATGCTGATACACAGCCTCATCTGATGAATAATTGGAGTTACCCTTTTCTGCTTATTTATAAGGAAAAAAGTTTGGGTTTTTCCGTATCATCTTATGGAAAACCCGAACTTTTTGGCCAGCCCAATAAATCCCAGTGATTGACACAGGATATTCTTTTCTGCACTAAGGAAGGAGAAGGAAATGGCAACCCACTCCAGTGTTCTTGCCTAGAGAATCCCGTGGACGGAGGAGCCTGGTGGGCTGCTGTCCATAGGGTCGCACAGAGTCAGATGCGACTGAAGCGACTTAGCAGCAGCAGCAGCACTAAGGAAACAGTAATTGTTTTAAGTTTTGGGGACCCAGAGGCCTGATCCCTTCCCTGAGCTGTTTGTTTATGGCATTAAATGGAAATTCATAGCTCTTTGAATATTTTGAATGCATGACTCACTTTTTGGAGTTCTGGAGCTCGTTGCCGTAATCCAGTGCTCACATTCTTAGTTTCATGGAATGACCTCTATTTTTGTTTCAGTTCGAGATAAGTTGCGGGAGATAGTAGGAGCATCCACAAACTGGAGGTATGCACTCTGTTCATTCGTTCTTCTATCCCTGGAGTGGTATGCCAGGCTTATTTAGGCTCAGTTGATGCTCCCATTATAGGAATGGGGGAAACCCATTGTTAAGAAATGGATTGAGAGCTTTTTTCACTTGGGGGAGAAGATCAACATTCCAACATACTCATCAGTTGATGCTTTGTTGTCGTAAAATCATGTAATTTACATGTACTCTACATTTTTCAAAGTGCATTCAGGTATATTACCTCACTGATTGTCAGTGAAACTTAGGACACGCTTATGACATATGTTTCTGTTCCTTTTTTGTATATGATGAGACTGAAACTCAGACATTGAATGATCGAGTGCTGGGGTTTGGAACTTGAACCCAAGTTTCCTGGTTTATCTGTTTCATGAAGCATGACTCCTTTATTGCTTCTTATGAGTTCATAATTAACCAGGTCTCCCATACAATCTTTGTCTCTCAGTGTTTCCTTATTGTAAAATAGGGTAGAATCCCTCTTGGTGTACAGAATTTTGAGGCTAAAATGAGATAAACAGAAAGCAAAGTAATAATCTATTATTGGTATAAAAATTACCTAATGACTTCTTTTTATCTCATTTTATGAAAAATTTCAATTTACTGAAAAGTGGAAAAAATGAATACCTTTTGTTCCCACCATCTGAATTGGGTGCTTAGGAACATTTTTCCAAATTTGCCAGTTTACATATACTGGCTATATAGGTTCATGACACTTCAGCTCCAGTTATGTTCCAGTACATCTCTAATAAATAAATATATTTTCTTATGTAACAAAATAAGCAGTTGTAAATCTCCAATAAGTAAGATGTTCTCTCCTGTGGTGAAATTGACAGTAATTCCCTAATAGTATATTATTCATCTGTATTCAGCATTCCTCCATTGTTCCCCACATTTTTTATAACTTTTAATAAAAATCAAGATCCAGTAAAAAATTGCATGCTTATGACTCTCTTGTCTCCCCTAATGTAGAATGATAATTACCCCTGCCTCCTTTTTAATCCCTATGAGTTTAAAGAGGCCAAGCCATTTGTCTTATTGAATGTTCCATATTCTGGATTTATCTGGTTCCATTTGTAGGCTTCACCTTTCTGGCAGTTATACTTCATAAGTAAGCTTAGAAAGACAACTTAATGAATGATACTGTGAACATTTTAGTTCCCTATCCCCTTGTGTCTCTCTTCTCTTCCACCTTAATTGTCTCTTCTTTTTCTTCCCTGTCTCCTTTTCATATTATTTTCCTCTTTACCTTTTGGTCTGCCTTCCAAACTTCTTTTGGATATACTCCATTTTTCCTCCTCTGTCTCTCTTTCCTGAAATTGAAGGCAGAGAGAGAGAGAGAGCTGGGGCACAGAAAAAACGAGACTTGTCCAGGTGAGAAATGGGAATGTGGAGTTCAGTGGCCATGTTGTTCTTTAGTGCATTTACATATATTTTAATATATATATATTTATTATGTCCATTTCTGTGTTTTTAGTTTGATTTTTAAGATTCTATTCTTTCAATACACTTTTTGATGAGGGTGAATGTATCATTCATTTGGATATATCTGTATCACTTATATTTTTCTTATCTACTAGGCTGAGAAATTTTAAAAGAAATTTTTAATTTCACCAAGTGGCAGGTGGGAAGGGAGGGAAGGAAGGGAAGGAAAAGGAGATGAGGTAGGTCCAGACTTGCTCTTTCCTCCTTTCATGTTGTCTGACGGGCCTGTATAGCACTGAAATTGTGGGAGAGCAGGTTCCTGTGTTTTATGAAGCTTGTATCCTTTCTTCTCAGAGACCATGTGAAAGCAATGGAGGAAAGAAAACTACTTCATAGTTTCCTGGCTAAGTCACAAAAAGGACTGCCTCCTAGGACCATGAAAGACAGTTACATTGAAGTTTTCTTGCCTTTGGGCAGTCAGCCTGAATTACGAGAGAAATATTTGACTGTTCAAAACACTGTAAGGTAACACAGCACTATTTTTGCTTGTGCCATTTGTTTTTATTTTATTTCCTTTCTTTGTTATAACTTTGAGATCCATTCACTTAAATGTGTGATTCTCTGATTTTTAATATATTCAGAGAATTGTACAATTTTAGTAGATATTTATCAGCCCATGATGTGTTATTTTTTTTTAAAGGGTGATCATCATGATTTTCATTTCATCACAGTTTTCTTTATTTTACAGGTTTGGCAGGATTCTTGAGGATCTTGACAGCCTAGGAGGTACTGATATTTTAATATTTTTGAATAGGGACTTACATCAATGCATTGATGCCTCTGGCTGGAAAAGGTCTTTTTTTTCTTTAACTTGCACAGATGAAGATATTCTAAAAGAGCAGAAAAAGAATGGCATCTGTACTAATTCTGAATTGTCATAATTATTTAATTAAATTTACCGAAAAGTGGCAGAGTACAAGGAGTTGTTCTTCCCTGAATCATATGAGAGTATGTTGATGACACGATGCACATCAGCCCCAAATATTTTCACATGTGGTTCCTACAAACAAGGACATTCTTCTTCATTAACTACAAGATAACCCTCAAAATCAAGAAATTAACACTGACATTTAGACAGTCTAATCCTCAGACCCCATTCAACTTTGGCCAGAAGTCCTTTATAGCAGGAGGATCCACTTCTGAATCATGTATTGTGTTTAGTTGTTGTGTCATAGATAGTTCGTCAGTCTTTCCCTGACTTTCATGACCTTGACACTCTTGAAGGTTATGCGCCAGTTCTTTTGTGGAATTTCTTTTTATTTGGTTTTGTTTGATGCTTCCCCAAGATTAGATATGGGACATGCATGTTCGACTGGAGTGACATAGAAGGGGTGCTGTGTTTCTGTTGCATCTTAGCAGGTAGTGCATAATTCTAATTTGTCCTATTCCTGTGATGTTATCTTTGATTCCTTGGTGAAGGTGGTGTCTGCCAGGTTTCTTTGCTGTAAAGTTAGTCTTTTCCCCTTTTTAATTAATAAGTACCTTGTTGGGACTTGTGAAAATCACATTCCTCATCAGACTTTTATCAATTATTTTGAACTCAGTAGGGACTCAGGGATTCCTGTGTTACTGAATGCATTAGAATGGATTTCTGTCGTCTGTTTTGATGTTCAAATTGTCCCAGGACTGTTTCAGTCCCTTCATGCTGACTTCTGTGGTTTTTTTTTTTTTTTTTTTTCTTTCTTTCTTGGATATGTCCCCGTCATTCTCTGAGCACTTCCTCACTTTTTGGCACAAGATCTTCTAGGCTCATTTCTACTTTTTGGGCTCCAGTCCTGGAATCAGCCAAATCTCTGAGGAGCCCTGGATCTTTTTAATGGAGAAACCAAGATCTGGGTGCTGGAGTGGTCATCGTTGCTGGGGTATCACTATTCCAATGCCCTTTTAGTATGTGAGCTGGGGAATATATGCACATACATGTTCATTTCCATTTATACCTGCCTGCCAATCTATCTCTTCTCTTCTTCCCATCTGTGTATATCTCTGTCTGTTGGAACCCTGGGTTCATACTGATAGTCCCAATTCTAATCCAGCCACAGGTCCATTCTTTATTCCTCCTTGTTCACATTTGTAATTCTCTTCTCCAGCTGGCTCCATTATCCAGAATATAATTACTTATTTGATCAGTTCCCCTGTATATAGCCAGTTTCACGTGACTGCCACCTCAAAATCCTCCTGGATGCTCCCCTCACCTCGCTGGGGTGCTGCTCTGTACCAGGTCACCCTCTGCAGGTCACCGTCCTCATTGTGCTTGGGCTGCAGCTTGCTGGGCCATGGCTCTCATTGCCTCACGGTGTGCCTCCTGACCCCACGTGGGCTTCAGCACTCGATTTGGGGCTGTGCTGCTTGCTCCTACTGAATGGCCTTTGGACTGAACTGTTTGGAAAGCATTTAAAGAAAGGCTCTGTTAATCTTTAAAATAGAGACGTAAATCCCTTGTTGGGCTTACACCTAGTTACGTTTTTCTTGAAATTAATAAACTTGCTTAAAAATTCATAAGTTAGTTAATGTTAGTCACTCAGTTGTGTCTGACTGTATGTGACACTGTGGACAGTAGCCCGCCAGGCTCCTCTGTCCATGGAATTCTCCAGGCAAGAATACTGGAGTGGGTTGCCATTTCCTTCTCTGGGGGATCTTCTGGACCCAGGGATCGAACCCATGTCTCCTCTGTATGCTGCGTTGCAAGCAAGTTCTTTACCACTAGTGCCACCTGGGAAGCCCTAAAAATTCTTACTGGCTCTTAAAAAAAGATCTCTCTCTCTCTCTCTCTCTCTCTCTCTCACACACACACACACACACACACACACACACACACTCACACACATTCACTCACTCACTCACTTACTCACTCGACTTTGGTTTACTTGAAAGTGAAGTCACTCAGTCGTGTCTGACTCTTTGCGACCCCTTACTGGCTCTTAAAAAAAGATCTCTCTCTCTCACACACACACACACACACTCACTCACTCACTCACTTGACTTTGGTTTACTTGAAAGTGAAGTCACTCAGTCGTGTCTGACTTTGCGACCCCATGGACTATAGCCCACCAGGCTCCTCCGTCCATGGGATTCTCCAGGCACAAATACTGGAGTGGGTTGCCATTTCCTTTTCCAGGGGATCTTCCCAACCCAGGGATTGAACCCAGGTCTTTTGCATTGCAAGCAGACGCTTTAACCTCTGAGCCAAATAAATGGGCTTCCCTGGTGGCTCAGACGATGAAGAATCTGCCTGCAGTGTCTGCCAGTGAAGGAGACACTGGTTTGATACCTGGGTTGGAGAATTCCATGGACAGAGGAATCTGGCAGGCTACAGTCCAGGGGGTCACAAAGAGTTGGACATGACTGAGTGACTAACACTTAGCTTAAATACACAAACACCCCTGCCACTATGCTGTTTTTCTTCATCACCTCATGTAGATGGCTAGTCCCTTTTCCTTGTTCATTTGATACTGTTCCATCCCTTTCTTCAAGAAACTCGCCTTTTATCACATACACTTTCTCCCTCGTATCTCAAGCCTTTGGTCAACTTCACTTTTCCCTCACTTTCTAAACATATTCAAGGCTCTTAATGAAAAATAGGTAAAATCCCCTTCCCTTATAGCGCTCTCCAGTTTTCTTTCCCTCTCACTTGAGAGCTAACTTTGTGTTCTAGCTTCTGCTCCTCTGTGTCATTGAGCTGATCATGCCAAGCAGTCTGTTGCTGCCTTACTGCGTGATCTCACCAGTGCTTCTTGGCATACCTGACCCCTTTGCAGCTCCTGACAATGTTGAATTCACCTGTGGGTGTTGGCTATATTTCCTCCCACCTCTCAGGCTGCTACTTCCCAGTCTCCTTTGTAGCTTCCTCTTTCTCTGTTGATCCTTTAAATGTTGCTGATCCCCAGGGTGTTGTCTTCTGCCCCTTTTGGTTGTTGATAGATGCACTTTCTCTATAAATCTCGAATCCCAGTGCTTCAGCTGTTCTCAGTATTGTTGAGTTGTTCAGTCGTGTTCTACCCCGTGGATACCAGGCTTCCCTGTCCTTCACCATCTCGCGGAATTTGCTCAAACTCATGTCCATTGAGTCGGTGATGCCATCCAACCATCTCATCCTCTGTCGTCCCCTTCTCCTCCTATATTAGCTGTATTTATTCCATTAAAATGTACTTAAATAAAAACCAGTATAAAGAGGCACAGACATGAGAACAGGAAAAATTCACCATGAAAATATAAAAAGTCCAAACCTGCTTGCATGTAGTAATAGTCTTAGTTCAAAATGAATTGCTGAATTTGACTGCTTTAAATTGAAAAACTCCCATATGACCAAAGATACTATTAACAACAACAACAAAAACCCTAGCACATGTCTGCAAGAAAGAGTAACCAAAAAGAAGAATGAAGAAAATAATAAACTATATAAAAGGGTTACTACAAATGAATAAGAAAAAGATAAAGAAGCTAACCCAAAATGGGGGCTTCCCTGGTGGCTCTGTGATAAGGAATCCGCCTGCTAATGCAGGGGACACAGGTTTAATCCCGAGTCCAGGATGATCCCATATCCCACAGAGCAGCTAAGCCCTTGTACCACAACTGCTGAGCCCACGTGCCACAGTGACTGAGGCCCACTCGGCTGGAGCCTGTGCTCCACAAGAGAATCTCTGTTGTCCTCTTCTCCTTCGGCCTTCAATCTTTCCCAGCCTCGGGGTCTCTTTGTATCAGGTGGCCAAGTACTGGAGCATCAGTATCAGTCCTCCCAATGAATATTCAGGGTTGATTTCCTTTAGGATTGACTGGTTTGATCTTCTTGCTGACCAAGGGACTCTCAAGAGTCTTCTCCAAAACCATGGTTCAAAAGCATCAATTCTAGTATGGGAGCTATATAAGGTACATTTCCTGGCCTGCTCTTGTGAGTTGCAGACCAGTTTGTCCTGCCTTTTGGCCATCTTCATTTGGATCTGCCATGGACTTCCTGAGTTCAGTGTGTTGAAAATAGTCCACTCTGCTCTTCCTGTGTATGTCCTTTTTCTTAGTGAATGGTACATCGTCTTCACTCATGCAAGTTAGATACCTGAGTTAATTTAAGTCTTGTCAAACCTGCTTTCTTCTTAGCTCTTGGATCTTTTCTCTTGTCTTCATTTCCACTAATGTGCCGTAGGTCAGACACTTACAGTTTCCTTTCTGGGTACCATAAAGGTTTGTAAATGGAGTTTCTTGCCTTTTGCTCCTCATCCCCCTCCTAGTACATCCTTTAGCAGGTGCATGGATGGAAGAGTTTATTGTTACTCAACAGATACTGAGCACAGACCCAGTCCTGAGGGTTGATGATACAAATTTGAATGAATCATCGGGTAGGCAGGAATGCTATTGAAGAAGTACAGTACAATTTTAAATGAGTTGATATTTGTAAGGTACATAGAGTCATGCTTAGCACCTGTACATACTTGTTAAAATATGGGAAGTACACAGATCACCATGGGGTAGTGTAGGAGCCGAGGGTATTATGGGGAAGGAGGGAGAGCTCTAAGCCAAATAATAGCTTCATGATTCAGGAAGAGTCAAGAGAAAAAAGGTAGGTGAGTCCTTGTCTTTTATTTTTCTTTTTGAAGAAGTTTGATGTTTTCAGACTCATGTGTTTGGGTCTTTTGCTGCCTTAGGCACCATACCTTGGTTGAGTGATAATAAGCCACCTGGTAGACCTGGGCTTTGGGCTTCAGTTTCCTCATCAGAGCTAAAATTCAACAGTCAGATTAGAGGATTTCTAGATCTCATTAATGTATCAAAATCTTTGGTTCTAGGATATGACCACTAGTGGGATATAGGGAATTGGGTCTTCAAAACCAGATAAGACTGTTTATGAATTTCAAGGAGTAAATTGTGAACATTAAAAAATAATTTTGCCTTTTCCTTTATTTGGTTCTCTTCTGTTTTCCTACAGTTCTTATTTGCTACATGCACAACAAAATTCATTCAGCTAAGATGTCTCCTTTATCGATAGTTACAGCCCTGGTGGACAAGATTGGTAAGTGATATTATTTTCTTGGCATACTTAGAATTTTTAGTAATTATAAAATATTGATATTAGAGGAAATATTTTCCTTTTATGGAGGAATTTTTATGTATATATATGTATATGCATATGAAAATGTCAACTATGTATCAACATGTTTTTTATAATTATCTTTGAGTGGAAGGGTTTTGCATGATTCTGGTTTCACTTTTTATATTCTTTGCATTGCCTTATTTTTCAGAAAGACATACATATGTCTTCAGTATGTCAAAAAGGAATCATATTTTTAGTTTTCAAGACAAAAAAGAAATATAGTGGAATTTATGAAAATTTCCAATGAAATATGTCGATTTACAGTACAGAAAAGTTGGAGTATGATTTGTGCTCAGGTTGATTTTCTGTTTTGTAGATATGTGTAAGAAGAATTTGAGCCCAGAACAGGACATCAAGTTCAGTGGCCATGTTAGTTGGGTTGGGAAGACATCCATGGAAGTGAAGATGCATATGTTCCAGGTGTGTCTGTGCCCAAAATCTGCCCCCTTTTTCTAATACAGCCAACTAGCCTGAGTGAAAGAAAAGCTTACTTACCTATCTATCCATAGACAGGTGTATAGTTTTATAAGTTTTCCACTTACAGAAGAGCAATTCAAGTTCACGTCATACAGATGGTGTATTAGTATCCTCCTGGACAAAGACTGACAGATTATTTGGTGTTTATGCGTAGTGTTTATTATTTTCAAATCATATATAGCTCCGTGTTAAGGTACTTATTTCTGGTTTTACCCTAGAGAATTTCACAACAGTCTGAGTTCTGTTAAACATAAATGGAATTGGTCACTGTTAGTTTCGTAGGTCTGCTGTAGCAAAGTACCACAAACCAGATGGCTTAAAGCAACAGAAATTAATTGTTTTACAATTGGAAGGCTATAAGGTCTCAGCAGGACCATGCTCCCTCTAAAACCTGTATAGGAGAAGCCTTCTTTGCTTCTTCATAGCTTCTAGTGGTTTGCTGGCTTTTTGGCATTCCTTGGCTTGTAGTTGTAACACTCATTGTCTTCCTTCTTTATTACATAGCACTTTCCTCTTGTGTTTCTATGTCTCTTCTATTCTTACAAGGGCATCAATAATACTGGATTAAGGGCCCACCTACTCCAGTGTGACCTCATCCTACTTGATTATATCTGCAACAACCCTATGTCTAAATACAGTCACCTTCACCTGTACTGAGGGTTAGGACATCAACGTGTCTTGTTGGGGGACACAGTTGAACCCATAACAGTCACTTAGATTACTATAGCATCTAGGAACAGCCTTTCTGATGAACACAAGTCAGAACAGCTATTTTAAGATAATGAAGAAGGACTTCCCTGGTGGCCTAGTGGCTAAGACTCTGTGCTCCTCATGCAGGGGGCCTGGGTTTAGTCCCTTCTCAGGGACCTAGATCCTACATGCTGCAACTAAGAGTTTGAATGCTGCTAAGACTTGGCACAGCCAAATAAATTAAAAAATATATTTTTAAAAAGAGATAAAGAAATTTGTCAAGAAAAAGTACCTGAAGATAATAGTACAGAAATCAAATAATTCAGAGTATGTTCAAGATTTCATTGTGAAAACTTATCTAAGAACAACTTAGTTATATCAGGGTATTAGATGGATCTATCATTCAGATACATTTTTCTTTTCTGTTATGAAATCATGAAGCATTTCACCTTTTGGAAAAAGTCTGAAGGTTGCTCTGCAGTAATTAAAATTATTTTGTCAAAATGAATTCAGTTCAGTTGCTCAGTTGTGTCTGACTCTTTGCAACCCCGTGGATTGCAGTCCTGCAGGCCTCCTTGTCCATCACCAACTCCCAAAGCTTACTCAAACTCATGTCCATTGAGTCGGTGATGCCATCCAGCCATCTAATCCTCTTTCGTCTCCTTCTCCTCCCACCTTCAATGTTTCCCAGCATCAGGGTTTTTTGCAATCTCAGTTCTTTGCATCAGGTGGCCAAAGTATTGGAGTTTCAGCTTCAGCATCAGTCCTTCCAATGAATATTCAGGACTGATTTCCTTTAGAATTGACTGGTTGGATCTCCTTGCAATCCAAGAGACTCAAGAGTCTTCTCCAATACCACAGTTCAAAAGCATCAATTCTTTGGTGCTCAGCTTTCTTTATAGTCCAACTCTCACATCCGTATATGACTACTGGAAAAACATAGCTTTGACTAGATGAACCTTTGTTGGTAAAGTAATGTCTCTGCTTTTTAATATGCTGTCTAGGTTGGTCATAGCTTTTCTTCCAAGGAGAAAGCATCTTTTAATTTCATGGCTGCAATCACCATCTGCAATGATTTTGAAGCCCAAGAAAATAAAGTCTGTCACTGTTTCCATTGTCTCCCCATCTATTTGCTGTGAAGTGATGGGAGACTGGATGCCATGATCCTAGTTTTCTGAATGTTGAGTTTTAAGCCGACTTTTTCACTCTGCTCTTTCACTTTCATCAAGAGGCTCTTTTGTTCTTCTTCACTTTCTACCATAAGGGTGGTGTCATATGCGTATCTGAGATTATTGATATTTCTCCCAGCAATCTTGATTTCAGCTTGTGCTTCATCCAGCCCAGCATTTCACATGATGTACTCTGCATTTAAGTTAAATAAACAAAGCAGGTACTTTTAAAATTTGATACTGTATGTAAACATTGAATTTTTTAAACTCCCTTGTTGCTGCTTTTAAATAATAATAATCATACTGCTTTTAAAACCAAACATGAAGTTGTTGGGGATGGTGCTATGATTTGTTCACTTCCTTTGTTAGTCCTAATGGTTGATTCACAGTGGATCCCTGGCATAAGACCTGCTTTGTAAGAATCTTTTACAAATAGATTGAAAAAGAGATAAAGGAATTATTTGGAAGAGAGCCAGTGAAAAATCAGTGTCAGAAATACACTTTTGTTTTGAATTTGCATTTCTCATTGGCCATTTTGATGAATAACTCATGGCTTAAGTGATCTTTTTTCCAGAGAGGGAGCTTGGCAATAGATACCCTGCCTCTGGTTTGGCTAAAATGTAGGTTCAGATTCCAGCTCTTGGACTTCCCTTGCAGTTAAGTGGCTAAGACTTCACACTTCCACTGCAAGGGGCACGGGTTCGATCCCTGGTCAGAGGACTAGGATCCCACGTGCCACATGGTGTGAGCAAAAAAAAAAAAAAAAAAAAAAATCCTAACTCTGCTGTTTGTTAGCCGTGTGACTGTGGGCAGATTTCTTGCCCTCTCTGAGATGCTGTTTTGTTAGCCACAGTAGCCACTAATCAAATGTTGCCAATTATGTTAATTTATCATCATTGCTGTGGAGATGGTTCTAGATCTCTTCTAGGCTTGACCTTCAGACCTGCCTTTTGGGGTTCCCATAGATCTCTCTCCCATGTGTATTCTTGCTGTCTCCCAAGTCCAGTGTGTTCCAGACTGTGTCAGCTTCCTTTCCAATCTTGATTCTCCTTCATTTTCCCCTTTCCCACCCTCCTGTTTCTCCCAGCTCCAAACCTTTGTGAAAGCTTTAATTTTTCCCTGTCCTGTGCAGCCCTTTGCCAAGTCTTGCAGATTCATCACCCACTGTTGCTCACCAGAGTCCTCGCTTCCCCTTCCCCCTGGCCTCTGAGTTTCATTCAAGCCCTCACTGCCTCTTGTGTGAGCATCTTAGTTGTCTTTTAATTATTCTGCCTGCTTTTAGTCTCTTCTGTGTTAATGTTACACATATCTACCAGATAGATCTTCCACAACCGATCTTCAGTCATATCATTTCCCTTCTCAGAACCCTTCAACGGCTATTATCTGTGGTTCAAAGTCTAAATTCCTTTGACTAGTTAGGATCTAAAGTGTTATTCACTCAGTTGTGTCCGACTCTTTGCGACCCCCACAGACTGCAGCCCACCAGGCTCCTCTGTCCATGGAATTCTGCAGGCAAGAATACTGAAGTGGGCTGCCATTTCCTTTTTCAGGGGATCTTCCTGACCCAGGGATCGAACCTGGGTCTCCTGTAGACTGATTCTTTACCATATGAGACACCAGTTAGGATCTAAGATGCTCCATAAATAGCACCAATCTACCTAGTGGCTGGTTCACACACCTTCTTAGAGCATACCACTGGAGACCTTGAGCATCCTAAGAGTAGAGTTGTTTGTTTTGCATCCACAATGCTTGGCACTAGTGCATGTTAATTATAATAAACTGGAACATTACACAGTAGGTGAGTGGATGAGTATCCTGTTGTACATCTTCCTTTTGCTGGGATTTCGTGGGCAGTGGCTCCCTATATCCTCATTCCACCTGTGCTTCCGGGTCACATCATACTCCAATCTGTCCCTGATCCTTTCAGCTCATAGTACCTGTTCCTTCCCCACGTCCCTCTCTTCTGGTTCCTGATATCCTCTTCTCTACAAGCTCTATACACACATGTTTTTTCTGTTTGACTATGTGCGCATCCCCAGGGAGATGTGGGAGTGAGTCATCTATTCCACTTCCTGATGGCCAACATTTAACACTGACTTTGCAGTGATTTATGGGGTGTTCCATCTGTGCTTGGTATACAGCAGTGAGCAAAACAGAGAAAGTTCCATTCTCTTGGAGTTCACACTCTAGTAGTGCTCAACAGTCAGTTCATTCATTGACAATCATTGATTGGGTATCTGCTGTCTGCCAGTCTTTGTGCCAGTTGCTGGGATAAACATGTGAATAAAAATGGTCTTTGTCCTCAAGGAGCTCTCGGTGCAGTAGGAAGACAGACACATAAGTAAATCATTATGGTATAGTCAATTAAGTGGGCTTCCCTGATGGCTCAGTGGTAAAGAATCCACCTGCAATGCAGGAGACACGGGAGACGTGGGTTCAGGAAGATCCCCTGGAGGAGGAAACAGCAAATCCACTCCAGTGTTCTTGCCTGAAAAATCGTATGGATAGAGGAGCCTGGTAAGCTGTAGTCCAAAGGGTCACAAAGATTGGACTGAGCGACTAAGCACAAATTAAGTACTGTGCACTATTTCTCAACAGGGACACTATTAGCATTGTACGTGGGAGAATTCTTTGTTCTGCAGGACCTTCCCCTGTGTTGTGAAGTGTTACCTGCGCTGCATTAGTAATGTCCCTCAGCTCATGGCAACCATCACCAGCCCTGCATGTTTCCAGATGCCCCTAGGGGGTGATATCTTCCTAGCTTATGTTGAGAACCACTGTCAGAAGAGGCCTTTGTTTCCACTTACGTGGCAAAAAAAGAGAGGGAATGATCAACTCTGCCTGGGGAGTAGGGCTGGGACTGGGGATGGGGAGGAGTATCTTGAGGAATGCCACCCTGAGGAAGGCATCAGGCAAAGATGTGGAGAGGAAGTGCTCAGGTGACAAAATGGGACATTCCAGGACCTCCAAGTTGTTAGGTGTGGCTAGAGAAAAAGGTGCAGGCACGAGGGGAATGTTCGGTGAACAACTGGAGAGAAATTTGGGCTCCGTGGCAGAGGCTTTCCAGCAGGCTTAGAACAGATGCTGGGAGAAAGGAGGAACTCTTGAAAGGTTTGAACAGGACAGGGACGTAATAAGGTGGGGGAGACTCTTCCCAAAGTTGAAGGGGAGGACTCATAAGGGGTTGAACGGATATTGGTCATGAGGACCAATGATAAGATTTGTTGAGGATGGAATCAGCTGTAACCCCAGGTTACGATAGGACTTGAGGATATAACTTTCCTGGAAGTACAGACTCCTAGGGGGTAAAAAAATACCTTAAAATCTTGATGGACTCTGCATTGTACATATTTAGCTTAATCCATAGAGTTGTCACCCATCTTATCCATTTTTGGAAGCCCCTGTGTTGGGCTAAGGAAACAGGCACATCCTAGTAGTTGGCACACTCAAGTTTCCAGAAAATTTGAATGTCTGGGTGAGCAATGGGAGGTCTGCCTGGTTGTGTGTGCCTTTGGGAGGACAGCTAGGCCTGAAGAAAGCCAGCCTTCTGCAAGATGGTTACACTTAAGTGATGGTGATGCATAAGGTCCCTCTGTGACCCTTGCCCTGGGTCCCAGTCATGCAGCTCCAAGGCATAGTTTGTGCCCATCCCAGCCCTTCTCACTCTGTGCACTGTTTGGGTTTTGGAGGTGTCTCCATTGTCTGCTAGACCACAGATTGCTTGATCTTGCTGCCACTCCCCGCCAGCTGCCAGAGCCTAGTCATGTTTCTGGCATCTCACCAAATGGCAATTAATGAATGCACTTGTCCTCTTTTGCTAATTTCAGCCTTTCCTGAAGGCTCTGGTATCTGTTAAGATTGTACTAGGTCTTCCCACTAAATGCATTTCTTACAGCTGCATTTTCTTTTCTTTGTTCTGTAGTTACATGGCAATGACTTTTCTCCTGTTTTGGATGCGACATTTGTAATGGTGGCTCGTGATTCTGAAAATAAAGGGTAATTGCTGTTTTTTTTTTTTTCCCTATTTCTTCTTTTTTCCTGTTCTTTGAAAAATATAAAATATATATTTTTCAAATATCTGGAGATACCTGAAAACTGGAGAGAAAACTTTAATAAATCTCTAGATTTATTAGATTTAATTAATTAAATTTCTAGATTTATTCTAGATCTAATAAATTTCACTCAGTTTTGTCCGACTCTTTGCAACCCCATGGACTGTAGCCTACTACGCTACTCTGTCCATGGGATTCTCCAGGCAAGAATACTGGAGTGGATTGCCATTCCCTTCTCCAGAGGATCTTCTGAACCCAGGGATTGAGGGGCTTCTGCATTGCAGGAAGAGTCTTTACCATCTGAGCTACAGGGAAGTCCTTAAATATATTTTTCAAATATCTGGAGATATGTGAAAACTGGAGAGAAGACTTTGATAAGTTTCTAGATACCATCACCTAAACTTAAGAGTTTTGACCTTTTGCCATATTTGCTTCTTTTTTAAAGGTATATTATTTTCTGTGTCATATTTTAAAGCAATTCCAGATATAATGACATTTCACCTCTAAATACCTTAGTGTAGACATTGCTTTAAAAATGAGGATATTTCTTAAATAACTACATTACCACTAGCACACCTAACAAATAATAGTAAGTACTTAATGTATTCTAATAGTTCATATTCACTTTTCCCCAATTACCTTTTTAATGATTTATTTAAATCAGAATTCGAACAAGGTCCACTTACAGCATTTGATTTTTATGTCTCTTAAGTCTGCTTTTTTTGTTTGCAACTTTATTGAGATATAATTCACATATCATGCAATTCACTGATTGAAAGTGTTCAGTTTAATGGCTTTTAGCATATTCATAAAATTGTGCAGTCTCTTCAGTCTGTGTTAATCTGTAATGGTTGTGTGCACCCACCTGTCCTTTACCCCTTCTCATGAAGGGGGCAAAAGCCCAGATTCATTGTTCTATACAGCGTCTCACTCTCTGGATTTGTCTCATTGCTTCTTCATGGTATTTTTTTTTTTTTAACTTGTTTCAGTATCCCTCGTATTTTCTGTAAATTGAAGTTAGATCTAAAAGCTTAGTTAGATTTGAATTCAGTGTATTTGGTGAGAGCACTTCCTAGGTGATACTGTCTCTACTGTATCATGTCAGATTTTCCCACTCATAGTAAAGGTAAGATTAGTGTGTGGGTTCAAGTAGCAACAGACTGATCTTTCCATTATGCACTTCAGTTTATCCTCTTACGATCAACAATAATCCGCAGGTGTAGTACAGTACAAGATGTATCCCATGTACATCTTACAAATAGCTGGTTTCCCATCAGTCTTCCTTCAGTGCTTTTAATCTCCTTTGCTGATTAGCAGTTTAATCATTTTCATTAGAGGATATAAAATGATTCTCAAATTCTGACATTCTTTCTGTATTTGTTAGCCAGAGATCTGTAAAGAAGACTTTTTCTTTACCAGCTAGGGCAGTTTGGTTTGTCAAGGAAAATCAGGATCAGTGTTTCATTCTTTGCTTTATTTACACATTTACTAGCTAGTGATGACATGACAGTTTTTCTGCCTTTTAAGAAAGTATCACTGTGAGTTCATGGATTTTAATATAGGAAATATATTTCAGTAAATTGCAGCCATTGTTCTTCCTGTTCCTTGGAATGAACATCTTTGGTCAGTGGGAACTCCTTTAAGCTGCCTCCTGTGATGAGCTATTTTTACGTTTCCTAGTCTTTGATAACTTTCTGCTCTCTGGTACCTTGAACTTATCCTATACATTTCCTATCCCAGGCCTGGTATCAGCTATTTCTCCAAGGAGTCCTCAGGTTCCTTTTAATGGGAAATTGGTAGTTAGACACTGAAATCTGGGCACTAGAACTATACGTTTTTATTAGTTTGTCATTGTTTCTAGGCTTTTTCAGTGAACAGAGCTTGAATGTATGTTAAAAAGAAAACAAAAAACCTCATAAATTTATACTATCATTTCCAAGTCAAGTTTAGCTATACATACTTTAAAGCTTTCAGTTCAGTTCAGTTCAATCGCTCAGTCACGTCCTATTCTTTGTGACCCCATGAATCTCAGCACACCAGGCCTCCCTGTCCATCACCAACTCCCGGAGTTCACTCAGACGCACGTCCATCGAGTCAGTGATGCCATCCAGCCATCTCATCCTCGGTTGTCCCCTTCTCCTCCTGCCCCCAATCCCTCCCAGCATCAGAGTCTTTTCCAATGAGTCAACTCTTCACATGAGGTGGCCAAAGTCCTGGAGTTTCAGCTTTAGCATCATTCCTTCCAAAGAAATCCCAGGGCTGATCTCCTTCAGAATGGACTGATTGGATCTCCTTGCAGTCCAAGGGACTCTCAAGAGTCTTCTCCAACACCACAGTTCAAAAGCATCAATTCTTCAGCATTCAGCCTTCTTCACAGTCCAACTCTCACATCCATACATGACCACAGGAAAAACCATAGCCTTGACTAGACGGACCTTAGTCGGCAAAGTAATGTCTCTGCTTTTGAATATGCTATCTAGGTTGGTCATAACTTTTCTTCCAAGGAGTAAGCGTCTTTTAATTTCATGGCTGCAGTCACCATCTGCAGTGATTTTGGAGCCCCCCCAAAATAAAGTCTGACACTGTTTCTACTGTTTCCCTATCTACTTGCCATGAAGTGATGGGACCGGATGCCATGATCTTCGTTTTCTGAATGTTGAGCTTTAAGCCAACTTTTTCACTCTCCTCTTTCACTTTCATCAAGAGGCTTTTTAGTTCCTCTTCACTTTCTGCCATAAGGGTGGTGTCATCTGTATATCTGAGGTGATTGATATTTCTCCCAGCAGTCTTGATTCCAGCTTGTGTTTCTTCCAGTCCAGCGTTTCTCATGATGTACTCTGCATAGAAGTTAAATAAGCAGGGTGACAATATACAGCCTTGATGTACTCCTTTTCCTATTTGGAACCAGTCTGTTGTTCCATGTCCAGTTCTAACTATTGCTTCCTGACCTGCATAGAGATTTCTCAAGAGGCAGGTCAGGTGCTTATCTTTTCTTTCTTACATCGAATTCTTAGTTCCTAATGCTCGTTATACCCAAGACATTCAAACTGGGAAAAACTGTTTAATTATGTGTGTGGGAGTTGGGGTAGCAGGGAATGTTACAGGATTGCTATTGTACAGCATGGAGTCTGGAGGCCTATGAGAAGTCTAATTTGTTTCAAAAATTTGAGTTAGGAGTCTTCAATGATAAATCTCTTTTGCTGCATGGAAAACTGACTTGGAGACCCAAGTTAAGAGCAAAAAATCCCTTGGTGACTCTTATCTGAGTGAAGTATCCACCTGTCTTCTCTATCTCCTCCAGCCACTTCCAGCTGACCTGCTGCTCCTAGTGGCTGACCTGGGGCTCCTTTTCCAGCGCTGAAGGCATTACTTAAAGTTTCTCACCCAGCTGATGCATTCTAATTTTCCAAGCTGCTATTTCAGTACTTTTGTTTCCATTTTTGTTTCATCCAACCTTTGGATTCTGCCATAGTGAAGGATTATCCCTTTTCTCCGTGTTTTAGTTTGAAAAATTTGACACCTACAGGAATGTAGAAAGAATAATGCAATGATCACCCATATACCCTTCACCTAAGTTCTCAAATTAACATTTTACCACTTTTACCTTACTCTTGCCCTTTTTCAGTAAATACAAATATATACACTTTTCCTCATGTAATTGTTTCAGAGTAAGGTTGAGACTACTTTACCCATAAATAATTCAACATGTATCTCCTAAGAATAAGGCGATTCTCCTATATAACATTACCAACTTTATTATACCCAAGAAATTTAAGTTATACAATTATTGTTTCTAATATCTGATCCATATTCAAACGACGCCAGTTGTCCCTAAAATAGTCTTTATAACCTTTTCTCTTGAGTCAGGGTATGATTAAGGAGCATGTATTGTACGCTCTTGGGGCTTCCCTGACGGTTCAGATAGTAAAGAATCTGTCTGCAATGAGGGAGACCTGGGTTTGATCCCTGGGTTGTAAAGATCCCCTGGAGGAGGGTATGGCAACCCAAGCCAGTATTTGTGCCTGGAGAATCCCCATGGACAGAGAGGCCTGATGGGCTACAGTCCATGGGGTCACAGAGTCAGATACAACTGAGCGACTAAGCACACATTATATGTTATTATCTTGTTTCTTTAAATAATTCCTCTTAAAACAATCCCCCTGGCACTTTCTGTCTTTTAAGACATTGACTTTTTAAACTTTTTACTGAAGTATAGTTGGTGTACAATACTGTGTTAGTTTCAGGTATACAGCAAAGTGATTCAGTTATGTATCTCTCTCTCTCTCTATATATATATATAGATAGACTTTTTCAGATTCTTTCCCTATATAATTATTATAAAATATTGACTATAATTCCTTGTATTATACAGTAGGTGCTTGCTGTTTATCTATTTTATGTATAGTGATATGTATATGTAAATCCCAAACTCCCAATTTATCTCCCCCCTTTCCCCTTTGGTAACCATAAGTTTGTGTTCTGTTTGTGAGTGTTTCTGTTTTGTAAATAAGTTTATTTGTATCTTTTTTTAGATTCCACATATAAGGGATATCATATGATACTTGTCTTTGGCTTATTTCACTTAGTATGATAATCTCTGGGTCTCTCCATGTTGCTTCAGATGGCATTATTTCATTCTTTTTTATGGCTAAATAATATTTCTTTCTGTTGTTTTCCTCTGTTTCTTTGCACATCGTCTTTATCCATTCCTCTGTTGATGGATACTTAGGTTGCTTCCATGTCTTGGTTATTGTAAATAGTGCTGCAGTGAACATTGCAGTGAATGTATCATTTTGGATTATGACTTTCTTTAGGTATATGCCCAGGAGTGGGATCATTGGATCATATGGTAGCTCTGTTTTTTAGTGTTTTAAGGAACTTCCATACTGTTTTCCATAGTGGTTGCACCAGTTTACCTTCCTCCCAACAGTGTAGGAGGGTTCCTTTTTCTCCATACCCTTTCCAGTATTTACTATTTATAGACTTTTTGATGATGTCCATTCTGACCTGTGTGAGGTGATGACCTCATTGTAGTTTTGATTTGCATTTCTCTAATAATTAGCAGTGTTGAGCATCTTTTCATGTGCCTTTTGGCCATCTGTGTGTCTTCTTTGGAGAAATGTTTATTTATATCTTCTGTCCATGTTTTGTTGTATTGTTTGTTTTGATATTGAGCTATATGAACTGTTTGTATATTTGGAGATTAATCCTTTGTCAGTTGTATCATTTGCAAATATCTTCTCCCAGAATGTAGGTTGTCTTTTCATTTTGTTTATGGTTTCCTTTGCTGTGCGAAAGCTTTTAAATTTGATTCAGTTCAGTTCAGTTCAGTTGCTCAGTTGTGTCTGACTCCTTGCAACCCCATGAACTGCAGCACGCCAGGCCTCCCTGTCCATCACCAACTCCTGGGGTTTACCCAAATGCACGTCCATTGAGTTGGTGATGCCATCTAACCATCTCATCCTCTGTCGTCCCCTTCTCCTCCTGCCTTCAATTTTTTCCAACGTCAGGGTCTTTTCAAATGAGTCAGCTCTTCACATCAGGTGGCCAAAATATTGGCGTTTCAGCTTCAGCATTAGTCCTTCCAATGAACACCCAGGACTGATCTCCTTTAGGATGGACTGGTTGGAGCTCCTTGCAGTCCAAGGGACTCTCAGGAGTCTTCTCCAACACCACAGTTCAAAAGCATCCATTCTTCGGCACTCAGCTTTCCTTATAGTCCAGCTCTCACATCCATACATGACTACTGGAAAAACCATAGCCTTGACTAGATGGACCTTTGTTGACAAAGTAATGTCCCTGCTCTTTAATATGCTGTCTAGGTTGGTCATAACTTTCCCAAGGAGTAAGCATTTTTTAATTTCGTGGCTGCAGTCACCATCTGCAGTGATTTTGGAGCCCAAAAAAATAAAGTCTGCCACTGTTTCCACTGTTTCCCCATCTGTTTGCCATGAAGTGATGGGACCAGATGCCATGATCTTAGTTTTCTGAATGTTGAGCTTTAAGCCAACTTTTTCACTCTCCTCATTCACTTTCATCAAGAGGCTATTCAGTCCCTCTTCACTTTCTGCCTTAAGGGTGCTTAGGTCCCATTTGTGTCTTTTTTTGTTGTTGTTTTTATTTCCATTACTCTAGGAGACAGATCCAAAAAGATATTGCTTCTATTTATGTCAAAGAGTATCTTGCCTATATTTTCCGCTAGGAATTCTGTAGTACTTCACCTTACATTTAGGTCTTTAATCCATTTTGAGTTTATTTTTATGTATGGTATTAGAGAATGTTCTAATTTCATTTTTTTACATGTAGCTGTCCAGTTTTCCCAGCACCACTTATTGAAGAGACTGTCTTTTCTCCATGGATGATATGTTCTTGCCTCCTTTGTGGTAGATTAATTAACCATAAGTGCATGGGTTTATTTCTGGGCTTTGTATACTGATCCATTGATCTATATGTCTGTCTTTGTGCCTGTACCATATGGTTTTGATTACTGTAGTTTTGTAGTATGGTCTGAAGTTGAGAAGCCTGATTCCTCCAGCTCTGTTTTTCTTTCTCAGAATTGCTGTGGTTAGTCAGAGTATTTTGTGTTTGCATACAAGTTTAAAATATTTTGTTCTGATCCTGTGAAAAATGCCATGGTAATTTGATAGGGATTGAATTGAATATGTTGATTGCCTTGAAAAGACATTAACATTTTTGGAGAGTCCAGGCCAGTTGTCTTACAGAATTTTTACAACGTGTTTTTGGCTATTTCCTCATAATTAGAGTCAGGTGAAACATTTTGACAAGTGGCCATATCCTTTTTTACAATGTGAACTTTCTAGTGTGCAGATCAGTCTGTCCAGAAGGCTCCCCTGATTGTTCCAGAGCCCTTATGTGAAGCTGTCAGTAGCATTACCTAAAATGAAAATCTTCAGTTTTTTTTTTTTGGGGGGGGTAATGGCATGTCTTAAAATTTTTTTCTTTTTTCTCTTTAGTCCGGCCTTTGTAAATCCACTCATTCTTGAAAGCCCAGAGGAAGAAGAGCTCTTTCAACAGGGAGAATGTATGTTAATTTGTTCTTAATAAGATAGAATTTAAAAAACATATTAACTCTGTTGTAGAGGAAATTAAGAGTATGTATGGACTCCTCATACCAGTCAAGTGTCCAAAGAGTCCATTCTTTGAACAATTTTATTGATCATACAATATTAAGTAATTTGTTTTTTTTACTTTTGATGAAATGCGAGTTGTCTCTTAATGAAATAACTGCTGGTTGGGGCTGTAGGTCAAGGTGATTATAAGTGATCTCACACTGAGTTGATATGATTTCCATCTGAAAGCAAAAAAATCACTGGAAGTTTTATGTAGCCTTAGGAGCCTTCTTTGGGATAAATATACAATTTCCAGTGGGCTTTTCAAAATCTGGAAATACTGTGTTTTTAGGGTCCTAGGCAGCCCTGGACAGGAACCTTGTGCTGTAGTGTGGTCCTTCTGATCATAGCTCTTATTGTCCCCTGTTGCAGTGAACAAGGGGAGAAGGGTCGCCTTCAGCTCCACGTCATTACTGAAAATGGCCCCCACTGCCGAGGAGAGGACAGCCATACATGAGATGTTTCTTAACACGCTGGATCCAAAGTAAGTTAGGATGGTGAGATTTTGGGTTGGGAAAGTAGGCCTTCTCCAGAGCTACACTTGCTCGAACATATTGGGTGGTGGTTGGAAATATTTTACTTTTCCGTAGCAGAGCCAAGGCATTGACAGGGTTTCCTCCACCTCCATTTGCACAGGACTATAAGTTTTCGAAGTCGGGTTTTGCCTGCTAATGCAGTGTGGATGGAGAATTCAAAACTCAAGAGCTTGGATATTTGCCACCCTCAGGTATTGGAACTTAGTGAAGAATCTTCTGAACAGGATAACTAGGACTCATGACACTCATCTCAGATTTGGCCTGCTTTTCAAGACTGTCCTCTGTTCTGTGGTATTGTTAATTCCTTATTCTGTAGATTTGGATAGTCACAAGCTTGTATTTATTAATATTTATCTTATGTCCTATAGGAGCGGAACATTTTCAATCGAATCTTTGGTGGTTTCCTTATGAGGAAAGCATATGAACTTGGATGGGCTACTGCTTGTAACTTTGGGTGAGTTAGATTTAAGGTAGTCTTAACTCCTGAGAAGCTGTTTATACTACCACACTCAGGGAAACATTTTGGACCAGTCTAAATGAGTTTGGTAATATATGGTGTTTTTAAATAAATGCTACACTGGTTTCAGATGGGTTTGTTTTTTATTTAAAATTTTTTATTGGAATGTAATTGCTTTACAATGTTGCATTGGTTTCTGCTGTACAATGACATCAATTAGCTATAAGTATGCATATATTCCCTCCCTCTTAAGCCTCCCACTCCACTCCCCTTCTCCCTCTCTAGGTCATCACAGAGCAGAAAGCTGAGCTCCTTGTGTTATAAGCAGTTTCTTACTAGCTATTATTTTACATGTAGTAGTATATATATTGGAGAAGGAAATGGCAACCCACTCCAGTGTTCTTGCCTGGAGAATCCCAGGGACTGGGGAGCCTGGTGGCTGCAGTCCATGGGGTCGCACAGAGTCGGACACGACTGGAGTGACTTAGCAGCAGCAGTATATATATGTCAGTGCTACTCTTCCAGTTTGTCCCAAACTCTCCTTACTCTGATCTTCATTTTAGAAGGTTCTTGCTCTGATGCTGTCAGTTAGTACATTAAAGACCCGCTGAGAAAAAGGGGTGATGACATGCAGCAGGGAAAAGATGATTTTGGCACTGATCTGAACACAGTGTCATCTCTTACAGTTCCTTATTGGTGTGATTATTTCCTCCTCCTCTAGGTTTATTCTTTGATCTTTTAAAGTTTGCTTTAGAGGATTATTAGGGAAAAACTAGAGATCAGCTGAATTTTGCAGTTGACCCCATGTATTATCTTTCCCCGATAGTGGTTCCCGACCGTTTATAGTTGCTGTGGATGATATCATGTTTCAGAAACCTGTTGAGGTGGGATCATTGCTGTTTCTTTCCTCACAGGTAGGTGTGTGATGAGACAGGGAAATATAATCTTTTATTATTTGGGCATAAAAGAGAGGCTTTTGTATTCTAAAGCCACCATTTGTCTTATGACTGCTTTCTTCCCTCTTCCTGATGCAACTAACTATCATGTCCCTAATCACTTAGGTCTGCTTTACTCAGGGGAATTACATTCAAGTCAGAGTTCACAGTGAGGTGGCCTCTCTTCAGGATAAAGAGCATATGACCACCAATGTCTTTCATTTCACGTTCATGTCGGAAAAGGAAGTGCCCTTGGTTTTCCCTAAAACATATGGAGGTAAGTGACGATGACTGCTTGTCCCTAACAAGGGGAACTTTCAAAGATAGCTTTCTCCTTTTAGGTTGTTGTAAGAAGTACTCTGATGCCCATCCGCCCGAGTGCATGTCTTTAAGGGATTGTGCTTTTGAGATTCTGCAGCCCTGAATGTCAGGGTGCCTCATGGCCCTCGGGTGGCCATTGCTGTTCTGCCTGCCTGGCCATTGTCTGAAGGGCTGGTGCCAGTGCAAGCAGCCACTGGTGGTTAGGACTGGTCCTGCCAGGGCTGGAGTTGAGGCCCACTCCCTGGGGTATGCGGCCCATTCTCTGGCCCAGCATTGCATGCCTGGTGTCAAGTTTGCATTCCCATTGCTATCCCAGGGTCCCAGGTGGTCTTGTGTTTGTACAATAATTTTCTTAGGTTTCCCCAGGGTTCTCTCTCTCTTGTGTTCCAGAGTCCATGTTGTATTTAGATGGGCAGCGGCATTTCAAATCTATGAGTGCACCAGTGACCCTGAAAAGGCACTACATGGTCGAGCCCTAGGAAGACTGCACTTGTTGAAGACCAGCACCCCGCAGTGACACAGTGCCGGATGAAGGCCTAAGCGAGTGTATCGGTTTTAGTGTTTATTCTCATCTTCCATGGAGATGAAGGATATATTCGGCTTTTAGGATGGTCAGAAAAGAGGAACGAGAAATGGCTGGGTGGGGCAGAGGGAGAAAGAATTATTGAATAATAAATACTTTTAAGAATTTAAATTGTGAAGCTACCATGTTGCCTCCTGTCTGTTCAGGAAATGAGGGCAGAATGCCTTTTTATGTGGCTGGACACACTCTTTTTTTACACATATTGCAACTATCAGTCTACATGGTTTCCTGCCCAGGCATTTGGAGGGCATTTGTTAAACCTGACCTGAAGTGCAGTTCCCCTATGTTGTTTAAATCCTATGTACCCTATGTGATTCCTTTGTAATTTTACCTCTTTCTATTTCCCAGCTTTGTTGTTAGCAGAGGACAGATGAAAAGTTGAAGTGAAGGGATTCAACAAAAGACACTGCATTTGTAAGAATCTGTGGGACACTTTAGATCGGAAACCATACCAAGAGGAGGAGTTCACAGATGGTCTAGGTCAGGAGATGCAGGACCAAATGTTCCTTCTTCCACTCACCTGACAGCTCTTCAGTACACTCTGCTAGGGGCTAGGAATCTTCTATCTGATGACAAAATATGAACAGTAATGGTAATAGCAGCTGCTTGTGCTTCTGGAGCTTGCTCTGTGCTAGATAGGCATTCTGTGAAGTGCGTGATGTGTATCAGCCCATTTGCTGCTTTCACTGACACTGAGGTAGGCTGTGTAACCCGCTCATTGGGTTCGGGCACTCAGGAATCTGAAGCACAGAGAGGTTAATAACCTACTCAGGCTCCTTCAGCTGGTCAATGGTGCTGCTGGGATTCATAACCAGGTAGTGTCGGGCAGGGTACTGCTTTCTGGGAATGTAGCAAGGGAGGTTATGCCCAGTATCACAGAGCCACCTTGGAACCCAAAGGGACGTATTCCCATGAGTCTGCGGCCAAGACCCAGTTTATTCTTTGATGTGAAGTTGATCAAGTACAGAAGAGAGAAAAACCATGCTGCACAGAGGGGGAAAAAGTCACCTCTGAAAAGATGTTCCCAGCAAATAAAAAGTGTGGGTTCCAGAATGGCTGTCACAAACTTGGCTCTCTGCCTCTGAATCGGCTGTAGTACTTTTTTTAAAAAAATTCTATTAATGTTTATTGAAACCACAGTTACATGAATGAGTACTTCTGGCATAAATAGTCATGGGAACAAACAACTGCTCTGGAGGTGGGCATTTGGACTCATGGCACCCAGTGTGTGCTACATTGTAAGCTTGCTTGCATCTGCCTTCCTTCCCCTGCCCCCGCCCCCCTGAGCTGTATTATCAATACTACCATCCTGAGTTTCACCTGGCCCTTCAGTCCTGCATTTTGCAGATCTACCTATAACCTGGTGGGGTCCCTGAGCTGCTTGGTGGGAAGAAGGGACAGCCCTGCGAAGTTGTCTGAATGTGTTAATAAGCAGAGTTCAGTTGAGAGACCCACTGCATGCTGATACATAGATTGTACATTATGCATTTAGCCACTTATTGCTGTACACGGAAGCTTTTGCAAGAAGTTTTCTTCCTGTTGTGAGAAATGTTACAGTTAATATCCTAAAGCTAAAACATTTAATTCTTAAGTTGTTTTCTTTGGAAAATTGTTGATAAGTGATCTGTATGTCAAAATAGCATGCATAAGACTTTTAATATGTATTTCAAGTAATTCTCTAGCAGTTGTACACATTCATTTAACTTTTTAGCAATTTTCCTGAATTTGGCTGAATTTTAACCTTTTATTTTTTTTAAAGATTTTTTTTTTTTGATGGGGACCATTTTTAAAGTCTTTATCCAATTTGTTACAGTATTGCTTCTGTTGTTTTTTATGTTTTGTTTTTTTGGCTGCTCGGCATGTGGGACTCTTACCTCCCCAACTAGGGATCAAATATGCACCCTTGTTTTGGAAGGTGAAGTTTCAACCACTAGACCACCAGGGAAGTCCCTATCCTTTAGTTTTAAAAACATCTTTGCCATTTCTATAGGTGAAAAATGACATTTGTTAATTGCTTTCTTTGAATTCTACTGAGATTGAACTTTTAAGTATCGTCTTTTTTTTTCAGTTAAATAACTTGAGTAATTTTGGATATCAGGTTTTAAGTCAAATTATGTTGTCTACCAATAACAGTTTTAATATTATAAGAGCTAGAGATTTTTATGTTTAATACAGGACTTTAAGAAGATGAGATGAAGCAAACTCTGAAGGATACACTGTAGGTTCTTGGTGTTCAGTGTTTTGTCCCTCTTCTGTAAGGAATAGCGGACTTTCAGCCAGGACCAGCCCTGCTGCTGGTCTAGCGCAGAACTTCCTAAAATGGGTGGAGCATAGTTTTATATCGACTAGTCCATGTGCCCCATTTTACATCAGGCATTATTACCATGTTCTTACTTTTTGCTCAGGTAGTTCTTCACTGGTAAGTCGTCAAGGATGATGTCTTTTAGTTTTCTTAAGAGTTCACTTCACATTAGTGTACTCTGCACTGGGTTGTGTGTGTCCACATGAGGCTGTGGCTCCATTTCTCGTGGTAACCAGACTGTTCTATGTGGCTATGTGTTCCCTTTGCTACCTGCATTCTCTGTATCTTCTGCTCTTTCTCCTCTCTGGGAATAGAGTCAGTAACTTGATTCCTGAAGAACTGAAGGTTGCCCTCCACCCAGGAAATTCACCGTTTTATTTTTCGTTTCTGAGTTTGGGCAGAGAAAAAGACTTGTCATCTTTCAAAAGACACGTTTGATTTTGTGGCATGGCTGGGCTCATCTGGGAGGTTCTTTTGCTCTTTGTGGTGTTGGCTGGCATCACTCAGGCAGCTGTGTTCAATCAGGAGCTCATCTGGGGCTAGAACAGCTGGCCCATCAGCTGGGGCTGTTGGAATGGGTGGGGGCCAGTCAGGCCTCTCTGAACAGACTAGTTGAATTTCTTACATGGTGTCTTATGGGCTCCATGAGCAACCAACCAGATTCCTAGCTCCTAACTGTGTTACCATCCTGCCTCTCAAAGTTATTTTTGTGAAGAGTGATCATGGTGTCATGGAAGTTCCGAAAGTGAGCACTGGAAAGAAGCTACCAGTTGAATGATTGAGAGGTCGCTGGTAAGAAAAAAAATGGTTTCAAAAAGCAGTGGTGTCTAGGGCTGGGTGGAATGAGGCTGAGTAATTCCAAGCATCCAACTCTTTTCTGGGTGAAGTCCTTGAACCCTGGTGAGATGCTCTTTGATAAACATTTTATGTGTTTATATTATAAACAGTTTAATAAAATTTATGAGATTTTATAAAATTTCCTATATTTTATTTACAAGAAACATTGGGAGGCACTGCATCAGATACCCCTCCTCTGGTAGTTTATAATGCATATTAACTTAAATCAGACTTTGAAAAGTAGGGCCATTAGAACAGCTCTTTAACTTTTTAAATCAGCTTTTGTGAAACTTATTTGATTAAAGACTTTGTTGTCGTCGTTAATACCTATGACTAAATGGAACATATTAGGTGTTTTAATAGCTTTTACAAAGCCATGATTATACTCTGTATTTTGTAACCTGAAAAGGCATATGTATATTGTCCAAGGGGGAAAATATGCCCTATTTTGCTATGGAGAATCAAGTATTAGTATTATGTTTCTTAACAAATTTATTTATTTTTATAATTTTTGTGTTTTTTTTCAACACCAAAAACAGTTTGTATTGGGATATAGCCAATTAACAGTGTTTTGGTACTTTCAGGTGAACAGCAAAGGGACTCAGCCATACATATACATGTATCTTAAAAACAAATTTAGAGCAGCATTTTAGATCTGACTGACTTTATCACTTTCCAGTGTTGGCAGTCTTGCCTTTTTTTTATGTTTACTTATTTAGTCTATTTTGATTTTTGGCCTCACCACATGACTAGCAGGATCTTAGTTCCCTAACCAGGGATTGAATCCATGCCCTTGGCAGTGAAAACAGGGAGTCCTAACCACTGGACCCACAGGGAATTCCCAGTCTTGGTTATAAGTTTTTTATCTTGAAAGTCGCTCAGTCATGTCTGACTCTTTGTGACCCCATGGAGTATACAGTCCATGGAATTCTCTAGGCCAGAATACTGGAGTGGGTAGGCTTTCCCTTCTCCAGGGGATCTTCCCAACCCAGGGGTTGAACCTAGGTTTCCCTCAATGCAGGCAGATTCTTTACCAGCTGAGCAGGAGTGTAATTTCTTGCTGTCACTGCTGATATTTTATAAAACATTAACACGTAGCAGTGCATTTAACTTAAAATTCTGAGTAGCTCAGCTGGTAAAGAACCCTGGTTCGATTCCTGGGTTGGGAAGATCTTTTGGAGAAGGGATAGGCTACCCACTCCAGTATTCTTGGACTTCCCTGGTGGCTCAGACAGTGAAGAATCCATCTGCAATGTGGGAAACCTGGGTTCGATCCCTGGGTTGGGAAGATCCTGTGGAGGAGGGCATGACCACCCACTCCAGTATTCTTGCCTGAAGAATCCCCATGGACAGAGGAGCCTGGCAGTCCATGGGGTCACAAAGAGTCAGACATTACCTAGCGACTAAGCATGCATACACACAATCTTCTAGCATTATGCCCCATTTATAGATGTGAAGAGGAAGGCAGAAGGAAATACATTAGGAAGCTGGTGAAGGTTAGTTTATAAGATATTTGCGTCTATTCTGATACAGAGAATACAAGTTATTCAATTTCTGTACAAGAGCCTCAGGCTCAAATTCAGTGATGTATGCTTTAATGTGAAAATAGTTGCCAGTTGTTTACGGGCCTCTGCAGTGGCTGAGTGGAGAAGGCAATGGCACTCCACTCCAGTACTCTCGCGTGGAAAATCGCATGGACGGAGGAGCCTGGTAGGCTGCAGTCCATGGGGTCGCGAAGAGTTGGACATGACTTAAGCGACTTCACTTTCACTTTTCACTTTCATGCATTGGAGAAGGAAATGGCAACTCACTCCAGTGTTCTTGCCTAGAGAATCCCAAGGACGGGGGAGCCTGGTGGGCTGCCGTCTTATGGGGTCACACAGAGTCGGACACGACTGAAGTGACTTAGCAGCAGCATCAGCAGCAGTGGCTGAGTGGTGAAGAAGCTGCCTGCTAAGCTGGAGACATGGGTTTGATCCCTGGGGCAGGAACATGCCCTGGAGGAAGAACTAACAACCCACTCCAGTATTCTTGCCTGGGAAATCCCATGGACAGAGGAGCCTGGTGGGCTACTGTCCATGGGGTCACAAAGAGTCAGACACGACTAAGCATGCATGCACGGATTCTTTATTTGGTTATATAGAATCCCATGGCAACTTGTATTAACATATTAATACTAATGTGCAGTGTGGCAAAATATCAGTCACAAGATGTAATCATAAAATTTTTATATACGGCTAACACATATTGGATTCTTAGCACTGTGCTGCTGCTGCTACTGCTGCTTAGTCACTTCAGTCGTGTCCGACTCTTCGCGACCCCATGGACTGCAGCCTACCAGGTTCCTCCGTCCGTGGGATTTTCCAGGCAAGAGTACTGAAGTGGGTTGCCATTGCATTCTCCGTAGCACTGTGCTAATGACATCAAAATGTATTTTCTCACTTAATCCTTACAATCAGCTTTTGAGGTCAACACCATTATTACCCACTTTTTCAGATGAGGAAAGCGAGACAGAGAGGAAACTAACTTGCCACAGCTTATCTTGTAACTGTATAGAGGTAGGAGTAGGTGCTGTAGACCCACACTATGTCTAGAAGCTTTACCACATAACATTTTCTCAGCTAGTGTGATAAGAGTTAACTTGTGATTTATATATATGTAAATATGCATTGGAATATAATTGGACCTCAACCATAAGTACTCTTGCCTGGAAAATCCCAAGGGCGTAGGAGCCTGGTAGGTTGCAGTCCATGGGATTGCGAAGAGTCGGACACGACTGAGCGACTTCCCTTTCACTTTTCACTTTCATGCATTGAAGAAGGAAATGGCAACCCACTCCACTGTTCCCAGGGACGGGGTAGCCTGGTGGGCTGCCTGTCTATGGGGTCGCACAGAGTCGGACACGACTGAAGCGACTTAGCAGCAGCAGCAGCAGCAACCGTAAGAGACGAGGATGGTTGACTTATTTGGGACATTTACAAGAAGTATTTAGTTTTGGCTGTGCTGGGTCTTCATTGCTGAGCAGGCTTTTCTCTAGTTGCAGCGAGCCGAGGCTACTCTCTAGTTGGAGTGCATGGGCTTCTCTTGTTGAGGAGAATGGGCTCTAGGATGTGTGGGCTTCAGTAGTTGTGGTTCCTGTTCTCTAGAGTACAGGCTGAGTAGTTGTGGTGTACGGAATTAGTTGCTTTGTCATGAGAGATCTTGGATCAGCGATCAGACCCATGTCCTCTGCATTGGCAGGTGGATTCTTTATAACCGAGCCCCCGGGCATTTAACTTGCTCTTAGAGACAAACTTTTGGTACAGTTGTGATTGACTCTCTAAAGTGACTTGTGAATGTTTTCTCTCCCTCCCTTGGCAATAAATAATGAACTATTTTAAAATGAAGTGAAGTGAAGTTGCTCAGTCGTGTCCAACTCTTTGCGACCCCATGGACTGTAGCCTAGCAGGCTCCTCAATCCATGGGATTCTCCAGGCAAGAATACTGGAGTGGGTTGCCATTTCCTTCTCCAGGGAATAGTAAAGAGAGATTAAAAATAGGGATTTGTGTGCGGTGTTAGAAAGTGATCTAGTTTCATTCTTTTACAAGTGGTTGACCAGTTTTCCCAGCACCACTTGTTAAAGAGATTGTCTTTACTCCATTGTATATTCTTGCCTCCTTTGTCAAAGATAAGGTGTCCATATGTGTGTGGATTTATCTCTGGGCTTTCTATTTTGTTCCATTGATCTATATGTCTGTCTTTGTGCCAGTACCATACTGTCTTGATGACTGTGGCTTTGTGGTAGAGCCTGAAGTCAGGCAAGTTGATTCCTCCAGTTCCATTCTTCTTTCTCAAGATTGCTTTGGCTATTCGAGGTTTAAAGATCTAAATGTAAGATCAGAAACTATAAAACTCCTAGAGGAGAACATAGGCAAAACACTCTCAGACATAAATCACAGCAGGATCCTCTATGATCCACCTCCCAGAATTCTGGAAATAAAAGCAAAAATAAACAAATGGGATCTAATTAAAATTAAAAGCTTCTGCACAACAAAGGAAAATATAAGCAAGGTGAAAAGACAGCCTTCTGAATGGGAGAAAATAATAGCAAATGAAGCAACTGACAAACAACTCATCTCAAAAATATACAAGCAACTTATGCAGCTCAATTCCAGAAAAATAAACGACCCAATCAAAAAATGGGCCAAAGAACTAAATAGACATTTCTCCAAAGAAGACATACGGATGGCTAACAAACACATGAAAAGATGCTCAACATCACTCATTATTAGAGAAATGGAAGTCAAAACCACAATGAGGTACCACTTCACACCAGTCAGAATGGCTGCGATCCAAAAATCTGCAAGCAATAAATGCTGGAGAGGGTGTGGAGAAAAGGGAACCCTCCTACACTGTTGGTGGGAATGCAAACTAGTACAGCCACTATGGAGAACAGTGTGGAGATTCCTTAAAAAATTGCAAATAGAACTACCTTATGACCCAGCAATCCCACTGCTGGGCATACACACCGAGGAAACCAGAATTGAAAGAGACACATGTACCCCAATGTTCATCGCAGCACTGTTTATAATAGCCAGGACATGGAAACAACCTAGATGTCCATCAGCAGATGAATGGATAAGAAAGCTGTGGTACATATACACAATGGAGTATTACTCAGCCGTTAAAAAGAATTCATTTGAATCAGTTCTGATGAGATGGATGAAACTGGAGCCGATTATACAGAGTGAAGTAAGCCAGAAAGAAAAACACCAATACAGTATACTAACACATATATATGGAATTTAGGAAGATGGCAATGACGACCCTGTATGCAAGACAGGGAAAGAGACACAAATGTGTATAACGGACTTTTGGACTCAGAGGGAGAGGGAGAGGGTGGGATGATTTGGGAGAATGACATTCTAACATGTATACTATCATGTGAATTGAATCACCAGTCTATGTCTGACGCAGGATGCAGCATGCTTGGGGCTGGTGCATGGGGATGACCCAGAAAGATGTTATGGGGAGGGAGATGGGAGGGAGGTTCATGTTTGGGAATGCATGTAAGAATTAAAGATTTTAAAATTTAAAAAAAAAAAGTAAATTAAAAAAAAAAATAGGGATTTGGCAAGTTCAAAAATGGATTTAAGGACCCTTGAAGAGTCACTGCTTCTAGATAAAACTGTTGTATCATGGGATTATTTTGGTCTAAGGGGATCAATCTGAGGTGGATTTGGCGTCCTTTGGTCCAGTGGGGGGTTTCAGGCAGGCAGTGTGATGTGGGAGGAGGGGTTCTGGCTCGAGTGTCCATACCTATGCATTCTTGCCTGTGTCTGCAACCAGTCTGTTCAGAGGATAGGGTGGGGGGTGGTTCATCTTTTTGGGTTCTGTTTCCTTCTCCATAAAAGGAGAGGCAGTTTTCTCATCCACAGTTTCCTGATTTAGGCCTATTTTTCTCCACTTGGTTAATGCCTGTACTGCACATAATGTAAAAAATCAAGTTCCATTTAAGATGTGTAAGCTAAAAAAAATGGAGCTTCAGAATAAACCAAGACCTTCTCAAAACCATTCAGTAAGCCAGAGGCATTGATAAAGTAATACCTCAGAGAAAGGATTATAGTAAATGAAAGAAAGGATAGGATATTTTTATTTCTGTGTCATGGAAATTATGTACCTTTAATAGAGGGAATAGTATGACTAAAACAAATGAACAAAACCATAATGGAAGGAAAATTACATAAGACAAAGTATTGCTATGCCAGGCCTTTATTGTATCCTGATTTTATTTGTATATACACATATATTTCAGTTCAGTTCAGTCACTCAGTTGTGTCCAACTCTTTGCGACCCCATGGACTGCAGCACACCAGGCTTCCCTGTCCATCACCAACTTCTGGAACTTGCTCAAACTCACATCCATCAAGTCGGTGATGCTATCCAACCATCTTATCTTCTGTCGTCCCCTTCTCCTGCTTTCAGTCTTTCCCAGCATCAGGGTCTTTTCCAATGAGTCAGTTCTTTGCATCAGGTGGCCAAAGTATTGGAGTTTCAGCTTCACCATCAGCCCTTCCAATGAATATCCAGGACTGATTTCCTTTAGGATTGACTGGTTTGATCTATATTATATATATATACATTTGTTAAAAAAGTGACCCATTAATAGGTCATGTAATTTAGTGGGTTGTAGCCAACATTACAAAAGTAAAAGGCTGCGTCACACATAGTAACAGTTCATATGAAACTTGCTATATATGTGCATGGTGCACACACACATGGTTGTGCTAGGTCATGGTGTAAAATGTACTTCTAACTGGGTCATGGTCATTGATGGGAGGGATACTCAGTACAGATTAAGATGCTTCCTTGAGTTGTAGTTTTGAATTGGTCTGAATTTTAAGTTTTTTTTTTCCTTTTTTTTTTTTCTTGTGTGTGCTAGTCACTTAGTCATGTCCAACTGTTTGCGATCCCATGGACTGTAGCCTGCTAGGCTTCTCTGTCCATGGAATTCTCCAGGCAAGAATACTGGCTGCTGCTGCTGGTGCTAAGTTGCTTCAGTAGTGTCCGACTGTGTGAGACCCCATAGATGGCAGCCCACCAGGCTCCCCCATCCGGGGGATTCTCCAGGCAAGAACACTGGAGTGGGTTGCCCTTTCCTTCTCCAATGCATGAGAGAAAAGTGAAAGTGAAGTCGCTCAGTCATGTCTGACTCTTAGTGACCCCATGGACTGCAGCCCAGCAGGCTCCTCCATCCATGGGATTTTCCAGGCAAGAGTACTGGAGTAGGGTGCCATTCCGTTCTCCAGGGGATCTTCCTGACCCAGGGATCAAACCTCTGTCTCCTGCATTGGAGGCGGATTCTTTACTGTCTGAGTCACAGGGATACTCTTTTTTTCCTTTAGACTAGTTAAAAAACAAAAATCGAGGACTTCCCTGGTGGTCCAGTGGTTCAGACTTCACACTTTCAGTGTAGGGGGTGCTTTGATCCCTGTTAGGAAACGATCCCACATGCTGTGCTGCCGGCCAAGTAAAAGACAAAAGCCTTCCGAAAACCGAAAATCGTTTGGGTTAGTTGTTGCTCTGAATAGTTTATCCCGAAAGGGGGTGGGGTGGGGAGCTTGGGCGGAAACCTCGGGACAAGGGGGGCTTTTGGTGTGCTGGGCGCCATCTCGTGGCCTTTGGGTTACAGTTCAACGTAACTCCCTTTGATAGAGAACTTGCGAATCGTTTTTCTGATGTCCTGGCTGAGCTGTACAAATGGCCAGAGCTTGAAGTTAAACCCAAGTCTGAAGATTCAGTTCTTACCTTCGTTTATCCTTGTCCACACACTCAACCTGTAATTCTAGCCAGTCATGAGAGAGGATGATCATGAGACCAGCCACTGCTTAGTATCCCGAGGTTGGGTCACATGTACTGCCTTTTAAAATAAGGACAGTATACTGGCAGTGGATTCCGCTTTCAGTGGAGGAAGAGGAAATGGGCTTACACTTCCCCTCCTCTGTGATGCCTTCTCTCATCCCTATCTTCCCTTGTTGTTCATGTTGGCCTTGGAGCCAACACAAGTGTCAGCATTTTTAGCATTTATTCTGCTTTTTCACTGATTTATTCACTGATTGATTTTTTACATGCTTATTTGGGAAACGGCTTCTTGAGGGAAGGAATTGTGCCATATCTTTTTATTCATATTACGTAGCAAAGTACCTTGTGTGTATGCAGGTCATAAATAATTTCCATGTGAATGGATGCATGATTTAGGTGAATTTGGATATTTGACTTGGTTTTTTAACTTGTTAATTTAAAAAATTATAGGCTTAAGCCTCAGTATGGTGAATCTTTAAAAGAGTTTTTTAAGGAATTTACCTAAGTGTACAATATTATGCACAAATTATGTTAACAGTGGAACTCTTAAAAGTTGCTTTGCAGCACTTTTAAAGACAATATTAAAAGCAAGTTAGAAAACATCTGATCTTTCTATAGAAAGTTGGGTACAGTATGTAACTGCAGGAAACCCACTGCCCCTTTGTAAGTTGTAGAACCCAAAATGTATGGAAATATTTGATGTTTTCAGCAAAAGAAAATATGGTCCAAATTAAATTTTCCAGAGATATGTTAAAAAAAAAGGTTGCTTTGCTATCTTGGACTAAATACATAGTATTTTACTATACTACTATGATAAATATTTTATTTCCTTTTAAAGGCTAAGTAAAAAATTTAATGATTTTATAGAAGTGTGTATGTATGTATATGCATATGTGTATGCATATGTATGTATATGCGTATGTATATGTATGTATACATACAAACATAGTATTTATACACCCCCACCACGACTGGCATGGAGACCTTTATGGAGCTATTTGTGTGCAGTATATGTTTCTTCACATTCATGTTGATACCTGTATTCAGAAATATTTTAGTGACATAATTCATAGGTAACAAAGTACAAGAATGCATTCCATAACATCACATGGGGAGGGTAAGGTACAAAAATATCATTAATAAAAGTGGTTAATATGTTTAAGAACAAAATATAGAACCTGGAAGTCTACTGACAGATGCCAAGTTTTACTATGTTGGATTAGATGTATCCTTGGATATGGAAGAAATGATGGGAATGAGGAATGATTCCTTGCATGAGCTTCTGGGGACTAAGAAATTGCTGAAAGGGCAGGCCACCATGAGCACTTCAGAGGTCAGAACACTGGCTAGGCTCAACTGGGGAATAGCCAACAGAAGATCAGAGATTTGAGGGAGAAGCAGGGAATTACAGATGTTATTCATAAATATATATATATGTTCATATATGTGGTGTATGAAAAAAGTGAAAGTGTTAATTGCTCAGTTGTGTCTGACTCTTTTGAGACCTCCACGGACTGTAGCCTGCCAGGTTCCTCGGTCCATGGAATCCTCCAGGCAAGAATACTGGAGTGGGTAGCCATTTCCTTCTTCAGGGGATCTTTCCAACCCAGGGATCAAACCTGGGTCTCCCGCATTACAGGTGGATTCTTGACCACTGCGCCACCTGGGAAGCCCTAGATGACGTATGTGCTTGCATGTGTGCTAAGTTGCTTCAGTCGTGTCTGACTTTATGACTCCATGGACTGTGAACCACCAGGTTCCTCGGTCTGTGGGATTCTACAGGCAAGAATACTGGAGTGGGTTGCCATGCCCTTTCCCAGGGGATCTTCTGACTCAGGGATTGAACCTGCATTTCCTGCATTGGCAGGTGGGTTCTTTACCACTAGCGCAACCTGGGAAGCCCATATGGTGTATGTATGTGTGTGTGAAGACTTTGCCTAGTGTTTCATAGAAACTTTGGGCTACCTCTTGACCTATTATTTTGGATAATCTTCTACTGTCATGGCATGGTCTATTCGCCTGCTGCATAGGTAGCTAAACTTACTGGTCTCCTTTCCTTAATCTGTTGGCAACTGTCCCTAGAGAATGGTTTCTCGGCTACTATTGACATCTTGGACCAGATGATGTCATGTGCACTGTGGGATGTGTAGCATCATCTTTGAATCTACCCACTTGATGCCAGTAGCACTCTCATAGTTGACAACTAAATACATCTCCAGACATCAATCTGTGCTCTGGGAAGATTGTGCCCAGTTGAGAACCACTGGCTGTAGATTATGAAGTTGCATGTTTGGGAATAGGTCTCCTGTGCTTCCCTTATTGTAACAGTAAATTGTCCATCCAAGAGAAATGGATTGCCCTGCCTTTTCCATCTCTACACAAACCGCAGGCCCAATGACACATCTGGGCTTTGTGAATGGTGTTTAACATGTATTAGGGGTTATGTTTTCTAAAAAGTTGTGACACTTGTAAATCAACCATAGTTCAAATTACATACTTAACATGTAGATCAATTCCTTATGATAGGCTAAATATAGAAATAATTTCATTTCTATTAAAAAAAACAAAGTCAGTGTACACATATATCCTTTAGGTATAGAAACAGCTTCATTCTTGTTTAATTTTGATTTGAAGACCCAGATACAATATTCTTTAAATGACAATGGCCCCTAAAACTTAAACTTACTATAAAAAAGTAAACAAGTGAAGAAATATAATTTTAAACTCTGCTCCTTGCTTGAGCGCCTGGAGGAACCCCCCCAAAAAAGCTACAAAAAAAGTCATTGCTATATTCAGGTGATGAAGTAGCACTGGCGGAGTTCAGCTTTATATGTGGTCATTTGTGAATAGCTGGTTACATTATATTTAGAGATTCAACTTTTGTTTTAAACTGTATGTCTTTTTTTATTTTTGGCCACGCTGTGCAGCTTGCAGGATGTCAGTTTCCCAACCAGAGACAGAACTCAGGCCATGCCAGGGAAAGGCTGGAATTCTAACCACCAGGCCACCGGGGAACTCCCACTGTAAACTAAATACAAATATTTCTTACTTATAGTTTTGGTACAAGCTGAAAATGTAAATTTAGATAAAAGAGAGAACCAAAGGGCTTTATGCTGGGTACAGAGTAGAGTCTGGAGTCCACTGTTTCTACCAGATGCAGTGGAAGGTAACTCTGCTCACAACCTATTCTTTCCTGCTGCCCCCAGAGGTGAGCCACAGAGGAACGTAAAGAGCCCCGAAACTAGAATTAGCCTATCTGGGTTCAAAGACTGATTCTGCAAGCTGCTTCCTCATCTGTGAAATAAAGAACTCAAAGAGTTACTATAAGAGTTGAGTGGAAAAAAAAATGCACTTATACTCCTAACAATGCCTGGCACATGGCATGTACTCCATAAATGTCAGTTAGTATTCCTGTTACTAGTTTGAGTCAATCTGACATTTCATGTTTTGGAACGATAGAGAATTTGGCATCAGTGTCTAATGACACTAAGTATCTTTGGTTCCTGACATGGATTTTTCTATTATTCGAGAAACTACTACTGTAACACAATGTGGTAACACACAGTGAGTTTTATTGAGAAGTTTCAAGCACTGTGACCTGAGGAAGTATTTTCAGTTCAGTTTATCGAAATACTTCAGTTTTCCGGCTGGATCTGGGATTATCTGTTGAAGAAGACAACATACATCATCAGTAGTCTGATAATAGTTGTCCATCTCTTGACTAAAGAAGGTAAAGATTATTTTCCTGTACCAAATTATATATATTTAGGAAAAACTGGATTTGTCCTACCTGCTAATTTTAATCTCAGCTATTTTAGAAGGCAGGTGATCTGCTACTGAATTAACATCTGTACTCAAGCACTCCCAAACTTACTTATAACTCTTCTCTTGGCCACCAAGCTTTCACGGCATCTTCAGGTTTGGTCTAATTAAATCAAACACATTAAGGGAGCATGGCTACAGATGTTAATGCATTAGTAAAATAATCTGCTGATGAAGTGATGGTATGCTACAACCTGAAAAGGGGGCAGAGAACTCAAATGGATTTTTTGGCAGTCTAGGGTGTAATCTTTTAATCTCAAACTGCAAAGTAAAACAAACACTCTATATAGCCTCCTAAATGAAAGAATGTGTTTCAGTCTTGTCTTCCTTCATATGACAAGGAGAGAATCATTAGCTTCATTGTCAGTTAAGCCAGATTTTCTCTAAAGCTTTTAATATATACACTGAAAAAATTTTGTGACCATTCTCTTTGCCCTGAATTTAACAAGTCTCCACTGCTTCCCTCCTTCTGCTTTTTAAATGATATAATTCTCTGAATACTTGGCTTTAAAATCCAGAGCATCAAGTCCCATATTCTGCTTTCCCAGTTTCAGGTACTCTCCCTACAGTCCAAAGAATGCCTGTAATTCTTTTAGGAGTTCTGCCTAGCAATGTTTACTTCATTTACAAAATCAAGGCAGGTCTGTTACAAACAGAGATTATCCCAGGGTTGGCTTCTTCTTTTCGGCCCCAGCCATCCCCTTAACAGAAAAATGAACTTGACTTACTGTTTCACTACCAGGTTTCCAACCAGCAGGGCAGACTGAAAGGAACAAAAATTGGCAAAAGACAGTTTAAAAACTGTTCAATTCTCTCTAGCAACTCTCAGCTTTTCCTTTTCCAAATGATACCGAAAATAGAACCTATATTAATGAGAACATTTCTAGGCCACTGAACACTTGACTTCTATTAGCTTACTGGCTTGCAACAAGAAATTTTAGTCCTGGAGCTTATCAGCAGACAGCTATTTTTCAGTTTTCTCAGTCATGTTTAGTTACATTTATAACAGAAGAAATCAAATTGAGTGTTCCTCTAGTAAAGCTGGAAAGTTTGGGAATCTGGTGAATCGAAAGGTCTGGGTACAGCAAAATTCCTCAAATGTACATCCCCTTAAGCTTACCTTCTGTGCCCTGCAGTATTTGGTTCTGATGCCATGGTTCACTGTTTCAGCACCCTGACCCAGGCACTGAGTTATACTTTTGAAAGGAATATGTAACATATGTTCTATTTTAAGAAGAATCTGATGTTTACCATTTGGCTACTGCAAAAACTTGGAGTGAAAAGGTGAACTAATAGATCACTAACGTGTTAGTGAATAACCTCAAAGATTTCTGAATTACCTTGAAGAAAAAAGCTAAATAATGTAAAACATGCAAATAAAACCTGCATTACTAGATACGGCCAGATTGGCTGGCACATTTTAAGTTAACAGAAACATAATAGGAAAAATTACAGTAGCAGAAACTTTTCTGAGATTATCCAAAAGGACTATGAAAATAGCAGTTCTTCTATCCTATTCAGTAGGTAGAATATATTAGTGATATTTTGTTAAAAGCACTTTCATATTAATAATTAAAATTTGATTTGCTTAAAAGATCTAATAATTTGAAAACAATTGGAAGACTCTGGAACCATCAAAATTACTTTTAAGGTAAGAAACCATATTATGCTACTATCTCTCAAACTAAAAGATCCAAAGGCTATGACAGAAGGAAAGGGCACCTTCTCCGTGTTTGTCAGTGTACTGGAATGCCTGAACCAAACGTAGTGTCTCATCCACAGATCTACCCACGGGAAGGTCATTCAGAGTAATCTGTCTTAGGATTCCCTTGTCATCAATAATGAAGAGACCTCTGTAAAAAAGAAGAATGGGAAAGATGAGGACATTTGTTCTCAGTTAAAACAAATATTAGTTAATGTGAATCCCTGTATCGCTCAAACAGAAGGATGTTATACAGAACCAAAAACATACTACCTACCTCCTTGACTGGTATGTACATGCACACACCCCTATACCCACACCTATCTACTATGTATTTTGGGATTATCACTGTTAAACGGTAGCATTAAAATTTTGTTTTTGTCTTTGAAATGTACTGTAGTATTATCAGTTGAATCTTCACGTGTACTAGATTTAGGACTGTACTGTAAATGATGAAACTGTATAGCAAAGCCTTATTCTACAATACTTTAAATTTTTTTTTTGAATGAGTAACGCAACCTCTGAACCTACTAGGGCTCAGTCTCTTTAGACCAGATCAACTTGGTCAAACTTAGATAAAATTGTTAATTACTATTCATATTTGTGTTCTTTCACGTACTACTTTCACAATTGAAAATCCTCATAATAGGTGATCAAGTCTGTTTTGAAGTAAGCGAGGCTGATTGGAAATTTTGACCTTGCCTCCATAACACTCATCATAGCCACACACTCCACATAAAAAGAAAGTCTGTCTGTTTTTTGGTAGCAAACTGTTGCTTCTGTTTTCTCTTTTGATTTTGTATGCTGCTTCTTTGATAGACTGAGACTAAGACATTTGCTGTGCTTGCTGATATTAGATAGTTTACTTAGTTTGTTCGGAGAAGGCAATGGCAACCCACTCCAGTACTCTTGCCTGGAGAATCCCAGGGACAGGGGAGCCTGGTGGGCTGCCGTCTATGGGGTCGCACAGAGTCGGACACGACTGAAGCGACTTAGCAACAGCAACAGTAAATGTTCAAATAATTGTCAATTTGAAAAGTGCCTCAGTATTTAGTAGCATATTTATTCTTTGGGAGTTAATAATAATCGCTAGGCAGAAACAATTATAGACTTGACAAATACAAAACAAAAAGAAACTTGGCAAGGATAAATTGATTCAATATGGATGAACCTTGAAATTATTACGGTAAGTGAAAGAGGCTAGTCATAAAAGAGCAGATACCATAGGATTCCATCTATATGAAATGTCCAGAATAGGCAACTATTAAGACATAAAGTAGATTAGTGGTTGTATAGGGCTAGGGGAGGGGGACTGGGTAAAATGGAGAGTAACTGCTAATGGGTATGGGATTTCTTTTTGGAGCAATAAAAATGTTGTAACATTGATTGTGGTGATGGTTGTACAACTGTGAAATACTAAAAAATACTAAATTGTATACTTTAGATGGGTGAGTTGTATGGTATGTAAATTATATCTCAATAAAGCGGTTCTAAAAAAACACAAGATTATAAAATACTGACACCTTTACATAAAACATTAAATGAACTATTAGCACTGCAAAGTAAATCAATATGATTATAAGAAAATTACAAGTATTTCAAGCTGAAGCTGCCCTTTTTTCTAAGAATTACATCAGCAATTGTTAGCTCAAGTAACTCAATGAGAGCTGTTAAGTAAAATATATCCTTAATTTTTCCTACTCCAGAGGCACAGGTTGGCTAAATACTATGATACTTGTATTTAGGAAAACTATTACTCGAGTCAGTTTGGAAAAGAGAAAGAAATGGACAGAAAGTTTGGGGACCTAGGTTCATGTCTGAGTTCTGCAATTAACTATAGTCACTTTGGCTAAGTTCTTGGAATGCTGAATCTGTTTTTATGTAAAATGACAGGGCTGAAGACCTCTAGAATTTTCCAGTTCTAACAGTCTTTGACACTCATATAGTTTGTCAGGCACTCACCAATTATTTTTAATGTTATCTACAACATTTTTGCAAGTAGAACAAATATTTCTTGATCCAACCTTGTATCTTCTAATTCCATTTCAAGTAGGATTACAAATATATTTGTATTTGTCATCATGTACAACTACTGAAAGGTACCTGAGAGTGTGGCCTGAGTCTTCCAGATATACGCCATAGTCCTTTGAGATCTGATGGTTCAAATCCGCAAGAAGTGGAATACTTATTGACCCAAGTCCTCCTTGTCTTCGAGGAGTATTAATCCTGTTAACAGAAAATCTACCTTTCAGGGTTAAGTAAACAGCATACATTAAAATAGTCCACACTCCCTGCATATGTACACAAACATGTGCATGGCATCTCTTGTCATTTCACTGTCAAATTTTTTGCAATTAGGTGGAACATCTTTTCATGTTTAGTGAATTAAAAATTATTTAATCATTGCTTCTTATAAAGTAAATATAAAAAAATTTATTTCTCCAGATTAAGGTTATCCAATTTATCATAATAATCATAGAATTCAGTGGTTTTTGCTATAGATATTACATCTTCTAAAAAATAATTATTTGGTACTGACCATTTTAAAAATCTTTATTGAATTTGTTACAATATCATTTCTGTTGTTTATGTTTTGGGTTTTTGGCTGTGAGGCATGTGGAGTCTTAGCTCCCTGGCCAGAGAATGAACTGGCACCCTCTGCACTGGAAGGTGAATTTTTCACCACTGGACTGCCAGGGAAGTCCCTATATCTATCTTTTGAATTTAACTTTTTCCAAAATTTGAAATGTTCTATAAAATCTTTAAACATTTTTACTGTACTTTCATTGAACTAGCAGCTCTCAGATAAATTTATTCCTGAACTGTCTGATAAATAACTATATTCCTGTCATGTTAAGAGTTGTCTGCCCATAATTTAAGAGTATGTCTGTTCTTTCCCTATAAATGTTAAGTTTAAGATACTGACCAGGCCAAATGGGTGAACTGTGAATCAACAGAGCATGCTACCACTTCAGTGTTGATTGATCTGAATTCGTCAATTCTATCACCAAAGGCGATGATTTCAGTTGGACACACAAAAGTGCTGAAATTTAAAAAAAAAATCATTATTCTCAAAATACACATATACTTAGTTTCAAATGATTTTGTTTTTATAAATACTTTGGTATATAAAAATGCACATTAAGAACAATTTTATATATGAACCTTCTCAAAATGGAGTAGTCTAAGAAATGGTCATTGGATCAAATATTATTTAATTAAAAAATATAGAGTTCTCAATTATGTCTTGATAAACTTTATATTGGTGCATACAGACTGACTGTTACCTTGTATGTATGTGTAAGTGTATAGGGCAGCAATGAAAAATGGACTCCGTGCTGTGTGTCATGGTCAAGAAAGTTTGAAAAACATAGACGTAGGGGACAGGTTCCTACCACAGTCCAATACAGGCTTTTCAAATGTTTCAGTTGTTTGAGTAGAGGACTGCCATATGCAAGAAGACAGTTCTAATCCAGATTATGTCTTTGGAAATCTGACCTATAAAATGAACTTTTAATATTTTCCAAAAGGTAAGAATGATTGGCCCTTGTCCTCCTTTCTGTTATCCCAAGAAATGTTACCTAGAGATATACTGTGTGTGTGTTAGTTGCTCAGTTATGTCCGACTCTTTGCGACCCCATGGATTGTAGCCCACCAGGCTCTTCTGTGCGTGGGATTCTCTAGGCAAGAATACTGGAGTGGGTTGCCATTTCCTTCTCTTACTGGCCCAACATAAAAATTTTGGCAGAAATCCGAAGGGTTACAATTCTGATTTTCTTCCTTGCAGACTGTGGCAAATGTTCCAGGATTCTTCTTTCTCTAACCAGGTCCAGTTTGGCTGGCATTACATGCATACAGCAGAAGCTCTCTTAGCTCCTTGCTCCAGAAGACCATTGCTAACATCATGCTCTAATTAGATATGCCTTGTTCATTAGGGAGTTTTAAGTAATACTGGAGAAATAGCTTATTTGTCTGCTATGTTAGGCTAATTTCAAAATTCACGATTAGCATCATATATATTTAATATGTGTGCTGCTTTTTGGTTTTACAGCAACATGAATTTAGAAGGCCTATCATTTTATATACATTAAAATGTCTACTTCGGGTTTCTATTAGAAGTTAAGTTATAGTATACATTTTAGTTAGTCAAGCCATAGTACAAATTGATTAGAAAGAAGGAAGTTCTTACTAATTTAAAAGATTACATATTATGCAGAGTCATGGTTTGTATTTTGTTTTTGCAAATAAACTTTCAAGGGAGTACAAGACCCCTTTATTATTGTCTGTGGCTATTTTGTGCTATAATGGCAAAGTTGAGTAGTTGCAATGAAGATCACTTCAAGACTAAAATTTTTACTATCTGGCCCTGTATAGAAGAAGTTTGCTGCCCCCGGTCTATAGGAATAAAGATACAAGCTTAAGTATATCCTCCCTACAAATTTAAAATATATTTACATAGTTCTAGATTACTCCTAATGGAGAAAGGAACTTAGTATACAGTGGCACAGACAGAATAATCTGTTTACTTTTTGTAACCAAAAAACATATTCAAACAGAAAAGATCAAAGTTTTGCTAACTCTCTTTGGTATTCTTTTCATTTGCATGGAATTTGAAAAATTCAAAATTAAATCCTCAGTGTGACTAAAACTCGAAGAATCTTTACTTTGAGTCAACTTTCTACCTATAAAAGTGCGGTCAGAGTTAGAGAGAACCCCCTCCATAATCATATTTATGTTAATAGGTGTTATTCCTTAAACATATCCAATATTTTCATGAAAATGTTCAAATCACAGGAAAGTAACATGCAACAAAGAACAAAAATAATAAAGCCAAAGTTAAATGGTATCACCAGATAAAAAGCCTTATAAATATTCATATCAACAGAGAAAGAGATTTGTGGCCTAAGTCTTGCTATTTAAATGCTTTCTAAAATATTCTCAATCCATTTTCTTGCCTTAGTGAGTTTAATGAATATAACTGTGGCTTTTGTCTAATGATTACATTATGTTAACACAATCACACATATATAAGTATACAACATTGGGGTCAATGGGTTATGATTCTGAAATATATTCAAGATGTTACCTTCTTGAAAAAAACTCATCTCAGGTTGCCCTTTACGAACAAGTGCTAAGAAATTTCTAACTATATGATGCTCCTGAGCAAAGATTAATAATGACTGAGGTATTACTAGCTGCTATGATATGGATTACTTACAAATCAAGTGGGTAGAAGAAAAAAACCAGGTACTTCCCACGATAATCAGTTAACTTGAGCTCCTTAAATTCGCCATTTATCACAGCTGTTCCTTCCCAATAAGGTGCTGGCTTGGAAACTAAGAAAGAAAAGCATATGATGTTCTTAAACGATGGGAAGGTTGGTGGGATGACAGGACATCTTTAGGACATCACTAAAAACCAAGGCTTCGGAGGGAATCTTTGGACCTCTTTTATCAGTCTGGTGATGCAGATGGACTTCTGCAGTGTTACTAAATGCGTAAAATATTTAGCATATTTAGAATTTCAAAGGAAATAAATTACATTGAAATGCAATCATCAAAACTATAAAAAAAAACTGGTGATATATTAATATTTGTGTCCTTTTTCTTAACACTTTAAACCTCCAAGACCTGGCAGTGATCTAGTAACAACTCAAGATTGTGATGAGTGTAAATGTTTCAGGATACCTGCAGCATCCATAATAATGGTATGAAATATATGTGATTCTTCTTGGCGACAACTACAAATGAGTACTGCTGAGGCTAAGGTGGTTTGTTGCTGATGTTCATAATGGAAAGAACTGCTATATTCCAGCTGGAGATTAGTGAAAATAAAGATTCTTTTTCCTATTCATGCTCACAGACCCCCTACGTTCTATCCCTGCACTAAACCCTACGGGATACTTCACTATAGTTCCTCCAGGTTAATCAGCTTGCCACATTTCAAATAATTAGATTTTCCGTTCTCTAATGGCAGTCTTCCAGATGTATTAATTTAAGTGTTTGTTCAGTTTCTTGAGTATACATGGAGGACCTGCTGCTACATTCAAGGAATAGAAAATCTGCAAATATGTCAGGACAGAAGGGTAAAATCCTAGACCATAGGATTATTTTCCAGGCTTTGAAAGAGACCCTCTTGCACAAGTGACCTAATGGAAATTGAATAGTTCATGCTGCTGTCTTGTCAGGGTATGATTGGAAGTCTAGCACATGCTTTGATAATAATGTACCTTGATATTCTGTTAACACATTTAGATAGCACTTAAACTTTCAGAACCATTACATACATTAACGTCAATACTTGCTTCCAAGTTTGACTAAGGTTCCTAGAAAGTAAGGCTTATAATAGCATTTATTATATTTTGTATAGTAGCCAGCATTTTTGATAACTCTGAAAACAGAGACACACTTAATTTCTCTGTGAAGTTAATGTAGAACAGGTGATTACTTATCTTGAGCCAGCAGCCTACCTCACAAAAACATCCTGATCTGATTAGGTAAAGGCTAGGAGGGAGAATTAGATAGCAGGATATGGAACTATATATGCTTTATATATATTATTTAAAAATACTACTCAAGTGTGACGTTATAGTTGTAACAATGTGTTACAATCATAGTCCATAGTGATTTTAGCATATTGGGAAAACCAATAAAACTGAAAAATTTTGCTCTGAAAATCTTAATTTTTGAGTTCTTTTCATAGACATTGATGGAATGCTTTATCATCATTATTAGGCTTAACAAATTGGTAAAAGTTTGTTAAATGGTAACAATCTTGGCAAGGTGGTGGAAAGGCATGCCTTCATATCCTTGACTCTACCTAGATATGGCTTTCTTTTTCTTTTTTTGGGAGGGAAATTTTGGGTTCTTGATTTACGAACTGCAGTGTTAGTTAAAAAAACTGTCATCAGTTTATAGAGCAGAGAATGCAGTTTGCTAAGATCTATAAATGGAATTCTCAAAGCAACCACTCGCATGTCAGGATGGGGAACACATGTACACCCATGGCTGATTCATGTGAATGTATGGCAAAACTACCACAATATTGTAATTAGCCTCCAATTAAAAGAAAAAGAAAAAAAATAAAGAACGTTCTTACCAAAAAATCCCCAAAAAACAAAACCCAAAAATTGTCCCAAATTCAAATCATAATTAACAAAGCAAAAGGAGAGGAGTATAAAGTATATTTAAATTCCCTTTGCCCATAACCCATCTGTTTAACTACTGTTAACATTTTGATGTCCTTCCTCCTAGTCTTTTTAAACACAAATTTGGATCTTGTTGCATCCCACTTGTGAAAAAAGGAAGCATTAGATCATGAATAATTTTTCATGTTACTAAAAATTATCTGAAAGTATGAACTTAATAGCTCCATAATATTCTGTTTTGAGTGAAGGTCCTTGGCTCCTGTAATTCTAGATGAGCCTACACATGAGAGAAATGTAGCAAATATCTAAAATTTGAAAAGGTCTGCTGGTAGAGGGAAATCTTATTACTACCATTAGCTTCCATGAGCAGACTTGGATGGCATGTTATGGGAAATATATGTAATGCCAGTAAACACTTAACTGGCTGCCATATTTCAAAATATCTTCGGAGGCAAGTAAAAGCAATGAGACTTGGAAATATGATCTTGAAAGTGCAACATTAGCTTTTTAAAAAACAAAAACCTAAAGATAACTTGCAGTAGGAAAGAACTGCAGATGTTTGAGGAGCCAAAACAGTTTTTCTCATTTATCACTCCCACTCCATCCTAAGGCATATCAACATTCCATTTAACACTGGGGATTCATAACTGTGAAGCATTGCTTTTTTTCACTGAACATAGGCAAGGAACATGCTGTAACTGGACCACAAAAGCCAAATACACATCTTCAGAATGCCAGATGGTCAGTAGGAAAAGCAGGTTATTTAAAAGCAAGCAAGGGACACTCTTTATCCTTTAGCCCCTACCCACTTTTTGGCTGATCTTAACATCCAGATGCAGCAGGCCACAATTTTCTCAGTATCCACTTAGTCTGACGTGTCTTTTCTGAAAGTGGCCATTAGTTGTGTACACTGGACAGAAATGCAAATAATCAAAAGCCAAACTGGCAGGACACAAATTTGCCACGAGGTTTATCATCAACCCAAATGCATTACTTCTAACCTCCTTTTCCGCATTTCCCTACAAAGAGCCTCCAAAATACACCCTGTAACAAGCTCTTCATTTCTGAGAAACACAAAGGATGCCCATTAACGCTAAAGGTCTCTGGGAAGGTGGCTTTTAATAGTTTTCTTTGTAAGATGCAACAACAACAAAATGAAACGTTTGCTCTCCTGAGCTAAACGTTGTTCAGCCACTTTTCTGTTTATCCAAACTTTCTGTGAATCGTTATTCAACTTATCAGCGCATTATTCTCCGAAATCGTACTTGAAAACAGACGCGATGCGCTGCAGGCACTTCGCGATGTTTGAGGAAGTGTTCTAGTTTGCACAGCATCCTCGTCGCCTGCAAGCCCAGGACCAGGGCCACCCTCTCCCTCATCTGCGGCTTTTGGGGTAACCACTACTTCCTCCAAAATCTGATCAGTGGAACCCACCGCTTTCTTCACAACTCTGGAACCCCCTCCATCCCCCCACTCCCCAGGAGAACCAAGCTCCCCCTTAGGGACCGGAGGTAGCCCAGGAGGTGCCGCCCAAGCCAGGCCCCCGGGTAGCCACCGTAACCAGGGTACACGTGTCCCCTGGCCCTCCCCACCTCCGGGTGTCACCGGTCACCCCGCCATGGTGGGGCACCACCTACTTTTGGCTTTGCTGAGGTGCAGGGAGTGTTCGGCGACCGAAACCCGGGACACCTCTCCCGGGTACACTTGGCCACCCGCGTAGAAGTGGCACTCCTCTTCGCGGGTTCGGGGCCTCTCCTCCTTCTCCAAGCCCCGCACAGCTTCGGCCCGCAGCAAGACCAACAGCAGAGGCAGCAGCAGGAGCTTTCGGCTCCGGCCAGGGGCCAGAGTCGTCGCGGGTAGCGGCGGCGGCAGCGGCGCCTCCATGACCACGCGAGCGTAGTCGCACGTTCCTTGGCTCGAACGCTACTTCTCCCGCCTCCAGGCAGCTACAACCGCGCGCTCAACGCTCGCTCGAGCCCAAGCGCGGCCTCGCGAGACCAGCCCCGCCTCCTCACTCCCCCGCCCCTCCGCTCCCCCTGTCGCCCTCTTCCCGGGCTCTCTGGGAGCCGGCCTGGCCACGTGGTCGCCAGCCCCGCCCACTCATCCCCTTGCGGGCGTTTGCGCATGCGCCCTGGGGCGGGCCCAGGCAGGGCGCTTTGCCCAACTCTGAGAAGCGACAGCGGCGGTTACTGGTCTCACGCGCTCTCTCTCTCACACGTCTTTAGACATCCTTTTACGCTCGTCTCTTCCACAAAGCCTCACCACTGCACACCATTCCCCACGCCCCCCAAAAGTGAAACGAACTTATCTCTGAATGGCTTGCACTTTATACTTCTAACAGGTACTGTTTTTTTCCTCGAAGTGATCTGCCAACAACCCCACGACTCCCCTCACCTCCATCCCTAGTTGAAGCCCTTGTAAGTTTGTAAATCCTGGGAAAACTTGGAGAAGAAAGGCCTAACCATTTACTCTTCTCCAGCAGGCAAGGCAAACAGGCAGTTTGGTGACTTAAGCCTGCCTCAAAGGTGTCTTATTTTTTAACTTGAAAAGTTCCCAGAAAACCAAACTTTCTTCCAGCGCAGTATAGTTCCATCGTCTTGACAATTACCCCATCATTTTACAGGAGTCTTCTGCACTCTTTGCTCTCCCCCGCCCCCCCCCCCCCCCCCGGGGTCCCTTCTAGCCTCCTGCGAGCTCTTGTCATCTTTCTGAATCTCACAGAAGCCATCCGACAGTTTCTCTTTCCTCTGTTAGATTGTCAGCTCCCTGGGATCAAAATCGACGTGGAATTCAGCTTTGTTTCCCAAGGCACCTGGCACAAGGTGGGCATTTGCCATTGTAAGCTTTGATTTTGTGAATAACACCTAATGTTCCCAACTGCCAGTCAGTTTTAAGTTGCTTTCACATTTTATATCCTTACTCCCTGTGACAACCCTTTCCAAACTAGTTCTGCCCACTATAGGACCTTGAAAGAGCAATGGGCTAGGTGCTGAAGGCCCTTGGCCCCTACAGTCTGTCAGCCCCTCCTGCGACTCTCCCCCCTCTCTTGGAGGCATTTGCGCCTGCGCCCTGTGGGCAAGCCCAGGGTGCTCAGCGAAGCCGCACAGCGAAGCCCAACGGCCACAGCGGGTCTCCTGCCCTACTAGACCACCCTCCCTTCTCCCAGCCATTCCTGTTCGCCCTCAGCAGTGTTTTAGGTGCTCCTCATCTTTCCAGGCCCATCTCTTCCACAAAGCTTTGAGGGAGACTGTGCTCCCGCCATTGCAGGTGACTGGTCAGCACTGTTTAAGATCCTCTTATTCTTCCGCGCACATCTCTCCTACAGGAGCCTCACTACCATCCGTCACCCCTCCCCAAAGTAACCTTTCTGCCTCTGAAATTTTATGCTTCTGTGTGTGTGTGTGTGTGGGGGGGGGTGTGCGTGCGCGCCCATGTGCTCAGTTGCACAGTTGTGTCAGACTCTTTGTGACCCTATGGGCTGTCACCTGCTAGGCTCCTCTGTCCATGGACAGAATTCTTGTCCCAGGCAAGAATATTGGAATGGGCTGCCGTTTCCTCCTCCAGGGAATATTCCCGACCTAGGGATAGGACCCATGTCTCCTGCATTGGCAGGCAGATTCTTTATCACTGAGCCAACTGGGAAGCTGATTTTATACCTCCAACTGATACTTAGGGCTTCCCTGGTGGCTCAGCTGGTATAGAATCCGCCTGCAAGGTGGCAGACCTGAGTTCGATCCCTGGGTTGGGAAGATCCCCTGGAGAAGGGAAAGGCTACCCACTCCAGTATTCTGGCCTGGAGAATTCCATGGACTGTATAGTCCATGGGGTCGCAAAGAGTCAGACACAACTGAGCAACTTTCAGTTCACAACAGATACATATTCTCCTTTTCCCGCAGTGAGCTGGGTGAACTGGCACCATGACTCCAGTTGTAAGCCCTTTTAAGTCCTGGCAGAATTTGGAGAAGAAAGGTCTAACCTGAAAAGCAGTATCTTGAGTTCAATTATTATCTTTCAGTGGGAAAGAAGAAGCTCAAGCAGAAAAGTCACATTTTGGTGATTTGAGACTGTCTCAAGGTGTGTATTACTCTTTTAAAATCAAGACTTGCTAAGTTCCCACAAAACTCTTTCTCCCAGGCATGGTATTGTTCCATCTTCTGACAAGTAACCCCATCACTCACCTGTTAGCTAAGATGGCAGATGAGAACTGAGGGGAGACACACAGTGCGCACACTAGAAAGAGGTAAGCCATTGGTAGCTTTTATGTCTCCCTTCTATTTTCCTGTGAGCTCTTGTCATCTTTCTGAATCCCACAAAAGCCATCCAGCAGTTTCTGTTTCCCCAGACTGTCGGCTTCCTGGGGTCAAAATCTACGTGGATTCCCAAGGCACCTGGCGCAGCTGAGCATTTGCTATTGTATACATTTGATTTTGTAAAGAGCATCTAATGTTCCTGATAGCCTGTCATAGTTTAAGGTTGCTTTCACATATTGTACCCCTCCAGACAACCTTTTGAGGCAAATAGGAAACAAACTCATCCCTCTCCCCCGTCCCACCCATTATATGCTCTGCTTTTTGTTTCCTGACCTGTTTCCTGTGGGGAAAGGAGGAAGTCACCTCTCTTTTTCTGAGGGTGGTAGAGGGAGTTATGGGGGAGCATGTCCTTACCCATAACGTAGTCTGTCATTTCTTCACTTTGCAGTGGCCTGTTGATAGGAGTAGGCGTTCTCGGACGAGGTAGCTCTCGAACCTCCCATTCATCTTCTCCTCTGGCCTCCTGTTCCACATGGAAGGGGACTGAGGCCCGGGGAATTCGGGGCTGAGTTCCAGGGACTCGGCTCAGACCAATGCCCCGAGGTCGGCTTCGGTGATCCATGCTGACTGTTGGACAAACAGCCACACAGCCTTAGTGAATTCTAGGCCTTGAGCTGACTCTCTTAATTTAGGAACTGGGAGAGAAAGCTTGGGGATAGTGTTATTTCCTGACACCTCTGTTATGGCCTGAGCTGAGGTGCCCAAGTTGGCAACAAGGGCTACCCACCAAAGGGGGCCCCAGTGAACCTCCTGGCCACTGGCAAGAGTGGCCAGGTAGGCCAGCTCCCAGCCACAAACTGTGCTCCCCTCACCGGAACCCCCTGGTAGCTGACATTCTGGGTGGCAGTTGCTCTGAATCCTTCTGTCCAATGATGACCTGCCACCTGCGGGTAGGCATTGTGCTGTCAGAGTGGCAGTCACAAGGAGGCTTGGGGTGGGGCCTTGGGGTGGGGCCCTGCCCCAAGGCGCTCACCATCCAGCTGACATCAGCTGTCCGTGTTAATAATACAAAACCATCAGACAATGAGGTGGGTCTGTGTATAGAGAAACACCTGGTGAGCTTAAAGACATTTGAGTGTACAGACCAAGCCCCAGAAATGACCATTTAAATCAGGGGTCCCGAACCTTGGGAATCTAATGCCTGATAATCTGAGGTGGAGCTGATGTAATAGTAACAGAAATAAAGTGAACAATGAATGTAATGTGCTTGAATCATTTTGAAACCATCCCCCAACACCTGGTCTATGGAAAAATTATCTTACACAAAACTGGTCCCTGGTGCCAAAAAAGGTTGAGGACTGCTGCTTTAAGTGATGTTGAGGGGGCTGGTTCTCAACCGTGTATGGTTTCACAAATGATGTGTCTGGTTAAGAACCACCACTGATGGAGGTTAAGAGCACAAGTTGTGGACTTAGCTGTATTTAGGTTCCAATCTGAGCTTTGCCACCTGTTGGCCTTGTGGTCTGGGGAAATGAACTTAACCTTGGGGAGCCTGAGTTTCATCTGTAGATGGGAGTTGTTAATACCTTCCCCATGTTGTGAAACTGAAATGATATGAGTTTCATGATATAAGTGTAAAACCTGACTTGGAACATCAGTCAGACTTAAGGGCTCATTTCTTTCTTTTTTTTAATCTCAGAAACATTTGTTTTTAATTGGAGGATAATTGCTTTACAATGTTGTGTTGGTTTCTGCTGCACAACACTGTGAATCAGCTGTGAGTATACCTATGTCCCCTCCCTCTTGAGCGTCCCACCCCATTCCCTCCGTCCCACACTTCTAGGTCATCACAGAGCGCTGAGTTGAGCACCCCATATCACACAGCAGCTTCCCACTATCTAGCTAGCTATTTTACACGTGGTAGTGTATATATGTCAATGTTACACTCTCAGTTCATCCCACCCTCTCCTCCCTCACCCCCGCCCCCCGCCTGTGTCCACAAGTTTGTTCTTTCTGTGTCTACTCCTGCACTGCAGATAGGTTTGGATAGATTCATCAGTACCATTTTTCTAGATTCCATATACATGCATTACTATATAATATTTGTTTAGTGACTCACTTTGTTTTTTAAGGGACTCACTTCTAATGCATACAAGGAGGAATGCTTTATGACTTCTGAGTCAAGGTCATAAAACGGATAGTTCTGTCTTGGATTTACATTCCTCAGCCTGGGGGAAGACTTACTGTCCAAAAATTGTTTTGAGATAAAATTCAGTAAACATATAATTTATCCTTTAAAAATGCAAAATAAATTCAGTGGTTGTTAGTATTGTCACAGTGTTGTACTTTGTGCTCACCACTATTTAATTTGAAAACATTTCCATTGAAGAAGGAATTCATAGGGCCTGGACTCCATCTTAGGCCTGTTCATGCTGATCATGCTCGGCCACCTTTCCAATGGACTCTGAACTCTGTGTTTAGTGCTTATGGGAGAAAAACAACAGAAGGATAAGACCCCCTCCAGACAGGGGAACCTTGAAGATCGTATCTAGGTTACTCATCGCTTAAAGGAAACATACACTAATCACCCCTTCCTTCAGACAGGCCATAAATTTTTCTGTATCTATTGGAGTGTAACCTCGGGCTTATTGATTATTGGCTAATTGTTTGAGCACATGAGCACATAGCACGTGAATGATGGGGTTACTGGGATTGTGTTTTCCTTGGCTTATGTAAGTCTCAAGGAATTTGGAGTGGTGGGTTCAGACATGTGCACATGGGGTATAAAAGATTTTCACAAATACTGGTCTGGGTCCTTGGCTAAGAGGAGACTCTGCCTTGGGCCTGCCAGTGTAATAAACTGCACTCCACTATCTGCATTGTCCTTCTGAGTGAGTTTGTTTCCCTGAATGCATGGCTACAACACCATCACCCTGAAAAAGAAACCTCATTCCTGTTAGTGGTTGATTTCTCCCTTACCCCTAGGTCCTGGCTATGACTAATCTATTTTCTCTCTGTGTGGATTTGCCTATTCTGGACATTTCATATAAATGGAATCTTGCATGTGTTCTTTTGTGTCTGGCTTCTTTCATTTAAGTATGTTTGTACGGTTCATCTCTGTTGTAGCATGTATTGATACTTTATTCTTTTTTTCTTGTGATGAAATATACATAGCATAATACTGTTTTAACCTTTTTAAGTGTATATATAGTTCAGTTGTTGTAGCCACGCTTTCTGGGAAACAAACTCACTCAGAAGGACAATGCAGATAGTGGAGTGCAGTTTATTATTACACTGGTGGGTCCAAGGCAGAGTCTTGTCTTAGCCAAGGACCCTGACAGTTTTTGTGAAAACCTTATATACTCTAAGTGTATAAGGTTCCCTGAAACTAGTCTGAACAAAGGAAAAAGAAAGATACAATCAAAGTTAACCCATGATTCATATGCCTTAAGCCTAGGTAGTAAACAGTGGACAATTATCAATAGGTCATCCCCCAATAAGCATAATAGAATGTATGATTCTATTCGGTTACTCAGATAATTAGGGTATTCTTTTAGGCTGTGGAGAGTCTAGGTGTGGGCCTGGTTTTCCTGTTGGTTTGTCATTTCCATAGAGACTGGGCGTATAGCTCAAAGTCCACAGTCTGGCCCAAGATGGAGTCCTGCTTTCAAGACGGCCTGTTCTGTTTCCTCCTTCACAGTGACATTAAGTACAGTTACACTGGTGTGTACTCATCACCACCATCTTCTCCAGGATTTTTCATCTTCCTGAACTGAAACTGTACCCATTAAGAAGTAACTCCTCATTCTACCCTCCCCTCAGCTCCTGGAAACCACCATTCTATTTTCTATCTCTGAATGGGACTACTCTGGATACCTCATAAAAGTAGAATGATACAATATTTGTCCTTTTGTATCTGGCTTCTTTCACTTCAGCTTAATAGTTTCTAGGTTCATTCATGTTTTAGCATGTATGATACTCTTCCTTTTTATGGCTGAATAATATTACATTGTATGGTTATACCTATTTTGTTTGCCCACTCACAAATTGATATTCAGATTGTTGATACTTTTAGACTAAAATGAATAATGATGCTATGAACATTCATGTACAAGTTTTTATGTGAACTTATGTTTTCAGTTCTCTTGGGTATCTATCTAAGACTGGAGTTGCTGGGCGATATAACTTTATGTTTAACATTTTGAGGATCTGCCAAAGTGTTTTCCACAGCAGCCATCCTATTTTACATTTACACCAGCAGTGTATGAGGGGTCCAATTTTCCCACATCTTCTTCAATACTCTGGTTCCTTTTTTGGTCATAGTCATCTTAGTCAATGTGAAGTGGTATTGTACCATGGTTTTGATTAATGATGTTGAACATCTTTTCATGTATATCACCTTTGGAGAAATGTCTATTTAAATCTCTTGTTCATTTTATAATTGGGCTGTATTTTCTTTCTCTTGTTGAGTTGTAAGGATTCTTTATATAACCTGGATACTGAACCCTTATCAGATGTATGATTTACAAATATTTTCTCCCATTCTCTGGATTTTCTTCTCACTTACCTGATAGTGTCTTTTGATGCAAAAGGTTTTACTTTTGATGAAATCTACTTTATATTTTTTCCTTGCTTTTATTTTGGCATCATATTTAAGAAGCTGTTGCCTAATTCAAGGTCGTAAAGATATAAATCCATGTTTTTTCCTGTTTTATTATAGTTACAGCTTTTACATTTATGTATTTGATCCTCTTTGAGTTAATTTTTATATATGGTGTGAAATAGGGATCAGGAATTCTTTTTGAGCACCCACTTTGTGCCAGACACTGTTGTTAGGAGAAAGCAGTAACAAAGGAGACATGTCCTGCTATTCAGTTCAGTTCAGTCGCTCAGTCATGTCCGACTCTTTGCGACCTCATGGACTGCAGCATGCCAGGCTTCCCTATCCATCACCAACTCCCAGAGCTTGTTCAAACTCATGTCCATTGAATTGGTGATGCTATCCAACCATCTCATCCTCTGTTGTCCCCTTCTCCTCCCACCTTCAATCTTTCTCAGCCTCAGGGTCTTTTCAGATGAGTCAGTTCTTTGCATCAGGTGGCCAAAGTATTGGAGTTTCAGCTTCAACATCAGTCCTTCCAATGAGTAGTCAGGACTGATTTCCTTTAGGATGAACTGGTTTGATCTCCTTGCAGTCCAAGGGACTCTCAAGAGTCTTCTCCAACACCACAGTTCAAAAGCATCAATTCTTCAGCACTCAGCTTTCTTTATAGTCCAACTCTCACATCCATACATGACTCCTGGAAAAACCACAGCTTTGAGTAGATGGACCTTTGTTAGCAAAGTAATGTCCCTGCTTTATAATGCTGTCTAGATTGGTCATAGCTTTTCTTCCAAGGAGCAAGCATCTTTTAATTTCATGGCTACAGTCACCATCTCCAGTGATTTTGGAGTCCAAGAAAATAAAGTCCTGCTATTATCAAGCTGAAAGTCCAAGGGCACTCAGATACTAGTCCTTGGTAACATAAATGTCTACATGTAAATTTGACCACACACTGTTTTGGATATATAATGGGGCTTAGTGTCAGGATTGTGGGGGAAGGGTGCACCCTCTCATGGTTGACAAATTTACAGTCTGATCTGGGGCTCTGATATGGAGAAAATCCCTGTGTGACTGTCCCAGGGACATTGGCAGGTTCCTTAAGGGACCTCAGATTTCAGTCTCTGCCACATCCAGTGTTTTCCCTCTGAATAGCTACTTAGACTCTCAGTCAGTCCCTTTGCTTTTGTGACCCACCCCTGTGTTGGGATCCTTCTTTTCCCCTGGGTGCCCCTCCCCTGCTGCTTTTCCTTTTATGATAGTTTCCGGCCACTGTCTTTTGTGGGATCCACATATGTTCCCTGGAAACACAAATTTCTCTGCATTTGTGGGCAGTGTAGTTTCATCTCAGGCTGCCATTTTGTTGTTCTTTCTGCCAGGGACAGTTTAGTCCCAGCCTCTAGAATTTACTTGTGTGAGGCAGACATTAGTTCCTGTGATCCTCAGCCTATAGGAGACACAACTTTTCTGCAACATTTTGTCATTTGCTTGAGGTAGCAACATTGTCCCTCTCTCATTCTAGGAAAGTCATTCACAGTCATGAGGACATTCCAGTGACCTCTGAAGAGGCTCATGTGGGAAGAAACTGAGGCCTCCCAGGACCTCCCAGCACCATCTTGCCAGCCTGTGACAGCACCAGCTTGGAAGCAGATCTTCCAGCTCCAGTCACTTCTAATGACTGTAGCTCTCGTGGCATCTCAGCTGCAGCCTCATGGGATGTCCTGGGCTAGAAGAACCTAGCTTAGCAGTTCCTGGATTCATGACCCACACAAACAGTGAGTCTGATAACTTTTCTTTGTCATTATTTTTGCAGATTTTGTTGGAAATAAAATTCACATATGTAAACATCAGCATTTTAAAGTATACTGTTTAGTGGTTTTTAGTACATTTATTGTTACGCAACCATTGCCACTATCTCATTCCAGAATATTTCCATCACCTCCAAATGATACCCCACACCTCTTGGCAGTCACTCTTTGTTCCCCCTACTCCCCATCACCTGACGACCACTAATCTACTGTTTGACTCTAAGGATTTGCTTGTTGTAAACATTTGCTATAAAAGGAAGCATATGATATTTGGTCTTTTGTGAATGACTTCTTTCATGTATCATAATGTTTTCAAGGTTTATCCATATTGGAGCACAAGTTAGTTAGTTATTCCTTATTTTTAAAAAACTTAATTTTTTTTAGAGCATTTAGGTTTATAAAAAAATTGGGAGTTAAGTACAGAGATTTCCCATATACTCCCTTTCCCCCATGTACATAGCATCCCCTATTATCAACGTCACTCACCAGAGTGGTACTTTAAAAATTTTTTTTTTTAACCAAAGATGAACCTACATTGACACATCATAGTCTCTCAAGGTCCATAATTTATCTTAGGGTTCACTCTTGGTGTCATACATTCTATGGCTTTTGAGAGACGTGTAATGATATATATTCATTGTTAAGATACCAGTTAGATATTTTTACTACTCTAAAAATTCTCTGTGTTCTGCCTTCACTCTTTTTAATGGGTAAATAATATTTCATTGCAAATATATACTGTGTTTTGTTTATCTTTTCATCAGCTGATGCATATTAGGGATATTTCCACTTTTTGGCTATTATGAATAATGCTACTTTGACATTTGAGGATACATTTTTGTGTAAACATATGTTTTCAATTCTCTTGGATATGTACCTATACTAGACTTGCTGGTTATACATGGCAACTGTATATTTGACTGAGGACTGGTCAGAATGTGTTTCCACAGTGGCTGAACCACTGCATGCCAGTACCTCCAAGGGCCTCTTGTCTCCATGTTGATTTTAACCCGAGCTCTCATGTGGACTAAGTGATTAGGACCCCATATGCTTTTGACATTTCACTTTTTGAAAATTTTGACTCCCTTTCCTGGATCATGATAATGTCACAGTGTTGTATCGGGAAAATATAGATGAGATCCTGTAGGTCAAGGTGGGACAAGTTGATTCTGAAGAGGGAGAAAATTCTGGCTGTACTAGATGTTCAGTGGTGGACAAATCTAACTTAGAAAACCATTCATATAGAATAAGCATGTGGGAATGGATTCTATTGTAATTCTCCTTGCCCAACTACCCCTAGGAAGGTCTCCTTGAATTATTGGGGGCTTGTCTTCAGTTAGAGAATTGCTGCATTCTTTGTAGCTATTACTCGCATAATGAATGGGGACATGGGAGACTTGGGGAGAAGTAGAGAAAGCAGACAAAGGGGAAAGAAGTGAGAAAAGAGGGATAACTTGGGAGTAATTAAGGAGTATAACATGAGGTGTAATGTGCATGTAATCCAGTATCCTTTCATCCTTCTCTGGGTGGCCAGGGTGCATACAGACCCTGCCACTGATGTGATGGCTTTCAGCTATGTCTTCTTTAGTAACCTTCTTGTTATTCTTGCAGAATCATCTCCCCTGTGAATTTCTTTACCACTCTTTAAGCAGGATTCTTTGCATTAGTAGGTTTTCTCAGGGGGCCTCTTTTTCTCTCATATCTTCAAATCACTTCTGCCTTTTTATCTTCCATCTATTCCCAGTTGACCAACTGCTCACTGTTACCATCCCTGGCCACCACCAGTGCAGTCCCCAGATAGAGAAGAGCTTAAGGAGAAGAGCAAGTCAAAGATCTTTCTTCTGTGAATGGTAGAAATTCTGCTCACTCCCAGGGGCATGCTTATTGTCTTTTCTCCCAGAGACATCCAGACCTGCCCACGTGGTTTTACTCCTGTAAGCCAGATGCGAGTTCCTGTGTTTCTCAACCCCCATGGGCATCAGTTAGCTTTTCTGTAGCCTTTGTCACCAGTTTGCAGCTAGGGGAAAATAGTATTTGTCCTCCCCTCAGGAGTATGGCAGTGTGCCGCAGTCCATGGGGTCACAGAGAGTTGGACGCAGCTTAGCGACTGAACGACAACAGAAGTGTCGACATAAACATTTGCTCTAGTGACAGTTCTGTAACATTTCTCCCTCTTCCACCTCAACTCTTATATCTCTGTGTTGGGTAGTGGGCTACTGGTGACAGAACCCATTTGAGTCCATTATTTGGCAAGCTGGCCAGTACCTCACTTTAGAACATGGCAGTGTTTGTTGTTTATTGTCTTGGTCTTTGGAGTCTGTGGGCTCCCGTTGTGGCTCAGCTGGTAAAGAATCCACCTGCAATGAGGGAGACCTGGGTTCTATCCCTGGGTTGGGAAGATCCCCTGGAGAAGGGAAAGGCTACCCACTCCAGTGTTCTGGCCTGGAGAATTCCATGGACTACAGTCCATGGGGTTGCAAAGAGTCGGACATGACTGAGTGACTTTCGTTTTCATTTTGGAGTCTGTAATTGTTTGTAGGACCACCATAATAAAGTGCTACAACTGAGTGGCTTAAACAACAGCAGTGTACTGTACCATTTGAAGGCTGGAAGTCAAGTCCAAGGTTTTGGCAAAGTTCATTCCTTCTGAGAGATGTGAGGGGAAGGGGTTTTCCAGGACCAAGCCCTTAGCTTGCAGATGGCTGTCTTCACGTTCATGTGGTGTTCTCCCTGGACTTGTGCCCATGTCTACATTTCTTCTTCTTAGGACACATTGGATGAGAGCCAGTCTACTGGCCTCATTTTCACTGGGTTATCTCACTAATGACCCTATCTCAGGGTTATCTCACTAATGACCCTATCTCACCCAAATCAGGCCTTACGTTGAGGTACTGGGGGGCTTAGACCTTTAACATGTGAGTTTTGAGAACACAGTTTAATGCATAAGTGAGCCTCTGTCAAATGTCTTATCTGGGGGGCATGTGTTCAACACCCTGTTCAGTACAGGCCTTCAGGAATGTACCTGTCCCCTGACTGGGCACTAGACTCGTGCCTGACCCATGAATTTTGTGACTCACCCCTTGTTGTGCTCCCTTGATTCCCCCCAAAGGCTCCTCTTTGGTGCTTTCTTTTAATGCATGCTCAAACCGCTCACTGCTCTAGAACCTACATGTGGACAGGAAAAAACATGGGCCTTTCTTGTGCATGTGGTGGAAGTGCAGGGCATGCCGGGGCCAGCTCTACACGCATAGCTGATCAACACACACACACACACACACACACACACACACACACACACACACACGTACATTATTGTAACCAGTACTGCTTGGATGAGGAGAGTTGTGTTAAGTATGTGTAATTCTTTTCTTCATTGTAGAGGTGTTCCCACTGGGAAAGTGCCATAGTAGAGCAGTAGTAATGGGACAGGTGGACAACTTGGGGCCCCCACAGGCTGCCCCAGCCCGGCCATGAGGTTTCCGTAAAGCAAGTTAGGCTTCTGATTTGAGAGGTGTGTCAAAGGAGGTCTCTATATTGGCCAAGGAACTAATGTAGACGTGCTTAAAGAGGCTGTACTACCTACAGTTTCCCTAAGTAGCCAGAGAAAGCAGTGAAGGGTACTTGATGCCTCACGTTTCAATAGGTGACCACAAGTTCTGTGGCAGCAGTCTCCTTGTCTCTGTAGTTCTGATATCGTTACATTCTAGGACTCCATTGCGCATACCAAAGGCTCTGTGTGCAATGATGGAGATGCTAATGATTTTTTCAAATACCACTGAACCTATGTGATTGGAGTCTGCTTCATGGGTCGGACTACATTATACATGAATGTGGTAATGTGATGAGGCCTGAAGGTTTTCATTATTAGATAGATCTAAAAGCACTGAAGGCTGAAACCTCATCACAGGTGTCCTGGTACCATTACATGGATGACATTATTTAGATTAGAAGGGACAAGAGCGGCAGATGGTCTGCCTTAGAGAGCTGGTCCAACTTCTTAGTAATTGGCACTAGATTAGCCAGTTACATATTAAGAAGCAGCCTCTCAGGTAAGGAAATGATGTATTTGTCTTCCCTTCCTAGTATGTCACTGTTCACATTCATCCATCTGTGAAGTAATAGCTTATGGTCTATTAATGCCACCAGCAGCACTCAGAAGTATTCCTGAAATTGTCACAAATATACAATCTAATATTGGCATCTCAGTCTCTTTGAGGAGGTCAAGGTGATATTGCCACTGGGGCTTTTGTTTTTGTGGCTAGTCTGACACTGCAACTGGACATGCTGCATTTGAAAGACCAACTGGCTTATTAGTGAGTAATGATGGACGTCAAGAGAGCAACAAAGCAATAGCAGGGGTTTTTACATGCCCATATCCCTGTCAAGGGATTGGTGAGATGAGAATCTCACGGAACCCAATGAGCCTTCACGTTTATGTGGAAGTGTCACATCAAGGAAAGAAGTTACCTGTGGGCTTTGGTGGCATCTCATAGTTGCAGGACAATGTATCCAGTCACCGTCCAGGTATGGCCCTCTTAGATGGACGGATTTAGGTCATCACTCAGGCTACTTGGTGGCTTTGGGATACCAAGTTTCTTATGGATGCTTGGGTCTAGTTGATGGGCTTATCCACTAAATTAAAGTCTAGTGGGTATTGTGAGCCCTTGTAGCTGCACAGTACCAAAGAAAACCATTTACAGCTATAACTGCAATGAGAATTCTGCTCAATTAGTAGAGTTTGGAGGTGCAGTGCTTTTCCTGGACAATAAACTCCCAAATACATCTTGCTACATTTTTCCTGACTGTGGTAGAAATTAATATCCTGGTAATGTCCAGCCCACCACCTGGGCTGGTGGCTGGCAGCTGAAAGACTGGATAATCAATTTTTAGCTTTTGTTGGAGTGAACATTATAAGCAGAATGCTAAAGATGTCTACCATCTGTTCATGTGTTATATGCATACCCGTGGACAAGGAACCTTTGAGGGAAAGTCAGTGGAATCAACAAGCTCATCAGACATGTCCTGCGCAGGTTGGGACCAGTGCCCACTGCACGGTAATCCATGTACAATTTGGGACCTGGCCCCAAACAAGATTTCATCACATGAATCCATGGAATCCTAGAAATGTGCAGGGTGCCAACTGCACAGTTAAGTAAAAGGGATCTCTGGATCCCATAGCCAGAAATGCTAGAGCTGGTGTTCCTATTCTCTTTTCAAGTGTATCATTGGTCACGGGTCATAGTAGGTATCTTTTCTGAGTATGGCACTGTCAAACCCATTTTCAGAGCAGACTGGGAAATTTCTGTAATAGGCTTTGTTTCATTTTGGGATTCATTGGCTGCATACAGTCAGACAAGGATGTCTGATTTAAAGGAAGAAATTCTCAGCATTTTGAGTTATCTTGGAATGTTTGCTGGATTGTTGATGCTCTGTTGAATAGCCAGGTAGTAGGTTCCACTGAAGGATGGCTTGGATTCTCATGGAAGAAACTGAAGAAGCGAAAGAGATGACTGCTGGTCAGTTTTCAGTGGAATGCATGTTTAAGAAACTCAGTTTGAGTTCTAAATGTTGCAGTTCCCCAGGAGGGAACACTCCATTTACATAGAATGTTGAATTATGTCTTTTAGAAGCAGAGTAAGGAGGCCCAGAGTCATGATAGTGCAAAATATGCCTACCACATTGACAACTCATTGAAAATTTTATAATTCTTCCAACTAAACTATTTTATATCCTTTCATTTGGTGATGGCATAATGCCAGCAGAACCAGTTTTGATTATTTTGGGGCACGATGCCCAGCACTTCACTTTAAAGGTTATATTAGACATTAAATGTTTTGTCCTTTGGAGTCTCTTCTCTATCTCTTATAGTAGAGGACATGTTGCTTTCTTTTTTCTTTTGGCTGTGCTGGCTCATCATTTTTATGTGCAGGCTGTTCTCTCTAGTTGTGGCAGGCAGGTTTCTCTTGCAGAACACAGGCTCTAGAGCATGGGCTCAGTAGTTGTGGTGCGTGGGCTCAGTTTCTGCGAGGCATGTGAGGTCTTTCCAGATCAGGGATCGAACCGGTGTCCCCTGTATTGGAGGGTGGGTTCTTTACCGCTCAGCCACCAGGGAAGCCCTGAGGGCATGTTGCTTTCTACATCTTGTTCAGTATGCACTTAGGAACATGGCTGCCTCACACCTCCTTCCCTTGCTACACCATTAATTGTACGCACAATGAGTGCATTTCCTTTTGCACTTTACTTTCTTTTAGGTAAAGTGGTAGTTCCTGTGTATTGCTGTATTCTCAGAATAACTGGGAAAGGGGAGTTTTATCTGCTTAGGACATGGGATGGCAACTCCATCTGATGTGAGACCTTCTCTTCCTCTTGCTTTTGGGGTCAGATGTTTTAGGTTCTGCTTGTTTTCCTGGTGGCCTTGAGAGAGACATTAAATCTCTCTGTGCCTCAGTTGCTTTACTTTTATATGGGAGGTATTTTAATAACTTCTCTGCACGAAAGTGAAAGTGAACTCGCTCAGTCGTGTCTAACTCTTTGCGATCCCATGGACTGTAGCCTGCCACACTCCTCTGTCCATGGGATTTTCCAGACAAGAGTACTGGAGTGGGTTGCCATTTCCTTCTCCAAGGGATCTTCCTAACCCAGGGATAAAACCTGGGTCTCCCGCATTGCATGTAGACGCTTTACCGTCTGAGCCACCAGGGAAGCCTCTAACTTCTTTGCATATTGAAGGTGAAATAAATGGTAAATATAAAATCTTAATACAGTTCTGAGACTCTGTTAATAATAGAAATCAAGTGTTAGATTCAGTAAAAATGTAGGAGTTCAAAAGAATGTGGGGTAAGGTGCATGAAGGTGGGATTCACAAGTGTTTGTCTTAAACTTGTGTGTTGTGGGGCCATTTGAACTCTGAAAGTAGCCTCTAGTTGAATATGGACAACTTCTGACGGTCTGTTATTTTTATCTGTGGTCAAGATTGGGAGGGGTGGAACAAAGGGCAAAGGCAGATTCCAAAGAAAGTTTTCATTTACATTTAGGGGAAAGAGCAAGAGTGAAAGCTCCCACTTGTGAGAATCTACTGTCTAGTGTTCCTTATTCAGGCACATGTGTTTTTCTATGACATTCTTAAAAAAATCAAAGTTGGAATATGACTTGTGGAGCAGACCTTAATCCCTGTGAAGACAGACACTTAGGGAATATGATTCTGTGAACTCCATATGTCTCTAAACCTTTCTCTATTACCTGGTCCACAGTGGGCTATTTTGTTACTTATCCATTTATTCTTTTTTTTGGCCATGGTCACTCGCCTTGCAGGATCTTAGTTCCCTGACCAAGAATTGAACCTAGGCCCCAGCAGTGAGTGCACTGAGTCATAACCACTGGACCACCAGGAATTCCTGAACCATTTGTTCTTTATATTGTGTCTTTATATTTTATTGTTCTGTCCTGGTCACAATTACACATTAATCTACCAAGACTCAATCTTATATTCAGTATGCCATTTCCAGAATACTTTTTGGTACTTATTTTGTACCAGGCACTATTATTAGGAGGCAGCACTAACAAAAGAGATATGTTTCTTTTAAAGAGCAAATTTTGGGGGTATTGTTAATAATTTATGGGAATATTATATAATTATAAAACTAAAATGCTTTTTATGAAAGAAAACTATGGACTACTATGAGGGTCCATAGCAAGAATATAGGATTTATTCTCCAGTGGGTTCAGAGTGGGTGAGTAAATCATCAGGGAACACTTGCCTAAGAGGGTAATTTTGAAGCCTTGAAGATTGTGTTGGTGTCATGCCTTCCAATATAGGAGACACGAGTTTGATCCCTGGTCCAGGAAGACCCCATATGCCATGGGGCAACTGAGTCCTCTGGGTAGAGGGAAGAGTCAAAGGTCAGGAATGAGCATCCCAGAGGTCCAGAAGACAATGATGTGGAAGGTCTCAATGCTGGAATGGCTGATGTGAACCCCAGGACCTGAGAGAGACCCAGAAAGGATGTAGTTTAACTTACCCACCTAGTTTAGAGATCAGGGGATTCAGCTTAGGGAAGAACACTGTGCTAGAAAGTGTCAGAGCCAGCTCCCCAGTGTGGGTCTTCTGGGTTCAGAGCCTTTGTTCTTATCAGCTTGCCCAGTGCCTCTTAACCTATATGAATATTAGTCAGTCTCTTGGAAGCACTCTGTCAATGGCCTTGCAGCAAGCAGTAAACGTTGCTCGTTCTTCCCGCATGAGTGTGGAGGAAACTTCCAGCATACTGACAACTCTTTCTAAAATTTCTTTCCTCTTCCCAACCAGACCATTCATATACCTGACTTGAGTGATAGGTAATTCATGTGGCAGAAAGCGAAGAAGAACAAAAGAGCCTCTTGATGAAAGTGAAAGAGAAGAGTTAAAAAGTTGGCTTAAAACTCAACATTCAGAAAACTAAGATCATGGCATCTGCTCCCATCACTTCATGGTAAATAGATGGGGAAACAGTGGCAGAATTTATTTTCTCGGGCTCCAAAATCACTGCAGATGGTGACTGCAGCCATTAAGTTAAAAGACACTTGTTTCTTGGAAGAAAAGTTATGACCAACCTAGACAGCATATTAAAAAGCAGAGACATTACTTTGCCAACAAAGGTCCATCTAGTCAAAGCTGTGGTTTTTCAAGTAGTCATTTATGGATATGAGAGTTGGACTATTAAGAGAGCTGAGCGCCGAAGAATTGATGCTTTTGAACTGTGGTGTTGGAGAAGACTCTTGAGAGTCCTTTGGACTGCATGGAGATCCAACCAGTCCATCCTAAAGGAAATCAGTCCTGAATATTCATTGGAAGGACTGATGTTGAAGCTGAAACTCCAATACTTTGGCCACATGATGCAAAGAACTGACTCATTTGAAAAGACCCTGATGCTGGGAAAGATTGAAGGTGGGAGGAGAAGGGGACAACAGAGGATGAGATGGTTGGATGGCATCACCGACTCAATGGACATGAGTTTGAGTAAACTCTGGGAATTGGTGATGGACAGGGAGGCCTGGTGTGCTGCAGTCCATGGGGTTGCAAAGAGTTGGACACGACTGAGCGACTAAACTGAACTGAATTCATGTGGACTTATTTTCTTACAAGGTGGCCTAATACTCACTTTAGGTTCTGGGACTGTGTCTTTTTTTTGTCTTGGCCTTAAGAGCCTTTTCTGAGGTCTTCCCTGAGAGGATGTACATTCAGTGTCTTACTCAATACAGGCTTTCAGGAATGTGGCTGACCCCAGCACCTTCACTTATTGTGGCCCTAATTTTTGCCCAGTGGGTGCATATCCAGATGTTGTTTATGTATTTGAATCATTCACCCTGGTCTCGTCAGATATCTGATGATCTCCCCTGCTGATGGAGCCTGTATACTGCTAGAAATCACAGATACCCTCACAGAAGAGGTTGGCCTGCCTAAGGGCTTGTGGGAGCACATGCGAGACCTTCTGCAGGGAGCCCCAGGAACCACATTCCTCCCCAAGGGTCTTCCTCTGTCTCATGTCCCACAGTCCAGAATTGTGGCACTATTGCATTTATTTTTTATGTGTTTCTAGGTTTTCATGCTGTGTCTTATTCATGATCATAGAATTTAAGACATTGAAAACGCATATTATGTTAACTACTTAATTTTGGGAACACTTTTGAATGCCCATTATATCTCAGGTACTATTAGTTGGAAGGCCACATTGATCAAAGAGACATATTTCTGCCTTTCAGTAGCTTAAAATTCTAGTTGCATCATTCGAGACTTCAGGAATGCTCATTGAAGTAGGTAACTGTGTAGTGATATGGAGTCTATTTTCTGAAGGATACATGGAGACTGCTTAAGGGTTTCTAGTACAGGACACAGGACTTGGCCCAGTGTGGTGTGGGTCAAGGAAGGCTTTCCTGAGGATGTGATGTGTGAGCTCCTGAAGATGAGGTGGGTATCATTTGCTTCAGATGGAGCAAAAGCTCACCCCTCTCCTCTCTCCCTCAGAGCCCACATGTCCTCCATGGAGCATGTAGAATTCTACACAGGAGGTAGAATTGCAGTTCACTGGCTAGTCAGCTAACCTCTAAACCTTTTCACAGGGGCGCCTCCAGCCCTAACTTCTCTTCCTCCATGAGTCAGATCCTAGTCACCGTATTCCTCTCACTGTAGTGACATGAACAAATGAAGGCTTATTATGAAGCATTCATAAACAAGTGAAGCTTATTGAATGAAGCTCTTGCTTTTTTGTCAGTCGTCCAACCCCTCATGTTCACTGTGAGTGTCTAGTTATGTAAGTCAGAGTTCTATACAGAAACACGTTTTGGGTGAAGGCTGGAACCAGCTTCCTTGTAGAATGGGGAGATCTTAGGACTTAGGGGTGTCCCAGGAGAATGAGCCCTGCAGCATTATCCATGTGTAGGGCATCAGCTCTGAATTTGCCCTTGTGACCGTGCACATATCCTTATGGGCCATACAAGGGCAAACTTAAAGTACAGCTCATCTGAGTACAACAAAATCCCTGGAGATAATCCTGGGATGCAAAAGGTTGGGAGGCCTGTGAGAAATTCCTCTGAGGCGGTGTCCCACTCGCCTTCCTATCTCCCTTGAAAGGTTGTTAATGGGGCATTTTCTCTTCTGCTCTACAATCTTTTTAGATCTGGCCCTTTCTGCTGCCTGTCCCCTGCCATGTCCCTGATCATAGCTACAGAATAGAAAACACTGAAGTGTCCACAATACAGGTTTGCTATTGTGGACCATATTGTTCAGTCCTTTGGTGATAAGGAGGCATGTGATCCTTGACTTTTGTCTCTGGGATCTCTGCTGACTTGCGTAGATGCTTTAAAGGGAAGGAAGCCCATGAGTCTAAGAAAAGCATTTCATAGTTGTTGCCTACATATCTGTGTCACCAGTAAATTGAGCCTGCTTCCATCTGATGGGTGGCCATGACCATAGATAAAATACTCCCTCCTGATCAGAGATGGCCGATTATGCAGAGATGAAGGGAGGTCTGCTCCTCCAGGACCAGGAAAGAAGGATATTAAAGGATAGATTTGGGCACTGGCCAAATAAGACTGGAGCAGGCAGTGGCTGCTCCAGACCCAGGTTTTTGACTTGTGTAGTTCAGACACTATCCCTGAGTAAAACTCCATAGGATGTAAGAAAAGCTTTCTGGTGATCTGCATTATATGCCATCCCTCCTTTATGAGGGTAGAGAAAAATCCTATCATATTTCCTGTCTCAGGGTCCACATGTCTGCCATGGAGAACAAAAACCTCTCTTCTGTAGGAGGTGGAGATAAACGAGTGTACCAAAGTCAGCCTTCTTATTGAACCTCCTGGCAAGGGCAGCCCCAGCTCCAGCTTATTTCCTTTGTGAGTCACACGTTTGTCCCTTTGTCCCTCGAACCCCAGGATCATGAGTGAAGCCTCCTGAAGCTGCTCCACTAAGATCATCTATCTATTCGTCTTAGTTGGCTTGGGCTGCTAAAACGAAATACCATAGAATGGGTGGCTTCAACAACAAAATGTAGTTCTCATGCTTATAGAGGCTGGGAAGTTCAGAATCAAGGTTCTGGCAGGTTTGGTTCCTGGCGAGGCTCCTCTGCCTTCTCACTGTGTCCTCACGTGGTGCAGAGTGAGCTGTGGCATCTCTTCCTCTTTTTCAGAGGGCGCAAATCCCATGAGGCAGCTCCCTCCTGATCTCATCTAAACCTAATTTCTTTCTAAAACCTCCATTTCCGAATACCATCACATCAGAGGTTAGAGTTTCAACTTACAGATTTGGGGAGAGGGTAGAGTTACACATACATTTATTCCATTGCATCATCTCTCACCTTGTAACCCATTGTGGGTCTCCAGTCATTCAAGTCTGAGTATTAGAAACATGTGGTGGGTGAAGAATAGTCCAGGCTTCCTCCAAGAATTTGTGATCTTATGACTCACAGGTGTGCCAGGTGGAGAAGCTCCTTGGTGTTATCTGTGTGTAGGGCACTGGCTCTGCATTTTTGCCCTGGTGACTTTGTACACACTCCTGAGATCACACAGGGAAAAACGTGAAGCATAGCTCACTTGAATGTACAGGTCACCTTGCTGTGTCCCACTCGCTTTCCTGTCTCCCTTTCAAGGTTGTTGTGAGGCAAATTCTAATCCATTCCACAGTCTTTTGAGATGTGGGACTTTTTGGCCCACCCACTACACTTTCAAAATAGGTCAACAGAATAACTAACATCACAGTGTCCACAGTATTAGTGTGCACTCAAAGATCATTTTGCTAAATTCTTTAGTGACTGAGGGTCGTGTGATTCTTCACCTGTGTCCTGAGACCTCTGCTGTATCATGTAAGTGATTTGAGTTAGATGTAAAACATGGAGAACCCCATAAATCCAAGAAAAACATTCCTTAGTTATTGTCCACTCACTTGTGTTCCTGGGAAATTGAAACTGCTTCTGTATGGCTATGACTACAGATAAAATCCTCCCCATTGTTCAAGGGTGATCAGTTATATGGTACTGAGCTCTCTCCTACACAGAGCAGAAGGCAGGGACATGAAGGATTGGTTTGGGAAAATTCCCAATGAGATGGTAGAGACTTCCTCCTCAGGTAGTAGATGAGGGAGCCCCACCAGCTGTGCTGGAGGGAAAGGAGCGGAAATCAGCCGTTCACCTAACAACCAACTCCGTGTGCCAGGCCTGTCCAATCACGGGCCTCTGCGTATTGACAGGAAGAGCAGTTGAAAACCTCGCCTAGATTTGTCTGTTCACATGGTTGGTTAACAATCTCAGCACCAACTTTCTACCTAGACCCTTCTTCTTTCAAGAACAGGCAGGTCTAGAGTAAGGATCGAAACCCCAGACTTTCTCTAACTGGAACCAGAGGCTTTATCCACAAGTCAGAGTGTGTTGGAGACTTGACTGTACTCATGTTTTTCAGTTTGCTTTCAGTCATTATGCACACAGGGGCACAAACCACTGTGGTGCCTTGAAGCTCCCATGGACACTGTCAAAATTTACTTTGAGGAAATAACTCTCAGATTAGACATGGACTGATATGAGTTTAAGGGTGGGCCCTTACAGACCAATGCTCACACAAGATATTATAGCTATTACTGCTGAGTGTATTGTGGGAAGATGTATGTTAAATATATGTAGTTGCTCTCTTGATTGCAAGGGATGTTCCCAATAGGGAAAATACCACGATTAGGACAATGGTAGTGGGATGAATGTACAGTGTGGCGCCCACCAGGTTTCCCCAGTTCAGCCACGAGATATCAGTAAAGCCTTGGGGGGAAAGTAGTGAAAAGAGGTCTCTACCCACTGATCAAGAAACTAATGGATAGAGAGGTGCTTAAAGAGAACATACCACATGATAATAACCCTGTGTGACCCATGAGAAAAGCCATTGGTATCTCATGCCACAATGTGGATCACTACAAGCGCAATTCCGCAGCAGTTCTTGCTCCTGTAGTTCCAGTTATTATGATGATCACAGAGTTCACTGTGCCAATCGTATATAGCACTGGCCATTTTCATGCTTTTTCCAAATTACATTGCAATTGGATGATCAGGGGAAACTTGCCTTTACAGAGCTCAGAATGTAATATATGTTTTCCAGTCTGTCACAAGGTACCCTGAGGCACTTCATGATTTCTTACTGTTGATTGGTTGAGACCTACAAAAAACTGAATTCTTACCAGAGCAGTCCTGGTATGGTTAAATGATGATATTTATTCTGATAGAAGGGCTAAAGCCAATGTATTAGCTTCACTATATGGACAATCTAGTATCTGGGTAACCAGTGTGAGAAGTTTAACTCTGAGATGAATCAGTGGCTAGTCACCTAGATATAGTTCTGGGGAACCATGTACACTAGTACCCAGATAATATTCTCTCTGAGCTTATTCAAGAAAAACTGATGGCCTGAAAACCTCTAGAATACCAAGTTTGGTAGAGCATATGATAAACTGATCAATATTAGATGAACTTCATGCCCCCTATGAGTTTCTCTGATGGCTCAAATGGTAAAGAATCTGCCTGCAATGCAGGAGATGTATGTTCTATCCCTGGATTGGGATGATCCCTTGGAGAAGGAAATGGCAACCCACCCTAGTATTCTTGCCTGGAAAATTTCATGTACAGAGGAGCCTGGCAGGCTATAGTCCATGGGGTTGCAAAGAGTTGGACACAAATGAGTGACTAAGCATACACGCATATCCCATATAGGGATCCTGTTCCTTCCATTATAAAAAAGTTACTTGAAAGGAAGCCATTTTGAACAAGTTTGTTGTAGAAACTCTTAAATGATATACAGACCAACCTTTGTAATCTGGGCAAATCACTTGCACAGTGTGTTTTGAGAGAAGGTGTCAGAGACTGACATTTATGTGGACTGGAACCTGTGGCAAAAGATGTGGCTACTAGGGAATGGCCCCCCCTGGGATTTGTTTGTGGTACTTCCCTGACACTATCACTAGGTATACCCCATTTGAGAGACTTGTTAGTACATTCTGATGGACACTGAGAGAGTGACACTGCATGAGCAGGAGTTGATATGCCATAGCTCACCTCTCATGAAGAAATGAGTCCCAAGTGAGAACTCCAACAGAGTGGGTATTGCTCAAGAAATACCTGTTTTTATGGGAAAGTGGTCTATCTGTAGAAGTAAACCCACACATTCATGGTACCTCGGAGGGTCAGGAAAAAGTGTCCAGAAATCTCTTCGAATGTGAGTGACTGAGATGCAGAGCTGGTGCCAGCACCCCACTTTTCTGATGGCTTCTGTACACCCAGGCTCCTGAGGCTGCCTGGTCTGATACGTGGACATATCCACTAAACTAAAGGCAGGTAGACCACGGTGGGCTGTGGAAACTGTACAGCCCCAAAGAAAACCACTTGAGCCTGGGAAAGGGCAGTCTACTTAACTGGTAGAGCTTGCCTGCATGGCCTGCAGGCTGTGGGGCTCGCCCAGGAAAACAGCTCCCCCAGTGTACCTTGTTACATGTGACTGACTTCTGGGCAGGAGCCCGAGGGCTGACAGTGTGGACATGTACCTGACAGCATGGTGACTGGATGATCAAATCTTTGTTTCTGTGGCAGCAGATAACATCAGCCAGTCGCACAGGATGTTTATCTCCTATTTGTGCCCTGTGTGATGTGCATGAATCAATTTGAGAATGAAATTGGTTGGAGTAAGCAAGCTGATCAGATGCTTCCCACCCGGGTTGGCACCCTGGTCACCTGGATAGAGTATGCACTAGAAATGGTAATCCATCTACAAATTGAGACCTGGCCCCAAAACATGACCCTGTAATTCCAGCACATGAGGCCAAGTAAGTCTGGAAGTATGCCGGAGTTAGCAGCTGTATGGTCAAGTGGAAAGAGTGTCTCCAGGTCCCATACACAGAGGTACTGGACCTGAATTTTTATACTCTCCTTTCAAGATTACCACTGGGCACAGACTGCAGTCAGCCCCTTTACTGACAATATTTCTGCCAACTTTTTGTACCTGCACAGCAGATGGGGGAATTTTATGCAGGGATTTATGGTTGAATTGTGGTTTTATTTGGATTCATTGACCATATGCAGTCAGACATTGGGGTCCCTTTTATAGTAAAACATACTCAACAGTGGACTATATCATGTGACATTTGATGGAGCATTTATTTTCTGTGTCATTACTAGGCAGCAGATGTCATTGAAAGATGGATTGAATTCTTAAGGAAAAAAAAAGAATGGACAACAGATGCTCAGCTCCCAGTGGATCACACACTTAACAAAGTCAGTTTGAGGTCTCAATGTGGCATTCCTCCAGGAGGTACTCCCATTTAAATTGAATGTTTAATGGGATTGGGAAGTAGAGAGGAGGCCCAGATTCTGGTTGGGGAAGAAAAGGCCTACTACATGGATAACTCCCTCAAAGTTTTTCCCCCCTTCCTCCACCTCAGCTTTTCATAATTCTTTTTTAAAAATGTTTTTTGGCTACATCATGAGGCATGTAGGATTTTAGTTCCCAGACCAGGGATTGAAACTGTGTCCATTGCACTGGAAGCACGGAGTCTTAACCAGTGGACTGCAAAGATATCTCCTTTTCATAATTCTGGTAGGAAATGGACTAATGCCAGCTGGCATCAGGTGAGGAATCCCCATCCCAAGTTTGCAGGTGAGGGGGTGCCAGATACAGTTCCTGTCTCAGTGCTGGCTCTGGGTCTAACCTCCCTTGGACAGGACAGTGTGGTCCCAGCTTCTTAGACAAATTGTTCCCATGATACTGTTGCCTTCTTTTGAAGTCAGCTAAGTTAGAATGTCCCTTTGAAAAACACTTGTGAGACCTTGCCTTTCTTTTTTTTTTTTTTTTTTTGAGACCTTGCCTTTCTTATAGAACAAGTTGATGCTGGAAGGGGATGGCTGAGCTTCTAGAAGTGTTCCATGGTCATTGCTCTCAGAACTGATTTAGGAAGAAAGCATATGTGTAGGGGATGAGTATGTGGAAATGGATTCCATTAGTATTCTCCCTGTCCAGCTTCCCTAAAAATGTCCTTAAATGGTTGAGATCTTATCTTGGTTGCTAGAGCTCTTGCATCCTATATAGATATCAGTAAATCTAATGAGTGAGAACAGGGCGATTCTGGGAATATTTGACGAAAACAGAAAAGGAGGAAGATGGGACAAAGGGGGTGAATTGAGAGAGAGCCAGGGAGATAGGGCACATTATTGTGGGTATAATCAAGTATACCTTCATCTCAGCATCCTCTGAAGATAGGTTTTCCAGATTTGATAGTGTAGGCAACCTGTTGAAAATCTTTGTAGCTTTAGGCAGCAAATGTTATAATTAAAATCTCCTGACAGCTTGGACTTTTGTTAAGCTGAAGCTTTCAAAACTACCTTTCTAGACATACCTTCTTCCATCCAAGAGGAAAGGGGCAAAGGTTGAAATTAAGGCCCCCCTCTTTCTAAAAAGACTTGGCAAGTTCATGTACTGGTTAAAGCATAATAAAAGACTTGCCACAGCCCAGATTGCCAAACCAGTGTGGGTTAGCACTTTATTGTGGTGAATACCAGTTCTTCCCAACATGCTCCTTCTGTCTTCTGTGTAGTGACATGTCAGTCCTTCACACATGCAGCCTCACCACCAAGCTGGGAAACCCCAGGCCACGCCTCTGCAGTTGTCAGTGGCTGCTCCTTGAGTGACCTGTCTTCATGTTGGCCCTTGGCTGGAGCTCTTGAACTCTCACAAGCACAGGCTACTCACAGCTCCACCTACTTAGGATATATTGACTCCATGAGATTTTGACCCACTCTCCTAGAGGCTGCTAAGGCCACAGTGTTCTCTTGACGATACTGAAGAGACACTGTAGGTCTACACAGAATGCTGTCAATTGAGCACCATAGCTGTGACGTGGGACACTCTCATTTCCAGTTCATTCCCATGCCAGCCCGCTTTGTCCCTACTGGTGGAGCAGCCCCAGTTTTTCTCTCTCCATGATCAGATTCCAAACCTGTGTCACCAGAGAACACCAGTGAAGCCTTCTGAAGCTCTTGCACTTGGATCAGCGGTTCTAGCTCTTACCCTCATGTGGCAGTTTTCTCATCTTCCCTTGACATTCCCACAGGAATGTCTGCCCTGCCCTCATTTGAGTACAGAGCAGTAGAGAGGAAAGCCACCTAGCTGCAGTCTATAAGGAAGCCCTCCACAAGTGGGTGTGCTGCAACTTGTACTAAGGTCCTTCTGTTCATTTTCTTACCATGTGTTTTTTTCATTGTGGTTGTGTGGCTTAAGGATTACAGGGAGTTGGAATTTGCCTCATTCTCTTTTGTTGTGTTTGTGAATATTAAAGTGTCAGAATATAAAAGGGCCTTTAAAAATGTTTTCAGTGGAGTAAGTGTGACTCTTCTGTGGCTTTGCATGTCTCTGTGAGTGCGATCCTGAATGTGGCACTGATTGTGTGTCTGATAAAGTTATGATGCTCTTTCTTGTATTAGATAGGAGGCCATACTGGTCAGGTCAATGGCTAAGATAGATTCCCCAGAATCTGGGATCACATCCTCTCACTTAAGTGGCTGTGAGATGGATAAGAGGGTCCCTACACTAGTAGAAGTTTTGCTCCATGTTAGAATAGACAAGGCATCGGGCATTGGTGGTCCCTGTGATGATCCTGGCTGAGGCTGTGGATGACATGAGGCTCTGCTGAGCTAACAGCACAGCAAAAGCAGATTAGGAGAGCTCAGGGCTCCTCTGGATCTGATAGAACAGTACAGGCCAAGTTATGGAGAGTGTGGCTCCCAGGAGCTGGCAGCACATTCCTATCTACATGGTGCATAAGGTGTGATCATAATGGTCCTCCCCTTGTTCAACCATGGTCAGGATGTGTGGGCCAGGATAGGGTTAAAATAGATTTCTCTGGGACCCAATAGTGGACGCTGTCTGTTGGAAAAAATTTTGGAGATTTAGGCAACAGGCTTTAAGTTGGAATCACCTGTTCAGTTGGTGCTTAGCTATTAAAAGTCCATCTGTTGTGGCCAAAGAGTGGCTGATAGTATGTGCAAGCCAGTGTTTACCAGTGCCAGTTGCGCTTCCTACTTTCCCTACCCTACCTCCTGGACCTCTGTCCAAGGAGAGTAGATGCTCTTCTATAAGCTGGTATGTTATATGTATGTAAAATGTATACATGATTTGTTTTTCTGTGAAAAGTGTCTGAATGGAGCTATAGTGAAGAGCTTGTCACTACTAGTGAAAAGATAGAAAGTTAAAAGTGATTTTGTTCTTGAGAAGCCTGCCAGCCGATTCATTGTATGCAACATGTACTAATGTGTAATTGAATTGTGTTGCATGTTGAACTGTGAGTGTTCATGTGGTATCAGAGGATGGTTCCTCAGATGTCCAAAATTTTCAGTGTATAATGATGTCTTGTTGATTGGCAGGTTACCAGTGTCATTCTCAATGTCCTTGAATGCCCACCAGAGGGAAGACTTACAGGTCACAACAGATTTGAGGGCATACTTGTCAGATAGAATACTGGAAATTATTTAAATGGATTCACACACAGAATCCCATGTGTAATCAAAAACAAAACAAAACAAACAATTTCTGTCCTTCACACACTCCAAGATCCTATATCCCTGAGAGAACAGTTGTTGCTTCTTCAAAACTGCTGCAAAAATTGCCTGTTTGTCTCTCTAGGGACAAATGCTGCACTAGGGGTTTATACCACCTTCTTTTGGCAGATTGACTCCATGGATTTTAAACTTCTTCTGGTGGATGCTTATCTTTTTGGAAAAGCATAGGTGAGACCCAGCATGTTCATTGTTCAGTTGCTAAGTTGTGTCTGACTCTTTGCGATCCCATGGACTGCAGTGTGCCAGGCTTCTCTGTCTTTCACTATCTCCCAGAGTTTGCTCAAACTCATGTCCATCAAGTTGGTGATGCCATCCAACCATCTCACCCTCTGTTGTCCCCTTCTCCTCCTGCCTTCAATCTTTCCCAGCATCAGAGTCTTTTCCAATGAGTCAGCTGTTCGCATCAGGTGATCGAAACACTGGAACTTCAGCTTCAGCATCACTCCTTCCAGTGAATATTCAGGGTTGATTTCCATTAAGATTGACTGGTTTGATCTTGCTGTCCAAGGGCTTCTCAGGAGTCTTTTCTAGCACCACATTTTGAAGGTATCAATTCTTTGGCGTTCTGCCTGCTTTACAGTCCAGCTCTTACAACTGTATGTGACCATGGGGAAGACTATAGCCTTGACTATCTGGACCTTTGTTGGCAGAGTAATGTCTCTCTTTTCACACACTGTCTAGGTTTGTCATAGCTTGCCTGCCAAGAAGCGACTGTCTTCTGATTTCATGGCTGCAGTCACCATCTGCAGTGATTTTATAGCCCAAGAAGAGGAAATCTGTTACTACTTCCACCTTTCCCCCTTCTACTTGCCATGAAGTAATGGGGCTGGATGTCACGATCTTAGTTTTTTTTTTTTTTAATATTTAGTTTTAAGCCGGCTCTTTCATTCTTCATCCTCATCAAGAGGCTCTTTAGTTCCTCTTCAATTTCTGCATTAGAGTGGTATCATCTGCATATCTGAGGTTGTTGATGTTTCTCCCACCTATCTTGATTCCAGCTTGTAACTCATCCAGCCCGGCATTTCTTATGATGTGCTCAGGGTATAGATTAAACAAACAGGGTGACAGCAGACAGCCCTGTTGTACTCCTTTTTCAATCTTGAACCAATCAGTTGTTCCATACAGGGTTCTGTTGCTTTTTGACCTGCATATAGTAGGTTTCTCAGGAGACAGGTAACATGGTCTAGTATTCCCATCTCTTTAAGAGCTTTCTATAGTTTATTATGATCCACACGGTCAAAGGCTTTGATGTGGTCAAAGAAACAGAGATAGATGTTTTTCTGGAATTTCCTAGCTTTCTCTGCTGCTGCTGCTGCTGCTGCTGCTGCTAAGTCGCTTCAGTCATGTCTGACTCTGTGCGACCCCATAGATGGCAGCCCACCAGGCTCCCCCATCCCTGGGATTCTCTAGGCAAGAATACTGGACTGGGTTGCCATTTCCTTGATCTAGCAAATATAGCAGTATGATCTCTGTTTCCTCTTCCTTTTCTAAACCCAGCTTGGACATCTGGAGGTTCTTGGTTCACATTATCCTGAAGCATAGCATGCAGGATTTTAAGCATGACCTTACTAGCATGGGAGATGAGGAGCACATTCTTTAGTACTACCCTTCTTGGGAATTGGGATGAGGATTGGCCTTTTCCAGTCCTGTGGCCACTGCTGGGTCTTCCAGATTTGCTACCATATTGAATGTAACACCTTGATGGCATCTTCCTTTAGAGTTTTGAATAGTTCTACTGGAATTCCATCGTATCCACTAGTTTTATTAACAGCAGTGCTTCCTAAGGCCCACTTGATTTCGCTCTCCAGAATGTCTGGCTCTGGGTGGCTGATTACACCATCGTAGTAATCCAGTTAATTTATATCTTTTTTGTACAGTTCTTTGTGTATTCTATCTCTTCCAGGCTGAAGGTACGTCTAATCCTTCAGCATGGCACATATCAGGTCCCTGCATTTATTCTGTGTCTACCATGGATCTCATGTTGGCTCACTAGGCACCCTGCCTAGAAGCATGTGGAGTGGTAGCATTTAGGGATCCTGTCTCCATGTTGGCCTGGGTTGCGCTCCCCATGACCTGGGCCATTTGGATCACAGCTTCTTAGGAAAATTTACTCTATGGTGTTTTTAGCCACCTCACTAGAGGCTGCCAAGTTGCCAGTGCTCTTTTGGAAAATTACTGTGAGACCCTGTAGATCGATATAGATCAAGTCTCTTGTGAAAAGGAAGGGAAGAGATTCTGCAAATTCTCCATGGCCATTCATAGGCAGATCTAATTTCAGAAACCAGACAGATGGAAGATGAATATGTGGAAATGGGATGAGGATTCTCTTTGCCCAGCTCTCCTTTGTCTCCTTCAATGATTGGGGTCCTTCCTCAGTTCAAGAGCCACTGTATTATTTATAGATATCACTCAGCATAATGAGTGAAAACAGAAGATCCAGAGAAAACTAGACACAATCAGAACGGGGGAAGCAGGGAGTAAAGAGAATGAGTTCTGAGCTATCCAGGAAGACAAGATGCATGTCATGTGGGTGTGACCTTGTAGGACTTCATCCCAGCAGTGTGTGAAGGTAGATATTACAGAGCTGGTAGTGTCTGCTACTTGTTGAAAAATGTTTACAGAATTAGGCAGCAGGTGTTTTGATTAAAATCTCCTGAAATCTCATCTGTTTAGACTTTTGTTGATCTAAATCTTTCAGCACCACCTTTCTAGCTAGACCTTTGTTCTTTTGAAAACAAAGTGGCCTCTGATAAAGTCAAGGCCCCTCTCTCACTGGAATCAGAGGTTTCAGGCACTGGTTAAAATGTATAAAATGAGGACACCCTGGTTACCAAACCTTTACAGCCCTGTTGGACAGTTGGTCACAAGTCACTGTGCTTTGTCCCAAAGTGAAGTCAAATTTTTATTTTGACTGGATTTAGAAATACTCCTCACCCTGGATAATGGACTGATATGTGTTTTTAGTTGCACCCTTTCAGGTCAGTACACACATAAGATGTTATAACTGATAATGCTGAATGTACTGCAGGAAGAGCTGTGTAAGGGACGTTCCCAGTGGGAACATGCCACAATAGAACCGTGGCAGTGGGACAAGTAGACAACTTGGAGTCCCTCAGGATTTCTTGGCGCAACCGAGGAAGTATAATAAGCAAAGCAGGGATACCAGGTTATGGGGTATCGTGGTGAAGGGAAGTTCCTATGCTGATCAAAGAACTAATATAGGCAGAGGTGCTTGAAAGACGATCCCATCCTTCAGTAGCCTTGAATGACCAGTGAAACAAGCCAATGGTACGTGACATCTCGCTGTGTCATACCACAAGAGCAGGGAGGCAGCCATCCTCCTTGTACTCGCCCTGCTCTTCCAGATGTCATAACAGTCATGGAGTCCACTGTCGAGACTGAAGGACCTGGTGTGCAGTGGTAGATGTATTAATGCTTTCTTCAGATCCTACCATGGTCAGAGATTCAAAGCATATTTGCCATCATGAGACTTACATACATCCACTGTGCTTCTCAGGGGGCAGTAATCCTCCTTGAACCTGAATTTCCAGAAATCATAACAATCACAGGGTTCATTCTGTAGACTGGAGGCCATGTACATGGTGGTGTACATGCCACTGCTTTCCTGAGAGCCCTCTTCCTCCTTGGGATCAGAGCCAGTTTACCTCACTGGACTCAGATTAAAATCCATGTCCATCGTTTGCCCTAAGATGATGCAAACATTGCCATTCATTTCCCACATATGTCTAACTCTAGCAAAACGTGTGGGTTTATACCCAGAGAATAGTCCTTGGTTTCTTTCAGATGAGGCAGATGTCCTTAATATATCTAGAAATGAAGTCTGATAGTGCACATGATAACCTTGTTTCCTCCTGCATGCATTTCATATTCCATATGGGGATGTTTCTTGGCACTGACATAAGATTATCCTAAAGGCAGGCATGTTGGCCAATAACATGCCTGAGAAACTCTCCAGGCAACTGTATGGGCCACCTTCCCACACAGCAGAGTCACCTGTGCAGAGCATTTTTTGAGAACATATACATTTTTAGTCACTTTTTTCTAGTCTGACTTTTACACAGACTAGAACCTGTGTGAAACAATCAGGCTATGGCACCCTGTGGAATTGGTTCCTGGTGGTGCCTTCACACTACCTACCCACTTGATACATCCTATTTGACAGACTAGTGCTGCCTTTTTAGTGCAAGTGGGGAGACACTGAGAGAGGCACAAAGCAAGAGCAAGCTGTTACAATTTAAATTTGTGACAATGTGATATGATGCAAACGAGAATGCAAACAATATAAGGATTGCCCAAGAAACATTCATTTTAAAGTGAAAGTAGTACATCCACAAAGAAATAAAGCAGGCAGTGATGGTGTCTAAGAGGTACTGAGAAAAAGTGCCCATCCATCCTCCAGATGGGGCTGGGTTAGATGCCGTGTGTGTGTCACCTTGTCTGCCTCCATGGGCTTCCTGGTCACATCCACTGAGTTACTGGCAAGTGGGGTGTGGTTGGAAGTGGAAGTCACATGACCCCAGAGAATACTGCTTGCGCGTGTTCATGATCAAGAGTGAATGCTGCTCAGGGGGTGGGCCTGGGCTATGGTGCTTGTCTGAGCGCATCCTCCTCCCCCAAATGTACATCATCCATTTGTGACTGGTTCTTGGGTATGTGCCCATGTGTGGACAGTGCACTGGTGCCTGGCAGAGGGATGCCCAGTTCCAGTCTCAGCCTCTGTCATAGTGAACACTATCAGCAGACTGCACAAGATGCATGCCTCCTTCTCATGCCCCACGCACATAGATAAGGACAGCTTGAAGATCAAAATCAGTGGAATCAACAAGCTCATCAAATCTGCACTGCCCGGGTTAAGACCATGCCCGCCCAGATAAACTTTGCACAAAAAATGGTAATTCATATACAAATTAGGCCCTGTCCCCAAAACAGTTCCTTGTGATTCCAGCACATGAGGCCAAGGAAGTCTGGTAAATGTGCCCAGAGCGCCAGCTGCACAGTTGAGTAGAGGGTGATCTCCACTTCCCATGGAGAGTGTGCTGGCCAGGACCCTGCACTCTTGCAGGATTTCCATGGGCATTAACTGTGGTGGATACCTTCAATGACTATTGCCTGACAACCCATGCACACCAGATGGGGCATCTATACAAGGAGTGCTAAGTGGACTGTATGTGTTTTTCCTTTTTCTTGCATTTGCCAGTGAGATCTCATCAAACAAATGGTGCCACTTTTATGACAAAAACTACTCAGTAATGGGGACCTCCATGGGACAGTTTTTTGACTATTCATACCCCATGTCATTTCCAGACAGCAAGTATCATTGAAGGATGATTTGGATTGTTAAAGAAAAAACATGAAGTGGAAAAGCCATGCTCAGCTCCCAGTGGAGCACACACTCAAGAAAGTCAGACTGGGCTCTAAATGTGGCAGTTCCCTTGCAGATAGCTCTCATTAAAATAGAAAGTATAATTATAAGGTTGAATAAAAAGGAAGGAAACATGGATTATAGGCAGGTAGGAAATGCTTACCATTCTGTCAGTTCTGTCCCAAATGTCTTTCTTCCTTCTTCCACTTCACTTTTCATTTCCTGAGGATGTCAGCGAGTCTGTGCCAGCCAAACCAGTTTGCTAACAACTTGGTAAGATGTTGAAGTACTCACCTGAGAATATGGGGTCCTTGGTATTTATCATATTGGCCTTTGGAGCTTCTCCAAACACTTCTACTGACATCTTTTTGCTTTAAAAATCTTTTATAAGGCAGGCTGGCAGGGCCATGTTTGATCTGGAGCACCTTCCCTCCCTGCACCCTTAACTGGAGGAACAGTGACTATGTTTCTTACCCACTCTAAACATTTCAGGATGAGGAAAAGCCAGTGTCCCTTCATCCCATTGTTCTGTGACTTGTCAGAGTTCATGCAGTATGTTGACCCCCTGGTGCTCTATCCTGGGTTGTTCTCAGAAGGGATTTTTATATCACATTATCAGCTCCAGTGCAAATCTGTCCCTTAGCATCCACACCTGGGTGTATAGAGGCATGTGGCTTTCCTGGTGTATTTATAGGCCCCTTAAAAAGACTTGGCATTCATTGCCTTTTGAACACCCCGTAGCTCAGGAGGCTGGTTAGGCCCAGCTTGCCAGCGTGGGTGGTCCTCTATTTTGGCAAACAAAAGTTTCCCATTTCTCACTCAGTCTTTTTCTTCTGATGTGACATGACGGGCTTACAGCTGCCCCATTCTTGGCCACAGGCCTGGTTGGTGTCCAGGTTTGCATGTTGGGCACCGTGAGGCCATGTCTGTCTGCTCTCCCAGACCTGCTCCTCTGTGTGCTCTCGGGGCAGCTCCAGCCCCAGGTGTGGCATTCTCTTGCCTGAGTCAGACACTTCTTCCTAGGTTTCCCAGCACCAGGGGCAATAAGACCAGCTTTCTGAAGCTGCTCGTCATTTGCTTGGATCAGAACTCAGGTAGCCTTCCTGTGTCTCTCACAAGAGTGGAGGGGTGCCTGCATACACTTTTCTGCAGGTCTCTGTGTTGACTGTGGAGAACACAGCCTTTTGCTTATGGGGTGCAGTTTGCCACCAACTGAACAGTGCTGAACCTGAGGGGCCGCACTCATGGGCACATTCTGAACTTCCTCCAGGCACCTCGGGCTGCGGGATGCTGCCCTGTGCCTTTCTTCTAAACTGCTGCTCGTGTTCCCTTGAGCCCCTCAATTGTTTAGGCTCACACGTTGGTGGTGGTTCCACCCCATCCTGTGCCTCTCCTCTGTGCTTTTTCTTCTAAGAAAATCTCAATACTCTCACTTTCTTTGGGTTCTCATATTGGTCATGGAAACCACAGAACTTTTCTACATGTGGCAGAAGCACAGTTCACTTGCAAGCCATGCATTCACGTATCTGCCGCTGCAGTCTAGAGGTACCTCCTCCCCAATTTGGTGTCCTGCGACCTGCATTGAGGTCATTCATCCACTTTGGTTACCCTGTTAGTCGTTTCTTTGTGAGTAGGGTGTGGATCATGGAGAGCTGGAATTTTTGCTTCCTTCTTATTTTTGCTATCCTTTTAAGTATTGAAGTGTCAAAATAGAAAAAAAAGCTTTTTGTATTTTTGTGTATTAAATAAGTTGGGCCTTTTCTGTGGTGTTGGTGCTTTCAGTGACAACTTTGGCACTGAATGTGTGGTTAATAAAATTACAAAGCCCCCCTCCCCCCGCCCCACCTTTAGACAAGAGACCACACTGACCTGGTTAGTATCTAATTAGATTCCCCAGCATCTATTAGCACATAGTGTCACCTGCGTGGTGGATGAAAGGGGTGACAGAGTCCCCCGACTAGGGGACTGTATGTATATTCCATGTTAGGATGGATAAGGCCTCTGTGTATCTGTGGCACCTGGGAATACCCTGGCTGAGTCAATGGTTGAGATGAAACTCTCCTGACCTGGTGTCAGAGCAGCAGTGGCTTAGGAGGAATAATGACCTCCCTGGCTCATAAAGCAGTGCAGGCCAGGTTCTGAGAGGCCCAGCTCTCCTGGAGCTGGCAGCACACCCTTGTCTACAGGGTGGCTGAGGGCAGAGCATCAGGGTCCTCCCACCATCCAACCTTTTCCAAGGTGTGTGGGCTAGGTTGGCAGTAAGACAGATTCTCTTGTATCTATGTATGCTGCTTCTTGAATAAAGCTGGGAGGGTTTGATTGAGCAAGAGTTAGGATTGAAGTAACCTGGCTAAGTGGTGCCTGATTCTTGAGAAAAATGTCTTTGTACACCATGGAGTGAACTAAAGTATGAGCAACCTGGCCTTCTGGGTGTCAGTTGTTCCCCCTCTGTTTCTTCCTCTTTCCCTTGGGCTTCTAACTGAGGAAAGTAGATATCCTATTGGGAGCTTGTGTTGTAGTGTCTGTGTGACGATAGCTATGATCTCTGTTTCTGAAAAATGTGTCTGAATGCAGCTGAGAGAAGTTACAGTGAAAAGGTAAAAAATTAAAAGTTACTATCTCACTAAGATGTCTGCAAGCTATTTACCATTTCTACTCTGTAATAATGTCACTGGCATTGAAATTTATCATATTTTTGAATTTTGAATGTTTGTAGTATATCAGAAAAAATTCCTCTGATGTCCAGAGTTTTCACTGTTCATGATGTCTAGTTGATTAGGTGTCATTCTCTATGGCCTTCACTGCCTACCAGAAGGGAGACTTACAATTTCTAACCAAATTGAGGGCCACATGATTTCATACACAGAATTTCCCAGGTATTCAGAGAACAGCTTCTGTTTTCTATGCACTTGAATGTTCTGTGCTCCTGAGACAAGAGTGTCTACTACATAAAAAATTGTGTCTACTATGTAAAATTCTCTCTCTACAAGAGGCAACACAACATGGGCTTTTGATTTTGCCAAATTGACTTTGTCAATTTTAAACTCCCTCCTCCTGGAGGCTGATAAGGACACAAAATCCTTTTGCAAAAATACAAGTGAGACTCAGAAGGCTACCTGTCCAAGAATGGAACAGGATCCGAGGGACAGTAGCCAGCCTCATTGATAATGTATTTGGTGACGGTGGGTAGTTGGTTGTGTCAAAATGTGCTAAGGTCTGTTCCTAAAGTGAGTTGGAAAGAAGTGATGTTAAGGATGGATTTGGGTAAAAGCCCAGTGAGATTATAGAGATTTCCTTCTTGACTAGCAGATGTGGGGCCTTGCTAATTATCTGGAGGACAGTGGGTGATCATCTCATTCTCTATGACCGACCCCATGTTGCATGCCAGTTTGGCCCTGACTGCGTTGCTCTTAATAGGAGAAGGGTCGGGAGGACTTAAGCCTTATTCTGATATCTCTGCTATTCTGCCTGACTGTCATCTAACACATTCAGTACCACCTTTCTACTTAGACTGCTCTGTTTTCAAGGACAAACAGGTCTAATGCAGGGTTTGGGGTTCTCCTTCTCTAATTGAAACTGAAAGCATAAAGCACTGGTCAAGGTGTTTTGGGAACTTGATGGCACTTGAAGTTGTCACATTTTTCAGCCCTAATGGACACTGGGGCACAAGTCACTGCGGTGCCTAGGTGCCTACAGTCCTCCAGAGGCTCAGTCAAAAGTTTACTTTGGATGTATAATTAAGTCTAAGATTGCACTGTGAACTGATGTGAGTTTACGGGAAGACTGTTTTGGGCCAGTGTACACAAGATGCTATAACTGATACTGCTAAATGGATTCTAGAAAGACCTGTGTTAAGAATGTATAACTCTTTTGAATTGTAAGGGATGCTCCCAATGGATAATTGCCACAATTAGAACAGTGGGATTGGGGGCTGATTAAACGAGGTTCTTAATAGTTTTAAGGAACTATTAGAGATGAAGGTGCTTAAATAATCTAGACTGTTCAATAATCATCCTGTGTCTAGCCAGTGGTTCTTGACTCTTCACTGTGGATTACTCTAAGCACACTGTAGTGGTAGTCTTCCTTATCCTTGCAGATATCATGATGTCAGAGAGTCGAGTGCATAGGCTGAAGGGTCCAATATGCAGTGGTGGACATGCCAATGCTTTCTTCAGATACCACTGCAAGCTGAAGACTGAAGCTTTTTTGCCTGATGAGAGGGAAAATGCTTGTTTACTCTGCAGCTCCATGACAACCTTAGTCTTCTAATGACTTCTTATCAGAGGATAGACTGATATCTTGGAAAGGCTGAAACCTCATCAGGGATCTTAGTGCCCTTAACTGATGACATTATTCTGATTTAAAGGACTAAGGGTAGTATATCATCTGCCTCAGAGAGATGGAGCAACATCCCAGTAACCAGGACTGGATTGTTAATCTGGCAAGTATTATTGGCAAGCCACCAATAACTTCATGGAAAGCATGTGATTGGTGTCTAGAAGGACTCCCCAAGTCTATTCTTGAAAAACAAATGGCCTTAAAATCTTCAGGAAACCAAAAGGGGGCAGGCCATATGATAACCTCATTCAATATTGGGTAGACATCATGTTTTACATGAGGATCCAGCTCAGCCCATTACATACAATTACCTAACAAGCACTGGAGTTGATCAACATCCTGCATTAGAAACTACCCATCAGGCTGTACAGACCACCTTTCCACTCGGGCTTGTCATCCATGGAGCATATCGTTATGGAAATTGTCAGTGCCTGACATTTATGCAGAATGGAACTTGTGGCAAACATCTGGGTCCATTAGGCAGTGGCAGTTTTCGGGGTTTGTTTATGGTCCTGGTCTGAATTTGCCACATGATAAACCCTATTTGCGAGGTGGTAGCTGGTTTGTTAGTGGGTGCTAGTGGACATCTAGAAAGTAACAAAATGAGAACAAAGATTGTTACACTGTGTCTCCCATATCATGGCATTGGTATCAAATGAGAAGACCAATGCAATGGGTATTGCACTGGAATGTCCATGTTATGTGAAAGTGGTCTGTTTAGGAAAGAAGCCAACTGGGCTCTAATAGTGTCTCAGATATGCAGGAAAAGCTACCCAGTCACTCTCCAGAGGAAGCTGCCTCAGATGCAGATACTGTGGCAGCACCTTAGCCTTTGGTGGCTTTGTTGCACTGAGGTCCCTGGGGATGCTTGGTCTGATTCACTGACTTATCAGCTAAGTTTAAGGCAGATGGGCTGTAGTGAGGAAGCTGTCTAACCTCAAAGAAAAGTGGAGACGCAGGCCGTTGTGCTTGCCCTGGAAAAGTATCCCTCCAAATGCACCTTTTTATATTTGGAATCACTCATGGGCAGTCTCCTATGAGTTTTGAATTTGGTCTCAGCCCCTCTGGAGATGAAAGTAATTTGCACATGACCCAAGATGCATATCTTAGAAAGCACCCTGATGCTGGGAACGATTGAGGGCAGGAGGAGAAGGGGACCACAGAGGACGAGATGGTTGGATGGCATCACCGACTCAATGAACATGAGTTTGAGCAAGCTCTGTGAGATGGTGAAAGACAGGGAAGCCTGGTATGCTGCAGTCCATGGGGTTGCAAAGAGTCAGACATGACTGAGCGACTAAACAACAAGATGCACACCTGTTTTTGTGCTCCATGTGGAAGTACATGGATAAGGACCTTTCCAAGATGAAAATCAGTAATATCCTCAAGCTCAACAGACCTGACCTGCCAAGGCACCATGGTCACCTGGATAGACCACCACAGAGGGCATGGCCATTCATTTTCAATTCAGAATCTGGCCCCAAAATAAGATGCAGTAATTCCAGAATGTAAGATCAGGGTAGCTGGCTAAATGTTCCCAGAGTGACAGCCACACACAAATACAAAAGAGATTTCCCTCTTACACTGTTGGTGGGAATGCAAACTAGTACAGCCACTATGGAGAACAGTGTGGAGATTCCTTAAAAAACTGGAAATAGAACTGCCTTATGACCCAGCAATCCCACTGCTGGGCATACACACCGAGGAAACCAGAATTGAAAGAGACACGTGTACCCCAATGTTCATCACAGCCCTGTTTATAATAGCCAGGACATGGAAGCAACCTAGATGTCCATCAGCAGATGAATGGATATGAAAGCAGTGGTACATATACACAATGGAGTATTACTCAGCCATTAAAAAGAATACATTTGAATCAGTTCTAATGAGGTGGATGAAACTGGAGCCGATTATACAGAGTGAAGTAAGCCAGAAAGAAAAACACCAATACAGTATACTAACACATATATATGGAATTTAGAAAGATGGTAACGATAACCCTGTATGCGAGACAGCAAAAGAGACACAGATGTATAGAATAGACTTTTGGACTCTGTGGGAGAGGGAGAGGGTGGGATGATTTGGGAGAATGGCATTGAAACATGTATACTATCATGTAAGAAACGAATTGCCAGTCCAGGTTCAATGCAGGATACAGGATGCTTGGGGCTGGTGCACTGGGATGACCCAGAGAGATGATATGGGGAGGGAGGTGGGAGGGGGTTTCAGGATTGGGAACTCATGTACACCCATGGCGGATTCATGTTGATGTATGGCAAAACCAATACAGTATTGTAAAGTAAAATAAAGTAAAAAAAAAATAATAAAGAGATTTCCATGTCTCATAGCCAGGAAAACTAGACCTGACACCCTAACCTCTTCTCAAGGGTCCCTCTGTCCATAGATACTTTTACAAAGAGTGGTACTGACATCCCCACCTGCGTTACAAATAGAGCAATGTGCAAGGACATCTACTAAGACTGTAGTTTGTACGTGCAAGCAGACAATGGTGTCCCCTTCAAAGGAAAACAAGATCAGTAGTTGGCAGCTTCTTGAGACTTTTCCTGGATTATTCACACATATCATTCACACATATCACACATATCATTGCATATTGCTCAGATTCTCAGAGATGACTGAATAAGGTAAATAGACAACCAGTATTTTAGACCCAGTGGAGCACACAATTTAGAAAATAAATTTGGGCTCTAAACGTGGCATTTCCCCAGCTTGTTTGTTGTTTAGTTGCTAAGTCGTGTCCAACTATTTGCAAGCCCATGGACTGTAGCACGCCAGGCTTCCCTGTCCTTTACTATCTCCCGGAGTTTGCTCAAACTTATGTCTGTTGAGTTGGTGATGTCATCCAACCATCTCATCCTCTGTTGCCCACTTCTCTTCAGCTGGTACCTCTAATTTATTAAATAAATAGAGTGTTTAATTGCAAGTTTAGGCAAAGGGAGGAGGCCTAGAGTCAGGATTTGGAAGAAAATGTCTACTACACTGACAACTCCCTCCAAACACTTTTCCTCCTTCCAGCTCAAGTCTTTATATCCAAGAAGTATGTTCAGTGGGCTAATGGCAGTTGAACCATTTGTGGTTAAATTTTGGGTAAGGTACCTTAGAACCTTGCTGTAGAGCATCAGATACTTGGTGTTTCTTGTTTTGACTTTATGTTTGTGGACATGTCACTTAGATCATCCTAGGAAGAGAGGCTTTCAGGGACATATCAGACCTGGGGTACCTTCACCCACTAGAACCTTCATTGCAGACACTCAAGTGTGCTTCTTCACCCAGTTTACTTACCTCAAAAGTGAGGGGAAGCCATAATCCCTTCATTTCCCCTCATTCTTTTATGGTCAGGGTGTATGAAGACTCTGCTGCATATGTGAATATTTTGGTTCTCTCTGGAATCAGTGTTTCCTTGTTACTCTCAAAGAGAATTTCATATGGATAATCTCCTGTCCAAACTTATCCCACACCTGTCACATGGGGAGTATGTAGATTCTCTTGGTGTTCTCTGGGAGCCTCTTTTGTATTTTCAAAGGCCCCCCCAAGAGACTTAATTATTTGTTGCCTTTTGAATTTTTTTAAACTGTTTGTTTATTTGGCTGCATTGAGTCTCCTCAGTTGCAGCACATGGGCTTAGTTGCCTGGTGGCATGTGGGTTCTCAGTTGCCTGACCAGGAATCAAACCCATGTCCCCTGCCCTGGAAGGGAGATTCTTAACCACTGGACCACCAGGGAAGTCCTCTTGGCTATTGATTTTAATAGCCAAGGATATTAATTCAATCCTGGTGACCAATGAGTGGAGCTTTTCAGTTTAGGAAATCTGAGTTCCCTGCCTTTGTACTGCTTCTGCCATTTGGATTGTGATATTAGGTCTCCAGACACCAAAGCAGGAAGCGTGATCGCAACTCTAGTGTGTGCTGGTGGTGGTACCTCAGGGAGCCCCATCCCCTTGTTTTACCCATATGGTGTGAGCTATTAGCAACTTAGTTTCCTTTGACAAACTTATTCCATGTGACTTTTGATCTCCTTTACTTGGAAACTGATAAGATTACACTGCCCTTTTAGAGAAATGTAGGTGAGAACCTGAAGGTCAAATTAGGCCAAGTAGCCAGTGAAGGGAGGGAGGAGATGCTGGATGTGCTCCAAGGTCATTCTTGGGAGATGTTATCATCATGGACTTATCACAAGAGTTGGACAGTGAACAATATCATTCTAAAACTAAGATCGTGGCATCTTGGTAGCATCACTTCATGACAGATAGATGGGGAAACAATGGAAACAGTGAGAAACTTTATCTTCTTGGGCTCCAGAATCACTGCAGATGGTGACTGCAGTGAAATTGAAAGATGCTTGCTCCTTGAAAGAAAAACTATGACAAAACTAGACAGCATATTAGAAAGCAGAGACATTACTTTGCCAACAAAGTCCATCTAGTCAAAGCTGTGTTTTTTCCAGTATCATGTATGGATGTGAGAGTTGAACCATAAAGAAAGCTATGGTGGATTCATGTCAATGTATGGCAAAACCAATACAGTATTGTAAAGTAAGAAAAAAAAAAAAAACCACACACACACAAAAGCATCAAAAAAAAAAAAAAAAAGAAAAGAAAGCTGAGCACTGAAGAATTGATGCTTTTGAACTGTGGTGTTGGAGAAGACTCTTGAGAGTCCCTTGGACTGCAAGGATATCAAACCAGTCCATCCTAAAGGAGATCAGTCCTGAATATTCATTGGAAGGAGTAGTGCTGAAGCTGAAGCTCCAATACTTTGGCCAACTGAGGCAAAGAACTAACTCAATGGAAAAGAACCTGATGCTGGGGAAGATTGAAGGCACGAGGAGAAGGGGATGACAGAGGATGAGATGGTTGGCATCACCGATTTGATAGACATGAGTCTGAGCAAGCGAGTTGGTGAAGGACAGGGAAGCCTGGCGTGCCACAGTCCATGGTGTCACAAAGAGCTGGACACAACTGAGTGACTGAACTGAACTGATTGTTATTCTTGGCTCTCATTTGAACATCAGAACTCTGAATTCAGCATTATCATCTCCTGTATCACAGATAAGGTGACCTCCTAAGCTATCTGTCCTTGTTTACACATCCTGTTCCAAGAAAGCCGTCTTTTAGTAATTTTTTTTGATATTGTCACTCGGCAACACTTAGAGGTAAATGGAAGCCAGTCACTTTCTATAATATCCAAAAAAGAAGACTTCTTTTTGGAATAGGTCATAACCCACACTTTGTGCAGCTTCCTTTGATAAGAGTAAAGAGAAAGTTACTTTCTTCTTCTCCTTATACTGAGAACTGTCTTGGAGGTCTGTGCTTACTGTCTCTGGTGGGAAACCTCTAGAGAGTGACTATAACTGGGTGGTTATTCTTCAGTCACCAAACATCTTGTGGTTGCTTCCAAAGTCTTAGAGGTGAAGTGTAGTATGATTACATTCCTGAATACTGTGTAGTTCTGCCTCCTTCAAGCTGATGTCTGCTTGAGTTTTTTTTTTTTTGCCTTGAGTTTTTAAAATGGTGTATACATGCAAGATTGACACAGTTCATCTCTTTTGCCTTTCTTGTCTTCATCTACACATCCTCCTGGTAAATGCCCTCGATGGAGTCTCTAGAGAGAGAGGGGAAAGTGGGGAACAGCGTATGCTCAGATCATATGTCATGTTGTAATGAGACTTTAGATCTCTGTGATATGGAAGAAATCCTTAACTAATGTGCTCATAGGCACTTTAGAGGTTTTTTTTTTTTTTTAATGACCTCAGATTGCATATTGGAGTCATCTGCCTCTCTGGGTGCTCTTACTGCTTTCTTTTTAAGGGGATCTGAGTACACTCACTTTCATGGGGTTCTCATGTCAACCATGAAAGATACAGACCTTTTTTTCTGTTTATGGTGAAAGTGCAGTTCAGTTTCAAGTCACCTCTCTCGTTGTATATTCTGGCCTGTCATTTTCAACCTTAGATTCTTGACTTCATTTGCATGAGTCAGACATTACTTCCTGTATCTCAATAACTGCAGAAGACACAAGTCAAGCTTGTGTTAGTCTTGGAAAACACAGTTGATGCTTCTGCAGGACAACTGTATCCCCAGCTTCTCTTCCCACTTGAGTGGATTTTTTTCTGTGAAGAAAATCCAAAATAATTGGCAAAAAAGCTCCTGGTATAGCAAGATTATAGCAATGTCAAAAACCTGATACAACCTGACTTCAACACTTGCTATAAAGCTATAATAATCAAAATAGTGTGATTGGGTCAAAGTGTGTGTTGGTCAAAGAATAGGCAGATAGATCAATGCAATGTAGCAGAGAACTCAGATAAGCCACATAAATATTTGTGAACTGTTCTTTGACAGAGGAGCAAAGAATGGAGAAGAGATGGTCTTTTCCATAAATGGTGCTGGTAAAACTGGACATTCACATGAAAAAAATGAATCTAGACACAGACTTTATATACCATAGAAAAATTAACTTAAAATGGATCACAGGCCTAAATGTAAAACTCCTAGAATATATAATACAATATAGAAGAAAACCTAAATGACCTTAGATATGATGGTGTCTTTTTAGATATAACACTAAAGGCATGATTCATGAAAGAAATAATAAGCTGGATGTCATTAAAATTAGAAACGTCTGCTCTGTGAGAGACAATGTCAAGAGAATAAGAAGATAACTCACAGAGTGGGAGAAAATATTTGTGAAAGATACATTGGATTAAAGACTATTATCATCAACAGATAAATGGATGAAGAAGATGTGGTACATATACACAATGGAATATTACTCAGTCATAAAAATGAGCAAAATCAGGTCATTTGTAGTGATGTGGATGTACCTAGAGTCTGTCATACAGAGTGAAGTAAGTAAGAAAGAAAAACAAATATCATATATTAACACATATATATGGAATCTAGACAAATGTTACTTATGAACCCATTTGCAGAACAGGAATAGAAATGCAAACATAGAGAATGTACTTGTGGACACGGTGCGGGAAAGGGGAGGGTGAGAGAAACTGAGAGAGTAGCGTTGACATATTATACACTACCATATGTAAAATAGCTAGCTAGTGGGAAGCTTCTGTATAGCACAGAGAGGCTCAGTGCTCTGTGATGACCTGGAGGGATGGGATGGGAATGGGTGGGAGGGAGGCTCAAAAGGTGGGGGAGATATATGCACGTATACATATAGTTGATCCATGTTGTACAGCAGAAACTAATACAACATTGTAAAGCAGTTATATTCCAATCAAAAATAAATTTAAAAAATTTAAGAAATACATACAAAAATTCTTAAACCTCATTGATAGGAAAATAAACAACCCTATTAAAAAGTTGGTAAAGGATCTGAAAAGATACTTCACCAAGAAAGATTTACAAACAGCAAGTAAGCATTTGAAAAGATGTTCAACATCACATATCATAATACTGCACATCTATTAGAATGGCCAAAATCTTAAATACTAACAGCACCAAATGCTGATGAGGATATGGAGCAATAGGAACTCTGATTCACTAATGGTGGGAATGTAAAATGGTATAGCCACTTTGAAAGACAGGTTGGTAGTTTCTTACAAAACTAAATATATTCTTATCTTATAGGCACTCTGTCTGTTAGATCTAATCCCTTGAATCTTATTTGTCACTTCCACTGTATAATCATAAGGCATTTGATTTAGGTCATCAGGAAGATCCCCTGGAGGAGGAAATGGCAACCTACTCCAGTATTCTTGCCTGAACCTGGTGGGCTATAGCCTGTAGGGTTGCAAAGAGCCGGACATGACTGAAGCGACTTAACATAACACAGCACGTAACTGAATGACCTAATACTTTCCCCTACTTTCTTCAATTTAAGCCTCAATTTTGCAGTAAGGAGCTCATGATCTGATCAGACATACTTGTCGTGCTCTACATGCATAGACACAACTTGAAGAAAAGTCTGGCAATAAAATTACATTTTATGTAGAATAGGAGCAAGCTGGGACTGAAGATACAATACTGATTTGCATGAAAAGCAAGTCTTTTGAGTGTAAATTTAGGTGGAGTATGATCCTTGACCCATCCCTCTGATCACTTTATGAATGATTATCAAAATAGTTTATTTTTATTTTAAATGAGAAGTGCAGTGACGTGTTTTCAGAAGACATTTCATCTCTTTCTATATTGTCCCTTACACTTGTTCCTTGTATGTTAAGAATTTTGGATCAAATATCAAGAAGTTATTCATTACAAATTCATGTAACCAATAATCAGAGGAAAGTACCGAATGAAGTAGAACAGAATGACTGTTAAAGTGAAAAATATTCCATGCAAAACTTAGCATTTCCACTAGATGGTAGCAAACGGTTACAGTTTATACCTCCACACTGCTTGTGTTATTTATAAAATGTTCAATTTTCTAAAATTAGAGAGACAATTCTCAAAAAGGAAAATTCTGTCTGAAATACTACAGTTGAGGACACAGTTGAGTTCAAATCTATAAAAGAAAGTTCCAATAAAATTTGTGTTTCCTAATAAAGCAGTCTTTGTTCAAGTGGCAAGAAAACACCAGTTCTGGGTCTGGTTCTTGGTGATTTCGACTCACAGTTGATAAAATTTTGCAGAAAAGTATGAATCCTTTATTGAGTGTTTTCCTAATTTTATGCGAAGTGTATGCTTTAAATGACTTTCCCTAGATTTCCATGGTGGACTATGAAGATGTTTATGTTGAATAAAATTTGAAATTACAGAGAATGCTTAGAGAAGGTAAATTTGACAATGGAATAAAAATAGAAATAAATATTTGAAAACAAGATTTTATCTGTTTTTGACCTATTTCCTACAAACTCTTTTTAAAAAAAATTAAATTTATTTTAATTGGGGGCTAATTACTTCACAATATTGTATTGGTTTTGCCATACATCAACATGAATCCACCACGGGTGTACATGTGTTCCCCATCCTGAACCCCCCTCCCTCCTCCCCTCCTATACCATCCCTCTGGGTCATCCCAGTGCACCAGCCCCAAGCATCCTGTATCCTGCATTGAACCTGGACTGGCGATTCATTTCTTATATGATATTATACATGTTTCAATGCCATTCTCCCAAATCATCCCACCCTCTCCCTCTCCCACAGAGTCCAAAAGACTGTTCTATACATCTGTGTCTCTTTTGCTGTCTCGCATACAGGGTTATCGTTACCATCTTTCTAAATTCCATATATATGTGTTAGTATACTGTATTGGTGTTTTTCTTTCTGGCTTACTTCACTCTGTATAATCGGCTCCAGTTTCATCCACCTCATTAGAACTGATTCAAATGTATTCTTTTTAATGGCTGAGTAATATTCCATTGTGTATATGTACCACAGCTTTTTTTTTTTTAATTCAAGGATAATTGCTTTACAATACTGTGTTGGTGTCTGCCATCCATTGACATGAATCAGCCATAGGTGTACATATGTCCCTTCCCTCCTGAATCCCTCTCTCATCTCCCACTCCATTCCACCCCTCTAGGTTGTTACAGAGCGCTAGGTTGAACTCCCTGTGTCACACAGCAAATTCCCACTTGCTATCTATTTTACATATGATAATGTTTATGTTTCCATACTATTCTCTCAATTTGTCCCACTTCTTTTCCCACTGTGTCCACAAGTCTGTTCTCTATGTCTGCATCTCCACTGTTGCCCTGCAATTAGGTTTATCAGTATCATATTTCTAGATTCCATACATGTGTGTTAATATGCAATATTTGTCTTTCTGACTTACTTCACTCAGACTATGCAAAAGCCTTTGACTGTGTGGATCACAACAAACTGTGGAAAATTCTTAAAGAGATGGGAATACCAGACCACCTGACCTGCCTACTGAGAAATGTGTATGCAGGTTAAGAAGCAACAGTTAGAACTGGACATGGAACAACAGACTGGTTCCAAATCAGGAAAGGAGTACGTCAAGGCTGTATATTGTCACCCTGCTTATTTAACTTATATGCAGAATACATCATGAGAAATGCCAGGCTGGATAAGAACAAGCTGGAATCAAGATTGACAGGAGAGATATCAATAACCTCAGCCATGCAGATGATACCACTCTTATGGCAGAAAGTGAAGAGGAACTAAAGAGGCTCTTGATGAAAGTGAAACAGGAGAGTGAAAAAGTTGGCTTAAAATTCAACACACATAAAACTAAGATCATGGCATCTGGTCCCATCACTTCATGGCAAACAGATAGGGAAACAATGCTAACAGTGACAGACTTTATTTTTTTGGGCTCCAAAATCACTTCAGATAGTGACTGCAGCCATGAACTTACAAGACGCTTGCTCCTTGAAAGAAAAGCTATGACCAACCTAGATAGCATATTAAAAAGCAGAGACATTACTTTGCCAACAAAGGTCCATCTAGTCAAAGCTATGGTTTTTCCAGTAGTCATGTATGAATATGAGAGTTGGACTATAAAGAAGGCTGAATGCTGAAGAATTGATGCTTTTGAACTGTGGTATTGGAGAAGACTCTTAAGAGTCCCTTGGACTGCAAGGAGAGCCAACCAGTCTATCCTAAAGGAAATCAGTCCTGGATATTCATTGGAAGGAGTAGTGCTGAAGCTGAAACTCCAATACTTTGGCCACCTGATGCAAAGAATTGACTCATTGGAAAAGACCCTGATTCTGGGAAAGATTGAAGGTGGGAGGAGAAGGGGACAACAGAGGATGAGATGGTTGGATAGCATCACCAATTCAATGGACATGAGTTTGAGCAAGCTCCAGGAGTTGGTGATGGACAGGGAAGCCTGGTGTACTGCAGTCCATGGTGTCACAGAGAGTTGGAAATGACTGAGTGACTGACCTGAACTCACTCAGCTCTAGGTTCATCCATCTCATTAGGACTAATTTGAATGTGTTCTTTGTTTATAGCTGAGTAATATTCTGTTGTATATATGTATCACAATTTCTGTATCCATTCATCTGATGATGGACATCTAGGTTGCTTCTAGGTCCTAGGTATTGTAAAAAGTGCTGCAGTGAACATTGGGATACATGTGTCTCTTTCAGTTATTTTTTTTCTCAGGGTATATGCCCAGTAGTGGAATCACTGGGTCGTATGGTAGTTCTATTCCTAGTTTTTTAAGGAACTGAAGTGACTTAGCAGCAGCAGCAGCATACTGTTTTCTTTTTTTTAAATTTTATTATTTTTATTTATTTATTTATTTATTTATTTTATATTTTAATTTTAATTTTTGCTTTATTTTACTTTACAATACTGTATTGGGTTTGCCATACATTGACATGAATCCACCACGGGTGTACATGAGTTCCCAAACATGAACCCCCCTCCCACCTCCCACCCCATATCATCTCTCTGGATCATCCCCGTGCACCAGCCCCAAGCATCCTGTATCCTGCATCAAACATAGACTGGCGATTCATTTCTTACATGATAGTATACATGTTTCAATGCCATTCTCCCAAATCATCCCACCCTCTCCCTCAGAACCCAGAAGTCCTAGTGACTGTATCAATTTACATTTCCACCAACATTGCAAGAGGGTTCTCTTTTCTCCACATCCTATTTTGCATTTATTGCTTGTAGATTTTTTTATGATGGCCATTCTGACTGGTGTAAAGTGATACCTCATTGTAGTTTTGATTTGCATTTCTCTAATAATGAGTGATGTTGAGCATCTTTTCATGTGTTTGTTGGCCATCTGTATGGCTTCTTTGGCATTTCCTACAGACTCTTTATTAGTTTGCCAGCAGAATTCCTGCAGATAGTCTACTGTAGTGGTTCATGATTTAACTAAGAATAACCTAATTGATGGTGGCTGCAGCCATGAAATTAAAAGACGCTTACTCCTTGGAAGAAAAGTTATGACCAACATAGATAGCATATTCAAAAGCAGAGACATTACTTTGCCGACTAAGGTCCGTCCAGTCAAGGCTATGGTTTCTCCAGTGGTCATGCATGGATGTGAGAGTTGGACTGTGAAGAAAGCTGAGCACTGAAGAATTGATGCTTTTGAACTGTGGTGTTGGAGAAGACTCTTGAGAGTCCCTTGGACTGCAAGGAGATCCAACCAGTCCATTCTGAAGGAGATCAGCCCTGGGATTTCTTTGGAAGGAATGATGCTAAAGCTGAAACTCCAGTACTTTGGCCACCTCATGCGAAGAGTTGACTCATTGGAAAAGGCTGATACTGGGAGGGATTGGGGGCAGGAGGAGAAGGGGACGACAGAGGATGAGATGGCTGGATGGCATCACTGACTCGATGGACATGAGTTTGAGTAAATTCTGGGAGCTGGTGATGGACAGGGAGGCCTGGCGTGCTACGATGCATGGGGTCGCAAAGAGTCGGACACAACTGAGCGTCTGAACTGAACTGAACTGAACCGAACCTAATTGAAAATGAACGCTTCAAAGGAGGGGTAGAACTGAAGTAAATGAGTGGTATTTCATCATATGTATGTACCACAGTTTGTTTAACCATTCACCCGTTGAGAGGCATTTGAGCTATTTTCAGGTTTTGGCTGTTACAAAGAAAGCTGCTCTGAACATTGGTATATAGTTTTTGCCATGAACACAGTTTCTGTTCCTCTGGGATACATACTCAGGATTGCAATTACTAAGTCATGTGGTAGTTACATGTTTAGTTTTAAAATACTCCATTAAAATTTTCCAGAGTGGCTGTACAACATTATACTTCCACAAGCAATGTGTGAATGATCCAGTTTCTTCACATGCTTCTCAGCATTTGGTGGTGTCATTATTTTATATTTTAGCCATTATGCTAGATATGTAGTGATATTTCATTGTGAGTTTAATTTGCATTTCCCTAATAGATAATGATGTTGAACATATTTTCATATGTTTATCATCTGTATATCCTCTTTATTGAATGGCTGTCAATTACTTTAGTCTGTTTTCTAATTGAATTGTTTATATTTTCATCCTTGAGGTTTTAGTGTTCTTTCTATGTTATAGATGCTAGTCTTTTGTTAGATACATGGCTTTCAGATTCTTTATTGCAGTCTTCAGCTTGTCTTTTCATTCTCTTAACAGGTTTTTCAGAAAGGAAAGTTTTAAATTTTATGGGAACCATTTTACCAAATAAAATCTTTTACTAGATTTCCTATCTGAGATTTAGCTTGTGGAGGAACCTGTGATAAGACAATTGCTATAAATCCATTATAATATTTAATTTGCAATGAACATGTCCCATTCTGGGCTAAAATAAAGCTTTAATAAAGGAAATAGTTTACCTACATTCTTGTGAATAATAAAACTATTTATCTACATCTTTTATTCTTATACTCTATCTCAAGTAGATTAAAACTTTTCTGAGGGTAAAGATTGTGTTCATTCATCTTGAATCCTCTTTGAAGTTAATTACAGTGTTTTAAAAAGCAGGTTCAACAAATGCATCTTAACATTCCAGCAAGTTGTCGTGGCAGGACATAAAGAAGTAGAGTTTGGAATGTTGAGTTCAATGGGGTTGCCTGCAATGAAAAATTGGGCAAGTCACTTAACCTCTTTTAACTTCAGCTTCCTTACCTCACATTTTGGATAACAATACCAACTTCATAGGCTTGTTGTTGTTCAGTCACTAAATTGTGTCAGACTCTTTGTGACCCCATGGACGCCAGACTCCCTTGTCCTCTACTATCTTCTGGAGTATGGTCAAATTTATGTCCATTGAATTGATGATGCTATGTGACCATCTCATCCTCTGCTCCCTCCTTCTCCTTTTGCCTTCTCTCTTTCCCAGCATCAGGGTCTTTCCCAGCGAGTCAGTTCTTCATATCAGGTGGCCAAAGTATTGGAGCTTCAGCTTCAGCATCAATCCTTCCAATGAATATTTGGGATTGATTTTCTTTAGGATTGACTGATTGGATCTCCTTGCAGTCCAAGGGACTCTCAAGAGTATCCTCCAGCACCGCAGTTTCAAAAATCAGTTCTTTGGTGCTCAGCCTTCTTTATAGTCATAGTCTTGTAGTGCTATTCAAAGGAGACCAGTATATGTAAGGCACTGAGTAGAGTGTTTGATGTTTAGTAGTCTGTGAATACATGATAACTATTGTAGTTATAAGGATTTAAGCTTCATAAATCCTTGAGCAGGGTTTAAAAGGACTCAGATTACAGGGGTTGAGTCTATGAATAGATATTATGTATGTGAACTGAACTACATGTAAACTGCATGTGTGGATTATTTTAAACCATACATCCAAAAAAAGGCAAAATTTTATTGATGCACACCATCACTTATACTACAGAATTCTTTAGTTTGGAAAGTACATCAAAGCCATTAAAAAAATATAGTTTATGCAGTTAATGTTACAAGTTGAGAAATCCTTGAACCTGAACAAAGCTGTGACTGTTTATAAAATTTATTAATGCATAGAGGCAATAATAAAATAATTAAAATTGATTCAAAAATATTTATAAATTTTATCGCACATTGCATTTCTTCATAAGCATAAGGTAAAGTAGGAGCCTAATTAAATGTCTGTGGGTTAAGTGTAAGGTAAATTTAATCAAGTGCTGAATATCAAATTAACATGGAAAATTACAGAGCAAAACACAAATATTTTAAGTCAGTTAATGACTTAGCATTAGCTAAGAGATTTCATTTTACCTGTTTCAATTAACAATATATTTGCATTTTAGAAATTGCTTCTCTTATGTTGTTATAGTTAGCAATTTGTATAATTTTAATTTTCAAGAGTTGCTGAATTTGATTTCGTTTGTCTTAAATGCTTCTTGAGTTTTATGATTAAATGAGTGTAATTGATTTCATTAATTGGATATTGAGGATAGTGGGAATAGAGCTATTAATGGGCATATATAAATATATTTACACAATTTATAAATATATTCCATTGGTTTTGAGAAACCCTGTGGATAAACCTTCCGTTCAGTATAACTTTCTTAAATTTTATGAACTTGACCTCATAAAAGAGAGCAGGAATTAAAAACCTGAGTCAGACTCATAAAGAATTTATTTAAAATGAGATGAATTTTATGTATAGCTTGACTGTTTTTCTTTTATAAAGCACTCTGAATATTAATTGGAATTTTTAGTTTTCAGGATTCACTGCACACTCTGATAAGGGTGTAAGGGTGTTGTTGTTGTTGTTCAGTTGCTAAGTTGTATCTGACTCTGCAAGCCCATGGAGTGAAGCACAACAGGCTTTCCTGTCCTCCACTAACTCCTGGAGTTTGCTCAAATGGTGTCCACTGACTTGATGATGCCATCCAACCATCTCATCCTCTGCTACCCCCTTCTTCTTTGCCTTTGATCTTTCCCAACATCAGAGTCTTTTCCAATGAATCGGCTCTTCACATCAGGTGACGAGAGTTGGAATTCCGATGAGGGTATAAGGTGTGTAATTCAAATGCTAAAAAACATTGAAGTGAAGTGGTTGCAGATTGGGGATTTTTCTTGGGAAAATGAGAAAAAGTAAGTAATTACATGAAAAGGTCCATATGAGAATATATTTTCTTGAGGTGATGCTTCTCAGGTGTACGTGTGCATATGAATCATCTGATAATTTTGATGCAAAATGTAGATTCTGATTCATTAGGTCTGGGGTAAGGCCCAAGTTTCTTTATTTCTAACAAACTCTCCAAGGAAAGGCTGATCTTTCTGGTTTGGGAAGCACATTTTGTTTCTAGTCCACTGTATCCTGTCTCTCTGAAAGCCATTTAAGGCAAGGTTTGCTGGCTATATTGGGCTTCCCTGGTAGCTCAGCTGGTAAAGAATCTGCCTGTAATGCAGGAGACCCTGATTTGATTCCTGGCAGGAAGATCCACTGGAGAATGGATAGGCTACCCACTCCAGTATTCTTGGGCTTCCCTGGTGGCTCAGATGGTGAAGAATCCTCCTGCAATGTAGGAGACCTGGGTTCAGTCCCTGGGTTGGGAAGATTCCCTGGAGAAGGGAAAGGCTACCCACTCCAGTATTTTGGCCTGGAGAATCCCCATGGACAGAGGAGCCTGGTAGGCTACAGTCCCATGAGGTCACAAAGAGTTAGATGTGACTGATATGTATTGAAATGCATTACTGGTTATATAATGGCAAAGAGGGGTTTATACTGGGAAGCAGCAGAGGTTCCCACACCACTGTACTTCTGTCCCAACAGTGTTTCACCCTGGGCTCAATTTCTAACTGTCATGGCCTGAGGATGGTAGTGGCTTCCGATTGGTCAGCAGCTCACAAGTGCGCCCAGCCTCCACTCTGAGAAACTGTATAAATCTACAGTGGGGACATTCTCTGCTCCCCTCCTGGCAATAACCACTGCCAACTGTGGCCAGGCAGGGGAAAAGCTGGGAGACTTCTGTTTTGTTCCACCCTCAAATCCCCTGATCATGCCTGTGATGGGCCAAACTCTACCAGAAGCCAGAACAGAAGAGAGCCATGTGGTACATTCCAGGGCGATGGGTACAGGGCACAGCGAAGGAAGCAATGAGATGGAGAGGAAAGCAGAGACTGTTCAGCATACCCATTATTTTTTTTTAATCTGTTTATTTAATTTTGGCTGTCCTGGCTCTTTGTTGCTGCACAGGTGCTCTCTAGTTGCTGTGAGTAGGGGCGACTCTCTAGGTGTGGTGTGCAGGCTCCTCATTGTGGTGCCTTCTCTTGTTGCAGAGCACAGGCTGTTGGGCTCACGAGCTTCACTAGTTGTGGCTCATGGGCTCTAGAGCAAGGGCTTAGTAGTTAGGGTGCACAGGCTTAGTTGTTCCACCACATGTGGGATCTTTCCAGACCAGGGATTGAACCTGTGTCTCCTACATTGGTAGGCAGAGTCTCAGTCATTGGACCACAAGGGAAGCCCCAAGCATACCCATTGAAAATACTTTTAATATTGGTCTCTTGTGATATAGCAATACCATGAATTGGTTAGAGCAATATTTTGCAAGGAGTATATGAATCAGTGTAGGGGGAGGGGTTATCAGTTGGGTATAAATATGAGAAAGCTCCTTAATTGGTTTTGCCCATTCTTAGCCCCAAGATATTTACTGTCATTGCCAAGTGAAAGAAAGTGAAAGTGAAGTCACTCAGTCGTGTCCGACTCTTTGCGACCCCGTGGACTGTAGCCCACCCGGCTCCTCCGCCCATGGGATTCTCCAGGCAAGAATACTGGAGTGGGTTGCCATTTCCTTCTCCAGGGGATCTTCCCGACCCAGGGATCGAACCCAGGTCTCCCACATTGCAGGCAGACGCTTTAACCTCTAAGCCACCAGGGAAGCCCTTCATTGCCACGTTGGGTCCAATCAAGAAACTCATTTAGGACGTATCTCTAGGATCTCTGCAACTTTTATCTTAGGAAGAATACAATAGAATGATGAATACACTTGATTTAATGGAAACTCTAAGCAATGTAATATATAATGAATATTACATATTTATATGCAACCCCTGTAAATTAAATGAAGTATGTTCTGATATTACTTTCCAACTACTATCTGAAGGAAACTCTTTTTTAGAAGTGACTGAAAGAATGGTCCCTGGTCTGTGAAGATCCAGATTTCTCTTCTTGCATGACCTACTCTCTTAGTTAGGATGTAACTTCTGCTGCCTGGAATGGAAATGGAAATTAAGAATGACTTAAACAAGTTAAAAATTAATTTTCTTTTAGGTAGTAGTCCCTGGCTAGTATGGCAACACTGGCCTACATGGTTGTATAGCACTCCAGTCCCTTCTATCTTCTTGCTTCTCTGTCTCTCCTCTGTGTTGTTTATGCACTTCTAGATGGCTGGCCATACTATTCATGTTCCAGACAGCAGAATAGAAGAAGCCATAGGAGGGAGGGATGGAACATATGCTCCTCCTTTTAAAAGTGAGAGCTAAAGTTTGCATATGTAACTCCTCTTAACACCTTAATGGCCAAAACTTTATCACATGGCCATCAATTCAGTCACTCAGTCATGTCTGACTCTTTGCAACTCCATGGACTGCAGCACACCAGGCTTCCCTGTCCATCACCAACTCCCAGAGCCTACTCAAACTCATGTCCATTGAGTCAGTTATGCCATCCAACCATCTCATCCTCTGTCATCCCCTTCTCCTCCTGCCTTCAATCTTTCCCAGCATCAGGGTCTTTTCCAATGAGTTGGTTCTTTGCATCAGGTGGCCAAAGTATTGGAGTTTCAGCTTCAGCACCAGTCCTTCCAATGAATATTCAGGATTGATTTCCTTTAGGACTGACTGGTTGGATCTCCTTGCAGTCCAAGGGACTCTGTGGACTGAGAGAGTGAACTGTGTTCAGTTCCCAGTTCAAAAGCATCAATTTTTTGGCACTCAGCTTTCTTTATACTCCAACTCTCACATCCATACATGACTACTGGAAAAACCATTGCTTTGACTAGATGGACCTTTGTTGGCAAAGTAATGTCTCTGCTTTTTAATATGCTGTCTAGGTTGGTCATAGCTTTTCTTTCAAGGAGCAAGCGTCTTGTAAGTTCATGGCTGCAATCACCATCTGCAGTGATTTTGGAGCCCCAAAATGTAAAGTTTGTTACTGTTTCCATTGTTTCCCCATCTATTTGCTGTGAAGTGATGGGACTGGTTGCCATGATCTTAGTTTTCTGAATGTTGAGTTTTAAGCCAACTTTTTCACTCTCCTCTTTCACTTTCATCTAGAGGCTCTTTAGTTCAGTTCCTCTTCACTTTCTGCCATAAGGGTGGTTTCATCTCCATAGCTGAGGTTATTGATATTTCTCCTGTCAGTCTTGATTCCAGCTTGTGGTTCATCCAGCCTGGCATTTCTCATGATGAACTCTGCATATACGTTAAATTAGCAGGGTGACAATATGGAGCCTTGACATATTCCTTTCCTGATTTGGAACGAGTCTATTGTTCCATGTCCAGTTCTAACTGTTGCTTCTTGACTTGAATACAGATTTCAAAGTAGGCAGATAAGGTGATCTGGTATTCCCATCTCTTTAAGAATTTTCCAGTTTGTTGTGATTCACACAGTCAAAGGCTTTGGTGTAGTCAATAAAGCAAAAGTAGATGTTTTCCTGGAACTCTCTTGCTTTTTTTTGATGACCCAATGGATGTTGGCAGTTTGATCACTGGTTCCTCTGCCTTTCCTAAATCCAGCTTGAACATCTGGAAGTTCACGGTTCACGTACTGTTGAAGCCTGGCTTAGAGAATTTTGAGCATTACTTTGCTAGCATGTAAGATGAGTGCAATTGTGTGCTACTTTGAATATTCTTTGGCATTTTGCCTTTCTTTGGGATTAGAATTATAACTGTCCTTTTCCAGTCCTGTGGCCACTGCTGAGTTTTCCAAATTTGCTAGCATATTGTGTGCAGCACTTTCATAGCATCATCTTTTAGGATTTGAAATAGCTCAACTGGAATTCCATCACCTCCACTAGCTTTGTTCATAGTGATGCTTCCTAAGGCCCACTGGACTTCACATTCCAGGATATCTGGCTCTAGGTGAGTGATCAGACCATCGTGATTATCTGTCATGAAAATCTTTTTTGTATAGTTATTTTGTGTATTCTCGCCACCTCTTCTTAAAATCTTCTGCTTCTGTTAGGTCCATACCTTTCTATTCTTTATTGTGGTCATCTTTGCATGAAATGTTCCTCTGGTATCTCTAATTTTAGCAGCAAAAGAGGCTCAGAAATTCAACTTTTATTTGAGCAGCCATAATTAGCATAAACACTTGATTATATCAAAATGGGTCACAGATCCAAATGTAGAATGCAAAACTAAAACTCCTAGGAGATAACGTAGGAGAAAATCTTAATGACAATGACATTTTAGGGTTTGGCAATGACATTTTAGATAAAATATCAAAGATACAATCTGTGAAAGAAAGAATTGGTAAGCTGGTCTTCATTAAAATTAAAAATTTCTGCTCTGTGGCAGATACTGTGAAGAGAAAAAAGAGAAGCCACAGACTAGGAAAAATATGTATTTTACATATTTTGTAAAAAAATATGGTAAAGGACTGTTATCCAGAATATGCAAAGAACTCTTAAAACTCAACAATAAGAAAACAAACAGCTAGATTTAGAAATGAGCCAAAGCCCTAATGAATATTTCACCAAAGAAGGTATACAGATGGCAGGTAAGCATGTGAAAAGATGATCCATGTTATATGCCATCAGAGAAATCCAAATTGAAACAACACTGCAATACCACTATACACCTATTAGAATAACCCAAGTCTGGAACACTGACAGTGTCAAAAACTCGTGAGGCTATGGAGCACAGGAACCCTCATTAATTGCTGATTGGAATGCAAAGTGGTACAGTCACTTTGTATGACAGTTTGATAGTTTCTTGTAAAACTAAGCATACTCTTATCACACAATTTAGCAATTGTGTTCCTTGGTATTTATTCAGATAAAATGAAAATGTGTGTCCACACAAAACCCTGCACACAGATGTTCATAGCAACTTAATCCATAATTGCTGAAACATGGGAAACAAGCAAGATGTTCTTCAGTGTGCACATGCATGCTCAGTCGTGTCCAGCTCTTTGCATCCCCATGGACTGTAGTCTGTCAGGTTCCTCTCTCTGTTTGATTTCCCAGACTCCTGGAGCAGGTTGCCATTTCCTTTTCCAGGGGATCTTCCTGACCCAAGTATCGAACCTGTATCTCCTGCATCAGCAGGCAAATTCTTTATCACTGAGCCAGCTGGGAAGCCCTGTCCTTCAATAGGTGAGTGGATAAAATGTGGTACCTTCAAACGATGGAATATCGTTCAGTGCTAAAATGAAATAAGCTATCAAGTCATGAAAGATGTGGGGGAAGCTTAAATGCATGTTATTAAGTAAAATTATTCCAATCTGGAAAGGCTGCATACTGTATTATTATTCCATTATGAAAAGGTAAAACTATGACAGAATAAGGATCAGTGGTTGCCAGGGGTTAATGAGGAGGGTAGGCTGAATAGATAGAGTACAGAGGATTTTTAGGGCAGTAAAAGTACTTATATGACACTATATTGGTGGATATGTGTCAGTATACCTTTGTATAAACCTATAAAATGTAGAACACTAGGAGTAAACCTAGTAAACTGTGGACTTTGGGTGATAATAATGTGTAGGTTCTTCAATTGTAGCAAATGTACACTCTGATGGGGCATGTTGATAATGGAAATACTGCACATCTGGGATCAGGGAATATAGGAGAAATCTTTGTACCTTTCCCACAATTTTGTTGTGAGCCCGAAACTGCTCTAAAAAATATGATCTGTTAAAAAAATATTAGAGGGGAAAAGGCCATAGGTTAAGACAGGGCAACCTCAGAGGTCATCTAATTTAATTAATTCATTTTGCGTTTGAAAAGAGTGAGGCCCGGAGAGGATGAATGACTTGCCTACATCACACAATCAATGACAGTATAACCAGAATTACTCTTGACTCACCTACATTTTATCCACTCACCAGGGGTCCTTTTGGGTGAACTTGAAAGAGAAATGTAACTCTGCAGTTGAGCAGAATCTCTATCTGACAAGATTACAGCCCTGACACAGCTCTTGATCACTCTGGGAGTCTTGAACAGGTTTCTGGGTATTTCCATGAAGTCCTCGTGGCCACTATTTTCACAATGAGCCTTCTGTTATCTCAGGTTCCACAGATGGTAAGAAGCTAACCAGAGCCTGAGTCTCTTGATTCCATTCCTCACTGCACCCCATCTCCCTCTTTCCAGAAAAGAGACCTTCCCCATTCACTTAAATGTGTAATGTGGAACAGCCACTCAAGGCACAAGGTTCTAGATTATGCACTGGCAGCACCACAGACATGGCACCTCCCTGCAACCTTTTCTTGCGCCACGATGCACAGCTTTCTTCCCTCTGCTTCTGGAACTTTGCGTGTATCAGTCATGGCCACTACTAAAAAAACCGTATTATGTAAAAGACAGAGAGAGTGGATGCTGGGGGCTAGCCAGCAGCCCCTCCTGCACTTGGGTTCCTGTGATCTTCCCCTGTATCTTTTGCTGTTGTTGTCACATAGCTGTCAGCCTTGGAAAGTCACCTACTTATATCAAGGCTCTTGGCATTTGTGGGAAATGCTCTGTATTTGACCCACATTTAGGTTTTAAATGTTGTAATCTTTGTATTGCTAAAGAAATTAAAAAGTTTTGCTTCTTACCAATATTGTGCCTGTTGCTGTAACTTTTAAACTGGAAATTGTTTCTTGTTCTGTTTATAGGATCTGCAGCTATTGTCCATTATTCACCCAAGCACCCTGTTTTCTAGTTTCTTTAGTCATATGCTACTGTTTTTATGTGTGACCAGCAATTTTGCTTCCTTGTATGATGATGTTTTGGTTATTTCTTTGTTTATTCCTTCAGGAATATTTATTAAGTGTCTACTATGCCCTGAACAGAATATTAATTATTGGGTAGTGAACAGGACAGGAAAAGTTTTTATGGTCCAGTGGGGGAGAAAAAAATAAACATTATATAATATACATATGTATGCATATATACATAAACCAGATGCATATATATATATATATACACACACACACACACACACACATGTGTAGATGAATATATACACTTCGGTCTTAGAAATGGTGCTAATTGCCTCAAATAGAAAGAATGGAGTTGGAGTAAATAATGGAGGTAAATATAATTTACTTTGGGTGAGAAGGTCAGGAACAGGTTCCTTGAAGACATGACACTTAAGCTGAGGCATGAAAGGGATAAACTAGGGGAAGAGCAGAGAGAAGAGTAGGCTAGGCAGAGAGAATAGCATGGATTAAGGTTCTGAAGAGGGAAAGAGCTAAAAAAATTGGGAAAACTGAAAATAGTTGAGTTTTAAATGAACAAAGTGGAGAGTGATGCAAGATGAGGTTAAAAAGGTTGGCACAAGCTTGACATTCATGGAAGGCTATGGATGTCATTTTGGATTTTATTCTAAGTGGAGTGAGGATTGAAGAATTTTAAGTTGGGAATAATAAGATGTAGGAGAAGGAAATGGCAACCCACTCCGGTGTTCTTGCCTGGAGAATCCCAGGGACTGCGGAGCCTGGTGGGCTGCCATCTATGGGGTTGCACAGAGTCAGACACAACTGAAGTGACGCAGCAGCAGCAGCAGCAGCAGCAGCAGCAGCAGCAGCAGCAGCAGCAGCAGCAGCAGCTTACACTAAAAATTCCTTTGACTGTCTTGTGGAAAGTGGATAGCAGGAAGGCCAGAATGGAAGCAAGGAGACCCCCTCAGAGGCTACCAGAATCGTCTAGGAGCATGATGGTTGCTTGATCTAGGGTGGTGCTAGTAGGGATGTGTTTGAGTCATATTTTAGAGGTAGGTTTAATGGGCTATGGCAATGGACTAAATATTGTAGATTAGGAAGGAGGAGTCAATATTGTCTGTCATTTCTAAGTTTATCTGTAGTATGGATGGTGGTGGCTTTTTCCAGGATAGGAAAGAGTGAAAGTGGAATAGATTTTGCAGAAAGATGAAGAGAAAGTTTTTAATTGGGTCTGGACCCAAATCACCTTATTTAATGGGTTAAAATCTATTTCTGGACACAGCACATCCAGAGTTTATTGTTAATCATAGTTCCTTGATTTTAAGATGCCATAAGTTTGAAGGTGCTGCATTGATTTAACATGGGCTTTCCATAAAGAAAGAAACGCTATCATATTAACTGTGCACACGGATGTAACACACATCTCAGCTGAACTGTTAGAATGTGTAAAATACATCTTAGATTTGAAGAAATTTAATATTTTAACTGCACTGCATGTAAAATACAATTGTAAATAAAGGATAATAATAAAGGGGAGACCTCCAGAAAATCCTTTCACAGCTTTGTAGAAATGGGTATCTAATTGTCTACTGGATATCTTTATGTGAATGTGTTGTGAATACCTCAAGGTTCTGTGTGTTTGAAATGAAATTCACTGTTTCCAATTAATTAATTCCAAATCTGTTTCTCTTCCTAAACCTCCTATTTTGATTAATGGAACCATCATCCTGTCAGTTTTTCTTTCATTTATTTATTCATCTATTTAACATGGACTTTTTGAGCTCTGACTAGCAGTTAGGTGCTTTATTCTCAAACCCCTTTTTATATCTGTTATCTTTCTGAGAGATTAAAGAGTTGTGGTAGCTTGGCCATGTAACTTTCTTTGGCCAAAGGGACAGTAGTAAATAGGATACAAGTGGAGATTTCAAAAGTGCTTGCGCAGTGGAGTTTGACTTCTCTCGCTACTCTTGGGAACTTTGTGGTTACCACTGTGGGAATAAACTTAGGCTGGCCTGCTGGGGGATGACAGTTATGTGACAAAATCTTCTTATTACCCCAAAGTCAACAGCCAGACATCTGACTGAGGCCAGTCTAGATCATCTCACCCAGTCAAGCTGGCCCAGACCAGAAGAACTGCCAGGACAGTTCATAGAAGCATAATAAAATGTTAGTTTTAAACACTAAGCTGTGAAATGGCTTGTTATGTAACAAAATCTAACCCATAAAGGAATGGTGGACTATTTCCCTTAGTGACTCTGTAGGAGTGGGGTGGGTGAAGGAGTCTGGTTGCATGTCTGTGTTCTGACATCTACATTTTGACACCTCACATATGGAGAGTCCTATTCCAACATTCTATGATGGTAGATATTGGTTTCTCCAGTTTTACAGAAGGGAAAAAAGATTGTTATGTGGCTTGTCCAAGGCCACACAACTGTTCAGTTGGAGAACTATGATTTGAACTCAGTTCTTTTTGAATCCAAAGCCCTTGCTTGTTTCTATAATATCAAATTATTTATTTCTCAAATATTCGCTCAGATCTTCTGGATTAATGTTATGAAGGATATAGCATGATTCCATATATGCTGTTTCCAAATAACCTTTTTGTTTCTGTAAACCAAGCAAAGCAAAATCAAGCCTCCCAAATCATGTCATATTGTATATTTTGTGTGGTCAAGAGACCCTTAGCTAGAGTAGTACTTAATACATTCCAGTTTCAAAACACTGGATGTATAATCTGCTTTTAATTAGATGGATGTATGTGTTTACATGTTCTTATATAAATAAACAGCTGTGCAGTGCATTGTAAGTACTTGAGATGATTACATTTTCACTTAAGGAAGAGTCCCTTGATTCTGTGCTTGCAACCTCTTTACTTATTCTGTTATACTTCCATTTCATAGTCTTGCTCAACCCTAAACAGGCTCATGCTGTGTTTCTCTTCTAGTTTCCTTTTTCCTTTGTGCAGCATCAATTACTACAGAGAATGAAGTAGATCCTGTAGGGTGTACAAGCACCTGCCTAGATATAAATTTGGAGCCTAAAATATTTAAAATATAATTTATTGATGCTTTATTATCATAATTATAATAGCTTTAATTTTAAAGTAAAAACTGTAGACCTTTAATTCTAAAAGGCAAAACATATAGTACACTGATTTTTCCAATTTTGATTATTATTTATTAATATGCTCAATTACATATGTAGAGTCTAAGTTTTCAGTGGCCACAAACTTGAAGGTAGTGTGGGAACTGAAATTAGTCTCTATCTTGAATGTGATTTATAGCAGAAAATGTAATTTAGTCAGTTTAAGATACTCAGTCCCTTCTAGTTTTTTTTTTCTATGCCTTTTTCAAGTTAAAACTGAGTTTTCTATCATTCACTTTTCTCCATGAGCTCCTAATTCCCTTCTACTTCTATTACAGAGTTTCATTTTAATATAATTTTTTTTCTCTTTAGATGTTTGTTACTTCTCTGCAGAAATATACACAAGTGAATAGTTTGAAAATTTTCCATGCCCTTCCTGGGGTTGAAAATGTTAAAAGACTGCCTTGTGCATTAAATTAAATTTCATTCACAGGCACTTCCCTTAAAGTCTTTTGCACACTTAATTCCATTTTGGTATCTGTTTCTGAGAGGACCCAGACTAACATGTCTATCTTTTACTTATTTAACTCACATGAATCCTTTCTATATTCTAGATATAAGCCCTTTGTTTGTTATATATATTACAAGTATCTTTTCCCAGTCTGAGGTTTACCTTTTCACTCTTTTGCTGGTGTCTTGTGATGAAAAGTTGTTCTGAATTTTAATGCAATATCACTTATTAATGGTTATTTTTAATGTCTGGTTTTAAAATATTATTGCATAATACCTGGATCATGAAGAATCCTATCTTCTACAAGACTTACTGTTTTTTTACATTTCATATTTAGATTAACTATATTTCTGAGTTTACCTTTGTATATTGTGTGAGAGTGGAGTCAAGTTTCTTATATTTTCCATGTAGATACTAATTTGACTTGGAACCATATATTGAAACTACTACCCTCTTTTCTTTGCTCTGTAGAACTACCTTTGTCATAAATCAAGGGTCTTTATATGTGTGAGAGTTTTTTCTGGGCTCTCAGTTCTGTTCCATTGTTCTATTTTTCTGTCCTTGTGCCAATACCATGATGTCTTAATTTTGGTAGTTACAGAGTAAGTTGATATCCAGTAGACTGAGTTATCACATATTATTTTTGAAGAGTGTGTTGATTGTTTGATTTCTGTACGCTAGTTTATGCCCTTATTTTTCCCTCTAGCTTTAACAAGTTTTCTATGATGTGCCTAGGGTGTTGTATTAGGGTTCTACACAGAAACAAAACCAATATTTTAAGATGTATGTATGTATGTGTGTATGCATCATAGTTTACTATGGTGTGCCTATGGTGTTGCATTAGGGTTCTTCACATGAACAGAACCAATAATATGTATATATGTACCTAGATATATATCTATAGCTATCTATCTATATCATCTATCTTATGTCTACTCAATATATCTGTAGATACAGATCAATCTCTGTGTAAATATGTATATCTCTATCTTATGTATCTATAGATACATGTACCTTATCCCAGTGTATTAATATGATGTTTGTATGCATGTGTCTGCCTATCTAAATCTGTCTGGAGTTTAAGGATTTGATTCATGTATTGTGGGTGCTGGCAAGTTCAAAATCTTCAGGACCGGCCAGCAGGCTGGAGAGCCAGGGAAGAGTTTAATGTTGTAGCTCAAGTGTAAAGGCATTGTGAAGGGAAAGCTGCTTCTTCCTTGGCGAAGCTTACTCTTTTCTCTTAAGATTTCAACTGATTGGATGAGACTCTCTCATACAATGGATGAAAATCTACTTTATTCAGAATCTACTGGTTTAAATGTTTACTGCATGTAAAAAAACAGCAATATCTAGTCTGATGTTTTGTCAAAAACTGGGTATCATGGCCTAGATAAGTTGACAAAGTTAATCATTACAGGTGATTTTCTTTGTATTTGTCAGCTAATGATTAATAGTGCTACTAGAGTCTCCGGCTTGATGTCTCTCTTAACTTTGGAAAATACTCAGCCATTGTCTCTTATAGTATTACTACTCCCCCATTCTCTCCTTCATCTTCTTTGTTCACTGCTCTAGTTTCCTTCTTTGTTTGACTCTTCTCTTCCCACTCTCCCCCTGTGCCAAAGTTTTCACTGCGTAGCTTATTTCCACTGCCTTTAAAAAACAAAATAACAATATTCCCACAGCTTTTCTAATTATTCTTGGCTAGAAGGTTCCACTTTATCATACCGTTCATGGAGTTCTCACAGCAAGAATACTGAAGTGGTTTGCATTCCTTCCTCCAGTGGATCACATTTTGTTAAAGCTCTCTACTATGGGGCTTCCCTGGCGGCTCAGAGGGTAAAGCGTCTGCCTGCAATGCAGGAGACCTGGATTCGATCCCTGGGCCAGGAAGATCCCCTGGAGAAGGAAATGGCAATCTACTCCAGTACTCTTGCCTGGAAAATCTCATGGACAGAGAAGCCTAGTAGACTACAGTCCATGGGATCGCAAAGAGTCGGACACGACTGAGTGACTTCACTTTCTCTACTATGACCCATCTGCCTTGGGTGGCCCTGCATGGCATGACTCATAGCTTCATTAAGTTACTCAAGCCCCTTTGCACAATAGGCATGTATGGATGTGAAAGTTGGACCATAAAGAAGACTGAGTGCCAAAGAATTGCTGCTTTTGAACTGTGATGCTGAAGAAGACTCTTGAGAGTCTCTTGGACTGCAAGGAGATCAAACAAGCCAATCCTAAAGGAAATTAACCCTGAATGTTCATTGGAAAGACTGATGTTGAAGCTGAAGCTCCAATACTTTTGCCACCTGATGTGAGGAGCTGACTCACTGGAAAAGACCCTGATGCTGGGAACGACTGAAGGCAGGAGGAAAAGGGGGTGACAGAGGGTGAGATGGTTGGATGGCATCACCGACTAAATGGACATGAGTTTGAGCAAACTCCTGGAGATAGTGAGAGGGAAGCTTGGTGTGCTGTTGTCTATGGGGCTGCAAAGAGTTGGACATGACTTAGAGATTGAACAGAGCCCTGGTTTGTGTTCCCTGAGTCATACAGCAAATTCCCATTGGTTATCTATTTCACACATGGTAGTGTATATGCTTCCATGTTACTCTCTCCACTCGTCCCACCCCTCCTTCCTCCCTGCTGCCCGTGTCCTTAAGTCTGTTTGCTATGTATACATCTCCATGTTGCCTTGTAAATAGGCTCATCAGTACCATCTCAAGATTCCATCAGTCAGTTCAGTTCAGTTGCTCAGTCGTGTCCGACTCTGCGACCTCATGGACGCAGCACGCCAGGCCTCCCTGTCCATCACCAACTCCCAGAATTTAGTCAAACTCATGTCCATTGAGTTGGTGATTCCATCCAACCATCTCATCCTCTGTCTTCCCCTTCTCCTCCCACCTTTAATCTTTCCTAGCATCAGGGTCTTTTCAAATGAGTCCATATATATGCACTGATATATACTTGTTTTTCTCTTTCTGACTTACTTAATTCTGTATAATAGGCTCTAGGTTAATCTACCTCAGTAGAACTGACTCAAATGCATTTGTTTTTATGGCTAAGTAATATTCCATTTTATGTATGTACCCCAGTTTCTTTATCCATTCATCTGATGATGGGCATCAAGGTTGCTTCCTTGTCCTAGCTATTGTAAAGAGTGCTGCAGTGAAGATTGGGGTACATGTGCAATGTGCCTTTTTCAATTTTGTTTCCTTAGGGTATATGCCTAGTGGTGGGATTGTTGGATCATATGGTAGTTCTATTCCCAGTTTTTTTTTATTTTTGAAATATCTATACTGTCTTCCATAGTGGCTGTATCAATATACATTCCCACCAACAGTGCAAAAGTGTTCCCTTTTCTCCACACCCTTTCCAGTATTTATTGTTTATGGATTATTTGATGATGACTGTTCTGACTGGTGTGAGGTGATATCTCACTGTAGTTTTGATTTGCCTTTCTCTACTAATGAGCGATGTTGAGCATCTTTTCATGTGTTTATCAGCCATTTGTATGTCTTTGGAGAAATGTCTGTTTAGGTCTTTTGCCCACCTTTTGACTGGGTTGTTTGTTTTCCTTGTATTCAGTTTTATGAGCTACTTGTATATTTTGGAAATTAATCTTTTGTCAGTGGTTTCATTTGGTATTATTTTCTCCCATTCTGAGTGTTGTCGTTTCACCTTGGTTATAGTTTCCTTTGCTGTGCAAAATCATTTAAGTTTAATTACATCCCACTTGTTTATTTTTCTTTTTATTTCCATTACTCTGGGAGGTGAGCCATAGATGATCTCGCTGTGATTTATGTCATATAGTGTTCTGCCTATGTTTTCCTCCAAGACCTAAAGAAATTTAGGTCTTTAATCTATTTTGAGTTTATCTTTGTGTATGGTGTTAGGAAGTGTTCTAATTTCATTCTTTCACATGTAGCTGTCCCTTTTCCCCAGCACCACTTATTCAGGAGACTATCTTTTCCCCGTTGTATATTCTTGCCTCCTTTGTCAGAGATAAGGTGCCCATAGCTGTATGGGTTTATCTCTGGGATTTCTATCTTATTCCATTGATCTATATTTCTGTTTTTGTGCCAGTACCGTACAGGACAGTGTACTTTTCTTTGTTCTCACTGTATTCCTAGTACCTATAAAAGTGGTTACAGAGTAGATGCTCAGTAAGTATTTATTAACTGAATGAATCTATAATAAGATATAATGAAAGGAAAACATAAAGTGAAAAAGCAATTATGCTAAAATAGAAATAGCCTGAAATTATCTGTATTTGTGATGATAATAAAACAGAAATCATTTAAATGCAGCTGGTTTTAAATAAGTAGACTGTAGTAATACGTGAAAAATGAAGTTTTACTTTGGCAGGCTTTTAAGGTGCTTGAGTATAAAATCCATTTAGCAAAATGATAGAAGAAATAGTACATAATTAATCAGTAGTTTTACTGTGACTGTCACCACCACAACAAAACTCATAAGAAGAAAGCCACTGAAACTGCAAACATGCAGTCATAATAGTAGTCTTTGCTAGACTGGAGGTTCATTTTCACTGCTGTTATTAAACTGTCATTGCATTTCAGGGATAACTAGAAATTCCCCAAATTTGCTCTAACTTTGCCAGAAGCAGATTCTTTGGTTAAAAAAATCACTTAATAAATTTGTTATCTATAGTTCTAGAACTGGACTGTCTAATGTAGCCACTAGTCACATACAGCTTTGTGTCTACTCTGAATTCAGATGTGCTATGAGTGTAAAATGCTGATTTAAATGACTTTGTATGAAAATAAGAATGTAAAGTATCTGGATAGTTTTAAATATTTGATTTTATGTTTTTTTTTTATTTTTATTTTTTTATTTTTTACATTTTAAAATCTTTAATTCTTACATGCATTCCCAAACATGAACCCCCCTCCCACCTCCCTCCCCATAACATCTTTCTGGGTCATCCCCATGCACCAGCCCCAAGCATGCTGCATCCTGCGTCAGACATAGACTGGCGATGCAATTCACATGATAGTATACATGTTAGAATGTCATTCTCCCAAATCATCCCACCCTCTCCCTCTCCCTCTGAGTCCAAAAGTCCGTTATACACATCTGTGTCTCTTTCCCTGTCTTGCATACAGGGTCGTCATTGCCATCTTCCTAAATTCCATATATATGTGTTAGTATACTGTATTGGTGTTTTTCTTTCTGGCTTACTTCACTCTGTATAATCGGCTCCAGTTTCATCCATCTCATCAGAACTGATTCAAATGAATTCTTTTTAACGGCTGAGTAATACTCCATTGTGTATATGTACCACAGCTTTCTTATCCATTCATCTGCTGATGGACATCTAGGTTGTTTCCATGTCCTGGCTATTATAAACAGTGCTGCGATGAACATTGGGGTACATGTGTCTCTTTCAATTCTGGTTTCCTCGGTGTGTATGCCCAGCAGTGGGATTGCTGGGTCATAAGGTAGTTCTATTTGCAATTTTTTAAGGAATCTCCACACTGTTCTCCAAAGTGGCTGTACTAGTTTGCATTCCCACCAACAGTGTAGGAGGGTTCCCTTTTCTCCACACCCTCTCCAGCATTTATTGCTTTAAATGATAATATTTTGGATATAGTTGGTTTGATAAAATATATTATTAAAATTAATTTCACCTTTTTACTTTTCAAAATGTGGCTACTAGAAAGTTTAAAATTAGACTTGCAGTTCACATTATATTTCTGCTGGATATCACTGATCTAAATGTTATTAGAGTGATACCCTTCATGGATCACAGCCTTGTCATGGTAAAGGGGTTTTTGTAACCCAGTTTAGCTATGAGCCATGCCGTGCAGGGCCACATAAGATGGATGGGTCATTGTGAAGAGTTCTGAAATATGTGGTCCACTGGAGGAGGAAATGGCAACCCACTCCAGTATTCTTGCTGTGAGAATCCCATGAATAGTATAAAAAGGCAAAACAATATGACACTGGAAGATGAGCCCCCACCCCCCTCCAGATTGGTAGGTGTCCAATATGCTACTGGGGAAGAGCAGAGAAATAGCTCCAGGAAGAATGTGGACGTGTCTGGTGGTAAAAGTAAAGTCTGATGCCGTAAATAACAGTGTCACATAGGAACCTGGAATGTTAGGTTCATGAATCAAGGTACACTGGACATGGTCAAGCAGGAGATAGTAAGAATGAACATTGACATCTTAGGAATCAGTGAATTAAAAACAGTGACACATTGATTAATATTTGAAGATACTAAAAGTGTGAGCCTGTTCCCCGGTTATTACTAGGAGATTCCACACTTGACTCTGATACTCATTTGCACTTCTAGATGGTCTGAATCTAAAAACAGGTGTTAGCTGTCAGTGTCATAAGTGGCAGTTTCTGATTTTGTACTGGACACTGATGAAAACCTGGCCTTCCACTAAGAAAGTAGGGTCTGGGGTCAGGCAAAGCTTTGAGCAGATGTGCTTTCTGGGTTTCTCCCATGGAGAGGAACTTTATCACTCTCTGGGCTCCTTAAAAATTAGTATTTCATATTATTTAAAGTCTCAAATCTTTCCAGTTCTTCTTTGCCTGTTTCCACTATTTTAATAATAAAAACTGTGAAGTAAGTTGCACAAAGATGAAATCATTGACACTTCTACCATCCTGGCTCGTCTTCTGTTTTTGCAAATTAGTTAAATACACAGATGACCTGTCATTAAATAGTTGTAGTTTTTAATGTACAAATATAGTCATACTTTGTATTCTGCTGTTGGGATGTAATGTTCTGTAATGTTTCACCATTTCCCAACTGGTCAGTGTAATTATCATTTTTAAGATTGTATGATATTTTATTGTGTTGCTGAATCTTAATCAGAACCCCAATTTTGGTGGTTTGTCTCAGCCAGGAAGTCTGGCTTAGTGTCTTCCTCTAATTATTGAGTAGGGAAGGATGTAGGTACATAATCAGAAATCCTAAGTGTCTGGTTGATTATGAGTTAGTGAATATGGGGTTATTAGCACCCCTCATGATTTATACAGTCAAAAGCTTGCTGGATGCTTACTTCTGCAACAGAAGATATTTGAGAAAATCTTAATACTGTTTACAACTCATATAATGAAAACTTATTAAGCATTTTTATGAAACATGTTAACCTGGTTAAAAATGATCTTGCAATCCACAATATGCAAACATGTTCAAAGGAGAGTTGTCTGAATATTCAGTCTTTCCCAAGATTTGAGTGGCTGTGACCCTGTGTGTGTGTGCCTGCTCAGTTGCTTCAGTTGTGTCCGACTCTTTGAAACCCTGAGGACTGTAGCCTGCCAGGCTCCTCTGTCCATGGGATTATCCCAGCAAGAATACTGGAGTGGGTTGCCATTTCCTCCGCCAGGGGATGTTCCCAGTCCAGGGACTGAACTTGCCTCTCTTGTGCCTACTGCATTGGCAGGCAGATTCTTTATCTCTGAGCCACCTGGGAAGCCCGGCTGTGACCCCATTTATTTCTTATTTTTCTTTTAATTGGTCTCTTCTGTTTTGTCCAAACTTGACTGCCCATTTGCTTGCTTTCTTATGGTGAAACTGGTTCTGAACTCTCAGGACATCACATTTTGCATTCTTCTTTCTTTGTCTTTTCTCTCATGAGTTGCTAGTTTTCTTTTTGTCATGCACATGTCTGTTCCTTTGGCTGAGCATTGCGTTCAGTGCAATAGCTCTTTTATTTCTTCTTTTATTCTCAGTGGGATAGGAAAGTAGTTTTCTTTCTGGAAATCTATTTATTTGGAGTGAAAAGATGGGTTTCTGTGTAATGTTGACTGGAAGATCTGTCTTCATCCTATCCAACTCCTCAGTTCAGTCACTCAGTCATGACTGACTCTTTGCGACCCCATGAATTGCAGCACGCCAGGCCTCCCTGTCCATCACCAACTCCCGGAGTTCACTCAACTCACGTCCATCAAGTCAGTGATGCCATCCAGCCATCTCATCCTCTGTCGTCCCCTTTTCCTCCTGCCCCCAATCTCTCCCAGCATCAGAGTCTTTTCCAATGAGTCAAGTCTTCGCATCAGGTGGCCAAAGTACTGGAGTTTCAGCTTTAGCATCATTCCTTCCAAAGAAGAGGGCTGATCTCCTTTAGAATGGACTAGCTGGATCTCCTTGTAGTCCAAGGGATTCTCAAGAGTCTTCTCCAACACCACAGTTCAAAAGCATCAATTCTTCAGTGCTCAGCTTTCTTCACAGTCCAACTCTCACATCCATACATGACCATTGGAAAAACCATAGCCTTGACTAGATGGATCTTTGTTGGCAAAGTAATGTCTCTGCTTTTTAATATGCTATCTAGGTTGGTCAGAGCTTTCCTTCCAAGGAGTAAGCATCTTTTAATTTCATGGCTGCAGTCACCATCTGCAGTGATTTTGGAGCCCCCCAAAACAAAGTCTGACACTGTTTCCACTATTTCCCCATCTATTTCCCATGAAGTGATGGGAACTGGATGCCATGATCTTCGTTTTCTGAATGTTGAGCTTTAAGCCAACTTTTTCACTCCTCTTTCACTTTCATCAAGAGGCTTTTTAGTTCCTCTTCACTTTCTGCCATAAGGGTGGTGTCATCTGCATATTTGAGGTTATTGATATTTCTCCCCGGCAATCTTGATTCCAGCTTGTGCTTCTTCCAGCCCAGTGTTTCTCATGATGTACTCTACATATAAGTTAAATAAGCAGGGTGACAATATACAGCCTTGATGTACTCCTTTTCGTATTTGGAACCAGTCTGTTGTTCCATGTCCAGTTCTAACTGTTGCTTCCTGACCTGCATATAGGTTTCTCAAGAGGCAGGTCAGGTGGTCTGGTATTCCCATCTCTTTCAGAATTTTCCACAGTTTCTGGTGATCCACACAGTCAAAGGCTTTGGCATAGTCAATAAAGCAGAAATAGATGTTTTTCTGGAACTCTCTTGCTTTTTCCATGATCCAGCAGATGTTGGCAATTTGATCTCTGGTTCCTCTGCCTTTTCTAAATCCAGCTTGAACATCTGGAAGTTCATGGTTCACGTATTGCTGAAGCGTGGCTTGGAGAATTTTGAGCATTGCTTTATTAGTGTGTGAGATGAGTGCAATTGTGCAGTAGTCTGAACATTCTTTGGCATTGCCTTTCTTTGGGATTGGAATGAAAACTGACCTTTTCCAGTCCTGTGGATACTGCTGAGTTTTCCAAATTTGCTGGCATATTGAGTGCAGCACTTTCACAGCATCATCTTTCAGGATTTGAAATAGCTCCACTGCAATTCCATCACCTCCACTAGCTTTGTTCATAGTGATGCTTTCTAAGGCCCACTTGACTTCACATTCCAAGATGTCTGGCTCTAGGTGAATGATCATACCATCATGATGATCTTGGCCATGAAGATCTTTTTTGTATAGTTCTACTGTGTATTCTTGCCACCTCTTCTTAATATCTTCTGCTTCTGTTAGGTCCATACCATTTCTGTCCTTTATCGAGCCCTTCTTTGCATGAAATGTTCCCTTGGTATCTCTAATTTTCTTGAAGAGATCTCTAGTCTTTCCCATTCTGTTGTTTTCCTCTATTTCTTTGCATTGATCGCTGAGGAAGGCTTTCTTATCTCTCCTTGCTATTCTTTGGAAATCTGCATTCAGATGCTTGTATCTTTCCTATTCTCCTTTGCTTTTTGCTTCTCTTCTTTTCACAGCTATTTGTAAGGCCTCCCCAGACAGCCATTTTGCTTTTTTGCATTTCTTTTCCATGGGGATGGTTTTGATCCCTGTCACGAACCTCCGTCCATAGTTCTTCAGGCACTTTGTCTATCAGATCTAGTCCCTTAAATCTATTTTTCACTTCCACTGTATAATCATATGGGATTTGATTTAGGTCATACCTGAATGGTCTGTGGTTTTCCCTACTTTCTTCAATTTAAGTCTGAATTTGGCAATAAGGAGTTCATGATCTGAGCCATAGTCAGCTCCTGGTCTTGTTTTTGAACCTGTATAGAGCTTCTCCATCTTTGGCTGCAAAGAATATAATCAGTCTGATTTTGGTGTTGACCATCTGGTGATGTCCATGTGTAGAGTCTTCTCTTGTGTTGTTGGAAGAGGGTGTTTGCTATGACCAGTGCCTTCTCTTGGCAAAACTCTATTAGTCTTTGCCCTGCTTCATTTCATATTCCAAGGCCAAATTTGCCTGTTACCCCAGGTGTTTCTTGACTTCCTACTTTTGCATTCCAGTCCCCTATAATGAAAAGGACATCTTTTTTGGGTGTTAGTTCTAAAAGGTCTTGTAGGTCTTCATAGAACCGTTCAACTTCAGGTTCTTCAGCATTATTGGTTGGGGCATAGACTTGGATTACTGTGATATTGAATGGTTTGCCTTGAAAATGAACAGAGGTCATTTTGTCATTTTTGAGATTGCATCCATACTGCATTTCAGACTCTTTTGTTGACCATGATGGCTACTCCATTTCTCCTAAGGGATTCCTGCCTGCAGTAGTAGATATAATGGTCATCTGAGTTAAATTCACCCATTCCAATCCATTTTAGTTCACTGATTCCTAGAATGTCGACGTTCACCCTTGCCATCTCTTGTTTGACCACTTCCAATTTGCCTTGATTCATGGACCTGACATTCCAGGTTCCTATGCAATATTGCTCTTTACAGCATCGGACCTTGCTTCTATCACCAGTCACATCCACAACTGTGTATTGTTTTTGGTTTGGCTCCATCCCTTCATTCTTTCTGGAGTTATTTCTCCACTGATCTCCAGTAGCATATTGGGCACTTACTGACCTGGGGAGTTCCTCTTTCAGTATCCTATCATTTTGCCTTTTCATACTGTTCATGGGGTTCTCAAGGCAAGAATACTGAAGTGGTTTGCCATTTCCTTCTCCAGTGGACCACATTCTGTCAGACCTCTCCACCATGACCCGCCTGTCTTGGGTGGCCCCACATGCATGGCTTAGTTTCATTGAGTTAGACAAGGCTGTGATCCTAGTGTGATTAGATCCAACTCCTACCCCCAAACAAATCCTGTTTTTTGATTTCTACTGTCTGCAGCTTTCAGGGTGGAATCATGGCATATATAAAAAACTGTGGCCATTTTAATTGACCCCAAAGCTGAAAATTTAAGCCGATCTTTTATGTGTTTAGTTTTCTCTATACTCTGGCCACCTGATGTGAAGAGCTGACTCATTTGAAAAGACGCTGATGCTGGGAAAGATTGAGGGCAGGAGGAAGAGGAGGGGACGACAGAGGATGAGATGGTTGGATGGTATTACCAACTCAATGGACATGAGTTTGAGTAGGCTCTGGGAGTTGGTGATGGACAGGGAGGCCTGGTGTACTGCAGTTCATGGGGTTGCAAAGAGTCGGACACGACTGAGCGACTGAACTGAACTGATGCATGAGTTATGTTACTCTGAGAGAGGAAAGGGAATGATGGAAGGCATTTCATGTTATTATTAATGATCCTGGGTCCTTTTGACATGACCCTAGGCAGTCTGATAATTTTGTTGGTTTCTGATATGACAAGATACCAGACTTAACTTGTACATATCCTGCCTTGACATAGAATCAATCATTCTCCAAGGTACTTTGCTCTCTTTTAGTGGGAAATGGTATTTAGAGACCACAAATGGAGCACTAGAGGAGCTCATTACTACTAGAGTGGTCACTGTGTCTAGGCTTTATTCACTGGAGATGTTTACATGTATATGTATGTAATTTTAAGATAAAATACATTATGAATTTAAATTAATACTTCAAAATAAGTTTAGAAATACATCAGTTTTACTTATCCTTCCCTCCCCCAATGCAAAAGGTTCCCAGTGACTCCAACATCATTATTTAGCTTTTTGTACAAGATGGCTTTCAAATAATAATACCAACATTACTACTAGCAGCAGAAATATAAATAGCTAAAATATTTAGTCTCATTTTGGGCATAGGATATATACTACTAGGGGTGTATAACTAAATTAATATAATTTAAATTCACTTGAAATAATTCTTCTTCTCTTTGTGAATATGCTGCAAAATCAATACACCATTTAATTTGTCTAATTTTTGCTCCTGATTTTTGGGGATTGCTTTCTCACTGAAATTGTATTATTTTAATTTGATTATTTTTTCTATTTCAATCATGTTGAATTGTTAGATGGTTCTAAAATCAAACCTAAAAAACTAAGTATGGACAGAGAAGTCTAACTTTTAACTTTGTCCCCTTCACTTTACTCCCCATCCTTTCCATAGAGGTATTCCATTTTTTTTTTTTACTTTTTTAAAAAAAAGTTTGGGCATTGTTTTTAACTTAGAAAAACAACATAATTATACCTATCCTCTTTAATTTTTAAAGTTTTTGTCTGTTTTGGTCAAAAAGATAATAGAGGTTAGACTCCCTTTAACATTATACAAACAAACCTTTCAGATTAATACTTGATCCTTCCAAACTATATCATACTCAAAGCAGCCTGAGTCTTCAAGGTATGTCATATTTCATAATGATTATTAAAACTTCTTATTTTAAGTGTCCTCTCATTTGCTGCCCATAACATCTACTGGCCAGATGAGTTGTAGCTTGGGGATTCTAGAGACATGGGTTCAGTAGTTGTGGCACATGGACTTAGTTGCTCCATGGCATGTGGGATTTTCCCAGAGCAGGGATTGAAGCCATGACCACTGAATTGGCAGGCAGATTCACAACCGCTGGACCACCACATAACCTCCATAGATTTTTTTTTAAGTAATGATATTACATTGGAAATGATTGCCCCAGCTGTTAAAATGTGATGGGAACAGGTCAAAGTGACCATCAGTAACTAAAATTAAAATTAGTGCATTAAATGTGCATTAAAATTCTTTGTATTTGTAAAAATAGCACAACATCCACATCATAAATGTCAAAAATATTAATATCCTTTGTCCCAGGAATTCTGCCTCTAGAGAAAAAGGTATTTGTGTGCAAGGATGTTCATCACAACTTCATTTAAAATAGTTAGTATTAGAAACAATCTGGTTTTCTAACAACTGAAGATTACAGTTTAATGAAACTTATAGTTCATCCATATAATACATTCAATAAATTTAGTTTTTCCAGTAATATTTAATGCATGAGAAAATGCTTATGATGGAGTCTTAGTAAAGGTAAGTGACAGATGTTATATATGTAGACACACACATAGTCTAATCCCAATTTTGTTAAAAAATGTTCTTGTGCTTTGAACATATACTTAAAAGAAGTGTCTCAAATATGTAAGATAAACATTATAGAACCAAAACTAGATGATAAAATAGTAAATGTAAAAATCCTAATAGTTTCCATTCACTCTACATGGGTTGATAGGTTGTCGTATGTACCTCCTAGGGTATAGAAAGCCTACTTTGAATGCTGAACTCTATTTTTTTTTGAAGTATAGTTTATTTACAATATTTTGTTAGCTTCAGATGTATAGAAGGTGATTCAGTTATATATATTCTTTTCCATTATTGGTTATTATAAGACACTAAATATAGTTCCCTGTGCTATAGAGTAGGTCCTTGTTTGTCAATTTTATATAAAGTAGTGTGTATCTGTTAATCTGATACTCCTAACTTATCCCCCCGTCCCACTTTCCGCTTTTACAACCATAAATTTGTTTTCTATGTCTGTGAGTCTGTTTTTGCTTTATAAATAAGTTCATTTGTATCATTTTTTTAGATTACACATGTTAGTGATATCATATGATATTTGTCTTTCTCTGTTTAACTTACTTCTCTTAGCATGATAATCTCCAGGTTCATCTTTGTTTGTTGCTGCAAATGGCATTATTTCATTCATTTTTATGGCTAATATTCCATTGTATATACATCATATCTTGTTTATCCATTCATCTGTTGATGGACATTTAGGACAGTAGGACCTACTTTGATTAGTGAAATCTGAGGGCCAAGCTTAATCAGGAAATTTTTCTATTTCAAACACAAAACAGACATTTTCTAATTGTTTTTCTTTCTTTCTTTTTTTTTTTTAATCCAAGCCATGCAACTTGCGGGATCTTAGTTTCCCAACCAGGGATTGAACCTGGGTCCATGATAGTGAAAGTGCCAAGTCCTAACCACTGGACTGCCTGGGAATTCCCTGTTTTTCTTTCTTCAATTGAATTTTTTAGGAAGAATTGAATACTTTGTCCCCTTTTCTCATAGTATAGAAATTTTATTTGGTCACAGTGACAGGGAGAAAACAATAAAGTGTAATTGTTAATAGTCTGTTCTTGCTCTGTGCTTTCTAGGTATAAAGGATACTTCTCTGGTCACATAATACCATTATTTCTTTATTTTTCCTTGTCCTTGAGTTCTTCTATATTTTTAATCTTGTAGAGTCTATATATAAGTTATATGAAATAGTTTTTAGAATGAGATAAAGTATGAATAAAGAAGATTAAAATGTTTATTTATCCTTCCACTTTCTCAGAAGCATCCCTTATTCATAGTTTTAAAAGAGCTTATTAAATTTTTTAAATTTTACTTTATTTTACTTTACAATACTGTATTGGTTTTGCCATATATCAACATGAATCTGCCACGGGTGTACATGAGTTCCCAATCCTGAATCCCCCTCCCACCTCCCTGCCGATACCATCTCTCTGGGTCATCCCAGAAGATTACAGTTTAATGAACTGTAATCTTTTGTGTTTGAAATAGAAAAATTTCCTGATTAAGCTTGGCCCTCAGATTTCACTAATCAAAGTAGGTCCTACTGTCCTAAATGTCCATCAACAGATGAATGGATAAACAAGATGTGATGTATATACAATGGAATATTAGTCAGCCATAAAAATGAATGAAATAATGCCATTTGCAGCAACAAACAAAGATGAACCTGGAGATTATCATGCTAAGAGAACTAAGTTAAACAGAGAAAGACACCAGCCCTAAGCATCCTGTATCCTGCATCGAACCTAGACTGGTGATTTGTTTCTTACATGATATTATACATGTTTCAATGCCATTCTCCCAAATCATCCCACCCTCTCCCTCTCCCACAGAGTCCAAAAGTTTGTTCTATACATCTGTGTCTCTTTTGCTGTCTCGCATACAGGGTTATCGTAAAAAGCAAAATATAAATATAGGTTGGGTCAAACTCACTAAGTGACTTTATATTTGTAAAATGTATTTTTAAGACCAGATTGTAGCAGGTTACAGAAGAATACAATATAATGTTTTAAAGGTACTAGTAAGTTTACTGGATAGATTGTGTCCTGTAAGTCTTATATCAATAAATTTAAATTTCCAGTCTCAGAGATATAGTGGCATAAATCAAGTTTCATATGGAATATTGAAGGTATGTCAAATAGAACCACTGTAATTCAATAGTCTAGAATGATAAAATAAGAAAATATTTTGTAAGAAATAGTAATAATTCTATAAAACCTCAGTGATTTAGAAATGAAACATGAAAAATGCAAAATCTGTACAATGGTTTGTTAAGTAAAGTGCTATCTTTGAAGTATGGCCCTAGTGCCATTCAATTCTAAGCTGGGCAATTAGTGCCCTGAGTTTGCTAATACCTGTGTCTGAAGAAAAAGAGGAAAGAACAGTGTGGTAGCTTCCTTAACACAACAAACTAAATGCATTTGAGAATGTATATTAAGATTATAGAGGCTTAATATTAAAGCAGATTAGGGGTTTAGTTGTTACTTTTAACAAGTATTTTTTGAGCACCTGTTATGTGCCACAATTCTTCTAAGCTCACTGAGGATACAGCAGTGAACAAAATATACAAAGTCTCTGCCCTCATGGAGCTTATATTCTAACTAAGGAGACATTAAACAAACAAATTAGCAGCTATGTATTTGATATGCTGTCAGACTGTTAAACGAGCTGTACTCTAAATGAAACAAATTAAAAGCGTAGGGGTCACCAAGAGCTGCTATTTCAGATGTTGTTGTTGTTGTTTGTTTAGTTGAAGTTGTATCTGACTCTTTGCGACCCATGGACTGTAGACTGCCAGGCTCCCCTGCCCATGGGATTTCCCAGGCAAGAATACTGGAGTGAATTGCCATTTCAGATGTGGTAGTAAGCAAAGAGACATTTGTGAGGGTTCCATTACTTTCATTGTTAATATATTCTTTTATTTCAATGCATATACAAACATTAAGTAAGTTGCATTTTCAAATGGTAGATTGTGATAATTTTCAATGGGTTTTATTTAATAATTTGAACAGAACAGAAATACCAATGTATTGGAAATCTCTTCCTTTTCTCTTGATCATTTTGCTCTCTCTTCTCTGGAATCTTCCAGTTCTGAGTGCTCTCTCTCTTTTTCTCATCTTCCCCCCACAAACCACCCTGTATATCAGGAGATCATACCTGAGTGGAACCTTGACTGAAGGGAGGAAGGAAACCATATGGGCACCCAGAGTGAGAGCTTTATCTTGACTGCAGTATAGTTTGCCTGTCTAGACAACTGCACATACATTTTTTATTTTTCCTTCCATAAAGCTCAGAAGTTCTCAAATTTGAGAGGGCCTCATTTATGAGTAGTACACAACATACCATTTGTTATAGGCAGTAAACTATTATGAGTAATTTAAGAGATTTTCAAAAGTAATATTTACTATATGCAATATTTGCTGTGCATTCTGAGTTTAGTGACTAAATCCTAAGTAACTTTCCTCTGTATGCTTAAAAACATCATCATGGCATGAAAGATTGAAGGTAGTAAGGTGGGAGTAAAGGGAACACTGTGGAGACATGAGTATTAGATTTTGGAGGGTGGAAAACTGAGCAAATACAGAGAAGACCAAAATGGAAAGGCAATCAGTGTTAACTTCACCACCCTAGAGATGATTATTTTTAATATTTTGGAGTATATTCTCCTAGATTTATTTCTTTAATAAAAATAGGATAATAGTTTGCATATTATTCTGTAGCCTACTCATTAATCTATATGTTTACAAACCTGTGTACCATACCATTTGGATGTCCCATCTGCACTGAGTTACCCTCCAAATTTTAAGTGAGAAGAAGTATCACCTGTGGGTTGTGGCATCTGGTTTATTTTTTCCTTTTTTGACCATGTGGCATTCGGGATTTTAGTTCCCTGGCCAGGGATCCAGCCTGTGCCCCTTGTAGTGGAAGCACAGAATCTTAACCACTGGACCACCAGGGAATCCTGGGATCTGGTTTCTTGAACAGCTAGTTTCTTGGTGTTACTGGGAAAGTGAAAGTGATAGTCACTCAGTCGTTCCTGACTCTGTGATCCCAGGGACTGTAGCCTGCCAGGCTCCTCTGTTCATAGAATTCTCCAGGCAAGAATACTGGAGTGGGTTGCCTTTCTCTTTGCCAGGGGATCTTTCCAATCCAGGGATCGAACCTGGGCCTTCACATCGCACGCAGATTTACCATCTGAGCCACCAGGGAAGTTTAGTGTTATTGGGGAATGTGTGCAATAGGAGCAGGAAATAAGAGATAAGAAGGAACTAGTTAGATCAATTTCCCCCTTTTCTTTATCCTCTGGAGTGCTCTGAAGTACATACGGGTCCTTCTAGCAAAGTTTCTAGAGTGCGGTCTGCTGAGCAAATACATCTGCTGTGTGTATTATTGTATCTCTTCATGGTTCCTTATGAAGCAGTAATCATGCTAAGTAATGCACCACATTGCATGTTTTGCATTTTTCCTTATCTTGTTCCTTACCTTAGTCCTTTTTTCTTCACTCTCACTGCCCAAGTTACACCTCCCAAATAAAGTTTAATATCTTAATCCTTACCTCAGGTTCTGATTTCTTCATGACCTAGGATAAGGTAAAGTGAAAGGGAAGGTCGCTTAGTTGTGTCCAGCTCTTTGCGACCCCATGGACTGTATAGTCCATTGAATTCTCCAGGCTGGAATATTGGAGTAGGTAGCCTTTCCGTTCTCCAGGGGATCTTCCCAACCCAGGAATCAACCCGGGGTCTCCTGCATTGCAGGCTGATTCTTTACCAACTGAGCTATGAGGGAAGCCCCACAGAGGCTTAGCTATATCCTGTGCATATTTTCTTATATCATTAAATAATTTTTGGGATCTCATAAATTATTTTTATTATATATTTTATTTTAATAATGTAATTTATGGTGAAATGTACACATCTTACAGTGAGTATACAAATATATACACATGTTGCATCCCAATCAAATAAAGAATATTTCTATCACACAAGAAAGTTACTTTTCCCCTGTCATTAAATGGTGGTGGTTTAGTCGCTAAGTTGTGTCTGACTCTTGCGACCCCATGGACTATAGCCTGCCAGGCTCCTCTATCCATGGGATTTTTCAGGCAAGAATACCGGAGTGGATTGCCATTTCCTTTTCCAGGGCATCTTCCTAACCCAGGAATCGAACCTGGGTCTCCTGCATTGCAGGCAGATTCTTTACCAACTGAGCTATGAGGGAAGCCCACTGTCATTAAATATTATTCACTAATATCCTAGCTATAATTGTGCTCCCTTGTTGAGAAATCAGTGCTGCAACTGGAGTTTCAGAGTTGTACTGGAAAGAGCAGTGAGCTGTGAATTGTGAGACATAGGTTCAACTCCAATTGTCATAAAAGAATTAACTGGGGTGACCTTGGAAGAGTCATTAAAATGCTTTAAATCTGCTTCATTATATGTCAAATGAAAGGGTCAAATTAAATAACTCTTATTTTTCCTTCAGTTTTAACATTCCAAGTCTCTGTGGTACTTTGGGAAGCCCCTTTTCTTCTTTACCTCGTGACTATAGTATTTGGGTGCTGTCACCATCAATAGCTGTTTTAGTATGTGAAAATAGTGACATTACATCTTGTGTTCTACCCAGAGTTTAGGTGACTCTTGGTATGGCCTCCTTCGAGATGTTTGGAGGGACTTCTTCACACTTACCTCCCTTGATGTCTCAGTGAAATGAGAGTGACATGTCATATAATCAATGAAAGTCTCCCTTGGGCCAAAGCAAGGTAAAGTGCCATGTGGTCCCTTCTCAGGCTTTCCTTTTAGGTTGTGACTGCTGAGGTGAGGGTTCACTTGGGGATGAAGTGTGCATTGAATGATTGTTAATTCCATTTGATAAATAACATAGAGACCACTGAAGACTGTAAGGATAGTTTTTGTGCAGGACTATTGCTACATAGTGGAGAAGGAAGTGGTAACCCACTCCAGTGCTCTTGCCTGGAGAATCCCAGGGATGGGGGAGCCTGGTGGGCTGCCGTCTATGGGATTGCACAGAGTTGGACACGACTGAAGCGACTTAGCAGCAGCAGCATTGCTACATAGAGATATGTGCTTGTGTATTGCCCAAAGGTGTTCAAGAAGAGGTACCATGTGGCCTAGAGTTCACACACACACGCACATACTATAATTTTATTTATAGCTAAGTTACGAAAAAGCAAGAGAGTTCTGGAAAAACTTATATTTTTGCTTTATTGACTATGCCAAAGCTTTTGACTGTGTGGATCACAACAAACTGGAAAATTCTTAAAGAGATGGGAATACCAGACCACCTGACCTGCCTCCTGAGAAATCTGTATGCAGGTCAAGAAGCAACAGTTAGAACTGGACATGGAACAACAGACTCGTTTCAAATCGGGAAAGGAGTATGTCAAGGCTGTATATTGTCACCCTGCCTATTTAACTTATATGCAGAGTACATCATGTGAAATGCTGGGCTGATGAAGCACAGGCTGGAATCAAGATTGCTGGGAGAAATATCAATAATCTCAGATACCCAGATGACACCACCCTTAAATGGCAGAAAACAAAGAACTAAAGAGCCTCTTGATGAAACTGAAAGAGGAGAATGAAGAAGTTGGCTTAAAACTCAACATTCAGAAAACTAAGATCAAGGCATCTGGTCCCATCACTTCATGGCAAATAGATGGGGAAACAGTGGAAACAGTGACAGACTTTATTTTGGGGGGGTTCCAAAATCACTGCAGATAGTGACTGCAGCCATGAAATTAAAGGCACTTGCTCCTTGGAAGAAAAGCTATGACCAACCTAGACAGCATATTAAAAAGGAGAGATATAACTTTGCCAACAAAGGTCCATCTAGTCAAAGCTATGGTTTTTCCAGTAGTCATGTATGGATGTGAGAGTTGGACTATAAAGAAAGCTGAGTGCCAAAGAAATGATGCTTTTGAACTGTAGTGTTAGAGAAGACTCTTGAGAGTCCCTTGGATTGCAAGAAGATCCAACCAGTCAATCCTAAAGGAATCAGTCCTGAATATTCATTGGAAGGATTGATGCTGAAGCTGAAACTCCAGTACGCTGGTCACCTGATGCAAAGAACCAACTCATTTGAAAAGACCCTGATGCTGGGAAAGATTGAAGGTGGGAGGAGAAGGGGACTACAGAGGATGAGACGGTTGAATGGCTTACCGACGCGATGGACATGAGTTTGAGTAGGCTCTGGGAGTTGGTGATGGACAGGGAATCCTGGCATGCTGCAGTCCATGGGGTGGCAAAGAGTTGGACATGACTGAGTGACTGAACTGAACTGAAATTACATAAACAACCATCTTAGTTTCCACTGAATATTTTTTTTTTACAAAATTATCAGGATGGAACAGTTGGAACTTGGCAGCAGTTTTGTGTTTGCTTGGACTGTCTCGTGCAAATTGATTGGGGTCTTGTTCATGTTCTCTCAAAGAATAAATTATTTGCCATTTAAGTGCATAGTTTAGGATTTAATATGGATAGGGCATTTCTACTATAATTCGGCTTGAAATGATTCATACTAGTTGGAAATTTTAAAATAATGTTCACTTATGAATACCTGATTTGTCACTCTTTTAAAGGTTTGGTTCCCGGAGAGTCATAAGCATTCATGAATTTTATTATTGGCGGTTTCTTCAATTCATGACTGGAATTCTAAACTATTTTTGAGTTAAGGAAGAAACACTGGAATGCATAATCTTCAGTAGTTTGATCTTAAGAAAATGATAATAACATTTACTTATATAAACTTCCACAAGAGAACAGAACAGATAATGAGTATTTTTAACATATACCATAAAAAATTCCAGTTTCTCATAGTGTTATTAGTGTTATCTGCCCTTGGTTTATATAAATGCATTGATGCCCTTTGGAAGAAGATCAGTCTTAACCCCTTTTTGGTTAACAGTTTTTCCACTTATGAAATTTTCTTGATTTCTAGGTAATCGTTGTTGTCTTCATTATATGTTGTCTTGGTGATTTTTTCCTGTACATGGAGGATTTGTCTTATTCTAGTTATACTTAAAAATTCTAGTCAATTTGTAGGATAATAGCCCCAATTAAGTGAGACATACCTGACCAGAGTCCAGAGGAAACTAACCATGCCACAACTCACATAAGCCATGACCTTGGCCTCTTTCCTGCCTTGGGGACAAGAAATACTCTCTTTTCCTTTATCATACAAAGGGATTAGGGAAAGGAGAGAAGTGAATTGCTCTCATAGATTATATGATTGTTCCCAAATACTAGCTCCCTTACTGATGAGAAGTTTGTCTTTGCTTGTTGCTGTTTGAGTTGCTGTGTCACCTTGAAGGCAGACTTTATAACACTACTACATTGACTCTGCGCTTGGACATGTGATATAATCTAGCTAGTGGACTGTGAGTGGACGTGATGTGTGCCACATCTGAGCATCGAACACATCCATCACTCTTGCTTGTTCTCTCTGCCATTAAAGTGCATATGTCTTAAGTAGGGGCGTCTCCTGCCGTCTGGACCCCAGAATTGAAATCACGTGTGAAATTGTAACAGCACACTTGCGGGTGACAACATATGATATAATCAAAAAATACATGTTCATTGTTGCAGTCTTAAGATTTCTGAGATGCCTGTTTTACAACAGAGCTGAGATTAATACACTTGCTCTCTCAAGGTTCTTTGAAATAAATATTTTAGGGTAGGAATTATATGTATATTTTGCTGTGTGGCGTACCTGCGAGATTATTTCACACTGGTGGCTTTGAAACTTTTTGACCACAACCTACAGTTAAAAAAAAATTTTATATTTTAACTTCATACACTCAAACATATATGTTCATTTATGTATATATAGAGATGGTATATATGAAATAAATATACATTATATATGTAAATAACTTATACACATGAAAATAAATTTTAAGAAACAATTCTTACTCTTAAGTGTACTCTGATATTTTCTATTTTTCTGTTCTGGTTTAATTCTTTTAAAATGCTGCTTTTGATATGCTAAATCAGTTTTAGAGTTCACTAATAGATCTTAATCTGCAGCTCAAAAAAATCACTGATTTAGAGAAAACTGTTCATTATAAATGATGACAAGCTAAAAGAGAGTATACTTATAGTTACACTGCCATTATTTGGAACTTGGCAAAATTTAGATGCACTTGTAAATCTCATAGACTCAAAATATTTTGTCTATTTCTAAGGAAAAAATAGAGGCTACCCAGCTATGAAATACAGAGAATTAAAGCTCGTCACTGCTTTACACATGGCAACTGATATATGAACGTTAAAATTAGCAGTTGATAAAATCAAGGTCAAAAGATATATGTGTAAACACCTCCTGTGGAATTACAGAGATGGTAAGAATAAACCAAAGATGAAGTCTCATAAAATGTTAGGCTTGGAAAATCACACTGTCCTTTCAAAAAATGACAGTTTGTGCAAACCTCGGAATTTTATGGACGTGTGCTCTTTTAAACTTAAGTGTATAGAAATGGAGGTTTGAGTTAAGGCATGATGTTACAGATCATGTAAATATTAATACTGGTGATACATGTTATTCTGTTTTAGATATTTAGAGGTTTGCTATATCTGAAACCTTTTCACTCTATACTCCACATTAAAGTGAAGTGAAAGTGTTAGTTGCTCAGTCGTGTCTGACTCTTTGCGACCCCATGGACTGTAGCCCACTAGGCTCCTCTGCCCATGGGATTTTCTGGGCAAGAATACTGGAGTGGTTTGCCATTTCCTTCTCCAGGCTATCTTCCTGTCCCAGGGATCAAACCTGGGTCTCCTGCATTGCAGGCAGACTCTTTACCATCTGAGCCACCAGGCACATTCCACAGAGAGTCTCTTAAATGCTTTGATTACTTTTCTCTGTTTCTGTATTTCTGTGCTGAATTTTGGATTCTTTCTTCTGAACTGTATTTCTTTTTATCAGCTTTCTCTTTTGCTATATGTGTAATCTGCTGTTAAACTAATCCATTGAGTTTTAAATTTTAGATTTTAATTGTTATTTCTATAAATTCTTAGGCTGCATTTTCAAATCTCCTTGGAAACCTTTTGTGGTTTCCAGTAAAGTTATTTCAAGTTTGTGTTGTATTTCATTAAACTTGGTAAGCATAGTTGTTTCAGGACTGTGTCAGAATTCATTTCTATGTTCAAAGTCTTTGAGGTCTACAGTCTCTTATTTCTTCTTCTTAATTAAGAATAAGAAGTATCTCACTTTCTTGGGCTTTCTTAATTTTGTCTGTGTAGTGGTCATTGTTCTTGAAAAAGGTATGGGACTTCTTTGTGACATAGGAATGTTGTTGTTGTTTAGTTGCTCAGTTGTGTCAGACTCTTTTGTGATCCCATGGACTGTAGCCTGCCAGGCTCCTCTGTCCAGGGTGTTGCCAAGGCAAGAGTACTGGAGTGGATTGCCACTCCCTTCTCCAGGGGATCTTCCCAACCCAGGGACTGAACCCGGGTCTCCTGCATTGGCAGGCAGATTCTTTACCGCTGAGATACCTGGGAAGTCCCAGGAACGATGTGCCTTCTTCCAAACAGTGGTTCTCCAGCTTGGCTATCTGTAAAATTGTCTGATGGAACTTATAAAATCCTTGTGTCCAAGCTGAACTATATAGACCATTTAAACCAGAATCTGCAGAAGTAGAATCCAGGCATCACTTTTAAAAGATACTCAGTGATTTCAGTGGGCTTCCCTGATAGCTCAGTTGGTAAAAAATCTGCCTGCAATGCAGGAGACCCTGGTTCAATTCCTGGATCGGGAAGATCTGCTGGAGAAGGGAAAAGCTACCCACTCCAGTATTTTCAGTGAGCATCCAAGGCTCAGAACTGCAGATGTAAAATCTGGGCTACAAGTCTGCTGGTAGCTACTGTCTTTACAAATTCTTAGAAGGTTTCCCCTTTATCCACCACTTGCTCAATACCAGTTAGCATATGGTAACTTTTCTAATGTCAACAATGTATTGAAGATGAGGAAGGGACAGGGTTATAAGATATTTTAAGAGAGTATTTATTTCCCTCTGCCATTTATGAATCTTATGCAAAGCACCTTTTACCTTCTCCAGTTATTCATTCATTGTATTAGTTGTACTAAGTTAATGATAGTGTAAACTTAAAATGCTTTTGAATTTTCATGGTGTTTCCCATATCAGTTTTGGTTTTATCATGTGTTATTTCTTAATTTCTTCTGGGAAGTTTTCATGCTGACCCCTAAAGAATATCTGTAGGATCTGATTATTCAACTTATAAGTAAACAAATTAATTATATTGAAGATGGACCTTGCTATCTCCTATTGGACAGGCCCCTAGACAATGCTGATGCATTATGAAACCATAAATTGAAATTGGCTTGCTTTTATCTGTAAGGATCTTGGCATGTAATAAGATTAATCAACATATTATTCACACGTAAACTTCATTTTTTGATTACACATTATATTTAGTATTGGAAATCATGATTTTATGTTAATATGGGATGACATCATTCTTTTTCCTTTCAGCTATGAAATGCCTCATTGCTGTGTTGGGAAACAACTTGTGGTAGCATTTGTCTGTGTTACTTCCAGTCTGACTTCTCCTCTTTAAGTTCATTATTCTTTTAGGTTCTTAATTACAAGCTGTCTTCTAGCCAATCTAGTTCACTATTTCTGGCATCATAAGAATCCAGTCTTAGTCCTTTATATATGGAAAAAAACTACCTAAGCAGTCATTGAATTCAGGGTACCAGAGTGTGTCCATTAGGTTGGTTCATAGATATTCTGTAAAATATATTTTCATGGTCAGATGAATCCAGCAAAGGCTAGATTAAATGAAGTTAAACTGGTTTATTTAAGGGAGGCTTGGTAGAATCTTTAATATCCAAATATGCATTCTGAATTATCAAAGCATTTGAGCATTTGAAATGATCAGTGTCCTTCAGAAGTTTGGAAAAACTCATATATGACCATATTAAACCGTCATGATTACCTTTTAAGGTAATTCTTAGTCTTGTTTTTACAGATGAGACAACTTAGGTTTAAAGAAGTTCTTAGTTTGTTCATTATCTAAGAGCTATGAGGTGGATGGAGTCTGGTTTTAGATTCAGATCTGTTCTTTACTAGAGTCTGTGTTCACTCTTCCTCTCACTTGCTCTCTCCCTCCTTTCTTCTCATTCTTCCTTTTAAAATTATATTTATTTATATATTATAAAATTAATGTACATATTCACTGAAGACTCTGAAAAAAAACATAAGGACAATGAAGAAAATAAAAATTACTTATAACCTCCCTTCATGATATAACATTAGAATTTTAACATTTTAAATGTTTTAAATACATGTGTAAATTATACCTATATAGTGGTTTTAAAAAAAATAAAATCCAGATCATATTGCATATATTTTAAACCTATACTGTTGATTTTATGTAATTAAATAATCTTCCAAAATTCACTTTTAAAGGCTGCAAAATATTTCATCATAAGGATGCATTAAATTTACTAAGCCAGTTCTCTGTTATTAGATAGGTAAATTGTAGCCAAGTTTTCACAATTTTTCTTAAAATTTACTTATTTTAATTAGAGGCTAATTACTTTACAATATTGTAATGGTTTTGCCATACATTGATGTGAATCAGCCATGGGTGTACATGTGTTCTCCATCCTGAACCCCCCTCTCACCTCCCTCCCCATCCCATCCCTCTGGGTCATCCCAGTGCACCAGCCCTGAGCACCCTGTCTCATGCGTTGAACCTGGACTGGTGATCTGTTTCACATATGATAATATACATGTTTCAGTGCTATTCTCTCAAATCATTCCACCCTTGCCTTCTCCCACAGAATCCAAAAGACTGTTCTATACATCTTTGTCTCTTGCTGTCTCGCAAATAGGGTTATCATTACCATCTTTCTAAATTCCATCTCTATGCATTAGTATACTGTATTGGTGTTTTTCTTTCTGGCTTACTTCATTCTGTATAATAGGCTCCAGTTTCATCCACCTCATTAGAACTGATTCAAATATATTCTTTTTTAATGGCTGAGTAATATTCCATTGTTTATATGTACCACAGCTTTCTTATCTATTTGTCTGCTGATGGACATCTAGGTTGCTTCCATGTCCTAGCTATTATAAACAGTGCTGCGATGAATATTGAGGTACACGTGTCTCTTTCAGTTCTGGTTTCCTCGGAGTATATGCCCAGCAGTGGGATTGCTGGGTCATATGGCAGTTTTATTTCCAGTTTTTTTTTTTTTAATTTTTTTTTTTTAAATTTTAAAATCTTTAATTCTTACATGCGTTCCCAAACATGAACCCCCCTCCCACCTCCCTCCCCATAACATCTCTCTGGGTCATCCCCATGCACCAGCCCCAAGCATGCTGCATCCTGCATCAGACATAGACTGGCGATTCAATTCTTACATGATAGTATACATGTTAGAATGTCATTCTCCCAAATCATCCCACCCTCTCCCTCTCCCTCTGAGTCCAAAAGTCCGTTATACAAGGAATCTCTACACTGTTCTCCATAGTGGCTGTACTAGTTTGCATTCCTACCAACAGTGTAAGAGGGTTCCCTTTTCTCCACACCCTCTCCAGCATTTATTGTTTGTAGACTTTTGGATAGCAGCCATTCTGACCAGCGTGAGATGGTACCTCACTGTGGTTTTGATTTATATTTCTCTGATAATGAGTGATGTTGAACATCTTTTCATGTGTTTGTTAGGCATCTGTATGACTTCTTCGGAGCAATGTCTGTTTAGTCTGTTAGTCACAATTTTTCTTAAAATTTACTTATTTTAATTAGAGGCTAATTACTTTACAATATTGTAATGGTTTTGCCATACATTGATGTGAATCAGCCATGGGTGTACATGTGTTCTCCATCCTGAACCCCCATGTTTAGCAATGTCTGTTTGGCCCATTTTTTTGATTGGGTCATTTATTTTTCTGGAATTGAGCTGCATGAGCTGCTTGTATATTTTTGAGATTAATTCTTTGTCCATTGCTTCTTTTGCTATTATTTTCTCCCATTCTGAAGGCTGTCTTTTCACCTTGCTTATAGTTTCCTTCATTGTGCAAAAGCTTTTAAGTTTAATTAGGTCCCATTTGTTTATTTTGCTTTTATTTCCATTACTCTTGGGGTGGGTCATAGAGGATCCTGCTGTGATTTATGTCAGAGAATGTTTTGCCTATGTTTTCCTCTAAGAGTTTTATAGTTTCTGGTCTTACGTTTAGATCTTTAATCCATTTTGAGTTTATTTTTATGTATGGTGTTAGAGAGTGTTCTAGTTTCATCCTTTTACAAGTGGTTGACCAGTTTTCCTAGCACCACTTGTTGAAGAGATTGTCTTTTCTCTATTGTGTATTCTTTCCTCCTCTGTCAAAGATAAGGTGTCCATAGGTGCATGGATTTATCTCTGGGCTTTCTGTTTTGTTCCATTGATCTATATTTCTGTCTTTGTGCCAGTACCATACTGTCTTGATGACTGTAGCTTTGTAGTAGAGCCTGAAGTCAGGCATGTTGATTCCTCCAGTTCCATCCTTCTTTCTCAAGATTGCTTTGGCTATTCAAGGTTTTTTGTATTTCCATACAAATTGTGAAATTATTTGTTCTAGTTCTGTGAAGAATACTGTTGGTAGCTTGATAGGGATTGCATTGAATCTATAGATTGCTTTGGGTAGTATACTCATTTTCACTGTATTAATTCTTTGAATCCATGAACATGGTACATTTCTCCATCTATTTGTGTCCTCTTTGATTTCTTTCATCAGTGTTTTATAGTTTTCTGTATAAAAGTCCTTGATTTCTTTAGGTAGATATATTCCTAAGTGTTTTATTTGTTTTGTTGCAATGGTGAATGGAATTGTTTCCTAAATTTCTGTTGTCTCATTTTTAATGTATAGGAATGCAAGGGATTTCTGTGTGTTAATTTTATATCCTGCAACTTTACTATATTCATTGATTAGCTTTAGTAATTTTCTGGTAGGCTCTTTAGGGCTTTCTATGTAGAGGATCATGTCATCTGCAGATGGTGAGAGTTTTACTTCTTCTTTTCCAATCTGGATTCCTTTTATTTCTTTTTCTTCTCTTACATTGATTGATTTGCAGATATTAAAGAATCTTTGTATTCCTGGGATAAAGCCCACTTGGACATGATATATGATGTTTTTAATATGTTGTTGGATTCTGTTTGCTAGAATGTTGTTAAGGATTTTTGCATCTATGTTCATCAGTGATATTGGCCTGTAGTTTTCTTTTATTGTGGCATCTTTGTCTGGTTTTGGGATTAGGGTGATGGTGCCTCATAGAATGAGTTTGGAAGTTTGCCTTCCTCTGCAAGTTTCTGGAAGAGTTTGAGTAAGATAGGTTTTAGCTCTTCTCTAAATTTCTGGTAGAATTCACCTGTGAAGCCATCTGGTCCTGGGCTTTTGTTTGCTGGAAGATTTCTGATTATAGTTTTGATTTCCGTGCTTGTGATGGGTCTGTTAAGATTTTCTATTTCTTCCTGGTTCAGTTTTGGAAAGTTATACTTTTCTAAGAATTTGTCCATTTCTTCCAAGTTGTCCATTTTATTGGCATATAGTTGCTGATATATCTCTTATGATCCTTTGTATGTCTGTGTTGTCTGTTGTGATTTCTCCATTTTCATTTCTAATTTTGTTGATTTGATTTTTTTCCCCTTGTTTCTTGATGAGTCTGGCTAATGGTTTGTCAATTTTATTTATCTTCTCAAAGAACCAGCTTTCGGCTTTGTTGATTTTTGCTTTGGTCTCTTTTGTTTCTTTTGGATTTATTTCTGCCCTAATTTTTTTTTTGTTTCTTTTTCTTTTTTTTTTTTTTAAATTTTAAAATCTTTAATTCTTACATGCATTCCCAAACATGAACCCCTTCTACTAACTCCGGGGTTCTTCATTTCTTCCTTTTCTAGTTGCTCTGTGTTCAGTTCAGTCACTCAGTCATGCCCGACTCTTTGTGACCCCATGAATCGCAGCACCCCAGGCCTCCCTGTCAATCACCAACTCCCAGACTCATGTCTATCGAGTCGGTGATGCCATCCAGCCATCTCATCCTCTGTCGTCCCCTTCTCCTCCTGTCCCCAATTCCTCCCAGCATCAGAGTCTTTTCCAATGAGTCAACTGTTCACACAAGGTGGCCAAAGTATTGGAGTTTCAGCTTTAGCATCAGTCCTTCCAGTGAACACCCAGGACTGGTCTCCTTTAGAATAGACTGGTTGTATCTCCTTGCAGTCCAAGGGACTCTCAGGAGTCTTCTCCAACACCACAGTTCAAAAGCATCAATTATTCTGCACTCAGCTTTCTTCACAGTCCAACTCTCACATCCATACATGACCCCTGGAAAAACCACCGCCTTGACTAGACGGATCTTTGTTGGCAAAGTGATGTCTCTGCTTTTGAATATGCTATCTAGGTTGGTCATAACTTTCCTTCCAAGGAGTAAGAGTCTTTTAATTTCATGGCTGCAGTCACCATCTGCAGTGATTTTGGAGCCCAAGAAAATAAAGTCTGACACTGTTTCCACTGTTTCCCCATCTATTTGCCATGAAGTGATGGGACTGGATGCCATGATCTTAGTTTTCTGAATGTTGAGCTTTAAGCCAACTTTTTCACTCTCCTCTTTCGCTTTCATCAAGAGGCTTTCTAGGTCCTCTTCACTTTCTGCCATAAGGGTTGTGTCATCTGCATATCTGAGATTATTGATATTTCTCCCAGCAATCTTGATTCCAGCTTGTGCTTCTTCCAGCACAGCATTTCTCATGATGTACTCTACATATAAGTTAAATAAGCAGGGTGACATACTCCTTTTCCTGTTTGGAACCAGTCTGTTGTTCCATATCCAGTTCTAATTGCTGTTTCCTTACCTGCATATAGGAGAAACCCCACATCCAAGGAGTGGTGGCTGCACGAGCTCAGGAGGGCTTTAGGTGTAGAGTTGGGTTATTCATTTGACTTTTTTCTTGTTTCTTGAGGTAAGCCTGTATTGCTATGAACCTTCCCCTTAGCACTGCTTTTACAGTGTCCCATAGGTTTTTGGTTGTTGTGTTTTCATTTTCATTTGTTTCTATGCATATTTTGATTTCTTTTTTGATTTCTTCTATGATTTGCTGGTTATTCAGAAGTGTGTTATTTAGCCTCCATATGTTGGAATTTTTAATAGTTTTTTTTCCTGTAATTGACATCTAATCTTACTGCATTGTGGTCAGAAAAGATGATTGGTATGATTTCAGTTTTTTTGAATTTACCATGGTTAGATTTATGGCCCAGGATATGATCTATCCTGGCAGAGGTTCTGTGTGCACTTGAGAAAAAGGTGAAATTCATTGTTTTGGGGTGAAATGTCTAATAGGTATCAATTAGGTCTAACTGGTCCATTGTGTCATTTGAAGTTTGTGTTTCCTTGTTAATTTTCTGTTTAGTTGATCTATCCATAGGTGTGAGTGGGATATTAAAGTCTCCCACTATTATTGTGTTATTTTTAATTTTCCCTTTCATACTTGTTAACATTTGCCTTTAATATTGCAGTGCTCCTATGTTGGATGCATATATATTTATAATTGTTATATCTTCTTCTTGGATTGATCCTTTGATCATTATGTAGTGTCCTTCTTTGTCTCTTTTCACAGCCTTTATTTTGAAGTCTATTGTATCTAATGTGAGTACTGCTACTCCTGCTTTCTCTTGGTCTCTATTTGCATGGAATATCTTTTTCTAGCCCTTCACTTTCAGTCTGTATGTGTCCCTTGTTTTGAGGTGGGTCTGTTGTATACAACATATATAGGAGTCTTTTTTTTGTATCCATTCAGCCAGTCTTTGTCTTTTGGTTGGGGGCATTCGACCCATTTACATTTAAGGTAATTATTGATAAATATGATCCCATTGCCATTTACTTTATTGTTTTGGGTTCAAGTTTATGCACCTTTTCTGTGTTTCCTGTCTAGGGAAGATCCTTTAGCATTTGTTGAAGAGCTGGTTTGGTGGTGCTGAATTCTCTGAGCTTTTGCTTGTCTGTAAAGCTTTTGATTTCTCCTTCATATTTGAATGAGATCCTTGCTGGGTACAGTAATCTGGGTTGTAGGTTTTTCTCTTTCATCACTCTAAGTATGTTCTGCTATTTCCCTTCTGGCCTGAAGAGTTTCTGTGGAAAGATCAGCTGTTATCCTTATGGGAATCCCCTTGTGTGTTATTTGTTGTTTTTCCCTTGCTGCTTTTAGTATTTGTTCTTTGTGTTTGATCTTTGTTAATTTGATTAATATGTGTCTTGGTGTGTTTCATCTTGGGTTTATCCTATTTGGGACTCTCTGGGTTTCTTGGACTTGGGTGGCTATTTCCTTCCCCATTTTAGGGAAGTTTTCAATTATTATCTCCTCAAGTATTTTCTCACGGTCTTTCTTTTTGTCTTCTTCTTCTAGTATTCCTATGATCCAAATGTTGGGGTGTTTAACATTGTCCCGGAGGTCTCTGAAGTTGTCCTCATTTCTTTAATTCTTTTTTCCTTTTTCCTCTCTGCTTCATTTATTTCTACCATTCTATCTTCTACATCATTTATCCTATCTTCTGCCTCAGTTATTTTACTGTTGGTTCCCTCCAGAGTGTTTTTGATCTCATTTATTGCATTATTCATTATATATTGACTTTTTTTATTTCTTCTAGGTCCTTGTTAAACATTTCTGGCATCTTCTCAGTGCTTGTCTCCAGTCTATTTATCTGTAACTCCATTTTGTTTTCAAGGTTTTGGATCATTTTCACTATCATTATTCAGAATTATTTTTCAGGTAGAGATAAGGATATCTCCTCCTCTTTTGTTTGGTTTGGTGGGCATTTATCATGTTCCTTTACCTGCTGAGTATTTCTCTGCCTTTTCATCTTGTTTAGATTGCTGTGTTTGGGGTAGCCTTTCTGTATGCTGGAAGTTTGTGGTTCCTCTTTATTGTGGAGGTTCCTCACTGTGTGTGGGGCTGGATGGGTGGCTTGTCAAGATTTCCTGGTTAAGGAAGCTTGTGTCAGTGTTCTGGTGGGTGGAGCTGGATTTCTTCTCTCTGGAGTGCAATGAAGTGTCCAGTAGTGAGTTTTGAGATGTCCATGGGTTTGGTGTGACTTTGGGCAGCCTGTTTATTGAACCTCGGGTCTATATTCCTGCATTGCTTTAAAATTTGCCTGGTATGTCTTGCTGTGGAACTTGTTGGCTCTTGGGTGGTGCTTGGTTTCAATGTAGGTATGGAGGCTTTTGGATGAGCTTTTGTCGATTAATGTTCCCTGGAGTCAGGAGTTCTCTGGTGTTCTCAGGTTTTGGGCTTAAGCCTCCTGCCTCTGTTTTTCTGTCTTATTCTTACAGTAGCCTCAAGACTTCTCCATCTATACAGCACCAGTGATAAAATATCTAGTGTAATGAGAGACACCCGGAGGGGTTCACAGAGTTACATGGAGAAGAGAAGAGGCAGGAGGGAGATAGAGGTGACCAGGAGGAGAAAAGGGGGAATTAAAAGGGGAGAGAGCAAGCTAGCCAGTTATCAATTCCCTATGTGCTCTCCACAGTCTGCAACACTCAGAGAAGTTCACACAGAGGAGGAGTTACACAGAGAAGAGAAGAGGGAGGAAGGAGACAGAGGTGACTAGGAGGAGAAAAGGGGGAATCAAAAGGAGAGAGACAGATCCAGCCAGTAATCAGTTCCCTAAGTGTTCTCCACAGCCCAGAACACACAAAGAGATTCACCGAGTTGGGTAGAGAAGAAAATGGGGAGAGGGGAGATAGAGGCGACCTGTTGGGAGAAAAAGGAGAGTCAAAATGGGGAGAGAGCAATCAGGCCAGTGATCTCGCTCCCAAGTAAAAATGGGTACTGAAGATTGGGTTCTTAAAGGTACAAAATTGATAACAAATACGAAAAAGCAAAGATTAAAAATCTAGGTAGAGGTTAGACTCTCAAAAATACAATATTAAAAAAACAAAACAAAGTCACAAAAATTATAAAATATATATATGAAGTTTGCTTTAAAAATAGGGTCTTTTTTGCAAGGTATTAATAAGTTATAAAAATGAAAATTAAAGGAGGACTTAAAAATTAAAAAAATTTAAAAATTAAGAAAATGATAATAGTAAAAATATATCTAGGAATTTCTCTGGAGCTATTGCAGTCAGTGTGGGGTCAATTCAGTTTCAGATAGTTCCTTGATCTAGCTTATACTTCTCAAGATCTATAGGCCTCTTCCAATGTAGTCGGTGCTAACTGCAGGGTTTTAATCATTTGCACCTGTCACTTCCAAAGCAGTTCCCTCTTCTTTGTTTATTTTGGCTTCCTCTGTTTGAAAGTCTCCTCAGTGTGTAATTTCCACCCTGACACAGGGGGGCGAAGGTAGTCACTTATTTAGGCTCACTTGTTCATTCGTGCTGTGGGGAGAGAGGGACACTGCAAACAAATATCACTGGCATGTGTGGGGAGTACTGGTAGTGTCTTGGCCGCACTGGGTTTGCCCCCCGCCCCTGCTCACAGCGCTTGTGCTTTCCCAGTCTACACTTCTCAGGCTCTAGTTGCTCTGCTGGGGGACTGTCTGAGGCAGACCCTGGGTTGCATGCACTTCCCAGGTCTAAGCCACTGAAGTTCAGGTTCTCGGGTACTCCACAAAGGCGCATACTTGGTTGGGCCTGCATTTTGTGCCCTTCCCAGGTCTGAGCAGCTCAGGTGACCAGGTGCTTGGTGAGCACAGTCTCCTCGGGTGGGGAGTGCATCTTATCACTTCCCCTGTCCCAGCCGCTAGGTTTCCTGGGTGGCAGCGGGTGCGCCTGTCTCAGGTGTGCCGTGTGTCTCTTCTGAGGAGCTGATCCCTGGCTGCGACCCTCCTGGAGGATGTCAACGGTCCAGAATCCCAAGAAGTCTTGGTTAGCAACTGGGAGCCTGCTTGCAGTTTGGTAGAGGATGCCTCTCTGGGGCCGAAATTGCCCCTTTCAGGCTCTGGCTGCCCCTCACCGGCTCTGGCTGCCCCTCACCTTCCTCCCTGTCTCTGGCGGGGGATGGGCTGGTCCGCAGCCAGCTTGCTCTCCTCTGGTATTCACTCAGTCCTTTGTTCTGTGAGTGGGCCTGGCAGTGCCATAGGTTAGGGCTTTTTGTGGGATAGTTCTCTCTCTCTCTCTTTTCTCTCTCTCTCTGGCTGTCCCACAGTTTGGGTTGCTATCTCACGTTAGTTCCCTCAGATTGCCCTCAGGGCATTCAGGCCCAGTCCTTACCCTAAGCAATGCAGCCCGCACCTCCCTATTCAGCCCTGGCTTGCTGGGAGTTGCTGTTAGGCATGTAATCTGTGAGTTTTATTTATTTATTTATCCTCCCGGTTATGTTGCCCTCTGAGATTCCAAAACTCCCACAGACCCGCCGGTGAGAGTGTTTCCTGGTGTTTGGAAACTTCTCTTTTAAGACTCCCTTCCTGGAATGGATATCCGTCCCTACCTCTTTTGTCTCTCTTTTTATCTTTTATATTTTTTCCTACCTCCATTTGAAGACAATGGGCTGTCTTTCTGGGTGCCTGATGTCTCTCTGCCAGCATTCAAAAGTTGTTTTGTGGAATTTGCTCAGCGTTCAAATGTTCTTTCGATGAATTTGTGGGGGAGAAAGTGGTCTCCCCGTCCTATTCCTCCACCATCTTAGGACCGGCTCTGAAGTTTTCACAATTATAAATTGCACTATGACGAACACCCTAGCACATTGCATCTTTGTACACTTGTTTGATTTTTTTTCCTTTGGAACAAACATACATTTTACCAATAGTGTAGGAGAATAGTTGTTTGTGTCCTGGCAAATATAAGCTATTATATACTTATTTTTATTTCTTGACATTTTTATAAGTAAGATATGCCTTTTATTTCATTATTAAACTTTGTATTTTGTATTAGGGTATAGCTGATTAACAAACAATATTGTGATAGTTTCAGGTGAACATTGAAGGGACACAGCCATATAATATGCATCTATCCATTCTCCCCTAAACTCCCCTCCCATCCAGGCTGCTGCATAACATTGTGCAGTAGGTCCTTGTTGATAATCCATTTTAAGTATAGCAGTGTGTACATGTCCATCAAAAACTGCCTAACTTTGCCTTTCCCCCATCCTTCCCCCTTGCAACCGTAAGCTCATTCTCTAAAAAACATACTTTTTATTGTTTAGCTCATTATACCTCTGTTTTGCCCTTTGGCTGTCATTAAGCTGCCCTCCCACTAGTAGGGCTTGTGCCCTATGTGATTCTTTCATGAGTGGAGATTATTTTGCATCCAGCTTTCTTGCTGGTTTTGCCTTATAATATGAATTAGTTGATTCTGTCGTTGAGATGAGGGGTACAATCTGAGTATAAAGACAGATAATCCACATGGATATTAAACCTGCAGCCATGGTTTTCTTAGGTTCCTGTTCCAGTCTAGCAGTTTTTAACCCATAGTACATATAACATATGACATTCACACATTGGACACATCTTGTGTGTACACTGTGAACTGCTCGAAATTTGTGACATGCTGTGTACAATTATACTCCTTTTTTCCTGCTCTATAAACATTTTGGAATAGAAGTTAGTGTGAGTAGTGTTATAGTAGGACAACTGCCCTAATTTAAAACAAAGTAAGTAACTTACAATCTTCCATCCTTAAGATTCTATTAGTAAGAAATTGTTTGCCATATATCTGTAACAGCATAAAATCTCAGCTCTAACGGGGATGAAAATGAATGATACCTTTAGCAAGATAGAGGTTAATTTATTTCTTAAAGTAAAATCTCAGCAGTTATGGTACTGCTCTACTGAGAAGTCATCAGGAGCCCAGGCACCCTCCATCTTTTTACTCTGCCATTCTTAGAATGTTGCCCTCGTCTACATGATCCAAGATGAGTCTCGTAGCATCTGAATTCCAGCCAGCAAGAAGGGTATAAAGTGAGAGTAGAGGGCCATATTCTTGCCATTAATGAATCCCCAAAGGATGTAGATTTTACTTCCTTATCAGGAGATCAAACCAGTCCATCCTAAAGGAAATCAGCCCTGAATGTTCGTTGCAAAGACTGATGCTGAAACTGAAGGTCCAATACTTTGGCCACCTGATGCAAAGAGCTAACTCCTTGGAAAAGACACTGATACTAGGAAAGATTGAGGGCAAGAGAAGAAGGGGCAACAGAGGATGAGATGGTTGGGTGGCATCACTGACTCAATGGACGTGAGTTTGAGCAAACTCCTGGAGATGGTGAAGGACAGGGAAACCTGGCGTGCTGCAGTCCATGGGGTCTCAAAGAATCGGACATGACTGAACGACTGAACAACACCACCACCTTCAGTTGACTGGAACATAGGTGCATGGAGCCACACCAGTTACAGAGTAGCATGTAAAATGTTTTAAACTGGGGTGACTAGGAGTCTAGCTTAAAATCAGAGTTTCTCTTATTGTGAGAGAGAAAGGGGACAGTTGGGAATGTCTGTCATAGCATTTCTCATGGGTGTACTGTTTCTGGGTACTTGATAACACTGCCTGAGCAGTCTCAACCCTCTGGACCACTGATCACTGCAGTGTCTACTGTGCTTCCCCTGCAGCCCAAACTGGTCCACATGCATTCCCTGTGGTCCTGTGTCGAGATCATTAGCCACATTAGTGGACTGAGCTGAAGATGGAATACACGGTTTGAGGCACACCTTGTTCAATATTTAAGTTGCTCTTATGTTCGTAGTTTGAATTATTTATTTATTGGCTGTTCTGGGTCTTTGTTGCTGTGTAGGCTTTCTTTAGTTGCGGCGAGTAGGGGCTACTCTCTAGGTGTAGTGCATAGGCTTCTCATTGCAGAGACTTCTCTTGTTGGGGAGCAGAGGTTCTAGATGCACAGGCTTCAGTAGTTGTGGTTTGTGGGCTCTAGAGTGTAGGCTCAGGTGTTGTGGTGCATTGGCTTAGGGGCTTAGTTGCTCTGTGATATGTGGGATCTTCCCAGACCAGGGATCGAACCTGTGTCCCCTGCACTGACAGGTGGATTCTTAACCACTGATCCACCAGGGAAGCTCCATAGTTAAAATTTTAATGAGAATTTGATTTGTACTGGGGTCCTAGTCTTAATGTGAATAAACTGAAGTGGTTAACATTACCATTTTTCTGTACTGTTTACACAGGAGCAATACTAAGCTGAACTGGATAGAAATGATCATGTGTTAGTTATTGGCATTTAGAGAATAAAGGGTATACACATTAAGAAAATGTAAAAAAAAAACAATTTTATCACTACTATATAAAAATGTGCTTTAGATATATCCCTAAATCGTTATATATATCCTTTATTTTCACTTAAAGGAAAATAAGCAAGTCAGCAATACATTTGAACTTGAAAAATTCTAGCTGAAACTTTCTTGGTTGAGGCGTGGATTGTGGAAAGGTGGGATGACTCCTCTTATTGTTTTGAGTCTGGCATCACTGGCAATTTTTTTCCCCTTCATTTTCCTAAATATTCAATTATATGACTTCCCAGTTACATAGTATCTACCTCCTTCACATTTTTCCCTGGAGCTGGCCATGAACCTTGATCACAGGATCATATGAAATAGAGGAATAGCCCTTGAACAGTCTTTAGTCATGGTTGATGTGATCCTGGAAATAAGATCCAAGCTAATGAACATTCATATTAATGCAGGTTTTACATGTGCAGCATGAGTCTTTGATTTGTAGTCAGCTCAGGCAAACATAGCAATTTGGAAGGTGTCATATTCATCAGGTTCAGATCTGTGAGTAGATATGAATAACAAATGCTTCTGTGTTCTGGAACACAGTTCTGAAACTCAGTGTGTTCTGAAGGTTCTTTATCGTCAAGGAATTTAACAAGCCAGATCAAGATAATAACCTTTAGACTCATCCCCCACCCTCAAATCCAACCCTTTTGTGAATACTCATTTTAAAGATATATATGGGACATTTTAGGATTTGTCAGGGTGAATGTACCCACTTCAGTGTTCTTGCCTGGAGAATCCCAGGGATGGGGAGCCTGGTGGGCTGCCGTCTATGGGGTCGCACAGAGTCGGACACGATTGAAGCGACTTAGCAGCAGCAGCAGCAGCAGGGTGAATGTAGCTGATTCCTTCTAGGCTCTGTCCAGCTGGATACCCTGATGGCTTTTGACCTTGGTCCTCTTAGTCACTGTAAAGATGAATCCCAAACCTTATCTTCATCCTCATCAGAGGGTCTTTGAAATTAATTGTTGTTTCTGATTTCAAACCTTCTCGTGACCAAATTTCAGGGTATCCACTAATTTGTGTCCTAGTCTTGAACATGGATGCATCCTCCTCGTTACTGGTTTGTGTTCCAGTTCCTCTTAGAGCCTGATGTTGTTGTTGTTTAGTTGCTCAGTCATGTCTCTTTGTGATCCCATGGACTGTAGCCTACCAGGCTCCTCTGTCAGTGGAATTTCCCAGACAAGAATACTTGAGTGGGCTGCCATTTCCTTCTCCAGGAGATCTTCCCAACCCAGAGATTGAACGCTTATCCTCTGCATTGCACACAGATTCTTTACCACTGAGCCACCTGGGAAGCCCCCTTAAGGGGGGCTCTGCCATGTATGTGGGCCACTTAACTAGGGTTATTGAAACCCTGCCTGCGCCCTACCTTTGCACATCTCCTTCTGCCCAATGTGTAGATCTTTCCTCTTTTCTGCTTAAACCCAGGCTTACTGCCCTTTCCTTAGCCAGAAAGGCACTCTGTGCCAGACTTTACCAAGTGTATTAAACCCGCTGGTTATCAGTGCCTATTTGGGTAGAGGCCTCTTTGGACTGTGATCATTGGGCCGTATGTCACACTTTGGGAGGCCATCTCTCCTCGGCGCTGCCTGATTCTCATTTACCTCACTTTCCTCGATGAATGGTCATTGAAATCTAGCATGTCTTATGGGTGTTCAAAATGAGACAAGACACATCCTCTATTTATTCAACCTATTTTGGTCTAAACTTCCATAATTGAGACATTTTCCTCTACTAATCTTACAACATCCTTTGATTTGGAAAAAATCTCATGAACATTCTACTGTGTTCATGTGATCAGTTGTAATAGAAACAAACCCAGAATGCACATTTAATTTGAAGACACAGTCAGTTGAAAATTGCATTTTCTTTTGTAGAAGAAAAACAGGGGGGAAAGACATTTTAAAATATATTGCTTTAGGCATGAATTTAAAATTTCATATTATCCTTTTCTAGTCATAGTAATTATTAAAGTGTTAATCTGGCAAAACATGAACCTTGGCAATAAGGATCTTTATACTTGTATACTCTCAAATGCTCAAATCTGTGATGCACATTTATTCTGGTGACATGTATTGTGACTGGACCTGTAAATCTGAATTCTGCTAAAAATATTTTTATAATGGAAATGAGAGTTAAAAGAAAATAAGTTAATATGTGAACATATAATCTTGGTTACGATAAGGTGACTTTTCTCTCAAACTCAGAGCTATATTTACATCTCACAACATCACTGGTAGTCAGCAAATATTTATTGAGTGCTTGCTCTTTGTGGACAGTGTTCTAGCTGTTGGCAATACAGCAGTGAACAAAACAAAGCCTCTGCTCTCAGAGAATGTAACATGTAACATTCTGGTGATGAGGAGATTACAGCATTAGGTTGAGAGGGGTTGGCAATGACAAGCCAGGCATTGCATATTTCTTTGCTACCTGTCTTCTTGGCCAGTGGTTTCGGATGGGATATGGTGCAGTAAGAATGTCTTTCTGTGTCTGGCTTATTTCATTCGTATAATGTCCTCCAAGTCCATCTATGTTGTCATAGATGAGAATTTCTTTTTTAAAAAGGCTGAATAATACAAATACTATTGTCTCACTTATCTGTAGAATATAAAGTAGTCAGATTCATAGCAGCAGAGAGTAAAATGGTACTTTTCAGGGTTTGGGGGGAGGGAGAAATGGGGAGATGTTGATAAAAGGGTACAGAGTCTCAGTTATGCAAGATGAGTAAGTTCTGTGCCTATAGCTAACAACATTGTATCATAAACTAAAAATTTTCTCATAGAGCAGATCTCATGTTAAGTGTTCTCACCACAATAAAATAATAAAAGTGATAAGAGTCAACTCTGGGAGATAATGGAGGTCTGTGGAGGTCTTGATAGGTTTCACCCGTGTATGTGTGCTCAGTCACTTCAGTTGTGTCCAGCTCTTTGTGACTCTGTGAAGTGTAGCCTGCCAGCTCCTCTGTCCGTGGGATTCTCCAGGCAAGAATACTCAAGTGGGATATTATGCCCTCGTCCAGGGGATCTTCCCGACCCAGGGCTCGTACCCATGTCTTCTGCGTCTCCTGCACTGGCAGGTGGATTCTCTACCCACTGAGCCACCAGGGAAGTCTCTCACCAGTGTATACTTACTCCCAAACTCATCAAGTAGTATACGTGAAATAGGTACAGATTTTATATGTCAATCATACCTTGGTGAAGTTTGTTTTTAGAGAATGTCAGGTTGGATTTCCCCCCAGAAGTGGACCTCAAAGCAAAGACTCAGGTACAAATTTAGTTCATCTGGAGGTGAGGAAAGATTGGTATGGGAGTAGGGAAGTGAGAAAGACAAGAGAAGGCAGTGTGAGTGATTGTTGCTTAATGTCATGAGAAAAATCTTGCAAAAAGAGCCTCCCTCCTATGGGGCCAGGGAGCTGGGATGTTTATACACCAACTCCCATTAGTCATCTGTTGGGGCCTTTTGGGAGCAAGGTTGATGCTAAGTCTGGCCTGCCATGTGAGCAGCAAGGTAGGCTTTGGTCTCCCAAGAAAGCCCTCAGGTATTGGCACACAGGTTCTGAAAGTTGGAAAGCAGCATAGCAGACAGTGTGTTTGTAAGAAGTGAGATAAGGGGTTATGGGCCAGACTCTGCAGACATTGAGGGAGAGCTGTCTGTAAACAAAAGCACTCCTCCTGTTTCACAGCTAGAACTGATACATGGGAAAAGCAAACTGAAATAATTCTAAGACTTCATTAATGCTATAGGAAGATAGATGTGGCACAGTGGGCTAGCTTAAAAAAATTTTTTTAGTTGAAGTATAGCTAATTTACAATAATGTGTTAGTTTCAGGTGTACAGCAAAGTGAATCAGTTACACATATACATATATCCAGTCTTTTTAAAGATTTTTCCCATATAGGTCATTACAGAGTATTGAGTAGAGTTCCCTGTGATATACAGTAGGTCCTTATTAGCCATCTATTTTATATATAGTACTGTGTGTATGTCAATCCCAATCTCTCAGTTTATCCTTCCTCCTTTCTATCCCCTGGTAACCATAAGATTGTTTTCTACATCTGTAACTCTATTTCTATTTTGTAAATAAGTTAATTTTTATCCTTTAGATTCCACATATAAGTGATATATATTTGTCTTTCTCCATCTGACTTATATTTCACTCAGTTTGACAATCTCTGGGTCCATCCATATTGTTGCAGATAACATTATTTTGTTCTTTTTTATGGCTGAGTAATATTCATTGTATATTTGTACTACATGTTCTTTATCCATTCATATGTTGATGGACATTTAGATTGCTTTCATGTTCTGGCTATTGTAAATAGTGCTGCAGTGAACACTGGGGTGCAGATATCTTTTCAAATTGTAGTTTTCTCTGGAATATGTTTAGAAGTGGGATTGCTGGGTCATGTAGTAGTCCTCTTAGTTTTTCAGGAACCTGTATACTGTCTTCCATAGTGGCTGTACCAATTTACATTCCTACCAATAGCACAAGAGGGTTCCTTTTCCTCCATACCCTCTCCAGCATTTATTGTTTGTAGATTTTTTTGATGATGGTCATTCTGACAGGTGTGAGATGATACCTTGTTGTAGTTTTGATTTGCATTTCTCTAATAATTATGATGTTGATCATCTTTTACAGTGTTTTTTGGCATCTGTATGTCTTTGGAGAAATGTGTAGATCTTCTGCCCATTTTTTGATTGGGTTGTTTGTTTTTTTTTTAATATGGAGTGTAATGAGCTGTTTATATATTTTGGAGATTAATCCCTTGTCTGTTGCTTCATTTGCAAATATTTTCTTCCATTCTGAGGGTTGTCTTTTTGCTTTGTTTATGGTTTCCTTTGTTGCACAAAAACCTCTTATGTTTAATTAGGTCCTATTTGTTTATTTTTGTTTTCATTTTCATTATTCTAGGAGATTGGGCAAAAAGGATCCTGCTGAAATTTATGTCAAAGAGTGTTTTGCTTATGTTTTCCTCTATGAGTTTAATAGTGTCTGGCCTTACATTCAGGTCTTTAATTGATTTTGAGTTTATTTTTGTGTATGGTGTTAGGGAGTGTTCCAATTTCATTCTTCTCATTACATGTAGCTGTTCAGTTTTTCCCAGAACCACTTATTGAAGAGACTGTCTTTCCTCCATTGCTTTCATTTCAGTCACTCAGTTGTGTCTGACTCTTTGCAACTCCATGGACTGCAGCACACCAGGCTTCCCTGTCCATCACCAACTCCCGGAACTTACTCAAACTCATGTCCATCGAGTCAGTGATGCCATCCAACCATCTCATCCTGTGCTGTCCCCTTCACCTCCTGTCTTCAATCTTGCCCAGCATCAGGGCCTTTTCTAATGAGTTAGTTCTTCATATCAGGTGGCCAAAGTATTGGAGTTTCAGCTTCAGCATCAGTTCTTCCAGTGAATATTCAGGACTGATTTCCTTTAGGATCGACTGGTTGGATCTCCTTGCAGTCCAAGGGACTCTCAAGAGTCTTCCAACACCACAGTTCAAAAGCATCAATTCTTCGGCGGTCAGCCTTTTTTATGGTCCAACTCTCACATCCATAAATGACTACTGGAAAAACCATAGCTTTGACTAGACGGACCTTTGTCAACAAAGTAATGTCTCTGCTTTTTAATATGCTGTCTAGGTTGGTCATAACTTTCCTTCCAAGGAGCAAGCATCTTTTAATTTCATGGCTGCAGTCACCATCTGTAGTGATTTTGGAGGCTCACAAAATAAAGTCTGTCACTGTTTCCATTGTTTTCCCATCTATTTGCCATGAAGTGATGGGTCTGGTTGCAATGATCTTAGTTTTCTGAATGTTGAGTTTTTTTAAAAATATAAATTTATTTATTTAATTGGAGGTTAATTACTTTACAATATTGTAAATATTACAGTATTACCAATATTACATTATTGGTTTTGCCATGCATCAACATGAATCCGCCACAGGTATACATGTGTTCCCCATCCTAAAACCCCCTCCCTCCTCCCTCCCTGTACCATCCCTCTGAATGTTGAGTTTTAAGCCAACTTTTTCACTCTCCTTTTCACTTTCATCAAGAGGCTCTTTAGTTCTTCTTTGCTTTCTGCCATAAGGATGGGGTCATCTGCATAACTGAGGTTGTTGATATTTCTCCTGGCAACCTTGATTCCAGCTTGTGCTTCATCCAGCCCAGCATTTCAAGTGATGTACTCTGCATATAAGTTAAATAAGCTGGGTGACTTATACAGCCTTGACATACTCCTTTCCCGATTTGGAACCAGTCTGTTTTTCCATGTCCAGTTCTGACTGTTGCTTCTTGTCCTGCATACAGATTTCTCAGGAGGCAGGTCAGGTGGTCTAGTTATTTCTATCTCTTTAAGAATTTTCCACTGTTTGTTGTGATCCACACAGTCAAAGACTTTGGCCTAGTCAGTAAAGCAGAAGTAGATGTTTTTCTAGAAGTCTCTTACTTTTTCAGTGATCCAACAGATATTGGCAATTTGATCTCTGGTTCCTCTGCCATTTCTAAATCCAGCTTGAACACCTGGAAGTTCACGGTTCATGTACTGTTGAAGCCTGGCTTGGAAAATTTTGAGCATTGCTTTGCTAGTGTGTGAGATGAGTGCAATTGTGCAGTAGTCTGAATGTTCTTTGGCATTGCCTTTCTTAGGGATTGGAATGAAAACTGACCTTTCCAGTCCTGTGGCCACTGCTGAGTTTTCCAAATTTGCTGGCATAGTGAGTGCAGCACTTTCACAGCATCATCTTCTAGGATTTGAAGTAGCTCAACTGGAATTCCATCCCCTCCACTAGCTTTGTTTGTAGTGATGCTTCCTAAAGCCCACTTGACTTCACATTCCAGGATGTCTGGCTCTAGGTGAGTGATCACACCATTGTGGTTATCTGGGTCATGAAGATATTTTTCGCATAGTTCTGTTATTCTTGCCACTTCTTCTTAATATCTTCTGCTTCTGTTAGGTCCATACCATTTCTATCCTTTTTTGTGCTCATCTTTGCATGAAATGTTCCCTCGACATCTCTAATTTTCTTGAAGAGATCTTTAGTCTTTCCCGTTCTATTGTTTTCCTCTATTTCTTTGCATTGGTCACTGAGGAAGGCTTTCTTATCTCACCTTGCTATTCTTTGGAATAGCAATATCCATTGCTTTAGCAGTAGAATTTTCTTTTACTGCTAGGCAAAGATGGGCTGGATTGGAAGGGAAACCTTCTTATCGAGACACTAGATGGTGGTGTTCTCTAAGTAGAAATCTACAACTAGTGTTTGCTGCTGAACTATTATTACAGTTTAGCACACAATTTTAAATCTGTTGGGCTTCAATCAATCAAAAAATATTTACTGAACACCCATTAAGTGCCAGGGTTGGCCCCAAAATAGAAAGGAAAACATTATTAAGAAGAAAGGACCACAAAGCCCCAGACTGAAGCAGCAGCTTTCCAATTACAATCAGCCTGGATTTTTCCTTTCTTTACAGAACCTTTAGAGAATTTATGTAGCATAAGAATTTTGTTTTATTGTGAGAGAACTTTGTATTAGTGGAATAATATTTAGCATCAGTGTTTGACTATATTACTTATTGAATGCTATATATTCAATTACTGGTTACTGTGTTTGCTTTCTGACTTTATGATAAAGTAAAATCCAGGTTTTCCATTAAATAATATTTTAATATCCTTTTAAAGTATGTGTTCTCCATTAACCTTTACCTGTGAAATCCCATTAGCTTTAATACTTTAAAGTGCAAGTGAAAGTTGCTTAGTCATGTCTGACTGTGCGACCCCATGGACTATACAGGCCAGACTATTGGAGTGGGTAGCCTTTCCCATCTCCAGGGATCTTCCCAACCTAGGGATTGAACCCAGCTCTCCAGCATTGCAGGCAGATACTTTACCAGCTGAGCCACAAGGGAAGCCCAAGAGTATTGGAGTGGGTAGCCTATCCCTTCTCCAGCAGATCTTCCTGACCCAGGAATCGAACCGGGGTCTCCTGCATTGCAGGCAGATTCTTTACCAACTAAGCTATGAGGGAAGACCTCATAACTTCAAACTGCTCTTATTTCCCTGAGTAACTCTAGGGCATCCTTGAAGCCATGCTTCTTAAACTTTTCATGTGCATAACACGTACCTGGGATCCAGTTCAAAAGCAGACTTTGAGTCAGTGGTCTGGGGTATTGCTCCATAGACTGTCCTCTGGATTTTCACTGAGAGATACGGTGATTGAATGAGTTTTGCCCCAGTTAGAAATATTGTTTAATTTCCTGTAGAAAGAGTACTTTTCCTCCTTTTTGACTCACTTTCTATCTTCAACCTCTTTTACCCCAGCCCCACTATGTTTTTATAATTCAGTATAGATTGCATACAGTAGGCACTTACTATATGTGGACAATGCTGGTTTCCTTTCATGTTTGCCCTGGGATGCTGACCTGTGTGGATCTCATCAAGGCATTTTATGTCCTTTGGCTTCCAGGTAGGTTTTGCCCATGGTGTCCTCAGCAAAAGATCAGAGAGAAAGTGAGGTCACATATGCTTTTCTTGGCTCCCTCCCTTCCAGGTCACCTTGGGCTGACTGAGAACTGCTATTGAAGGTCAGTGCCCTTCACACCACTCTGTCCTTTTGCTTTCTGAAGACTGTCCCCTTCCATTCTCTCTTGGGCCTAGGGGTTATGTAGTTGGCCCTGTGTTATTAACCCTGGCTACTTGTGGTTCCCCAGCATCTTGCCCTACCTTTTAAAAAGAGGTCCCTTTAAAATAAATCCTCTTCAAATTAACCTCATTTTAGTGTGCCAGCCCATTTGGACCCTGACTTAAACACTTGGTTGCCACTGATTTTGGTAATATAAATTGGCAAAATGTGATGGAGCTGTAGGAAGACATCAAATAACAGAATTTGGGCCAAGCAGAAAAGGCTTGGTTTTGACAAATATTTTATTGCTTTATAATTTCAGGGACACGTCAGTTTTGAGTGACTTTATCAACTCTGTGGGACAGTGACCAAAATGTGGCTTAGGTTTTCCATCATCTCTGTGTTATTTAAAAGATTCATACAAATTCTTCTGTTTTTCAGGTTAGTAAGGGTTAGAGTGTAAGTCACATGTAACTGAGCAGGGGACCCTGGCTTGTTAGAGATTTCCCAGACTGCTAGTCTTAATCCTTATTGCCACTGAATATGACTAACAACAGAAAGGATAAATTGAACTTACTCTGCAAAACAATGGTAGTCATTGTCTCTCTTTGACTCCCCTTTTTATCTGAACAGATTAAATTTGCTATTATCTCATCTGTGTCTTTTCAGTACCTGTGCATTTGTATGGAAATATAAAGATACCCAATCCAAATATTTACTTAAAAAAAGAGCTCTATAGTGGTCTAATTACAGATCTCATTTAGTGTGAAAGGTACCCATCACCATATTGAATTTGCACCTATTAAAATGTCACAGAATGATCCATCTTGAAGTTGACCTGGAATATTCCAGGGTGATAGTTTTGAGTCCTCTTTAAAATGACAGTGATCTTCTTTTTGGCTGTGTTGACTCCTTCTCCATTAGATTCTAGCACTTGAGGCTGCAAATTCATTCTTCTCCTAAATAAATCGTCACAGCGTTTACCAGAATTTTATTACTATGGCAAAGACCTCATCATTGGGTTTTTTTTTAATGGGGAAATTTCATGGCCTGTTGTCAAGGTTATTACTCAGAGCACCAGATATGTAAAAAGGTTTTATTTTTCTTTTATAGTTATTGTCCCAATACATGCCAACATAGCTGTTTCAATTGCTCAAATAATCATGGCTAGCAGGAGCTTTTTCATTCAAGACAATTAAGAAGTCTAGTTGGAATGTTTAGAAAAATCAACAGCCATTTATGGCTTACTAATTGATTTCTTCTTTAATCATTCATCCATTCACTATATGGTGATTAAGAACAAGTGCTAAGTAGATAGATAGGAATAATAAATAATCTTTCTTCATACAGCTCATCTTTTTAGATGAGTAGCACCTATACACAATTAATTATAGTTTATTTTAGCAATTAGGGTAATAAGTACATGACACAGAGGAAAGAAGGCCTAAGTTGACTGTGGGGAGAGTGATTGGTTGGGAGAGCTTCATAGATAAGTTGACATCTGAGTATGGTTTTGAAGGTTGATTAGGAGATAAAAGAGATGGCAGGTAGGTAGGAGTCAATTTATAAAATGTTTGAGGAAATTGGGTTTTACCCCATAGACAGTGAAAGCCTCTAGAGAATTTGGTCAGGATGTAAGGAGCAATAGAAGGGAGGGGTGAAATTATGTGTGTGTATGTGAGGAAAAGTGACTAGTCGCTACGGAAAGAGCCTACACAAAAGCTAAAAACAGTCTGGACTAAGGTTATAGTGGTGAGAATGAACAGAAAGAAGCAAGTTCAAGAGATAATTAGGAGGTAAAATTGGCAAGACAATGTTTGAGAAATTATTGCTAAGATATGGAGTATATATAAGAGAATATGTTGGGGAAATGGTTGGGGAGAGAGGATGTGTTTACTTTTGGAATCTTTGAGTTTGTGGCACCACTGACTGACAACTAGACTACTAGATAACTCTGGAGCTCAGAAAATAAGTCTGGAGTAGAGCCTCATGTTTGGAAATCAAGAAGTAGTTATTGAGTTGGTCACAAGGTTTGTTCAGGTTTTTCCATAAGATGTTACAGAAAAACCTGAATGAATCTTTTGACCAATTCAGTAAGAATCAGAGGAGTAGATGGGATGTTCGAGGGGCTGAGTGCAGAGTAGAGCCCTCCAAACTGCTTTTACAGGGTGATTCCACCAGGCTGGAGGCTGGAAGGGATGTGCCCTATGCTCAGTTAAGAAGATGGACTGAAAAGTTGCCTGTAAATGTGGGGAAAGAATGAGAAGGCAGAGTCCCAGAATCCAAGGCAAGAAAGCAAAAATCAGTTGCTTAATGGGATAGTTTAGTTCAGATTTTTTTAAAAAAAGGAACATTAAAAAATTTTTTTAATATAAATTTAAAAATTTTAATTGGAGGTTAATTACTTTACAATGTTGTATTGGTTTTGCCATACATCAACATGAAGCTGCCACGGGTGTTTTTAAACATATGCAGTGATAATCATTCTTAAGCCGAGGTCTCATTTTATAGACATGGATTACTCTGAAGTCAAAGATAGTTGAGAAAAAAAAAAAAGTTGAGAAAGACCCCTGAGCATTTGCAGTGGTTGTCATGGACTGCTTTGCTGAAACCATATGTCTCTGATAGGCTTATCTTCACTTCACTTTGAGCCATCTTTGCTATTTTTAATACCGGCAAGAAGTACTTTGAACACATATATAAAATTATTTTCCTCAGAATCTGCCTGATCATTGTTTCTCTTACTCTAAAAAATTTCCTCTGGTAAAATCAGGGTGCATAGCCTACTTTTCTAGAAACAGAATGAGATGTTCAAACTGCTGAGAATGATTATTAGAATTCAGGGTCCAAACAAGAACATGACAGTAAAGTTCCTTCTCTATATGCTGTGACTAACCTTTGGTGGATCCAATTTGCAAAAAGTGCTCCGTGAGATCCTGAGAGTGCTGCATCCAGGCTCCCCACTGCTCCTAGTTTTGTGACTGTTTATCAAAGTTATTGCATTCTCTAGCAACAGGGATGTCAAGCTATGCTATATTTGAATCAATAGAGAATAAAAGAAATTGTTATCTGTGAAGAGCATCACAGAAATGTTACAGGAAACATGTGCTGGCACATATATACCTGTTTCTGTCTCGCTCAGCCTTCTGAAGCAAGGCGGGGGAGGAAAGGCCCCTTCTTTTGGCTGCTTGTTCATAGGGAGGTTCCAGGACCCTGCCAAGTGGTCTGTTGGTGAGCTGCATTGCCACGGTCAGATGAGAAGGCTTGGTAGGATCTAGGTATTAAAGCAGGAAGATCATGACTTCTGAAATCAGTGGAATGGGTGGAAAGTGCTGAAAACAAGCTCAAAAAACAATGGAAATGCCCAAATCTGGATAGTCCTTGTTGAGATGAAGCTCACACAGAACTAATGCCGACCTCCTAGAAGCAGGCAGTGGCCAGATGGTTAAAAGCTACATACATCCAACTGAGGGAGTTAGATTTTTTTTTTTTAATCCTGAAGGCAATGGGAAGCCATCTGCTATCTCAAATCTTTGGTTTAAATATGGCATAGGATGTCCTAGGATTTCTATGCATTCCTTCTATATAAATGGTTTTCATTCAGGTTTATTGAGATATGATTTACACATGTAGAACTCATTCTTCTTAGTGTACAGTTATAAAAGAATTGATGAACATGTACAGTCCTGTAACAAGTACCACTTTCAAGTTATAGAATAATTACATCAGTCACATTAATTCCCTTGTGACCATTTGTGGCCAGCCCTTCCCTGTAACTCAGCCTCTGGCAACCACTGGTCCATTTTTGTCCCTGTAGTTGAGCCATTTTGGCATAACCACTATGGAAAACAGTTTGGCATTTCTTCTGAAGTTAAATATACATTTACTATGTGACTCTGCAGTCTCACTCTTAAGTATTCACCCTCAAGAAATCAAAATTTATGTTAACATAAAAATCTGTATGTGAATGTTTATAGGCAGCCTCATTCGTAATTGCCCCAGATGGGATTTAAAAAACTGATATATCCATCAAATGGAATACTCTTTTGACAATAAAAAGCAACTAACTACATGAAGTGGATGAACCTAGAACCTCTTATACAGAGTGAAGTCACTCAGAAAGAGAAAAGCAAGTATCGTATATTAATGCATATATATGGAATCTAGAAAAATGGTACTGAGGAACCTAGTAGAGAATGGACTTCTGGACACGGTGGCGGAAGGTGAGGGTGGGATGAACTGAGAAAGTGGCATTGACGTGTATACACTAGCATGTGTAAAATAGTGGGAAGTTGCTGTATAGCACAGGGAGTGCAGCCTAGTGCTCTGTGGTGACCTAGAGGGGTGGGATGTGGGGAGGGAAGGGAGGCTCAGGAGGGAGGGGATATATGTATAGTTAAGACTGATTCGTGTTGCTGTACAGTATAAACTAACACAACATTGTAAAGCAATTTTCTACCAGTTAAAAAAAGCAACTAACTATAGCTACAAGCAACAACATGAATGAATCTCAAATACATTTATAAGTGAAAGATAAGTGAAAGAAGGCAGCCTTAAAAGGCTACATACTGAATGATCCACAATGGCTGTGCCATTTTGCATTCCCACCAGCAATGTAGGAGAGTTCCGGTTACTCTATAACCTTGTTAGCACTTGGTAGAGTTTGTTTTCTTAATTTTAACTATTGTCATGGATTTGTAATTTTATATCATTGTGTTTTTGATTTGCATTTTCCTAATGACTAATGATGTTGAATATTTTTCATGTCTATTTAGTATCCATATATCTTTTTTGGTAAAGTGATTTTCATATCATATGCCCAGTTTTTATTAAGATTTTTATTTTTTATTGATGAGTTTTGAGAGGTCTTAATGTGTTCTGGAGCTCCTGCCATTCACCATTAAATATGATAGTAGTTGCAGGTCTTTTGGTAGGTGCTCTTTAATTTAGATTGAGGATGATTCTTTTTATTCCTAGTTTGCTGTTTTTCTTTTTCCCCTAAACCATGAATAGATGTTGAAATTTGTCAAATATTTTTTCTACATCTATTGAGATGACCTTTACTCATTTTTTATTTTCTACATTAACAATGTTTTATGCTTCCCACTCTTATCTAGTTTATTCTTTATAATGTGTAATTCTTGATGCCAAAGGATTTTAGTTGTTCAAGAACCATATAAAACTTTAGGAGGTATGTTTTGCTTTGGATGAGGAAGTAAATAGTATGAAAACAGTTAAGAATTTGGTATATTTAGATGTAGCTTCATTCTTTTCTTCAAATAATATTTATTTTTCTAGTATATAATGAATACAGAGATGCACACTTCTGCCATCTTTTCTGTGCTTGTCCCTCTGGTGCAGGACTTGAGAGAGCAGAGTCGGGGAAAAACAGATGCTTTCTTATATGATTGTTCATGACAAGTTGACTGTCTTCTTTATTTTGGTCACAGCTGCTTTCCCTAAGCATGAGCAGCAGCACTTTCAGTAGCAGGAAGAGAGGTAGTCCTTTTTGTGTGTCACCCCAGTAGATCTATGGCATTTGTATGCTTGGTATGAACTCATCGTGTCCCTAACAGGCCTGTTGGAGGGGAGCTTAATCCTAAGAACCTCTCCTAGTCTCCTAGGCCTTGTTGGTCCTTTGGGAATTTCACCTACCTCTTCTGACTGGCAACCTCATTCCTCTTTCCTCAGATCTTCTTTGTCCCATGTTGCATTGGTTCACAGAAAGTAAATAGGCTCCATCTCTCTTCTCTCAGTCCTTTTTCTGGCTCTGGTGACATTGGTTTATTCCAAGTTCTGTTTGTCTTTTGAGACCTGGGATCTTCAAGGGAGCAGTCTTTGCCCGCTTTCTACCTGGTCATACTATGATGCTATTAGATCTCTCTTCTTTCAACTTCTTGTTCTTTTTGAAAATTGCCTAGAATTTTTCCTTATGGGAAAGAAAATGAGAAATAGAAATTATGCTACAATTTTTCCTGATGGGAAGAAAATGAGAAATTGAAAAGATGTTTAGGGCGGCCCCTCTTCCCAAATGTAGTAAGTGACACCAAATAAGACAGATATGGCAGCCAGGGCAATAGGCATCTGTTAATATCATCTGCTGGTATTCTGCCAACTTCAACAACAATTATTTTGTCTCCTCATTTTAGTTTCAAGAGCAGGAATATGTCGACTCCCCTTCTTTCTTATACCCTTACCCTAACCCTTCTTTAAGGTGGAGTGAAGGCTTAGCTTTTCTTTATACATTCCATCTTCTCCTTAAAAGGCACATTTCATTCTCCCTCACAGTCCTGCTTTTTATGGCAGTTTGGCTTGTCTTGTATTGGGTTGGCCAAAAAGTTCATTCAGGGTTTTCCTACGATGTTAAAGAAAACCCTAAATGAACTTTATGGCCAACCCAATACCCCGAGGAAGATTAAAAATTTTATCCCAAGGATGAAACTTATATTAAATTTGAACTTGGAGAAATAAGTAACTTTGCTCTCAACAGCGTTTTAAAAAATCTTTGGTACTATCCTTGCAGTATTTGTCAAACATTGAGGTGAATAACATATTTTATTTATCATCTATGAGATTTTTGTCACACTTTAAATTTTTTTTTTTTGCTGTGAATGTTAAGATACTTTGGGGTACAAGGAAAAGAACTTCAGAACTTCTAAAGCAACTTGAACTTGCTTCAGAAATGGAAACTTGCTCAAAGAATACATGTTAGTAGATGTGATTCAAGGCAGGAATGATGGAAAGTGACATTTACAGGTTCTGGGTAAACATGAAGTTTGGTGGGGGTGGGGTATACCATGCAACACAGCATATATATGCACTCAAAAAAAAAAAAAAAGAAATACCTCCGTATGAAGCATGCTTTTTAGTGGCTGCAGGTTTTTTATTATTTTTAAAAAAATATATTTTACAAAAGGTTATTTATTTGTTTGACTGTGGCGGATCTTAGTTGCTGCATGCAAGATCTTTAGTTGTGGCATGTGGGATCTGGTTTCCTGACCAGGGATTGAACCCAAGCCCCCTGCATTGTAAGCATGGAGTCTTAGCCCCTGGACCACCAGGGAAGTCCCCGCAGGTTTTTTAATCATATGCAGTAGCTTTTCTTGTTATAGAGCACAGGCTGTAGGTGGGTGGGCTTCAATAGTTGCAGCATGTGGCTTCTAGAGCACAGGCTCAGTAGTTGTGGCCCATGGGCTTACTTGCTCCGCATCATGTGGGATCTTCCCAGAAAGAAAGAAAAGTGAAGTCACTCAGTCATGTCCAACTCTTTGCGACCTCATGGACTGTAGCCTACCAGGCTTCTCTGTCCATGGGATTTTACAGGCAAGAGTACTAGAGTGGGTTGCCATTTCCTTCTCCAGGGGATCTTCCCGACCCAGGGATCGAACCTGTGTCTCCCGTATTGTAGGCAGATGCTTTACCCTCTGAGTCACCAGGGAAGAATCTTCCCAGACCAAGGATCAAACCCTTGTCTCCTTCATTGGCAGGTGGATTCTTTACCATACCGCTGAGCTACCAGGGAAGCCCTAATGTAATTTGTAATAAGATACTTCTTATAAAAGCATCTTGCAAAAGAAATTCCAGAGAACTTCCTGTTCCAAGGCTAGAATTCTAGGTAAAATCATTCTTTGTCTTTGAATTAAAAAATAAATACAAAACCTAAAAGGGAAATAGCTCTGCTGAAATAAACACACATACAAATGCACAGCTACCTTTTTGCTTTTTTGACAGACACCTTCTAGCTGGCTTTCTGTATACCTCTTACATGGTTGTGCTTAAAACTTGTGTAAGGACAGGTGGTCAAAACCACATTTTTTATATTATATTTCATTATATTACCAAAAACATCAGTCAACCACAAACAGTTCAATGAACTATGCACTGTTTGTTCCTATAGTATCAACCTGTTGTCAGTGCAAAGACAGAAGGCCTTTGTGAAATCTTTTTTTGTTGTTATATTGTCAAAACACAGTTTGCATCATAGCACTGTGAGTATCCACTTATGAGGTGATATTCATGGTAGCTATTCTTGGTTGAAATGTAGTCAGTACTAAGGGCCAAGCTTTGATGTTTATCTGGAAGGGAAGTTTGTTGCTGTTGAAATTCCTCCTATACAACTTAAGGGAAATACATAGGAAATGCCTGTAACTATTTCTGGTGCCAAGCTGACATTTTGGCTTGGTTTGCATGTAACAGTCATTTTAGATAAACTGGTTTGATTACTTGAGTATGATTTTTATAAAAGTGTAAGAAAAACTCATTAATTTTTATATTAATTTTTGGGTCTTTGGCATGGATAAAACTTTCTGGTGATTCTGTTGTTTGGGAGAAATGATTTATTTAAAATATGATTACTAATTATGGCAAAGTTGTAAAGTGGTATCATTGTTGCTCCCAATGGCATTGTTTTCTGGTGGAGCCAAATGTCATGACCAACAGCTTTATGGTTACTTTTAAAGCATTGCTGACTGGATTGGAAAAAAAAATTATGTTGGCTTCATTGAGTCTGCGTTGGCTTTATCCACATCGGTTTAAAATTTATAGATAAGCAGTGGCTTGAAGCAAATGCAGTCAACTATACTCTATATACAGATTTTGGTATCAGGATTATTCTAGTCTTATAAATCAAATTGAAAGTCTCTTTCTCTTAATGAAAGCAGTTCCTCCTAAAACTGAGTTCCCTTGCATAATTTGTGATTAATCTCTTTATTCAAAACTTTATTTCCTTTTTTGCCTCATCCCTGTTCTCCTCAGGACTGAAGAATGTCAAAGAAAAGAGGGGACTGAAATCAAGCATGACTCTGTAGGGCCTTCTAGGGTACAAAAGCTCCTTTGTGCCCCATCTCTTGTTTGTAGAAAAAAAGGTTCAGTCTCCTAGGTCTTTGCTGAGTTCCAAAGAGCAGACTCAAGGAGTGAATGATTAGAACAATAGAGTTACGAGACTCCTAGGTTCTCCTGAAGGGGGTTTCCCTGGTAGCTCAGTTGGTAAAGAATCTGCCTGCAGTGCAGTAGACCTGGGTTCGATCTCCAGGTCAGGAAGATCCTGTGGAGAAGGAAATGGCAAACCACTCCAGTATCCTTGCCTGGAAAATCCCATGGACAGAAGAGCCTGGGGGGCTGCAATCAATGGGATCACAAAGAGTCGGGCATGACGGAGCGACTAACACTTTCACTTTCACTTTCACTTTAGTTCCTCCTAAAGGGATATAGTTAGAAGAACTGTTATACAGTTAGAACTAGACATGGAACAACAGACTGGTTCCAAATTGGGAAAGGAGTATGTCAAGGCTATGTATTGTTACCCTGTTTATTTAACTTATATGCAGAGTAAAATGTAAAATGTAGGGCTTGATGAAGCGCAAGCTGGAATCAAGATTGACAGGAGAAATATCAATAACCTCAGATATGCAGATGATACCACCCTTATGGAAGAAAGTGAAGAGGAACTAAAGAGCCTCTCGATGAAAGTGAAAGAAGAGAGTGAAAAAGTTGGCTTAAAGCTCAACATTCAGAAAATGAAGGTCATGGCATCCAGTCCCTTCACTTCATGGCAAATAGATGGGGAAACAATGGAAACAGTGACAGATTTTATTTTCTTGGGCTCCAAAATCACTGCAAATAGTGACTGTTGCCATGAAATTAAAAGACGGTTGCTCCTTGGAAGAAAAGCTATGACCAACCTAGACAGTGTATTAAAAAGTAGAGACATTACTTTGCCAACAAAGGTCCATCTAGTCAAAGCTATGGTTTTCCCAGTAGTCATGTACAGATGTGAGAGTTGGACTATAAAGAAAGCTGAGCACTGAAGAACAGATGCTTTTGAACTGTGGTGTTGGAGAAGACTCTTTTTTTTTTTTTTTTTTCATTTCCAGTAACATTTAATCATGTTTTTTTTTTTTAACTTTTTTTTTTTTTTAGTTTTTTATTTTTTAAATTTTAAAATCTTTAATTCTTACATGCATTCCCAAACATGAACCCCCCTCCCACCTCCCTCCCCATAACATCTTTCTGGGTCATCCCCATGCACCAGCCCCAAGCATGCTGCATCCTGCGTCAGACATAGACTGGCGATTCAATTCACATGATAGTATACATGTTAGAATGTCATTCTCCCAAATCATCCCACCCTCTGCCTCTCTGAGTCCAAACGTCCGCTATACACATCTGTGTCTTTTTTTGCTGTCTTACATACAGGGTCATCATTGCGACTCTTGAGAGTCCCTTGGACTGCAAGGAGATCCAACCAGTCCATCCTAAAGGAAATCAGTCCTGAATATTCATTGGAAGGAGTGATGCTGAAGCTGAAACTCCAATACTTGGCCACCTGATGCGAAGAACCAATTCATTGGAAAAGACCCTGATGCTGGGAAAGATTGAAGGTGGGAGGAGAAGGGGATGACAGAGGATGAGATGGTTGCATGGCATCACCGACTCGATAAACATGAGTTTGAGTAAGCTCTGGGAGTTGGTGATGGACAGGGAAGTCTGGGAGTGGACTCCATGCAGTCTATGGGGTTGCAAAGAGTCGGACACGAGTGATCGACCGAACTGAACTGAACTGAAAGGGATATAGACAATGCATATCTCTGAGTTGTTCTGCAAAAGCTAAGACTCTTCACCATGGAGGATGGTGACTCTGCTGTGGAATGGTGACTCCATGCTAATCACAAGCATGTAGACCTCAGACTAGTTGGAACCAGAAGGATGATGATTGAGATTCCCAGAACATAATTCTGTTCCACCACCAACCAATAGAAGAAGATCCACAAGCTGATCAGGCATTCTATCATTTCTTCTTGTTGTTGTTCACTCGTTCAGTCTTGTCCAGCTCTTTGTGACCTCATGGACTGCAGCACACCAGGCCTCCCTGTCCTTCACTATCTCCTGGAGCTTGCTCAAACTCATGTCCATTGAGTCAGTGATGCCAGCCAACCATCTCATCCTCTGTCGTCCCCTTCTCCTCCTGCCTTCATTCTTTCCCAGCATCAGGGTCTTTTCTAATGAGTTAGTTCTTTGCATCAGATGGCCAACGTATTGGAGTTTCAGCTTCAGCATCACTCCTTCCAATGACTATTCAGGGATTATTTCCTTTAGGATTGACTGGTTTGTTCTCCTTGCAGTCCAAGGGACTCTCAAGTGTCTTCTCCAATATCACAGTTCAAAAGCATCAATTCTTAAGTGCTCAGGCTTTTTTATGGTCCACCTCTCACATCCATACATGACTACTGGAAAAACCGTATCTTTGACTATGTGGACCTTTGTCAACAAAGTAATGTCTCTGCTTTTCAATATGCTGTCTAGGTTGGTCATAGCTTTTCTTCCAAGGAGCAAGCATCTTTTAATTTCATGGCTGCAGTCACCATCTGCAGTGATTTTGGAGCCCCCCAAAATAAAGTCTGTCACTGTTTTCACTGTTTCCCCATCTACTTCCCTTGAAGTGATGGGACCAGATGCCATGATCTTAGTTTTCTGAATGTTGAGTTTTAAGCCAACTTTTTCTCTCTTCTCTTTCACTTTCATCAAGAGGCTCTTTAGTTCTTCTTTGCTTTCTGCCATAAGGGTGGTGTCATCTCCATATCTGGGGTTATCAATATTTCTCCTGGCAATCTTGAATCCAGCTTGTGCTTCATCCAGCCTGGCATTTTCCATGATGTACTCTGAATATAAGTTAAGTAAACAGGGTGACAATATACATTCTTGATGTACTCCTTTCCCAGTTTGAAACCAAACTGTTCTGTTGTTCCATGTCCAGTTCTAACTGTTGCTTCCTGGCCTGCATACAGATTTCTCAAGAGACCGCTCAGGTGGTCTGGTATTCCCATCTCTTTAAGAATTTTCTACAGTTTATTGTGATCCACACAATCAAAGACTTTTGCATAGTCAATAAAGCAGAAGTAGATGTTTTTCTGGAACTCTCTTGCTTTTTTGATGATCCAGCAGATGTTGGCAATTTGATCTCTGGTTCCTCTGCCTTTTCTAAATCCAGCTTGAACATCTGGAATTTCATGGTTCAAGTACTGTTGAAGCCTGGCTTGGAGAATTTTGAGCATTCCTTTGCTAGTGTGTGAGATGAGTGCAATTGTGCAGTAGTTTGAACATTCTTTGGCATTGCCTTTCTTTGAGATTGGAATGAAAACTGACCTTTTCCAGTCCTGTGGCCACTGCTAAAGTTTCCAAATTTGCTGTCAGAGTTAGTGCAGCAGTTTTACAGCATCTTTTTTAGTAATTGAAGTAGCTCAACTGGAATTCTATCACCTCCACTAGCTTTGTTGGTAGTGATGCATCCTAAGGCCCACTTGACTTCACATTCCAGGATGTCTGGCTCTAGGTGAGTGATCATACCATCGTGATTATCTGGGTTGTGAAGATCTTTTTTGTACAGTTCTGTTATGTATTCTTGCCACCTCTTCTTAATATCTTCTGCTCTGTTAGGTCCATACAATTTCTGTCATGTATTGTGCCCATCTCTACATGAAATGTTCCCTTGGTATCTCTAATTTTCTTGAAGAGATCTCTAGTCTTTCCCATTCTATTGTTTTCCTCTATTTCTTTGCATTGGTCACTGAGCAAGGCTTTCTTATCTCTCCTTGCTGTTCTTTGGAACTCTGCACTCAAATGGGTATATCTTTCTTTTTCTCCTTTGCCTTTCACTTCTCTTCTTTTCACAGCTGTTTGTAAGGCCTCCTTAGATAGCTGTTTTGCCCTTTTGCGTTTCTTTTTCTTGGAGATGGTCTTGATCCCTGCCTCCTGTCCAATGTCATGAACCTCCATCCATAGTTCTTCAGGCACTCTGTCTATCAGATCTAATCCATTGAATCTCACTTTCATTGTATAATGGTAAGGGATTTGATTCAGGTCATACCTGAATGGTCTAATGGTTTTCCCTATTTTTTCAATTTAAGTTGAATTTGGCATTAAGGAGTTCATGATTTGAGCCACAGTCTGTCTCTCCCATCAGAAGCTTCCACAAGCCTCTTATCCTTCTCCATCAGAGGGCAGACAGAATGAAAACCACAATCACAGAAAACTAACCAATCTGATCATATGGACCACAGCCTTGTCTAACTCAATTAAACTATGAGCCATGCCCTGTAGGGCCACCCAAGATGGACAGGTCAAGGTGAAGACTCTGACAAAATGTTGTCCACTGGAGAAGAGAGTGGCAAACCACTTCAGTGTTCTTGCCTTGAGAATGTTAAGGTATTCATGTTAAACCAGTGAACAGTACAAAAAGGCAAAAAGATAGGTCACTGAGAGATGAAGCCCCCAGATTGGTAGGTGCCCAGTGGGCTACTAGAGATCAGTGGAGAAAGAACTAGAGAATGAATGAAGAGATGGAGCCAAAGCAAAAACAACACCCAGTTGTGGATGTGACTAGTGATGGAGGTAAAGTCCGATGCTGTAAAGATCAGTATTGCATAGGAACCTGGAATGTTAGGTCCATGAATGAAGGCAAATTAGAAGTGGTCAAACAGGAGATGGCAAGAGTGAATGTTGGCATTTTAGGAATCACCCAAAGTAAAATGGACTGGAATGGGTGAATTCAACTCAGATAACCATTATATCTACTACTGTGGGCAGGAATCCCTTAGAAGAAATGGAGTAGCCACCATAGTCAACAAGAGTCCAAAATGCAGTACTTGGATGCAATCTCAAAAATGACATAATGATCTCTGTTGGTTTCCAAGGCAAACCATTCAATATCACAGTAATCCAAGTCTATACCCTGACCAGTAATGATGAAGAAGCTGAAGTTGAATGGTTCTATGAAGATCTACATACAAGACCTCCTAGAACTAGTACCCCCCAAAGATGTGCTTTTCATTATAGGGGACTGGAATGCAAAAGTAGGAAGTCAAGAAACACCTGGAGTAACAGGCAAATTTGGCCTTGGAGTAAAGAATGAAGCAGGGCAAAAGCTAATAGACTTTTGCCAAGAGAACGCACTGGTCATAGCAAACACCCTCTTCCAACAACACAAGAGAAGACTCTACAAATGGACATCACCAGATGGTCAACACCGAAATCAGATTGATTATATTCTTTGTAGCCAAAGATGGAGAAGCTCTATACAGTCAGCAAAAACAAGACTGGGAGCTGACTGTGGCTCAGATCATGAACTCCTTATTGCCAAATTCAGACTTAAATTGAAGAAAGTAGGGAAAACCACTAGGCCATTCAGGTATGACCTAAATCAAATCCCTTATGATTATACAGATTTCTCAGGAGGTAGGTAAGGTGGTCTGGTATTCCCATCTGTTTAAGAATTTTCCACAGTTTGTTATGATCCACACAGTCAAAGGCTTCAGTATAGTCAATGAAGCAGAAGTAGATGTTTTTCTGGAATTCTCTTGCTTTTTCTATGATCCAGTGGATGTTAACAATTTGAACTCTGGTTCCTCTGCCTTTTCTAAATCCAGCTTGAACATCTGGAAGTTCTTGGTTCATGTACTGTTGAAGACTCACTTGGGGAATTTTGAGCATTACTTTGCTAGTATATGAAATGAGTGCAATTGTGCAGTAATTTGAGCATTCTTTGGCGTTGCCCTTCTTTGGGACTGGAATGAAAACTGACCTTTTCCAGTCCTGTGGCCACAGCTGAGTTTTCCAAATTTGCTGGCATGCTGAGTACAACACTTTAACAGCGTCATCTTTTAGGATTTGAAATAGCTCAGCTAGAATTCCATCGCCCCCAAGAGCTTTGTTCATAGTGATGCTTCCTATGGCCCACTTGGTTTCACAGTCAAAGATGTCTGGCTCTAGGTGAGTGATCACACCATCATTGTTATGTGGGTCATGAAGATCTTTTTTTGTATAGTTCTTCTGTGTATTCTTGCCTCCTCTTCTTAATATCTTCTGCTTCTGTGAGATCCATATCGTTTCCATCCTTTATTGTGCCCATCTCTGCATGAAATGTTCCCTTGGTATCGTTTCTCGTAACACTATCTTTAAAAACACCCTGAGAGCAGCAGGATATACCCAAGGAGGAACCCACTGACATACATATTAATCAAAATAACAAAAATTAGGGACAAAGATACAATATTAAGAGCAGCAAGGGAGAAAGAACAAATGACATCCAAGGGAATTCCCATAAGATTGTTAGCTGATTTCTCAGCAGAGACTCTATAAGCCAGAAGGGGATGGCATGATATATGTAAAGTGGTGAAAGGGAAGAACCTACAACAAAGAATACTCTATGCAGCAAAACTGTCATTCATACTTGATGGATATATCAAAAGGTTTCCAGACACACACAAGTTAAGAGAATTCAGCACCACCAAACCAGCCTTACAATGAATGCTGAAGGAACTTCTCTAGGCAGAAAATACTAGAGAAGGAAAAGACCAACACAGAACAACTAAGAAAATATTAATCATTTCAGTTTAGTTCTGTCACTCAGTTGTGTCCTGCTCTTTGTGACCCCATGGACTGAAGCATGCCAGGCCTCCCTGTCCATCACCAACTCGCAGGATTTACTCAAACTCATGTCCATTGGGTCAGTGATGCCATCCAACCATCTCATCCTCTGTCATCCCCTTCTCCTCCTGCCTTCAATTTTTCCCAGCATCAGGGTCTTTTCAAATGAGTCAGTTCTTTGCATCAGGTGGCCAAAGTATTGGAGCTTCAGCTTTAGGATCAGTCCTTCCAATGAATATTCAGGACTGATTTCCTTTAGGATTGACTGGTTGGCTCTCCATGCAGTCCAAGGGACTCTCAAGAGTCTTCTCCAACACCACAGTTCAAAAGCATCAGTTCTTCAGTGCTCAGCTTTCTTTATAGTCCAACTCTCACATCTGTACATGACTACTGGAAAAACCATAGCTTTGACTAGACGGACCTTTGTTGGCAAAGAAAATGTTAATAGGGTCATGCATATTGATAATTACCTTAAATGTAAATGGATTAAATGCACCAACCAAAAGATATAGACTGGCTGGGCTGATGAGAACATTTGTATATGTGCACTTCACTTTCACTTACCTCCTCACTCTACTTAACTTCCCAAGTTGTATATAATTATTTTATATTGTTAGGTTGATCATGTTTTCTTTATGGCTTGCAGTTGTAATTATCTGTTATTTTTGTCTGGCTGTTGATTTTGAAAACTGATAAACATCTTTTACTATTGTGATTATGTAACTGTCATTTGCTTAGGACCATTGTATCATGATCGGTCAACGGAAAATAATAAAATTCTATATCACTAAAACTCCAACAAAACAAAACAAAACAAAACAGCCTGAAAGCCATTCAGGTATTCAGATTGAACTGCACATTCTCCTTGCTTGACACTCTGCAGTAACTACTGTACTTTCCTTCACCATCACCTGGTTGTCGTAGATTGGCATTGCTGTGTACTGCATGAGCAGACCCGAATTTGGTTCAGTAACACCAAGTTTTCTGAAAGATTTTGTGGAGGATTGCTGTAATTCTTTCTTAAATGTTTGATGGGATCGACAGGTGAAGCCAAACTTGCTTTCAGTTTCCTTTGTAGGAAAGTTCGTAGTTTCTGGTTTTTTTTTTTTTAATTTTTATTTTTACTTTATTTTACTTTAGAATACTGTATTGGTTTTGCCATACATTGACATGAATCCACCACGGGTGTACATGCGTTCCCAAACATGAACCCCTCTCCCACCTCCCTCCCCATAACATCTCTCTGGGTCATCCCCGTGCACCAGCCCCAAGCATGCTGTATCCTGCATCGGACATAGACTGGTGATTTGATTCTTTAAAAGATATAAGGCTATACAGGTTTTCAATTTGTTAGGCTTTATAAATGATAAATTTTTAAATTTTGTTTCTCAAGGAATTTTGTTCATTTATGTTGTCAAATTTATTGGCATAAAGTTATTCAAATAGTCCCTTGTTATTCAGTTGCTCAGTCGTGTCTGACTCTTTGCGACTCTGTGGACTGCAACACGCCAGGCTCTGCTGTCTTCCACTATCTCTGGGAGTTTGCTCAAACTCCTGTCCACTGGGGCTTCCCTGGTGCCTCAGATGGTAGAGAATCTGCCTGTAATGCTGGAGACTAGAGTTCGATCCCTGGATCAGGAAGATTCCCTGGAGAAGGAAATGGCAACCTGCTCCAGTATTCTTGCCTGGGAAATCCCATGGACAGAGGAGCCTGCCAGGCTACAGTCTGTGGGGTCACAAAGAGTCAGATACACTGAGCAACTAGCATTTTCTTGCTTTCATGTCCATTGAGTCAGTGATGCCATCCAACTATCTCATCCTCTGTTGCCCCCTTCTCCTACTGCCTTCAATCTTTCCCAGCATCAGGGTCTTTTCCAGTGAATTGGCTCTTTGCATCAGGTGATCAAAGTATTGGAGCTTCAGCTTCAGCATCAGTCCTTCTAATGAGTATTCAGGGCTGATCTCCTTTAGGATTGACTGGTTTGATCTCCTTGCCATCCAAGGGACTCTCACAAGTCTTCTCAACCACCACAATTCAAAAACATCAATTCTTCAGTGCTCAGCCTTATTTATGGTCCAACTCTCACATCTGTACATGACTACTGTAAAAACCATAGCTTTGACTATGGTTCCTGAGAATCCCATGAACAGTATGAAAAGGCAAATATTCCCTTATTACCTTGTAATACCTGTTGTAGTATCTGTAGTAATATTCTCACTTTCATCCCTGACATTGGTAATTTATATTTTCTCTCATTTTTCTTCATTAGCCACCTAGAGGTTTATCAATTTTGTTAACCATTTAGAAGCCAATATTTAGCTTTTGTTTTTCTGTTTTCTGTTTTATTTATTTCCCTTTTTATTTTTATTAGTTTCTGTCTTAAACTTACTTTGGGTTTTGCATGCTCCTTTTTAAGTCTAGCATCCTAAGGTGGACATTTTCTTTTTTTCCTAATATACGCGTTTTGAAGCTATAAGTTTCTTTCTAAATACTGCTTTAGATAAATCCTACAAATTTTGATATGTTGTGTTTTAATTATCTTATAGTTGAAAATATTTTCTAATTTTGTGTGATTACTTTTCACCCATGGCTTCTTTAGAAGTTGTGGCTTAATTTCCAAATATTTGCAGATTCTTTTGTATCTCTTTGTTACTAATTTTAAAATTAATTTAGAAAATAAATTATATTTGATTTTATCTATTGAAAGGTACATTAAGACTGGCTTTGTCACATAGTATATCATGGTGAATGTTACCTCTGCCCTTGAATTATCTGCACTTGTTGAATGCAGCATTGTATATACTAGATATGTTAATTAGATCTATTTGGTTGATAGTATTGTTGAAGTCTTCTATGCCTTTACTTATTTCTTTCATTGTGTCTATTGCTGAGAGGTACATAGAGACAGAGAGATAGAGTCATAGAGAGAGAGGTGTTAAAACTGCAACAATGATTATGTAGCTGACATTGGTAATTTATATTTTCTTGCCTCTTAGTTTGGTTAGTGTTTGCTTTATATAGTTTGAAGTTCTGTTATTAAATGCATAGCAACTTAAAATTGTGTCTCCTTGATGAATATCCTTTTTATCATTGTGAAGTGAACCTTTTTACCTTTAGCAGAACTCTTTGTCTTGAAATTCACTTTGTCTGGGTTTGATATAGCTTAGTGTTTATGTGATCTATCTTTTCCTAGTTCTTTAAAATTTTTTTTTTTTTTACTATTTGTGTCTGTATATTTAAATATTTCTTACAAATACTGTATAGGTGGATCTTGCTTTTTATTTTTATTTTTTTGCATTTTATTTTTTATTTATTTTTTAGTTTTTTATTTTTATTTTTTATTTTTTTGTTTTTTTGTTTGTTTTTTTTGTTTTGTTTTTTGTTTTTTTTTTTTTAATTTTTAGTTTTTTATTTTTTAAATTTTAAAATCTTTAATTCTTACATGCATTCCCAAACATGAACCCCCCTCCCACCTCCCTCCCCATAACATCTTTCTGGGTCATCCCCATGCAGCAGCCCCAAGCATGCTGCATCCTGCGTCAGACATAGACTGGCGATTCAATTCACATGATAGTATACATGTTAGAATGTCATTCTCCCAAATCATCCCACCCTCTCCCTCTCCCTCTGAGTCCAAAAGTCTGTTGTACACATCTGTGTCTCTTTCCCTGTCTTGCATACAGGGTCGTCATTGCCATCTTCCTAAATTCCATATATATGTGTTAGTATACTGTATTGGTGTTTTTCTTTCTGGCTTACTTCACTCTGTATAATCGGCTCCAGTTTCATCCATCTCATCAGAACTGATTCAAATGAATTCTTTTTAATGGCTGAGTAATACTCCATTGTGTATATGTACCACAGCTTTCTTATCCATTCATCTGCTGATGGACATCTAGGTTGTTTCCATGTCCTGGCTATTATAAACAGTGCTGCGATGAACATTGGGGTACATGTGTCTCTTTCAATTCTGGTTTCCTTGGTGTGTATGCCCAGCAGTGGGATTGCTGGGTCATAAGGTAGTTCTATTTGCAATTTTTTAAGGAATCTCCACACTGTTCTCCATAGTGGCTGTACTAGTTTGCATTCCCACCAACAGTGTAGGAGGGTTCCCTTTTCTCCACACCCTCTCCAGCATTTATTGCTTGCAGATTTTTGGATCGCAGCCATTCTGACTGGTGTGAAGTGGTTGGATCTTGCTTTTTAAAAAAAAGTCTAGTCTGACAACCTCTGTCTAATTGGAGTCTTTAGTTCATTTTTATTTAATGTATTTTTTAATATGTTTGGGTTTAAATTTATCATCTTGATGTTTATCTGTGTATTTCCGCCATTATTCATTCATTTTTCTTTTCCTGTCTCCTCTAAGTTTTTAAAAAAACTTTTATTTTTTTTAGTATTCCATTCTAGTCTCTCAATTGGCTTTTAGAACCATACCTCTTTGTACTATTTTTTTTAAGTGGGTACTCTGTGGATTTCAATATGCAACCTTAACCTATTGCAATCTAAAGTTAATATTATACCACTTCATATATAATGTAAGAAACTTACAACAATATAATTCCATCTATACCCATCTCATCATTTGTGCTATTGTTGTCATATATTTTCAATATATGTTAGAAAACCCATAATACACTTTAATATTTTTGCTGTTAAAAACTCATATATTTTTGTCATACTAATGTTAATATTAGTATAGTGGCTATTCTAACACCAGACAAAATGGATTTTATGCCAAAAATTGTTACTAGAGACAAAGACAGACATTTTATGATAAAAGGGTCAACCCATGAGGAATATATAACAATTATAAACAAGAATAATTATAAACAAGGGCTTCCCTAATAGCTCATTTGGTAAAGAATCCACCTGCAATGCAGGAGACCCATGTTCAATTCTTGGGTTGGGAAGATCTGCTGGAGAATGGATAGGCTACCCACTCCAGTATTCTTGGGTTTCCCTTGTGGCTCAGCTGGTAAAGAATCCGCCTGCAATGCGGGAGACCTGGGTTTGATCCCTGGGTTGGGAAGATCCCCTGGAGAAGTGAAAGGCTACCCACTCCAGTATTTTGGCCTGGAGAATTCCATGGGGTTGCAAAGAGTTGGACAGGACTGAGTGACTTTCACTTTCACTTTCATAAAGAAGAAGAATGTCATTATTTGTGTATATCTCACCATTTCTCCCATCATTTACTTCTTTATAACTGTAGTAAGATATCAAAACCAGGAAGTGGATGTTGATACAATGCATGTATATGGTTCTATGCCTTTCATTACATGTGTATATTTGTGTAACCACCCCCAGAATCAAGATATAGAACTATTCCATTGCTACAAAGATTTTTTGTTCTACCCCATTATAATCATGGAGACGGCAATGGCACCCCACTCCAGTACTCTTGCCTGGAAAATCCCATGGACTGAGGAGCCTGGAAGGCTGCAGTCCATGGGGTTGCTGACGGTCGGACACAACTGAGCAACTTCACTTTCACTTTTCACTTTCATGCATTGGAGAAGGAAATGGCAACCCACTATAGTGTTCTTGCCTGGAGAATCCCAGGGACGGAGGAGCCTGGTGGGCTGCTGTCTATGGGGTTGCACAGAGTCGGACACGACTGAAGCGACTTAGCAGCAGCAGCAGCATTATAGTCAGATGCGTGCTCTCTTCCCCTGCATGGTTTCTGATGAGAAATCTGTTGTAATTTAAGTAGTTTTTCTCTTTGGGTATTGTTCTGTCTTTCTGCTTTTAATATTTTTTCCTTTGTCTTTAGTTTTCAGGAGTTTGATTATTATGTGCCTAGGCATGGGTTTGTTTGGGTTTATCCTGTTTAGGATTCACTCAGATTCTTAAAATCTATATATAGATTTATGTATTTTCCTAAATTTGGGAAAATTTCTGCCACTCTTTCTTTGAATAATTTTTCTGTCCCACCTTCTTTGCCACTCCTTCTAGGACACCATTGATCAAAATATTAGATCTTTTTTATAGTCCTACAAGTCCTCGAGGCTCTGTTCATTTATTTTCAGTCTCTTTTCTCTCTATTGTTCCAATAGGATCGTTTATTCAAGTTCACTGATTCTTTTTTCAACTTGAAAAAATTTTTTTAAATTATGAAAATATAATAACACATTTACAGGAGACCTGGAAAATACAGAACAAAGTTACATAGAGTTCTACTTGATAGTTCCATTATTTTTTAAGTAGGTAAATTATGATTTTTAGTTGGAGTTTCAATATCAAACTCAAAAATAGTAGAATGAATATACAGAGAAGTAGAAAGATATAGTAAACCTGGAAAGCACTATGATCAAGTTCACTAATTCTTCTGTCATTTCCATTCCGCTTTTAAAGTCATCCAGTGAGTTTTTCCTTATAGATTATTGTGTGTGTGTGTTTTTTTTTTTAGCTCTATATGTTTTCTTTGGCTTTCCTCATATGCCTTTTATTTCTTTGCTGAGATTTTCTCTTTTATGATTTGTTTCAAGCATGTTCATAGTTATATTTTTATGATGGCTACTTTAAACCCTTATTATGTAACTCTAACATCTCTGGCATTCAATGTTGGTGTCTGCTGGTTGTCTTATTGTCATTCAAGTTGAAATATTTCTTGTTCTTGGAGTATCATGGACATTTTGGGTGTCATTTTACGAGAATTTGGTTCTTAATTAAATTTTGTGTTTTAGCAGGCCTCCTGTGACTCCAAGCAGGCAAAGTGAACAAGCATGCCACCTCATTATTATCATGTGAGGGTAGAAGTCCACATTCCCCACTTGGCCTCTTTTCACATTCTAGGCAGAGGCGGAAGTTCAGGTTTCCCATTAGGCTTTCACTGATACCCACCCCTTGCTAGGAGGGAGCACAATGCCTCGTTATTGTTCCCTGTGTGCTTCCCCAGTGGGAGGAGGATGAGGTTTATTATTATCCAGCAGGGATGAAAGTCCTAGCTCCCCACTCAGAGTTCTCTACCACTACTCCATTTGGGGACAAGAAGCACCATGTTACTGCTAGGCAAGCATCAAAATCAAGGCTTCCTATTAAGCCTTTGTTGGTGGAGGTGGTGGATGATGGGCCTATAGTTTTTTCCTTTGTGGTCTTACTCTAGATCTGGGTGGTTATTGTCTAAAAGTTTTCTGTTCTGTCAGGCTGCCCTTTTCCTTGTCCTTTGGCTAGAGAGTACTTCTTGCTGCTGTTTGTATCTCTGTCTATTGGCATTTCTGGGTTACTGGCTTCTCCAGCACTCAGTTCAGGATATAATAAGCAGCAAGAAAACCTAGAGAACCTACTGCTAGGTAGTTTCTTGGTTTCTGAGGAATGTAGCTAGTCTGCTTTCTTTTCACCACATTTCAGAGTCTTATGTTTCTTTTATATGTAACATCCAGAGTATTTAGCTATACTTAGTGGAAAGAACTGGGAAAAGTACACCAACTGTATCCTATTCTGGACCAAAAAAACATTGGATTTTAACTACCTTTTAGCTTTTTAAATCTTACAGAGATTAAATTAGTTGCACTGATGTTTTATTTATATTTATAAATATATTTATACTGAGATAAAGCATATTTTGCTATGGACGTGATTATATTTTCTTTTTCTTTAGCTTTCTGTTCATATGCTGTACCTATTTTTCTATAAGATTATTCACCTTTTTTATTACATAAAGTAATAAAAGAAGCTGTTTCCTATAGTTAAAAAATATTTCCCCTTGCTTGCTGATATTTCTTGATTTTTTTTGGTTATAATATTTTGTTGCCATGTTGATATTTAATAATTTTTTGTTGTCAGTTTAATCAATATTTTACTTTATGACTTCTGGCTTTTGCATCTCTTTAAGAAAGGTCTTTCTCACACCAAGATTAAAAGTAAATTTACTTTTGAGTTAAATAGGTAAATTCCTTCTAGATCTTTCATTATTTTCTTTTCTATATTTATACTCTTGTTTCATCAATTATTTTGGTATAGGGTGTTAGCTAGGAATTCAACCTAATATGTTTTGCTTTATGTTTAGTTAGCTATCCTAGTACAATTTATTAAAAAGATAGCTTCTGCCTCCCACTGATTTGAAATGGCGCTTTATATAAACTGCTTTACCAAGCAAGCCATATTCAAGAATAAACTTTCTAAATGTTTTCTGGCACTTTTAAAGTCAACAGATTATATACTAATTAATTATAATTCTCCAGTATTTATTAAAAGCAAGTTTCCTGGTGTCTTCATTAAGCAAGAATTTATTAGTGATTCTATCTATTGTATTTTGAGAAAGATCTATAACTATCTTTAAAAATATTCTAAAATTTAGGTCAACTTTCATCTCATTGCTTAGAATTAGTAGACTCTCCCTATAACCTTTTTTTAAAACTTTGAAAAATATTTTATTTTTTAAAATTAGAGAATAATTACTTTACAATATTGTGGTGGTTTTTGCCATGAAAGTGAAGTGAAAGTGAAACTTGCTCAGTCGTGTCTGACTCTTTGCAACCCCATGGACTGGAGTGGGTAGCCTTTCCCTTCTCCAGGGGATCTTCCTAACCCAGGGACTGAACCCAGCTCTCCTGCATTGTGGTCAGATCCTTTACCAGCTGAGCCACCAGGGAAGCCCAAGAATACAGGAGTGGGTAGCCTATCTCTTCTCCAGCAGATCCTCCTGGTACAGGAATTGAACCGGGGTCTCCTGCATTGCAGGTCGATTCTTTACCAACTGAGCTATCAGGGAAGCCATACTTCAACATAAATCAGCATTAGATATACATATGTCTCCTCTCTGTTGAACCTCCCTCCCTCCTCCTTCCCCATCCCATCCCTCTAGGTAATCACAGAGCACTGGCTTTGGGTTCACTGAGACATACGTTGAACTCTCACTGGCCATTAGAAGATTCCCCCCATAACCTTTTGATTTCTTTATGTTCCTATTGTTGTTAGTTACAATTTTTTTACAGCTATTGAAATAACAGAAAAGTCTTGGATAAACTGAATCTCAGTCATTTTTGAGATACCAAACAATTCTATTAGTCTTTATTTTTTATGTTTAAAGATTGATTACATATATGATCGACTGAACTCTTTACAGTTTGACTTTTTATATTTTTCCTGTCTGTTTAATGACAGCCTTATTAATGCATTTGGTCAAACATGTTTGGATTTCTCCCTCAGATATGTTTATACGTGTATCAAGAAATTCTTGTTACCATGCCCGGCATCTTTGACCAAAAGCCTTTTAGATTTCAGCAGTGTTTTTCAACCCTGGCTGCACGTCAGAATCACCTGGAAGGTTTTTACAATCCTGATGTCCAGGCCACAGCCAGGACCAATTAAATCTCTGGGATGGGATTTAAGTTATTTTAAAAGTTCCCCAGGTGATTCCAATATGCAGGCAAGCTAGAGAACTACTGTGTGAAAGGGAATTGGAATGCTGAAACATCATGCAGAATCTCTCTATACAGAGGCCCTGAATTCTGAAATTCTCAAATAGAGTTGATTATGTGTCTGTTTATAGTTCTGTTTTTCACTACAGAATGCCTTTATTGATTTTTAAAAATTTTATAAAATTGGTGTGGATGTTCCTTCTGTTTTCTCAATTCTATCGTAAGCACCTGAAAGGTAAGCACATTGTTTTTGTTTATTTGTGACTCCTGTACAATTAATACTTAAGTTACTGAAAACTGAATATTATTATCTCGAGCCAAAATCTCCTTAGGGTTATATGTGCGCAAATCCTATTAGAGCTGTTGTTTGTTCACTCAAAAAGTGTTTATTTAGAGTACTTATTCTCTTTAACCTGTGGCGTTACTATACTTAGTTGGTTTTCAAATATCTCTCTAGGTCTGACCTACCCTCTGAAATCCAGACCCATATATTTAATCACCTATTCAATATTGACATTTGATTGTATAATAGAATTTTCTAAGTGACATGTTCAAAAGTGAACTCTTGATTTACCTATCTAAACAGTATTCACCCGACCTTTCCCACCTCAGTTGCTGCTGCTGCTGCTGCTGCTAAGTTGCTTCAGTTGTGTCCAACTCTGTGCGACCCCACCAGGCTTCCCTGTCCCTGGGATTCTCCAGGCAAGAACACTGGAGTGGGTTGCCATTTCCTTCTCCAATGCATGAAAGTGAAAAGTGAAAGTGAAGTCACTCAGTCGTGTTCGACTTGTAGCAACCCCATGGACTTGTAGCAACCCCATGGCTCCTCCATCCATGGGATTTTCCAGGCAAGAGTACTGGAGTGGGGTGCCATTGCCTTCTCCGCTACTCTCCTAGCAACTTCCAAAGGAAAATTTTATATTAGCACATTATTGCTCAGTCTGAAGTGGTTGGTCCAGATGTCTTAGGTGACCCAAGACATGGCTCAGGAGTGAAGGCAGGGAAGGGGAGAGGCGCATGGAAACTCTCCTTGTGTGCCTGTGCATATGTGCTTATATCCTTTCCCAAGTAGGGGCAGGACTGCATGCTTGGAGGGGTCTGTGGAAGAGGAGGCTCTGTCCCCCATTGCTCCAGGACTCAGCCAGGAGTCTTAGAATCTCTACGCCTCCTCATCTGCCTACAGCTCTTACAAGAGCTCCTCTAGGTCTGTTTTGTGGATAGCACCTTCTTGTAAATGACCTGATTGTGTCATGTTCAAACTAAGTATGCTTGTCCTCTTTGTCCAAATGTCATCTAGATTACTTCAGTAGCTCTTAACGAGTCTCCTTGCTGCTTCTCTTATTCTCCTAAAGTCTGGCATCTAGAATCATCCCTTTAAAACAAAACATTATGCCACTTTCTCAGTCCAGTCTCTTCATTGGCTTTGTAGCACACTTAAAATGAAATCTGAAGTTCCTACCAAGGCTGACATGATCTGGTCAAGCTACCTCTATGACCTTCTTTTCTACCTTTCCTCTTTGTTCTAGGTACTTTGCCTTCCTTGCAGCCACTTAGCATATTGGAAGGCTTTGAGCTCAGGTTCTGTGCACTTACTGTTCCCTCTTCTTTGAAGGCTCTTTCTGCAGATGCTTGCATGGCTCACTCTCATTTCCTTCAGGTCTGTTCAGATGCCACAGTCTCAGAGAAGCCTAGCTTGATTATACTCTACTGGAAATACATTTTCCCTTCACCTAACCTTGATTTCCCTCCATTTGCTTACGCTGCTTTTATATCCTGCTTTTTACACATTATATATATTTATTTGCTTTATTTGTTTTTTGACTATTTCCCACCTTAGAATATAAGCTCTAAAGGGAAGAGACTTCATCTGTTTTAGTCATTTTTGCATTCTCTACAGCTGGGACCATTTGCACAGCTCTCCATGTCTCCATGTGTCCACACACTTGTGTGCATGTGTGTGTGCTCAGTCATGTCCAACTCTCTGTGACCCCATGGACGGTAGCCCCTCCAGGCTCCTCTGTCCATGAGATTGCCCAGGCAAGCATACTGGAGAGGGTTGTCATTACCTATTCCAGAATAACATAGTTGGCTGTTAATAAATATTTGCTGAATTAATAAAAAAAAGACACTCATTTGTAATCCGAGGAACATAAAAATGGATAAGATATGGAAACATGGTATGCTGGTAAATGTGTAACAGCTGTGGAGTGGGGAGCCCTGAATTGTAGCATTTTCTGATTTCCATGGTGTAAATACATTCATTGTAATCCATTTCAAGCTACCAATATGACATTAGTGAAAGTGGAGTTAGAGATGCATGCATGGTGCTCAAGAGCTGGTACATACTGGCTTCAGCACAGTGGTATAGGAATTTAGTGGGAGGGATAAGATGTGTCCACAAATACCCATAATACAGGATAAAATAGAATAAGTGATAAAAGGAATGGATAACTTAAAAGTTATGAAAATTCAAAGGATGATACTATTTTTTTCTGGATGTTTTAAGGTGTTTCCACATTGGTGGAGTCAACATGGATCCTAGGATTAGTCTTCAACTCGCTGAGGAGCTTCAGTTTTTCAGTTTAATCTGAACAAAGAGAGATTGCTGTTTTGTACACAGTGGTCCAGCTAGGGTTTGCTGAAGAAGTGACGTTTCAGCAGAGACCTGAAGGAAGTGTGGGAGGGAGCCATGTGAGGATCTTTAGGAAGAGCATTCATGGGAATGGGCAGAGGGCACTCAGACATTGATTTTCAATAACTGTTATTAGTTGGAATATTTTTGGCTATGTGTAACTGAATCCAATTCAAACTGGTAAATAATAAGAAAATTGTATTAGCTCCCATTTGAAGAAGCTCAGTAAGTGCTCAGGGTTGGATAAATCATTGGTTCAGCAGTGTCATCAGGGAAGCAGGTTTTCTGTACTGTTCTCCCATCCTCAGCATTCCAACTTTCACTTCAGGCTTGCTCTCCTGATGCCATTGAAGACAGGTGCCCCAATGCCTGGGATCATATGCAGACCCAATGATACCCAGTAGAAGAGACACACTTCATGGCTCTTTTGGGGGGACTGTTTGAAGTTTAATTGCTCACAAAAGTAGAGAGCATAATATAAAAATTATCCATATCTATCACACTGATATAAACAGTGATATTCTGACATATTTCCTTCATCTTTTTTCTGATGAATAATTTTAAATTATTCCCATCATGAAATGTCTTGAGACTACATCCCTGAAAAAAGATTTTCTCCTAATGAATCACTGTATTATTATTATACCTAAAATGTAATAATTATTCCTTAGTAGCATCTGATATTCCAGTCTATATTCAGATTTCACAATTTCTCCCAAACTGTCATTTATGGCTGGTTTGTTCAAACCAAAATCCAGTCAAGGATCAGTCATTACATATTATTGTTATATTGCCTAAATCTCTTTTAATCTTGATCCTAGAATGTTACTCCTACCTGTTTTTCCTGTAAAATTGAAATGTTGAAGAGCCCGGTCTCTGGTCCTGTAGAATGACTCAGATTCACTTTGGTTGTTTCTTTCAGGTACTTTTCTGTCCTCCATATTTTCTGTAAACTGGATTTTAGATTTAAAGGATTGTATAGATTTGAATTAAGCATTTAAAGGAATACTTCATAGGCGATGTTGTGTACTTACTGTGTCATATTAAGTGAAAAAAAGTGATGTCACTCAGTCATGTCCAACTCTTTGTGACTCCATGGACTGTAGCCCACCAGGCTTCTCTGTCCATGGGATTTTCCAGGCAAGAGTACTGGAGTGGGTTGCCATTTCCTTCTCCAGGGGATCTTCCCGACCCAGGGATCGAACCTGGGTCTCCTGCATTGTAGGCAGATGCTTTACCCTCTGAGCCACCAGGGAAGCCTGTCATGTTGAGTCATGTAATATCTGATTGTCCCATTCTTAATGATGGTAAAATAAGGGGATTTCAGTGTGATTTCTCCATTGTGAAACAATATTGTATAGCAACACTTTTCCTTGCAAAATAGTAAATAATTTGGATTTGGTAGTTTGGCACTGAATGTAACTGTTCAGTTTCCCTTTAACTTTCTTTTATGACCTGATGGCTTTAGCTTCCACTGAAGATAGTTGCCTGACTCAATTATTTGATTAGTGTTTTACACAATGGTATTTATTAACTGAAAGTCTTATGAAAAAAGGAGAATCAATCAGGACTTTTTATTAGGTTACCCTAAAGTACTAGAAAGGCAAGATAAATTGTTGACTCTTAGCTTTTAATTACCAATTTTCAAAGTAAGGTTTTGGTGTAATGGTGACAATTGAGTTTGTTTTCACTTTCTTTTAAACATTTATTTTGAGGATTTTTATATATTCAAAAGTTTTCAGTCAATTATAATCCTTATTCTTTTGATTTTCAAATTGTCCCAATTTTGATCTGGAGAGATTCTTCCTAATGGCTATTGTGTATCCTTTTGATAGGGCTCCATTCATCTTTTAAAACTCTTTTGCTTTCCAACTAAACAAGATTTCCCAGACTTACTTTATATATTATCTCCCTCAGATCTGAAATTAGTAATTTTTTAAAGGAAGCTTAGTCACTGTGTTTCTCATTAAAAGTGAAAAAACTTTTTCTATAAGCCTCTTAGCATATTTCACCTCTCATTTCATTGGTTAGAATTGCCTTATGTGCTTGTTCCCCAAACACTCCCTGGTTAGAGGAATGGGATTCCTACATTTGACTTAGTGACTATGTAGAGGAGGGTTTTAGAGGTTCTGCTAGAAATGGAAAGGGAAGGGCAGACAAATTGGAGTTGTTGTTCAGTTACTAAGTTGTGTCCAATTTTGTGACCCTGTGGACTGCAATAAGCCAGCCTACTCTCAGTTCAGTTCAGAGGCTCAGTCGTGTCTAACTCTTTGCAACACCATGGACTGCAGCATGCCAGGCCTTCCGTCTATCACCAACTCCCAGAGATGACTCAAACTCATGTCCATTGAGTCGGTGATGCCATCCAACCATCTCATCCTCTATCGTCCCCTTCTCTTCTCGCCTTCAATCTTTCCCAGAATCAGGGTCTTTTGTATCGGAGTTTCAGCTTCAGCATCAGTTCTTCCAATGAATATTCAGGACTGATTTCCTTTAGGATGAACTGGTTGGATCTCCTTGCAGTGCAAGGGACTCTCAGGAGTCTTCTCCAACACCATAGTTCAAAAGCATCAATTCTTTGGCACTCAGCTTTCTTTATAGTCCAACTCTCACATCCATACATGACTACTGGAAAAACCATAGCCTTAACTAGATGGACTTTTGTTGGCAAAGTAATGTCTCTGTTTTTTAATATGTTGTCTAGGTTGGTCATAACTTTTCTTCCAAGGAGCAAGTGTCTTTTAATTTCATGGCTGCAGTCACCATCTGCAGTGATTTTGGAGCCCCCCCCCCCCAAATAAAGTCAGTCAATGTTTCCACTGTTTCTCCATCTATTTGCCATGAAGTGATGGGAACTGGATGCCATCATCTTTGTTTTCTGAATGTTGAGCTTTAAGCCAACTTTTTCACTCTCCTCTTTCACTTTCATCAAGAGGCTCTTTAGTTCTTCTTCACTTTCTTCCATAAGGGTGGTATCATCTGCATATCTGAGGTTATTGATATTTCTCCTGGCAATCTTGATTCCAGCTTGTATTTCATCCAGCCCAGTGTTTCTCATGATGTACTCTGTATATAAGTTAAATAAGCAGAGTGACAATATACAGCCTTGACGTACTCCTTTTCCTATTTGGAACCAGTCTGTTGTTCCATGTCCAGTTCTAACTGTTGCTTCCTAACCTGCATATAGATTTCTCAAGAGGCAAGTCAGGTGGTCTGGTATTCCCATCTCTTTCAGAATTTTCCACAGTTTATTGTGATCCACACAGTCAAAGGCTTTGGCATAGTCAATAAAGCAGAAATAGATGTTTTTCTGGAACTCTCTTGCTTTTCCGGTGGTCCATTAAATGTTGGCAGTTTGATCTCTGGTTCCTCTGCCTTTTCTAAAACCAGCTTGAACATCTGGAAGTTCAAGGTTCACGTACTGTTAAAGCCTGGCTTGGAGAATTTTGAGCATTCCTTTGCTAGCGTGTGAGATGAGTGCAATTGTGCAGTAGTTTGAGCATTCTTTGGCCTTGCCTTTCTTTGGGATTGGAATGAAAACTGACCTTTTCCAGTCCTGTGGATACTGCTGAGTTTTCCAAATTTGCTGGCATATTGAGTGCAGCACTTTCACAGCATCATCCTTTAGGATTTGAAATAGCTCCACTGGAATTCCATCACCTCCACTAACTTTGTTCATAGTGACGCTTCCTAAGGCCCATTTGACTTCACATTCCAGGATGTCTGGTTCTAGGTTAGTGATCAGACCATCGTGATTATCTGGGTCATTAAGATCTTTTTTTGTACAGTTCTTTTGTGTATTCTTGCCACCTCTTCTTAACATCTTTTGCTTCTGTTAGGTCCATACCATTTCTGTCCTTTATCGAGCCCATCTTTGCATGAAATGTTCCCTCGGTATCTTTAATTTTCTTGAAGAGATCTCTAGTCTTTCTCATTCTATTGTTTTCCTCTATTTCTTTGCATTGATCACTGAGGAAGGCTTTCTATCTCTCCTTGCTATTCTTTGGAACTCTGCATTCAGATGGATGTATCTTTCCTTTTCTCCTTTACTTTTTGCTTCTCTTCTTTTCACAGCTATTTGTAAGGCCTCCTCAGTTAGTCATTTTGCGGTTTTGCATTTCTTTTTCTTGGGGATGGTCTTGATCCCTGTCTCCAGTACGGTGTTACGAACCTCCATCCATAGGTCTTCAGGCACTGTCTATCAGATCTAGTCCCTTAAATATATTTCTCACTTCCACTGTACAATTGTTAGGGATTTCGTTTAGGTCATACCTGAACGGTCTAGTGATTTTCCCTACTTTCTTCAACTTAAGTCTGAATTTGGCAATAAGGAGTTCATGATCTGAGCCATAGTTAGCTCCTTGTCTTGTTTTTGCTGACTGTATAGAGCTTCTCCATCTTTGGCTGCAAAGAGTATAAACAGTCTGATTTTGGTGTTGACCATCTGGTGATGTCCATTTGTAGAGTCTTCTCTTGTGTTGTTGGAAGAGGGTGTTTGCTATGACCAGTGTATTCTCTTGGTAGAACTCGATCAGCCTTTGCCCTGTTTCATTCTGTACTCCAAGGCCAAATTTGCCTGTTACTCCAGGTATTTCTTGACTTCCTACTTTTGCACTCCTGTCCCCTATAATGAAAAGGACATCTTTTTTGGGTGTTAGTTTTAGCAGGTCTTGTAGGTCTTCATAGAACTCTTCAACTTCAGCTTCTCCAGCATTACTGGTTGGGGCATAGACTTGGATCACCGTGATATTGAATGGTTTGCCTTGGAAACCAACAGAGATCATTATGTTATTTTTGAGATTGCATCCAAGTACTGCATTTCAGACTCTTTTGTTGACTATGATGGCTACTCCATTTCTTCTAAGGGATTCCTGCCCACAGTAGTAGATATAATGGTCATCTGAATTAAATTCATCCATTCCAGTCCATAATAGTTTGCTGATTCCTAGAATGTCGATGTTCACTCTTGACCACTTCCAACTTGCCTTGATTCATGGACCTAACAATCCAGGTTCCTATGCAGTATTGCTCTTTACAGCATCCGACCTTGCTTCTATCACCAGTCACATCCACAACTGTGTGTTGTTTTTGCTTTGGCTCTGTCTCTTCATTCTTTCTGGAGTTATTTTCCATTGATCTCCAGTAACATATTGGGCACCTATTAACCTGGAGAGTTCATCTTTCAGTGTCCTTTTTGCCTTTTCATACTGTTCATGGGGTTCTTAAGGCAGGAGTACTGAAGTGGTTTGCCATTCCCTTTCACGGTGGACCACATTTTGTCAGAACTCTCCAACCATGACCCATCCGTCTTGGGTGGATGGCATGGCTCATAGTTTCATTGAGTTAGACAAGGCCATGGTCTATGTGATTAGTTAGTTTTCCGTGATTGTGGCTTTCAGTCTGCCCTCTGATGGAGAAGGATAAGAGGCTTCTGAAAGCTTCCTGATGAGATAGACTGACTGAGGGGAGATACTGGGTCTTGTTCTTATGGGTGGGGCCATGGGTGGCTCAGACTGTAAAGCCTCTGTCTACAATGCGGGAGACCCGGGTTTGATCCCTGGGGTCAAGAAGATCTGCTGGAGAAGGAAATGGCAGTCCACTCCAGTACTATTGCCTGGAAAATCCCATGGACAGAGGAGCCTGGTAGGCTACAGTCCATGGGGTTGCAAAGAGTTGGACACGACTGAGCCACTTCACTTAACTTATGCTCAATAAATCTTTAATCCAATTTTCTGCTGATGGGTGGAGCTGTGTTCCCTCCCTGCTATTTACTTGGGGCCAAACTATGGTGAAGGTAATAAAGATAATGGTGACCTCCCTCAAAAGATCCCATGCACGTACTGTTACAGTCCGTGCCCCCAAATCTGCAGCAGGCCACCACGGACTCCCGCCTTTGCTGGAGACTCCTGGACACCCACAGGCAAGTCTCCTGTCGGGTCTCCACTGTTCCTTTATCCTGGGTCCTGGTGCACAAGGTTCTGTTTGTGGCCTCCAAGAGTCTTTGCCCCAGTCCTATGTAAGTTCTGGCAGTGCTATGGTGGGGTTAATAGCAACCTCCTCCAAAAGGACTTATGCCGTACCCACACCCAGAGCCCCTGTCCTTGTGGCAGACCACTGCCAACCCGTACCTCCACAGGAGACACTCAAACACAGTTCTTTCTTAGTCTCTGTGGGGTCCCTGGGTCCTGGTGTGCACAAGGTTTGTTTCAGCCCTCTGAGCATCTCTGGCGGGAATGGGGTTTGATTCTAAATGCAAATTTGCCCCTCCTACCATCTTGCTGGGGCTTCTCCTTTGCCCTTGGACATGGGGCATCTCCTCAGAGCCGCTCTAGCGCCTACTGGGATTTCTCTGACCTTGGACATGGGGTATCTCTACACAGCAGGTCCAGCAAAGTGCAGGCGCTGCTCCTGACCTTGGACGTGGGGTATTTCTCGTTGCTCCGGCGCTGCGCAGCAGAGGGGTTACCCTACGTCCAAGGTCTGGAGCAGTGGCTGCAAGGAGATAACCTCACGTCCAAAGTCAGGAGATACCCCATGTCCAGTCTACTTTATCCTCCACTATTTCCAGGAGTTTGCTCACATCCATGTCTGTTGAATGGGTAATGCTCTCTAGCCATCTCAGCCCCTGCCACTCCTTTCTCCTGTTGCCTTCAATTTTTCCCAGCATCAGGGCCTTTTCCAATGAGTTGGTGCTTTGCATCAGGTGGCCAAAGCATTGGAGCTTCAATATCAGTCCTTCCGATGAAGATTCAGGGTTGATTTCCTTTAGGATTGACTGGTTGGATCTCCTTGCAGTCCAAGAGACTCTCAAGAGTCTTCTCCAGCACCACAGTTTAAAAGTATCAGTTCTTTGATGCTCAGCCTTCTTTATGGTCCAACTCTCAAATCTGTATGTGACTACTGAAAAAACTATAGCTTTGACTGCGTGGACCTTTGTTGGCAAAGTAGTGTCTGCTTTTTAATATGCTGTCTATGTTTGCCATAGCTTTCTTTCCAAGGAGCAAGTGTCTTTTAATTTCATGGCTGCAGTCACCGTCCACAGTGATTTTAGAGCCCAAGAAGATCAAATCTGTCACTGTTTCCACTTTTCCCCCTTCTATTTGCCATGAAGTGATGGAACCAGATGCCATGATCTTTAGTTTTCTGAATGTTAAGCTTTAAGCCAACTTTTTCACTTTCCTCTTTTACTCTCATCAAGAGGTTCTTAAGTTCCTCTTCACTTTCTGCCATTAGTGTGGTCTCATCTGCATATCTGAGGTTGTTGATATTTTTCCTGGCAATATTGATTCCTGCTTGGAATTCACCCAGCTTGGCATTTTGCATGATGTACCCTGCATATAAGTTAAATAAGCAGAGTGACAATATACAGCCTTGTACTCCTTCCCCAATTTTGAACCAGTCCATTGTTCCATCTCTGGTTCTAAGTGTTGCTTCTTGACCTGCATATAGGTTTCTCAGGAGACAAATAAGGTGTTCTGGTACTCCCATCTCTTTAAGAATTTTCCACAGTTCATTGAGATCCACACAGAGGCTTTAGCATAGTCAATGAAGCAGAAGTAGTTGTTTTTCTACTAGAGAAAGCAAGTCCCTTGCTTTCTCCATAAGTCAGTAGTTGCTAGGTAGCAAATCCTGTATTTTCTACAGTAATCAAAGCCATAAGTTGCCAGTTTATTTATTTATTTGTGGCTGTGCTGGGTTTCCATTGCACTACACATGCTTTCTCTTGTGGCACGCAGGGGCTACTCTCTAGTTGGGTTGCATGGGCTTTTCATTGTGGTGGCTTCTCTTGTTATGGAGCATGGGCTCTAAGTACTTGGGCTTCAGTAGTTGCAGCTCCTGGGCTCAGTAGTTGTGGCCCATGGGCTTAGTTTCCGCATGGCATGTGATATCTTGTTTCATGGGCTAGGAATTGAATCAGTGTCATCTACATTGGATGGCAGAGTCTTAACCACTGGACCACCAGGGAAGTCCCCCGTCAGTTTGCTAATAGTTTTACACTGAAAACTATCTCCAGCAGGACAATGGCTCACAGTAATTTATACTGGAGATGCCTATGCAGGAGAGATCACACATTTTCTTGATATGAAAAAGAAATTTCTTGATAAAAAAAATAATTGAATTTCGATCGGCTTTCATTGCCAAGAGTCTGGGCTCAATTCCTGGTTGGGGAACTAAGAGGTCCCGGAAGCTGAGTGGTACGGCCAAAAAAAAAAAAAGTAAAAAAAAAAAGTATTTCAATCTATATAACTGTGGCAGCATTAATAGAATCAGAGCTTTCTCTTCATGGAAATATTTCTGATAAATACTGACATTTTACTGTCCAGCACTTTGGAATAAGTCATGGATTGGAATGCCAGCTTTTCTGCCTGCTGTTTATTACCGCATCTCTCTGAGGGCTCAGTTTCTGTATCTAAAGTGGAAAGAGTAAAATGCATTTCATAGACTAGTTTGAAGCTTAACTGATACCAAGCTCCTAGCCCAAATACATGCATAGTATTCAGTAAACATTAATTTTATCACCATCCTCTTCCTCCATCATTTTCTGATTATCACAATTATCTGCCTTTGCACACTTCCTTTCCAAGAGTACGGTTTATCCACTGGTAGTAATTATATCATAGATTTCATTTTAGAGAAGAACTCAAGCCTCTTTATGAGATTTAGCAAATAATTTTCTTTAATCAGCAACAAATGTCTTTAGAAGTTCTCTTTTAAATGAGTTATCTATTGGGGAGGCATCTGTCCTTTATATGCTAGCTCTTATTATCTGTAATTTCAGAGGGACTATTTTGCAACCTTTTGCCAAATTCAGGGCCACCCCTGTTGGGGCCTTCTGCCTTCTATGTACTGATTACAAATGAGTTCCAGAAAGTGGTGTCTAACAGCTCAACAGATGATCAGAGATGATAAAAGAAGCAACATAGAATTCCCTCTACTTAATGCACTTGGTAATTGCCCTTCACAGCTCTAGACATTCACGGGGAAGTGAATGCACAGTCAGCCTTGATTATCTGAAGCTAGTTATCGTCTCCATCAGCTTGGCCCCTGTTCTCTTTCTCTGCTTGCACCTGCTGATTGACCAGTTCACTGTTCATTAACAGTTTTTAGAAAGATGGGCAGAGAAAGGAAACGTTGTTACATTTTAATGTCTACTTAGATTTTAAAAATCAGTTCATATAAAATGGTTCTATAAAAGAAAAGGAGAGGGGCAAGGTTAAAAAAACTATTTTGTGTGTGTATTATTTGTTTATTTGATACTATTCATGAGCCTTCAGCTCTAATGGTAATGGCAAATTGAGAGCTGTCACCATATCTATGTAAAAATATTATATAGAAGAATGCTAATTTTGCAGAAAAACTACACACACACACACACATACACACAGAGACTGTATAGGAAAGGGCTTCCCTGATGGCTTGCTTAGTAGTAAAGAATCCGCCTGCCAGTGCAGGGACATGGGTTCGATCTGTGGGTCAGGAAGATCCCCTGGAGGAAGGCATGGCAACCTGCTCCAGTATTGTCAGCTAGGAAATCCCATGGACAGAGGAGACTGGCAGGCTACACTCCATGGGGTTGCAAAGAGTCAGACATGACTTATCGACAAAACAACAACAAATATAGGAGTAGAAGAAAATACACCAAAATTTAATAGTTAATTTCGTTGGTGATGGAACTCTTATTTTCCCTTTTTTTGTTCAGTAGTTTTCAAATTATCTACTGTGAGCCTCTATTGCTTTTATAATAAGAATAAACCATATTATAGTGATCCTTTTAAAATGGAGTTTGAAAGGTAAAGAACAAATGGGTGCAAAGATGTAATATTTTATAAGTGTATGTTAACTACTACTTGAAGCTTTTATGAGATAGACTAGGCAATGTTCCTTTAGGAAACCCATCAGATCCCATGGAACAGACAAAAGAGAAAAGGCTGAAGGACCAGGGTAGATGAGGATCTTTGTCAATCTGGAATTGGGTTCAGAAATGTTCCTTTAGATTTTAAGTTTTGGTCAATAATCCTGAGGCCTTTGAATCCCAAGGGCTTCCTTTTACCTTCATTTTGAACTTTTGAGGAGACAGAATTTAGGAACTTAAGGGTTCCTGTCCTTCTTTGACTGCTTATGTGTTATTTAGGATCCTAGACATTTAGATTTGTTTCTGTTCTCTGTCTTAGCCTGTCTTCCCCTCCAAGTGATTCTGAGGTGAAGATTCCAGGACAAGTAGTTAATTTGGAAGCTGATGCCGAGAAGCAGTGGCAGAAGAGTGGGGGAGGGTAGGTGAGTTAAGGAAGAGAAGGGTGTATTGTTAAGCAAGTTAGCACCATGGATAACTGGAGGATAATTCTACTGGAAACACTGGGAGGCAGTATAGCATATGTGCTTCAGAGGTGTCTCACCCAGTCACTGGTTGAGGGCTGCTCCTGGGGGCACTCATTCACTGCTGGGTTCCAACAGCCAGGAAATTCCCTTAGGTGAAGAACTGCAGGTGCAGGGCAGGCAGCAGTGGGCCAGGGGTTCATGACAAGGGTAAGGCCTGAGGTGACAGAGGCAGGCTCTGACACTTCTGCCATACTCCCCCTTTCACAGGACATGATATATACTGTTATCGTACTTGTCTGCATGGAAACAAAAGCAATTGAGTGTTTCCTTGCTTAAGTGGGCAGCTTGTGTTACAAAATGCAAAAGTGTGTTTGGTAACAGATGCCAATAGAGTGCACACCAGTGAGCAGGTCACCAGTGCGGCTAAATGAAGCTCAGTCTTAACAGGGTCCTTTGAGAGCGAATAGAAAACGTACCTCAGAGTTATCCCACCCAGGGAGCAAGGAAGTTTGGGGTTCTATCTTCTAGTTCAATCATTACCAGCTGGGAATGACTTCATGGGTATCCACTGGGTACCTCCTGCCTGCCCCTCTAATAGGCCGAGAGAATGCCCTGAGGTGGTGAGCTGTCGGTGCTGGCAGAGGGCAGAATGGTGAGTCAGGGCACTGGCTGCTCTCTGCATCATCTGCTGGGGCCAGGCCAGCAGTAATGACAGTCATCCCGGTGGCAGGGTGAGGAGGTGACTTCTTTGTCTAATTTGCAGTGAGCAGAGGGGCCATGACATGAGCTGAGATTCCAGAGAGAGTAGCAGAGGAGACAAATGCAGAGCCCACGTGAAGCACCCGTTAGAGACATGCCGACTTTGTGAAGGCATTAAAGAGAGATTGGATAGAAAGATAGTACTGATGAACCTATGTGCAGGGCAGTGATGCACACGCAGACATAGAGAATAGAGTTTTGGACGCAGTGGGGGAAGGAGAGGGTGGGACCAATAGAGAGAGTAATATTGAAACATATACCTTACCATATGTAAAATAGATAGCCAGTGGGAACTTGCTGTATGATTCAGGGAGCTCAAATCAGTGCTCTGTGACAACCTAGAGGGGTGGGATGCCACCTAGGGAAGTGGCAGGGAGGTTCAAGAGGGAGGGGACATATGTATACCTATGGCTGACTCATGTTGATGCATGGCAGAAACGAACACAGTATTGGAAAGCAATTATCCCCCAATTAAAAATAAATAAATAAATAAAAAGAGGGATTGGAGAGCCACGACACTTTATTATGGTCCATTTTTGTGTCTAAAGGCTGTGGTGGCCTGGGAAGTCCAGGTTCCAGTAGAATTTTAGTGCTGGAAGATAGCACTGGGCATCCACCTACCCTGTACAGGGTCTGGCTTCTTCTCCATCTGCTGTGTGGGCTGTTCATTGTTTAGGTCCATCACCAGATGCTGGAGGGGCCAGGGGCTTGGGCCGGGAGTGGGGATGGTGTAACAGTTATTAAGATCTCTTACTCAGTAGAGCATCTGCAAGACAATCAGACCTTTTCTGTTGCCAAGATTTACTCCCTCTTAAATTGCTACTGTGTGTGGTTATGCTAAAAACACGCCTCTTTCGCAGACTCGTCTGTATATTCTAGTGAGTATTTTTTTCATATGCTTGTTAATTGCTGCTGCATGTTGGTTCATAAACCTTCTTGGTTCATCCATCTGGGGAAATGTACTCACCACCACTATCGGCTTCCATGGTGTGCTTGACTCTGAGGACCCAAGAAAAACTGAAAGTTGTTGTGGAATACAGAACAAAGTGCTGGACAGGGTCTATGATAAAAACTCAGGAACTCTGCACTAGCTTTCATGCTCAGTCATTGAGACACACTCAAAAACAGTCCTGACTGAATTGCTTGCATGTGTTTCCATTTATATTGTGTATAATATCTTATTAGGAAAATGCAGTCATTTCCTTTCATGAGATTTAAAATTCTGTTTATATTTCAATATCGGATTTTATTTTGTCTAGGGAAACAAATCCTTTCTCACACCTCCCCAGAAGAATGCAGGTATCATTTTTTAATGCTAAATCTCCCAAAATAGTATTAGATAAACTTTGTCGAGAACCTTTGTGTTTCATTAATTAATCATTTATTTGATTAATTTATTTGTGCTATGAACAAATATGTGTGGTTGGCGAAAAAGTCCATTCAGGTTTTCAGTAACAGCTTGTGGAAAAACCCAGATGAATTTCTGGCCAACCTAGTACCTGGTGCTCTTGCTATTTGTCCATCATTGTGCTCTGTGCTGAAGTCATCAAAGTAGACACAGGCCACCTCACCCTGACAGGTGGGATGGGAGAATGGCTGCCACACCTGTGTAGAAAATGCAGCCCGTTTGCCTCCTGGAGAAATGGCAATGCTGAGAGGCAGCTGGCTGAGTTCTTGGCCGGGCTCTGTTTTGTCAGCCCCTGCTTCACTCCCGCTCTGTTCTCTTCTTTCCTGTTATCCCTCCTGTCTCAAAGGGATTTTCTGGGCTGTCTCTTCCTTCTGATGGCTAGGTTTCCCTGACGCTGGCTCTTGTCACAAAGCCAGTTCTTGAAGGTTGTAGAGAGAACATCACCTTGTTTTATTCCCCCAAACTCTCCGTATATATTTGGAGATTGCAGGTGACTTACAGCAGTGATTCATACCCTGCAGCCCTGGGACTGAATGAGTGAATCCTGGGAGCAGAGGAGCAGGGAATGGGCCAAACCCCTCAGATTCAGACATCTAGTTGTCTTAAGCACTTGGGAATTATGCATTCAAGCAACGCTCTCTTTTTCTCACATTTTAGTTGTGTGAGCAGGTGGGCGAAAGCCTGGTAGGTGTCATGGACTAGAAAATGCTGTGAAGAATTCTAACAGCTCCTGCCTGAACCTTCTACAGAGAAGCTGATTTGCAACTGAGCTTGTAGTTCTGGGGCTTGGAGCTTTGTCGAGTATGTGCTTATTTAATTGCCCTTTTCACACTTGGTTCCTTTCTGCACTTTGAATTTGGTCTGTTCCCTGCAGAACAGACTTGACTATTTCTGAATGAGGTGGCATTAAACACGATGCAATATCTCCTTTCAATTTGTTGACAGGATAAATTAATTTAGAAAAACTGTGGAGATAAACATTTAAGGGAGGATTTTTAGGGAGAGGCTAGGGCTTGACTCACTATATCTTTTCAGGCTGACGTTCATGCAAATGAATTTCTAGTAGTCACATTCCCGGGTTTGTCTCTCTCTGGTCAGGATATTATGAAGTACAGATACTGCCAAAGAGAGGATTTTCTCATCATTTGTTCAGAGAAGTTAGAGAAAAAAGCATGTTCACAGCAAAGAAAAAATAGACTATCAGACTATATGTAGAATGGCCTGGACTGCAGGGGGGAAAGAAACACATTCAGTGGAGAGGGAGAGTATCATTAATTTATGAGTCATTCATTCATATGATTATTCCTGATTGATTAACCATGACAAGAAATTTAACACAATCCTTCAGAGCACCCTACTTACCGGAGAAAAAAGGGTGACGCATTTGTCAATTACTGTGTTGCTCTAAATGCTAGGCTTTTTTTTCCACAAGGATTTCTTTTTCAAGGAAGAGACATTTGAGACCAAGAACACAAATAAAATATATATGAAATGGTGCATTGTGCTGTCACACTCCTGCATGGTTGGTATATCTGCTTTGAATTAAGGGTTTGATGTCATGGAAACAGCTTGTTCATTTGGAAAGCTGCTGACACTGTGGGAAGGGAAAGGACCTGTGTGTGTGTGTGTGTGTGTGTGTGTGTGTGTGTGTGTGTGAGTGTGTGTGTGTGTGTGTAACAGTCCCTATCAACTCTCAGCAAAACAAATAACTCATTCCTGCCAGAAAGTATGGAATTATATGGCAGGGTTAGACTTTTTATTTTTGGCATCAGAGTTTAAGAACAGAGCATATGAATCATCTGGAGAAAAGTGTTAGAATGACAGTTCTGATTCAGTGGGTCTGGGGTGGGGACTGAACTTCTGCATTTCTAAGGAGCACTCAGCTGATGCCAATGATGCTGATGGTCAGAGGAATCTCACGTGGAAAACTACAGTTCTAGAGCTGTTCTCAATTTGGCTAGACATTGGAATCATCTTCCTCTTTGACAATTGTGAATTACTTAATGTTTGGTCAAAAATTTTTTTAAAAATCACAATTTTAAATTCATTTTGCTGACTTCTATGTCATTTTTTAAAAAGTTAATTAGTACCATTTATTTATCTGTCTTTGGTTTCGCTGTCTTTGTTAATGCATGTGGGCTTTCTCTAGTTGTGGCAAGTGGGGGCTATTTTCTAGTTTTGGTGTGCAGACTTACTACAGTGGCTTCTTTTGTTGTGGAGCATGGGCTCTGTGGCACATGGGCTTCAGTAGTTGTGATGTGTGAGCTCAGTAGTTGTGGCTCACAGGCTCTAGAGCACAGGCTCAGTAGCTGTGGTACATGGTGTTAGTTGCCCCATGGTATATGGGATCTTCCTGGACCAGGAATCAAACATGTGTACCCTGCATTGGCAGGCAGATTCTTAAACAGTGGACCACCAGGGAAGTCCATTCTATGTCAGTTTTAACTCTTATCTAGAGCTAGATGTCTTCAAAAATAAAAGAAGACAAAAACTACATTCATTATTTTGAACTGGACATTGTTTGTAGACTATCAAATTGTACTGGAGTTTGGAGACCTGGAAAGAAAATGGTTTATAGTCACCTACCCATAAATAGAACCAAGAAGCCACATAGGAGATCAGTCTGGTAACAGCAGTGACTCTTTGGCAAATTGAAAATACCCAGTGTAGTGGGCTGAATAGTGTCCTTCAGAAATTCGTATCTACTTTATAACTTTGGAATGTGACCTTATTTGGAAATAAGGTTTTTGCCATTGTAGCTATTTAAGTTGGTGCAAAAGTAATTGTGGTTTTGCGCTGTTGAACTTTGCTGTTTGATATTGGAATGCATTCTTAAATAAATGTGGTTGTGTTGTTTATCATTTTAATGCACATTCATCAATTTTGTTTTTTTTTGCTAACGACTTATTACTTGCTGTTTATTTTATATTTTATTATTATTACTTTTTTCACTATTTTTTTATTGAAGTATAATTGACTTGCAACACTGTTAATTCTAGGTACACAACATAATGATTTGGTATTTCTATACATCACAATATAATCACAATAAGTTAATAGCAAATTTAGGGCAGTTTTCAAAGACCAAAGTCACCATACAAAGTTATTATAAAATTGTTGACTGTATTTCCCTTGCTGTATCTTTCATTCCCATAACTCATTTATTTTGTAACTGGAAGTATGTACCTCTCCCTTACCTATTTTACTCATCCCTTCCCAGCCCTCCCCTTTGGAAACCTCCTGTTTGATCTCTGTGTCTCTGAGTTTGTTTCTTTTTTGTTATGTTTGTTCATTTGTTTTGCTTTCCATATTCCATATACAAATGAAATCATATTGTATTTCTTTCTCTGACTTACTTCACTTAGCATAATACCTTCTAGGTCCATTGATATTGTTGGAAATAGAATATTTTATTCTTTTTTGTGACTTGAGTAATATTCCATGGTGTGTGTGTGTATATACACCACATCTTCTTTATCTGTGTATCAGTGGACACTTAGGTTGCTTCTATATCTTGGCTATTATAAATAATGCTGTAGTGACACTAGGAGTGCAAATATCTTTTTGAATTGCTGTTTTTATTTTTCTGAAAAATACTGAGGAATGAAACTGCTGGATTGTATGGTGGTTCTATTTTTCTTTTAATTTTTATTTATTTTTTAAAATTAATTATTTTAATTGGAGGCTATAGGCCTGGCGTGCTGTGATTCACGGGGTCACAAAGAGTGGGACATGATGAGTGAATGAACTGAACTGAATTACTTTACAATATTGTACTGGTTATTGCCATACATTGACATGAATCAGCCATGGATGTACATGTGTTCCCCATCCTGAATCCCCTTCCCACCTCCCTCCCCATCCCATCTCTTAGGGTCGTTGCAGGGCACCAGCCCTGAGTACCCTGTCTCATGCATCAAAACCTGGACTGGTGATCTATTTCACATATGGTAATATACATGTTTCAATGCTATTCTCTCAAATCATCCCACCCTTGCCTTCTCCCACAGAGTCCAAAAGTCTGTTCTTTACATCTGTGTCTCTTTTGCTGTCTCACATGTAGGGTCATTGTTACCATCTTTCTAAATTCCATATATATGTGTTAGTATACTGTACTGGTGTTTTTCTTTCTGGCTTATTTCACTCTGTATAATAGGCTCCAGTTTCATCCACCTCATTAGAACTGATTCAAATGCATTCTTTTTAATTGCTGAGTAATATTCCATTGTGTATATGGAATATACACAATGCTTTCTTATCCATTCGTCTGCTGATGGACATCTAGGTTGCTTCCATGTCCTAGCTATTGTAAACAGTGCTGTAATGAACGTTGAGGTACATGTGCCTCTTTCAATTCTGGTTTCCCTGGTGTATATGCCCAGCAGTGGGATTGCTGGGTCATATGGCCATTCTATTTCCAGGTTTTTAAGGAATCTCCACACTGTTTTCCATAGTGGCTGTACTAGTTTGCATTCCCACCAACAGTGTAAGAGGGTTCCCTTTTCTCCACACCCTCCCCAGCATTTATTGTTTGTAGACTTTTGGATAGCAGCCATTCTGACTGGTGTGAAATGGTACCTCATTGTGGTTTTGATTTGCATTTCTCTGATAATGAGTGATGTTGAGCATCTTTTCTTGTGTTTGTTAGCCATCTGTATGTCTTCTTTGGAGAAATGTCTATTTAGTTCTTTGGCCCATTTTTTGATTGGGTCATTTATTTTTCTGGAATTGAGCTGCATGAGCTGCTTGTATATTTTTGAGATTAATTCTTTGTCAGTTGCTTCATTTGCTATTATTTTCTCCCATTTTGAAGGGTGTCTTTTCACCTTCCTTATAGTTTCCTTTGTTGTGCAAAAGCTTTTAAGTTTAATTAGGTCCCATTTGTTTATTTTTGCTTTTATTTCCATTACTCTTGGGGTGGGTCATAGAGGATCCTGCTGTGATTTATGTCAGAGAGTGTTTTGCCTATGTTTTCCTCTAAGAGTTTTATAGTTTCTGGTCTTATGTTTAGATCTTTAATCCATTTTGAGTTTATTTTTGTGTATGGTGTTAGAAAGTGTTCTAGTTTCATTCTTCTACAAGTGGTTGACCAGTTTTCCCAGCACCACTTGTTAAAGAGATTGTTTTTTCTCAATTGTATATTCTTGCCTCCTCTGTCAAAGATAAGGTGTCCATAGGTGCATGGATTTATCTCTGGGCTTTCTGTTTTGTTCCATTGATCTATATTTCTGTCTTTGTGCCAGTACCATACTGTTTTGATGACTGTTGCTTTGTAGTATAGCCTGAAGTCAGGCAGGGTGATTCCTCTAGTTCCATCCTTCTTTCTCAAGATTGCTTTGGGTATTTGAGATTTTTTTGTATTTCCATACAAATTGTGAAGGTGTTTGTTCTAGTTCTCTGAACAATACCATTGGTAGCTTGATAGGGATTACACTGAATCTATAGATTGCTTTGGGTATTATACTCATTTTCACTATATTTATTCTTCCTATCCATAAACATGGTACATTTCTCCATCTATTTGTGTCCTCTTTGATTTCTTTCATCAGTGTTTTATAGTTTTCTGTATATAGGTCTTTTGTTTCATTAGGTAGATTTATTCCTAAGTGTTTTATTCTTTTCATTGCAATGGTGAATGGAATTGTTTTCTTAATTTCTCTTTCTGTTTTCTCATTGTTAGTGTATAGGAATGCAAGGGGTTTCTGTGTGTTAATTTTATATCCTGAAACTTTACTATAGTCATTGATTAGCTCTAGTAATTTTCTGATGGTGTCTTCAGGGTTTTCTATGTAGAGGATCATGTCATCTGCAAACAGTGAGAGTTTTACTTCTTTTCCAATCTGGATTCCTTTTATTTCTTTTTTGGCTCTGATTGCTGTGGCTAAAACTTCCAAAACTATGTTAAATAGTAGTGGTGAGAATGGGCACCTTTGTCTTTTCCTGACTTTAGGGGAAATGCTTTCAATTTTTCACTGTTGAGGATAATATTTGCTGTGGGTTTGTCATATATAGCTTTTATTATGTTGAAGTATGTTCCTTCTATTCCTGTTTTCTGGAGTTTTTTTGTATCATAAATGGATGTTGAATTTTGTCAAAGTCTTTCTCTGCATCTGTTGAGATAATCATATGGTTTTTATCTTTCAATTTGTCAATGTAGTGTATCACATTGATTGATTTGTGAATATTAAAGAATCCTTGCATCCCTGGGATAAAGCCCACTTGGTCATGATGTATGATGTTTTTAATATGTTGTTGGATTCTGTTTGCTAGAATGTTGTTAAGGAGTTTTGCATCTATGTTCATCTGTAATATTGGCCTGTGGTTTTTTTTGTGTGGCATTTTTGTCTGGTTTTATATTAGGGTGATGGTGGCCTCATGGAATGAGTTTGGAAGTTTGCCTTCCTCTGCAAGTTTCTGGAAGAGTTTGAGTAGGATAGGTGTTAGTTCTTCTCTAAATTTTTGGTAGAATTCACCTGTGAAGCCATCTGGTCTTGGGCTTTTGTTTGCTGGAAGATGTCTGATTACAGTTTTGATTTCCATGCTTGTGATGGGTCTGTTAAGATTTTCTATTTCTTCCTGGTTCAGTTTTGGAAAGTTATATTTTTCTAAGAATTTGTCCATTTCTTCCAAGTTGTCCATTTTATTGGCATATATTTGCTGATATAGTCTCTTATGATCCTTTGTATGTCTGTGTTGTTTGTTGTGATTTCTCCATTTTCATTCCTAATTTTGTTGATTTGATTTTTCTCCCTTTGTATCTTGGTGAGTCTGGCTAATGGTTTGTCTATTTTATTTATGTTTTCAAAGAACCAGCTTTTGTTTTTTTTGATTTTTGCTGTGGTCTCCTTTGTTTCTTTTTCATTTATTTCTGCCCTAATTTTTTATGATTTCTTTCCTTCCACTAACCCTGGGGTTATTCAGTTCTTCTTTTTCTAGTTGCTTTAGGTGTAGAGTTAGGTTATTTATTTGATTTTTCTCTTGTTTCCTGAGGTAAGCTTGTATTACTCTGAACCTTCCCCTTAGGTCTGCTTTTACTGAATCCCATAGGTTTTGGGTTGTTGTGTTTTCACTTTCATTCATTTCTATGCATATTTTGATTTCTTTTTAAATTTCTTCTATGATTTGTTGGTTATTCAGAAGTGTGTTGTTTAGCCTCTATGTGTTTGTATTTTCAATAGTTTTTTTCCCCTGTAGTTAACATCTAATCTTCCTGCACTGTGATCAGAAAAGGTACTTGGAATGCTATCATTTTTTTTTTAAATTTACCAAGGCTAGGTTTATGGCCCAGGATGTGGTCTATCCTAGAGAAGTTTCTGTTTGTACTTGAGAAAAGGGTGAAATTCTTAGTTTTGGGGTGAAATGTCCTATAGATATTAGATTGGTCTAATTGGTCCATTGTATCATTTGTGTTTCCTTGCTAATTTTCTGTTTAGTTGATCTATCCATAGGTGTGAGTGGGGTATTAAAGTCTCCTACTATTATTGTGTTACTGTTAATTTCCCCTTTCATACTTGTTAGCATTTGCCTTACATATTGTGGTGCTCCTATGTTGGTACATATATATTTATAATTATTACAACTTCTTGGATTGATCCTATGATCATTATGTAGTATCCTTTGTCTCTTTCCATGACCTTTATTTCAAAGTCTAATTTATCTGATATGAGTATTGCTACTCCTGCTTTCTTTTGGTCTCTATATGCGTGAAAGATCTTTTTCCAGCCCTTCACTTTCAGTCTACGTGTCCTTGTTTTTGGTGGGTCTCTTGTACAAGACAGCATATATAGGGGTCTTGTTTTTGTATCCATTCAGCCAGTCTTTGTTTTTTGGTTGGGGCATTCAACCCATTTACATTTAAGGTAATTAATGATAAGTATGATCCCATTGCCATTTACTTTGTTGTTTTTGGTTTGAGTTTATGCACCTTTTCTGTGTTTCCTGTCTAGAGAAGATCCTTTAGCATTTGTTGAAGAGCTGGTTTCGGTGGTGCTGAATTGTCTGAGCTTTTGCTTGTCTGTAAAGCTTTTGATTTCTGCTTTTCCTTGCTGGGTACAGTAATCTGGGTTGTAGTTTTTTCCTCTTTCATTATTCCTAGTATATCCTTCCATTCCCTTCTGGTCTGAAGAGTTTCTATTGAAAGATCAGCTGCTTTCCTTATGGGAATCCCCTTGTGTGTTGTTTTTCTCTTGCTGCTTTTAGTATTTGTTCTTTGTGTTTGATCTTCATTAATTTGATTGATATGTGTGTTGGGGTGTTTCGCCTTGGGTTTACCCTGTTTGGGACTCTCTGGGTTTCTTGGACTTGGGTGTCTTATTTCCTTCTCCATTTTAGGGAAGTTTTCAACTATTATCTCCTCAAGTATTTTCTCATGGCCTTTGTTTTTGTCTTCGTCTTCTGGGACTCCTTTGATTCGAATGTTGGGGCATTTGACATTGTCCCAGAGGTCTCTGAGGTTGTCCTCGTTTCTTGTAATTCTTTTTTCTTTTTTCCTCTCTGCTCATTTCCACCATTCTATCTTCCACCTCACTTATCCTATCTTCTGCCTCAGTTATTCTACTGTTGGTTCCCTCCCGACTGTTTTTGATCTCAGTTATACATTATTCATTATCGATTGACTCTTCTTTGTTTCCTCTAGGTCCTTGTTAAACATTTCTTGCATCTTCTCAATCCTTGTCTCCAGTCTATTTATCTGTAACTCCATTTTGTTTTCAAGATATTGGATCATTTTTACTATCATTATTCTGAATTCCTTTTCAGGTAGATTCTCTATCTCCTCCTCTTTGGTTTGGTGGGCATTTATCATGTTCCTTTACCTGCTGAATATTTCTCTACCTTTCATTTTGTTTAGATTGCTATGTTTGGGGTAGCCTTTCTGTATGCTGGAAGTTTGTGATTCCTCTTTATTGTATAGGTTCCTCCCTGTGGGTGGGGTTGGATGAGTGGCTTGTCAAGGTTTCCTGGTTAGGGAAGCTTGTGTCAGTGTTCTGGTGAGTAGAACTGGATCTCTTCTCTCTAGAGTGCAATGAAGTGTCCAGTAGTGAGTTTTGAGGTGTCTGTGGGTTTGGTGTGACTTTTGGCCAACTGTGTTTTAATGCTCAGGGTTATGTTCCTGCATTGTTGGAGAATTAGCTTGGTATGTCTTGCTCTGAAACTTGTTGGCTCTTGAGTGGAGCTTGGTTTCAGTGTAGGTATGGAGGCTTTTGGATGAGCTCTTGTTGATTAATCTTCCTTAGAGTCAGGAGTTTTCTGTTGTTTCAAGTTTTGGATTTAAGCCTCCTGCCTCTGGCTTTCAGTCTTATTCTTACAGTAGCCTCAAGACTTCTCCATCCATAGTAAACTGATGATAAAACTTCTAGGTTAATGGTGAAAAGATTCTCCACAGTGAGGGACACCGAGAGAGGTTCACAGAGTTACATGGAAAAGAGAAGAGGGAGGAGGGAGATAGAGGTGACCAGGAGGAGAAGAGGGGGAATCAAAGGGGGCGGGAGTAAGCTAGCCAGTAATCACTTCCCTATGTGCTCTCCACAGTTTGCAACACTCAGAGAGGTTCACGGAGTTACATAGAGAAGAGAAGAGGGAAGAAAGAGATAGAGGTGACCAGGAGGAGAAGAGGGGGAGTCAAAAGAGAGAGACAGATCTAGTCAGTAATCAGTTCCCTAAGTTTTCTCCACAACCCGGAATACCCATAAAGATTCACAGAGTTGGGTAGAGAAGAGAAGGGGGAGGGAGGAGATAGAGGTAACGTAGGGGAGAAAAAGGAGAGTCAAAAGGGGGAGAGAGCGATCAAGCTGGTAATCACACTCCTAAGTAAAAATGGGTACTGAAGGAAGATTAGATTCTTAAAGGTACAAAATTGATAACAAATACCAAAAAGCAAAGATTAAAAATCTAGAGTAGAGGTTAGACTCTCAAAAGTACAATATTAAAAAAAACTAAACAAAATCACAAAAATTATAAAAATATATATACATATATGAAATTTGCTTTAAAAATAGGGTCTTTTTTCAAGGTAATAGTAGGTCATAAAAATGGAAATTAAAGTAGTAATAAAGAACTTGAAAAAAATTAAAAAATGATAATAGTAAAATATATCTAGGAATTTCTCTGGAGCTATTGAGGGCAGTGTGGGGTCAGTTCAGTTTTAGATAGTTCCTTGTCCCAGCTTATACTTCTTCTCAAGGTCCATAGGCCCCTTCCAATGTAGTCAGTTATATTTATTTTAGACTACAGAAAAGATACTAGACAAGAGGCAAATTTGAGCAATTTTCTTATTCAAGTTCCAATTGTGTTGAAAAGCAGCAGAGACAACTCAGAAAGTCAACAATACATTTGGCCCAGGAACTGCTAATGAATGTACAGTGCAGTGGTGGTTCAAGAAGTTTTCAAAGGATATGAGAGCCTTGAAGATGAAGAGTGCAGTGACTGGCCATCGGAAGTTGACAATGACAACTGAGATCTATCATCAAAGATGATCCTTTTACAACCACACGAGAAGTTGCTGAAGAACTCAGTGTCAACCATTCTTTGGTCATTTGGCATTTGAAGGAAATTAGAAAGGTGAAAAAGCTCAAAAAATGGATGCCTCATGAGCTGACAAAAAATGAAAAAAAATCATCATTTTGAAGTGTCATCTTCTCTTTTTCTATGCAACAACCATGAACCATTTCTGGATCGAATTGTGATGTGTGACAAAAAGTGTATTTTATCCAACAACTGGTGGTTACCAGCTCGGTGAGTGGACTGAGAAGAAGCTCCAAAGTACTTCCCAACACCAAATGTGCGCCAAAAAAGGTTATAGTCACTATTTGGTGGTCTGCTGCCAGTCTGATCCACTACATCTTTCCGAATTCCAGGAAACCATTATATCTGAGAAGTATGCTCAGCAAATTGATGAGATACACCAATTACTGCAACACCTGCAGCCAGCATTGGTTAACAGAAAGGACCCAATTCTTCTCACGACAATGCCCAACTGCATGTCACACTGATGATAAAACTGCTTCAAAAGGTGAATGAATTGGGCTACAAAGTTTTGCCTCATCCTCCATATTCATCAGACCTCTCACCAATCAACTACCACTTCTTGAAACATCTTGACAGCTTTTTGCAGGGAAAGTGCTCTCACAACTAGCAAGAGGCAGAAAAAGCTTTCCAAGAGTTCATTCAAGCCTGAAGCACAGATATTTATGCTACAGGAATAAACAAACTTATTTCTCATTGGCAAAAATATATTGATTGTAATGGCTTCTATTTTGATGAATAAAGATGTTTGAGCCTAATTATAATGACTTAAAACTCACAGTCTGAAACTGCAATTACTTTTCATACTTAATTTGGGTGGACCGTAAATTCAGTGACTGGTGTCCTTATAAGATGAGTTCTCTCTCTCTCTTTCACACACACACACACACACACACACACACACACACACACACACACACACACACACACAAACAAAGGGAAAAAGGCTATGTGAAAATTGAGGCAGAGGAGTGATACAGATGCAACTCAAGGAACTCTATGGATTACCAAGAGCCACCAGAAGATAGGAAAAGGCAAGGAAGAATTCTTTTTTAGAGACTTCATAGGGAGCGTGGCTTCTCTGACACCTTGACTTCAGACTCCTGACCTTCAGAACTATGAGAGAATAAATTTCTCTTGTTTTAATCCATCAAGTTAGTGGTAATTTTTACAGCAGCCCTAGGAAGGTGACATATCTACCATAGTGTAATGAGCTATACTGAAACCTGTTTTTTTCAGAGTTGGATAATACATGCTCTTCTTTACTTGAGATGGACAGGCACTCTATTTCCTAAGGGAAGTGTGTGATTTCCATTCTTTCAAGCCATAAATTTAAATCCCTCAACAAATTAAGGGATCTTCTATTGTCTTGTAATTTTAAAAAATGTTTATTTGTCTGCATAGGGTCTTAGTTGCAGCACACAGGATCTTCATTGTATCACGTGGATCTTTTGTTGCAGTTCACAGACTCTCTAGTTGTGATGCACAGGCTCAGTAGTTCTGGTGCATGGGCTGAGTTGCTCACGGCATGTGGGATCTTAGTTTCCTGACCAGGGATCGAACCTGCATCCCCTGCATTGCAAGACAGATTCTTAACCACTGGATCACCAGGGAAGTCCCTGTCCTATAATTCTTGATTAAGCTGTAGTTAAGTACTTGGTTCCAATCTCCATTATGTAAAGGTAATGATAAAGTAGTCCATCTTTCACCCAGCTTTCTTCAGCATCCTTAGGTTATACTTGAGGAGCTCTGTAGTAGTTGTATTGCTGATTTCTGCATGATTCACTATGACTGCTTAGATACTTATGGGATCATGGTCATGGGTTCAATTCCCTGGTGAAACAGTTGGCTATTTCTTGACCATAGAGTACTCACTTAACCCTAGGTAGTGTCTTTGAAAATGTTGATCAGAATTGCAATTGAGTGAATATGTCTAGAGAAAGTTCAATACTCTAACAGACAAAACATTTCAAGATCACAGCCTACTAATAGTGGGTCAGTTCAGTCGGTCAGTTGTGTCTGACTCTTTGCGACCCCATGAATCACAGCACATCAGGCCTCCCTGTCCATCACCAACTCCTGGAGTTCACCCAGACTCACATCCATTGAGTCAGTGATGCCATCCAGCCATGTCATCCTCTGTCGTCCCCTTCTCCTCCTGCCCCCAATCCCTCCCAGCATCAGAATCTTTTCCAATGAGTCAACTCTTCGCATGAGGTGGCCAAAGTACTGGAGTTTCAGCTTTGGCATCATTCCCTCCAAAGAAATCCCAGGGCTGATTGCCTTCAGAATGGACTGGTTGGATCTCCTTGCAGTCCAAGGGACTCTCAAGAGTCTTCTCCAACACCACAGTTCACAAGCATCAATTCTTTGGCGCTCAGCTTTCTTCACAGTCCAACTCTCACATCCATACATGACCACTGGAAAAAGCATAGCCTTGACTAGACGGACCTTTGTTGGCAAAGCAATGTCTCTGCTTTTGAATATGCTATCTAGGTTGGTCATAACTTTTTTTCCAAGGAGTAAGCGTCTTTTAATTTCATGGCTGCAGTCACCATCTGCAGTGATTTTTGGAACCCCCAAAAATAAAGTAGGCCACTGTTTCCACTGTTTCCCCATCTATTTTCCATGAAGTGATGGGACCAGATGCCATGATCTTCGTTTTCTGAATGTTGAGCATTAAGCCAACTTTTTCACTGTCCACTTGTGCTCATCTCACACGCTAGTAAAGTAATGCTCAAAATTCTCCAAGCCAGGTTTCAGCAATATGTGAACCATGAAATCCCAGATGTTCAAGCTGGTTTTAGAAAAGGCAGAGGAACCAGAGATCAAATTGCCAACATCCCCTGGATCATCAAAAAAGCAAGAGAGTTCCAGAAAAACATCTATTTCTGCTTTATTGACTATGCCAAAGCCTTTGACTGTGTGGATCACAATAAACTGTGGAAAATTCTGAAAGAGATGGGAATACCAGACCACCTGACCTGCCTCTTGAGAAACGTATATGCAGGTCAGGGAGCAACAGTTAGAACTGGACATAGAACAACAGACTGGTTCCAAATAGGAAAAGGAGTACGTCAAGACTGTATATTGTCCCCCTGCTTATTTAACTTATATGCAGAGTACATCATGAGAAATGCTGGGCTGGAAGAAGCACAAGCTGGAATCAAGATTGCCGGGAGAAATATCAATAACCTCAGAAATAGTGGGTCACTAGCTGTCAAATTTTGCTGCAGAGGATAGTATGATGGTGAAGATAGTAATAGTGATGAAATTTAATCTGATAGGTATATGTGAGTCAACAGTTTAATCCTCCATCAACATTTGGTACATAGTTTGGAAAACTGAATTGTGTCTTAGGTTTGATATCTATCTGTGCTGGATTTGTAGGCACAGTTGAGATGGATTTGAAATTTATTAAGTTAATTATTAACACAGCTGCTTTGATTTTTGAGGGTGAAATTAGTTCCATGGATTTTTATAGTTGCATCAGATATAGCTTTGGGAGTTCAAAACATTGAACTGAAAACATTGTCCATTGATTTCTCTTAAGTCTTAGAGACTTATCCCATCCCATTGTCCCAAACTGACAAATTTGATCTGGGTTTTATAATGATTTCTAGCAAGGTGTAAACAACTTAATGTATAGGGTATTTGCATCAGTTCAAATTTGATCTTCTGATTTACATTCTAATAGAGGTTATGAAAAAAGATCCTGGGAGTTATTTTCTTTATGGCAAGATGCTATGTTCTCAGGAAAATAGTGTAATGAAAAGCTTTTCTGAATGCAGCACTTCAACAGGCTCACTCTTTACAATATATATTAGTTGATAAGATTGTCTTGGTAGAGTCAGGGGGCAGGGACAGGATACACATCCCTTTCCAGTTTTGAATAACAATTTTATTACCTTAAGGTGAAAGAAGGTAGTGGATTTGTCTTAAAGCATTTGGGATTTGAGATTAAAAAAATTTTAAATTCTCTATCATAATGCAGCATTTCATAGTTTTCAGAAGTTAAATATACTGTGCAGTGGGTTTAGTCAGAAAAAGGGATATTTGGCAGAATACCAGCAGATGATATTAACAAGATGCCTATTGCTTTGGCTGCCCTGTCTGTCTTATTTGGTGTCATTTATTACATTTGGGAAGAGGGGCCTCCCTAGACATCCTTTCTATTTCTCATTTTCTTCCCATCAGGAAAAATTCTAGGAAATTTTCAAAAAGAACAAGGGGTACTATGCCTGATGAGTTTTATTTGTCCTGTTGTTTGTCACTTTAGGTTGTTAGAGGGGAGAAAGGCTTAGAGTTTTAGTACACTCATAGAGGAGCACTTTCAAGGCTCTACATTTACCTTATTAGGGAAAGGATTAAAACTAATGTTTTATCTGAGCCCCCATCAAATGCCAGGTGTGATGCAGGTAGGTTTGGATATCCCAGCAGCCTCTGACATAGGGATTGTGATTTCAATTTCACTTTTAGGAAATTGAGGCTCAAAGAGATTATGTATTTCCCCAAGATTGCGCAGCAATTACATAGGATTCAGATTAATCTGACTCCAAAGCTCAAGTTTGTTACGTATTGTGTCCCACCTCCATTTTCACCGGGCATTGTCACCTCCTGGAAGATGACAGAGCTTGGTGGTTAAGAGGGCAGGCCCTGGAGCCAGGTTGCCTGGGTTTGAGCCTCGTATTCACTACTTATTAGCTGTGTGACCCTGGGCAGGTTGCATACCTTCTCTGTGCCTCATTTCTTCCTATATATGAAAGGTAGTAATATTAGCACCTACCCAGCAGGGTTGTGATGAATTTGGATTAAGGAGATAGAGCAATGCATGACAGATGGTGGGGACCAGGTGAATATTTGTCATTCAGCCTTGTGATGACAGTATTTGACAGGTGACTTGCCTAGTGTGGTATAGCTAGAATGGAATAGCACAGCTGAAACCACTCTTTTCACTATATCTCAATGGAAAATTATCAAGAGTCATGAGGAATTAGAATTAGGGGGAAAATATGCTCTTCTCAGTCTCTGAAACCTTTGCATTGGTCCCTGAGTGTACTCATGTGTATACACACTCACTCTCAGAAAAAAGTGCATGGGACATCTGTTTCCAGGGATATGTGAAATTCAGCGTCTGTAACCAGAGGGCTTTGATTTCCAGTTCCAGCTCAGGAAGCTAGTTATTAAGAAGGCAATCACAGCTTCCTCACTCAGTGTTTCTCCCTAGAATTCTGACTCACTGCACCCTGCATCCTGTCTCCCTCCCCAAAACAAACTCTGGGATTGCCATGAAGGCAACAAGGATCTGATGACTATGAAGGGACCATGATTTGGGCCTCCTTCCAGAGCCAGTTCTCACATTGATTGCTGGGTTGTAAAATGGTTAGAGCAGACAGTGCTAGTATGGGCTGCTAAGCGCCTCCTGACTGCTGGTTCAAATGTGAGTGTGTGAGGCAGAGGCATTTTATAAGCTTCTCAGCAGGCAGGACCAAGTGTCATGTTGTCACCCCTACCATTACTACCCTGTCTCCTCTTTGTTCTCTCTCCTTGGTGGGCAGAGTCATTTTTATCTTTACATGTAGATGGACTACAATTCACAGAAGAATTAAGTTTAACACAGATGTCTCTAAACGTTTTTGATGGTGTTTGATTTGAGGTCACAGTGAATTCTCAAATCTCCGTTTCTCCTGCTTGACACAGTGTTTTCTCTGTTTCACTGGAACTGATAATAAAAGTGCCATGAAGAGATTTGCTCCAACTAACCTTGTTTTCTTCCTGTCCATTGAGCATCCCTCACACATACCCAGCCCTCAGACTTGACTCATGCCATGTCTCTCCATTTTGCCATTTAGAGTATTAGGACACTCGTAGAAGAGCAATTTCAAAACTCTCCTTATTCTTGACTATGGAGAGGAGCAAAACTAACCTTTTCTGAACACTCATCAAGGGCTAGGTGTGATGCTGATAAATTCACATATGCCAGGAGCCTTCTTTCATAGGGATTTCCATTTATATCCTGCTGCTCCTTTAAGGATTAGTTCTACTGCCTCTGCAGCTGGGTTGATCTCTCTGCACTGCCTTTTGGCATCTATCATGTAGCCCCATTGGCAGACACTGTCTGTGCTTCTGTCATATAGCCCTTCAACACACATCAGTGATTTGTGTAAACATAAATATTGGCTTCTCACTAGGAACACTTGCTACTTCCTCCCTATGAGGTTTTTCTGATGAAATGATGATCGACCTGTGTTTAGGGCAAATGAATGCCCTGAAAGCAGCCCTCTGCAAATGATAAATGAGAAGTTGGTGGATAAAGTCTGCTGCTTGCTCACCCTTTCTTGAGTATAACTCTGAGATATGTTCTACAGTATCTCAGAGGTCCCCAGCAGGATTGAGCCTCAGTTGCCCACAGCAATAACCTGCTCAATAGTGATCCAGTTTTGGCTTCTTTCCCTTTCCTTGCTTACTTCCTTTCACCCTTACCAGAGTTTTCTGGGATCATCTCCAAAGTAATCTACTTATACCTGGATCCTTGTGTCAGGATTCTCCTTCTGGTAGAATCTAACCCAAACAAAGCCTTTAGATTCATTTAATGTGGCTGTTTTCTGTAAGACTATTGCAGAGTCTTTTGTGGAGTGGGGTGGGAACTGTTCCTTCTCTTAGTTCAACAGTATTTATGGGGCACTTAATATGTATGAGACACTGTGTTGGATTATAGAAAGGATTAAAAATTGAATGAACTGAATAGTTAAAAATAGTTTCTGACCTCGAGGAATTGTGATATAAAAACAAATTTCAAATGGGTAATTGCAAGTTTTCTTTACAGTTTCTTTTTCTTAGTTTTCAATTGGTATGCTAACAGAAACAAAACACATGATGTTATGGTAACACTGATATTCAGAAATCGCACTCTGTGATCCTCCAAATTAAAAAATACTCATAGTCCTGCATTACTAAAGCATCAAATGTCATTTTATCTCATGTTCTTTTCCAATCTTTATAGTTGTATTATTATAACAGATGGCAATCAGAGCATAGTTACAATTTTGAATCCTGCTTTTAAATTATCACTCTGCTATGTATCTTTCCATTTTTTAGATAGTCTTCATAATTATTGTAACTGAGAGTACTATACTGAGCTGATGTAGCATAACTTACAAAACTGTTTTCATAATGTGTAACTTTTAGACTATTTATAAATTTTTATTATTATGTATAATACTCTAGTGAAAATCTGTTGACAGTTTTTTTCCTGTTGAAATATTTCCTTTTTATAAATTCTCAAAAGCAGGATTACTAGCCCCTAAGAGGCTGAATATTTTGGTAGCTTTTCTTGTCTCTGACAGTTGTTTTCTTTGCAGTACCTAGAGTAGAGAGAATTGTTTAAATGTATGTGTTAGGGAAAGTAGATAGGTGTTAAAAGATGTTAGGTGTCACTTAAAACTTTTTCCTACTACCCCAGTAGCATGTAAGAGGCCAGTTAATGATCATGTTGGCAGTCACCAAGAGTCTAGCCCTAAGAAGCCACAATACAAGGCATCTGAGCAGGATTGTTCTTTAGACTTGGAAGTGAGGGTCCAAGTACACTTCCCAGTGAGTTAAGTGGAGTGCTCTGAGTAATGTCTGGCAGGTTTTGACTAGGGCTGTTCTCAACTTCATGGGCCTGGTGGACTTGCTTAGGTCAGCCAGGAATTCTTAGCAACTGCTGCTTTCCTAGAGCTGGTCTGTGATTTGAATGTGTCATCATCTGCTCCAGTGGTACCTGATTCATTTGGCATTATAGTGACTGATGGTCAGAAGGAGTTCTGGGTATTCCTTGCCTACTGGTCTATAGCTGAGGACTATAGTCTGCTTCAGAAATTCCCTGATATCCCCAACTATATGGTTTTAATTTAAGCAATGCAGAGGGCATATATGCAGTTCAAGACAGTTTCTAGATATACATTTGAGTGGGTAATTAGTTAATTACTTCATTCATTATTAGTTAACAAATGCCTATAAGCGCTTTTTGAGAGGTTACCATATGATTGTCATTATTTCACATGCTAGAAATATAAAGACCAGTAAGACTTGGTATTAACCCTTGCAAAAGTGGTCTGTGACACAGTATTATACTGTAACTATTATTCTTCAGGATAGGAACATGTCAAAACTCCAAATTTGTCTTGTAGTTTATAATCATGCATTTCCAAAAAAGATTTAAGGATCATAACCCAGGCCATGTCATGACTAGCCCTTCTAAACATACACTGTTTCTCTCATTTGAAAGCATCTTTTTAATAGCCCTTATCTCACCATCCTAACATCATTGCAATTTGTAATCTCTTCCTTCAATATATGGCTCTAAGTTTTCTTACCTGGAGATATTTTCTTAGCTATATCCTGTCTGATTCTGATTTGTATATTTTACTACAGGATTCCTTGGTATTTATGATGGACTGTTAGATTATCCTGAATGCTTTTGGATTTTAGTGTATATAAATGTGTTTAAGTTTTATTGAAATAGAATATACTTATAGAAGAGGGCACATATTATACATATACAGCTCAATTAATTTCCACAAAGTGGACATACTCACATAACCAGTACCCTAACCAAGAAACAGTACCCCTGTAGACCCATCACATGCCCCTATACTTGGTGCCAAGTACCACTAGAACCACAGCCACAGCACACTCCAGCATGACCCTACCCATACCATAGGTGAAGGTCTTTCTCTACTGAAATTAGTCTATAAAGTCTGGAAGAGGTGAATGTTTCCTCAAAAGAGCAGACAGTCAAGACTACAAGGATCAAGAAGAACTGGGAAAACACACCACCACCAAAGGAACATAGTAAGCTTACATCATTGACCCCAAAGAAGTTGAGATACCTGAGTTGTCTGACAAAGGATTCAAAGTAATTGTTTTAAAGATGCTCAGAGATCTACAAGAGAACACAGATAAACAATTTAATTGAGTTAGGAAAACACTACAAGCACAAAATGAGCTGTTCAACAGACAGGTAGAAGACAAAAAAGAACCATATGGGAATCTTGGAGCTGGTGAATACAATGACTGAATTGAATTCACAGAGCTTAAATAGCAGACTGGACCATGCAAAAGAAAGGTCATTTAAAATAATACAATCAAAGAAGCAAAAGGGAAAAATGAAAAGGAAGGAAAAAAGCCTATGGGACTTAGATATATCATTAAGAATAATAATCTGTGTCATTAGAGTGTTAGAAGGGGAAAAGGGGGAAGAAAGCTTATTTAAAGAAATAATGGTTGATAGCTTCCTAAACCTGGGGAGAGATTTGAACATCTAAGTTCTTGAAGTTAATTGGTCACCTTCAAAGTTCAGTTCAAAACAATCTTTTGCAAGTCACATTCTAACGCAACTATCAAAAATAAAAGGAAGGAGAATTTTAAAGGTAATAAGAGAAAAAAATTTTCTAATTCAGGCCAACTCTTACAAGGCAGTCAGCAGATTTCTCAGCAAAAGCCTTGCAAGCCAGGAGACAGTGAAATATATTCAAAGTGCTGAAACAAAAACATCTGCCAACCAAGAATATTTAACTAGTAAACATGTCCTTCACAAATCAAGGTGAGATGAAGACTTTCCCAAACAAACAAAAGTTGTGAGGGTTCATCACCATTAGACTTGCCTTACAAGGAATGGTGAAAGGAGTTCTTCAAGCTAAAATGAAAGGATACTAATCAGTAACATGAAGACATAAAAAATATACAACACACTGGTAGACATACATATATAGTCAAATTTAGAATACTCTAATACGGTTATGTATTAAGCACTTAACTCTGCTGCTTCTGCTACTAAGTCGCTTCAGTCATGTCCGACTCTGTGCGACCCCATAAATGGCAGTCCACCAGGCTCCCCCGTCCCTGGGATTCTCCAGGTAAGAACACTGGAGTGGATTGCCATTTCCTTCTCCAATGCATGAAATTGAAAAGTGAAAGTGAAGTCACTCAGTCGTGTCTGACTCATAGCAACCCCATGGACTGTAGCCTTCCAGGCTCCTCCACCCATGGGATTTTCCAGGCAAGAGTACTGGAGTGGGTTACCATTGCCTTCTCCAGCACTTAACTCTAGTATAAATGTTAAAGGATAGGAGTATTAAACATAGCTACAGTGATTTCATAATGGATATATAAGAAGATATAAATTGTTTAATCAAAAACATATAATATGTGAAGGCAAGAAGAGGATAGAGTTTTTATATGCAATCAAAATTAAGTTGAAATTGGCTTAAAATTGACTTTTTTATTTGTAAGATGTTTCAAGTAAGCCTCAGGGTAATCACAAAATAAAAACCCATAGTAGATGCATACAAGGTAAAGAGAAGGAAATCAGAGTAGACCATTATAGAAAAATTATCATTTCACAAAGGAATACAACAGAGAGGAAAAGAAGAACTGCAAAACAGTCAGAAAACAATTAACAATATGACAATAGTAAGTTCTTACTTATTAATAATTACTTTAAATAGATTCATTTGTCCAGTCAAAAGACATACAGTGACTGAATGTGTTAAAAATGACAGGGTTCAACTGTATGATGCCTATAAAGGAGTTATGTCAGCTCCAAGTCCATATGTAGATTAAAAATGAGTCAATGGAAAAGATAGTCCATGCAAATGAAAACCAAAGACAGCAAATTTACCTATACTTGCAGCATATAAAATAGACTTTCAGTCTAAAACTGTAATAAGAGACAAAGAAGGTTATTGTAGAACTATAAAGGATTTAATTCATCAAGAGGATTAAACAATTGTAAATATATATGTACCCAACATTGGGGCACCTAATATATTAAGCAAATACTAACAGATTTGATGGGACTAATAGATGGAGGCATAATAATATTGTTGCAGGAAGGGGGACCCCTTCCAGGGCCCAAAACTGGGCTCTTGTCTAACACTCGGAAATGAATTGTCCAAGGAGACACATGTGCTGACAAAGCAAGAGATTTTATTGGGAAAGGGCACCCGGGTGGAGAGCAGTAGGGTAAGGGAACCCAGGAGAACTGCTCTGTCACATGGCTTGCAGTCTTGGGTTTTGTGGTGATGGGATTAGTTTCTGGGTTGTCCTTAGCCATCATTCTGACTGAGAGTCCTTCCTGGTGGTGCATGCCTTGTTCAACCAAAATGGATGCCAGAGAGAAGGATTCTGGGAGGTGGTCAGACAGGTGGTGTCTCCTTTTGATATTTCCCGAACTCTTCTGGTTGGTGGAGGCTTATTAGTTCCATGTTCCTTACCAGGACCTCCTGTCGTAAAACAACTCATGCAAATAGTTACTATGGTGCCTGGCCAGGGTGGGCGGTTTTAATCATTGTGCTTCCCCTAAAAATATCAAGAGATGTCAATACCCTATTTTCAAAAATGGTTAGATCACCAGGCAGAATATCAATAAGGTGATATTGGAATTGAACTATCTTTAGATTAAGTAGGCCTAATGGACATATATAGAACATTCCATTCAAAAGTAGCAGAATACACATTCTTCTCATGTACACATAAAACATTCTCCAGAATAGATCATATTTTATGTCACAAAATATCTTAACAGTTTTGAAAGATTTAAATAATATCAAATATCTTTTCTGACAAAAATGGTGTGAAACTAGAAATTGACAACAGGAGGAAAAATGGAAAATTCATGAATATGTGGGAATTAAGTAACATATTCCTAAACAACCAGTGAGTCAAAGAATAAATCAAAAGTTGTCTTAAAACTGAAGAAAATGAAAATACAATATACCAAACTTATGGGATGCAACAGAGTAGTGTGAAGAGGGAAGGTTATAGCAATAAATGCCTACATTACAAAAAAAAGGGGAATATCTCTAATAAACAGCCTTATTTTACATCTCCAGGAATTAGGAAAAGAAGAACAAACTAAGACCAACGTTGGCAGAATGAAGGAGATAACAATGATTAAAGCAGAAATATGAAATAGAGAATAGAAAAACAATAGACAAGTTCAATGAAACTAAAAGTTGATTTTTTGGAAAAAAAATGAACAAAATTGAAAAACCTTCACCTAGAATTAAAAAGGAAAAAAAGAGAGAGGACTCAAATAAAATTATAAATTAAACAGGAGGCATTACAACCAATGCTGTTACCAAGTCCAAACTCACTCTGCTTTCTGCATGATAGGCCAGTAAATCCGAGAGATGACATGTTGAGGCAAGAAATATGACTTTATTCAGAGAGCCAGCTGACTGAGAAGATGGCAGACTTAACATCTCAAAATAGCCGTCTTGTCAGGGCCTAGATGTCAGGTTCTTCTATGGATCAGAATTGAGAGGGAGGTGAGGAAACAAAGTAAAGAAGACCATTTAATTCTTGTAAATATCTCTTAAAATGGCAGGCCTCAGGTAGGGGAATATGCTAGTTTTCCTTCCTTACAGCCATTTCACAGTTTGGTTCAGTCACTCAGTTGTGTCTGACTCTTTGCGACCCCATGGACTGCAACACACCAGGCTTCCCTGTCCATCACCAACTCCTGGAGCTTGCTCAAACTCATGTCCATTGAGTTGGTGATGCCATCCAACCATCTCATCCTCTTCTCCTCCTGCCCTCAGTCTTTCCCAGAATCAGGGTCTCTTCCAATGAGTCAGTTCTTTGCATCAGGTGGCCAAGTATTGGAGCTTCAGCTTCAGCATCAGTCCTTCCAATGAACGTTCAGGACTGATTTCCTTTAGGACTGACTGGTTTGATTTCACAGTTGGTGTAATATGAAATATCTTGTGCCATATCAATAAACAAGGATGCTACACTATCTGTGATTCTGTCCCCCTACCCCAAAAGTGAATTTCTGAGCCATCCCAGCAAGCAGCAGACAGCAGAGCCATTCTCCACACAAGGATCTTAAGAATATCACAGTCCATCATAAAGTGGACAGGGTCAGGTTATCTCCCTGTGAGCTAAACAGAAGCACTTTAGTTTAAGGGTCAAGTGGAGAGGGGCAGGGTTCCCTGAGGCAGCCTATTATGTATGCTATAATAACAAAAATGGCAAAAAACAAGGATTCAAGTCACAGAAACAGAACCAGTATGGAGTCAAGATTGACCCTTTCCGGTTACAATACCACAGAAATACAAATGATAATAAGAGACTAGTATGAATAGTTATGTACTTACAAACTTGGAAACATATAAGATATGTGTACATTCTTAGAAACATACAACCTGCAAAATCTGAATAATGAAAAAATATAAAATCTAAACAGACCAATAACAAGTAAGGACACTGAATCGATAATAAAATTTTCCAACGAAGAAAAGCTCAGGACCTGATGGCTTCACAGATGAGTTCAGCCAAACAGTTAAAGAAGAATTAGTAGCACCTTTCTCAGACTCTTCCAAAAAATTAAAGAGAAGGCAACCCTCTCAGACTCCTTTTTCCAGTCCAGCATTACCCTTATACCAAAGCCAGATAAGGATACTACAAGAAAAGGCCAGTATCCCTGATGAATATAGATGCAAAATATCCTAACAAAATACAACCCAAAATCAGTAGCATAGTAGAAGCACAGAAGAAGGAAATCTTGCCGCTTGTGACAACATGGATGAACCTGAAGGGCTTTATGCTAAGTCAAATAAGCACAACAGGAAAAGATGAATACTGTATGATCTCACACATATGTAGAATATAGAAATTTCAACTTCATAATAATATTAATTTGATGGTTATGAGGAGGCAGAGGTGTGGAAAATGGAGAGATACTGGTTAAAGGATTCAAATTTTTAGTTAGATATGTAAGTTTTGGTAATCTAATGTATAGCATGGTAACTGTAGTTAACAATACTGTAATGTATACTTGAAAGTTGCTTTGAGAATAAAGCTTAAATCTTATGACCTTGTAACAACAAAATGATAATTATTTGAGGTAAAGAATGTGTTAACATCCTTGTCATAAACATTTTGAAATATATACATATATATATACACACACACACACGTATCAAATCATCGCATCATACACTTTAACACCTTAAACTTACACAATGTTACATGTCAATTTTATCAGTAAAGCTGGGCAAAGTTCTTTGAATAGATTTATTTTTTGAATTTAAAGTTTGATTTAATTTATGCCATGTTGCTTATTTCTGTCCCAGATTTTAGTTTTTTTACAAGGTTAAAAGAAAGTTTGTTTTGTGAGGACAGTTTCCAATCTGGGAAAAGCTTACATACTCTTTTTAGTGATTAAGTTAACAAGAGATTAGGAGATTTGCTTATGTTTTTACCAGGAACATCTTTACCCAGGAACATCTTTTCATAGCAGTAGGCAGGAAATGAAAACTGTTTAGGCATATTAAACTTGGCTGGAATGTTAAAGAAGAGTTTTAGGTAGAATGAGGTAATTTGCGTCTAGGAAGGAGAGAGGAATTGAGGAGAGCACTATTTTCTTTCCTCACCTTTGGGACCAAATACATTGGCTTTTCCCCCACTTCTTTCTCCTCCCACCCTTCTGCTGATCCCTTTGGGACGTTTTTGCCTTAAGTTCAATATGAGTGTCTGTATCCAGTGAAGAAGATGAAAAAAAATTTCATTTACTCTCTTATGATTGGTAAATGGGGAGTACAAATTCCCCATTTGTACTGGACAGCAAGGAGATCAAACCAGTCAATCCTAAAGGAAATCAACCCTGAGTATTCATTGGAAGGACTGTTGCTGAAGCTAAAGCTCTAATACTTTGGCCAATTGATTCGAAGATCTGACTCATTGGAAAAGACCTTGAGGCTGGGAAAGACTGAGGGTGGGAGGAGAAGGGGGTGATAGAGAATGAGATGGTTGGATGACATCACCAACTCAATGAACATGAGTTTGAGCAAATTCTGGGAAATAGTGAAGGACAGGGAAGCCTGGTGTGCTGCAGTCCATGGGGTCGCAGAGTCAGACACGTCTTTGTGACCAAACAACAACAGCAACAACAAATTATACTGACAAAAGATAGTTAACACAACAAAAAAGTCATAGAATTTATACATGCAAAATTGATGTCTGTGGCAGAACTCAATGATAAGTAATTCAAAGAAGTGGTTATAATTTGGGCCTTTATACTATTTTAACAAAGGGCAACAAATTGTGGAGAAGTGACTAGACAAAGGAAAGGGTGATTTGGGCTTCTAGAGTTTGTTAGCTGTGGCAAGGCAACTAGGAAATGTTTGGTTCAGTTCATTCGCTCAGTCATGTCTGACTTTTTGCAACCCCATGGACTGCAGCATGCCAGGCTTCCCTGTCCATCACCATCTCCCGGAACTTGCTCAAACTCATGCCCATCGAGTCAGTGATGCTATCCAACCATTTCATCCTCTGTCATCCCCTTCTCTTCTTGCCTTCAATCTTTCCCAGCATCAGGGTCTTTTCCAATGAGTCAGTAGATTGGTAGATAAAGGTTATTTAGTGAAGTCTGTTGTGCAGATAAGAGTCATTCTCCTGGTACAGGAGATGAGAACACTTTTTCAAATGGAGATTTATGTATGACATCTTTGCAAATGGAAATTTATATCCTGCTTTTAGGCAGAAAGGAAAGGACAGAGAGTTCCTCCTGTGTCTGTTCTTTCTTAGTAGTCTTCAGCTGAGGATAATCCTTACATCACAGTGGCATCTTTTGGGGTGCCATTCAGATCCCCTTCACCATATTTGTTTTCCTTCTTCATCTAAGTTTTAATTTGCAGATAGGAGGAATTAGATGACAGTGAAATTGAAGGGGAGACATATGATAGGTGTCTAGAGCATCACCTGCTGTTGTTATTTAGTTGCTAATTTGTGTCCCACTCCAGGACCCCATGGACTGTAGCCTACCAGACTCCTCTGTCCATGGATCAGTTCTGAAGTAACAGTTTCCTTATCTCCTCTGATGGAAGCAGTTAGTAAAAACATATCTAGTTATGCATAGTTCTATGTAGCTTTCAAATAACTTAATTTTAAATAGTATAGTCCTGGCCAGTTTTTTAAAGCATCTTAAGAGCATTGTAATTCTGAAGCTAAATGCAGCATCTTATATAGTTCCTGTCTTATTTTCTCATATGTTTACCCAGGCACTCAGAGGGAAGAAGAGAAACTGAGTAAAAATACTGCTCAATAAATTGTTTGGACTTTAAAGATAAATTAGTAGTGAATAGATTAAGCCTTTTTGACAGAATTTGCCTGGAAACAATTGACTTAAGCCATTTAAACATGAACTTTCCCTACTTGTTAAAGGAATATCCATACACAATGGAATATTAGTCATAAAAAAGAATGAAATAGTGCCATTTGAAGCAGCATGGATGGACATAGAGATGATCATACTAAGTGAAGTAAGACAAAGACAAATATCATATGATATCACTTATGTGTGTAATCTAGAAAAATAATCAAATAAACTTATTTTACAAAATAAATAGACTCATAGACACAGAAAACAAACTTATGGTTACCAAAGGGAAAAGAGAAGGGAGGGATAAATTAGGAGTTTGGGATTAACAGATACACATGACTACATGTGAAATAGATGAACAATCAAGGATCTATGATATAGTGCAGGGAACTATAGTCAATATATTTTTTAATATTCAATATCTTAAAATAACCTATAATGGAAAAGAATATGAAAAAGAATACACACACACTGCAGGTGTGCTCAGTCACTCAGTCATGTCCAACTCTTTGTGATCCCATGGACTGTAGCCCACCAGGCTCCTCTGTCCATGGAATTTCTCAGGCAAAAATACTGGAGTGGGTAGCCATTTCCTTCTCCAGGGAATCTTCCTGACTCAGGGATTGAATCCAGGTCTCCTGCATTGCAAGCGGATTCTTTACTTACTGAGCCACCAGGGAAGCATATACACACATATATGTGTGTGTGTGTGCGTGTGTGTGTATAAAACTGAATCACTTTGCTGTACACCTTCAGGTACACTAACACTAACACAACATTTAAATCAACTATGCTTCTAAATGGCAGCATAGATTTTTTAAAAAATAATAATTTGGAATATAATAGGTTGAACTCAGGAGAATAACTAATATTTTTGGTATCACCAGTGATGATTCTGAAATGGCTATTACCCCTCCACTCTGCCCATCTATCAAATTCCCAGGTAGCCCTAGTGGTAAAGAATCTGCCTGCCAATGCCGGAGATGCAAGAGACTCACATTTGATTCCTGGAGTAGGAAATGGCAACCTACTCCAGTATTCTTGCCTGGGAAATCCCATAGACAGAAGAGCCTGGTGGGCTACAGTCCATGGAGTTGCAAAGAGTTAGACACAGCTGAGTGACAGCATATACTGCCCATCTATTAATCACAAGGCAAATAAATAAAGAGCATGCCCTGCTATTTATCCTTGGATGATATTGGTTTGTAGTTAAGAGTTGTAGACCATGGATTCACATTTTCTGGGTTAAGAAACTTGCTCTATGAGTGATCTTTAACTGAAAAAAATTTAGAAGTTTAGTGGAATGGGCAATTGTCATCAGTAGAGCTTTCTAGAATCATAGGGGTTTGATCACTGAATATATCTCTTTCTGAATTCTGACAAAATAAAACGAAAAAATGATTTCAAGGTGTTTTATTTGGCTCCTTCATCCTGTGGGCCCTTCACATTTGGAGGTGTTTATTGGGCAGAGCTATAACCACTGCTTGATTCTTTTTAATGACATATATCAAATTTAATATAACCACAACAAGAAAATGCATGGTACAGTGTAAGATGAGCAAGGCATTAATCCCACAGAACCACTTGGAACATGTTCTCTAACAGAAGGTGACTATTACTGGAAGAAGGTGTCGAGGAAGCATTCTCGAAAGGCAAAAACTACAGCTGTCGCAGTTTCCTTTGACTATATCCAGGTAGATGAAAGCTGGAAGAGACCTTAAGCGGTTTAAATAACCTGGTTGCACATTAGAATCACCTGAGGAGTTATAAGAATGGTTCTTGTCCAAGATCTTTCCCAGAGATACTTGACTTAAGGAAAGGTCTGGACATTCTCCAGGACTTCAGATGTGCAACCAGGGTTGCACCAATACAAACCAACTTTTCTGAAATGTAGAGCTATTAAAACAGATTCCCCACATCTATGCAGTGGTGGGGCTCACTCTAGGCCTGTTCTTTTCCTGTTGTACCATCCTTTCTGCTTCATTACATTGGTAAATTCTATCTCCCTCTCCCCCTCCATCCTCATTCACAATCCTACCTTTTGACTTGACAAAATGAACAGTCTTTTTCTGGCAGTGAAATGGTATTTTTGGGCTCCAAGAGATAAATTACTTCTCATGGACAAGCAGTTTTCTTCCAAGGGGTATATATTTTATTTACCCTACTTCATAGCACCATGGGGATTCCACAAAAATGTTAAGCAACAGGAATTCTTTGGTTGATAAAGGAGGCATTGTATTAAAAGGGCATGACAACAGCTCTTTGGAAATACAAAATGAAAACAATTTTAAGAGTCTCCTGAATCTTGTACATTTTGCTTTGGAAATGAATTCTGAGTTCTTGGGGTTTTTCTGAAACATATGATTTATTTTAAAGAAGTATTTAAAAAAAAAACTCCACTTTGTAGGACTTGTAGACTTCTGATGAGCTTTTAAAGAGTGGTGTTACAGAGATATTTGTGAGACTGAAAGATTAGATGGAGAAGATGTAGAATTTTCTTTCTAAAATTAAACCAAATTTCAAACATATAGGAAAGAGTAGAGGAAAATATAACTGTGTACCTTCTTCTAGTTTTTATATAAAATGACTGTGTACCTGCCTCTGGTTTTTATAAGTCTCAATAATATACTGTAATTACAGTAGGTCACAATGTAATATAATTTGGTATATAAAAATTTTTTACTAGAAAAATTTCAGAAATACACTAAAGTAAATATATATTGTGGTGACTACTGATGTAGCCTTTTTCCAGCTTTAACACTTAACAACATTTTTCCCACCTATTTTTAATCTATCCTCCACTTCCTTTTCTTATATTGCTAGAATATATTTTTAAAAATGCTAGACATCAAGTAGTTTCACTTGTCAGTATTTTGGCAGGCATCACTGAAGTTTGTTTATTTGTTTCACATGACCACCATGTCATTTTTATACCTAATATAAATAGTAGAAAATTTAAAATGTTATCTAATGGTCAGCCTATAATCAGATTTCCCCAATTCCCTAAAAGTTCATTAAAAAATTATTTTAGTTGGAGGATAATTACAATATTATAGTGGCTTTTGTCATACACTGACGTGAATCAGCCATGGGTATACATATGTTCCCCATCCTGAACCCCCCTCTCACCTCCCTCCCCATCCCATCCCCCAGGGTGATTCCAGTGCACCAGCCCTGAGCACCCTGTCTCATGCATCGAACCTGGACTGGCGATCTATTTCACATATGGTAATATACATGTTTCAGTGCTGTTCTCTCGAAGGCCTTCTCCTACAGAGTCCAAAAGTCTGTTCTATACATCTGTGTCTCTTTTGCTGTCTCACATATAGGGTCGTCATTACCATCTTTCTAAATTCCATATATATGCATTAATGAAAGAGGAACTCCCCTAATCGGTAGGTGCCCAGCATGCTACTGGAGATCAGTAGAGAAATAACTCCAGAAAGAATGAAGGGATGGAGCCAAAGCAAAAACAATACCCAGTTGTAGATGTGACTGGTGATAGAAGCAAGGTCCAATGCTGTAAAGAGCAATATTGCATAGGAACCTGGAATGTTAGGTCCATGAATCAAGGCAAATTGAAAGTGGTCAAACAGGAGATGGCAAGAGTGAACGTCAACATTCTAGGAATCAGTGAACTAAAGTGGATGGGAATGGGTGAATTTAACTCAGATGACCATTATATCTACTACTGTGGGCAGGAATCCCTTAGGAGAAATGGAGTAGCCATCATGGTCAACAAAAGAGTCCGAAATGCAGTACTTGGATGCAATCTCAAAAACGACAGAATGATCTCTGTTCGTTTCCAAGGCAAACCATTCAATATCATGGTGATCCAAGCCTATGCCCCAACCAGTAATGCCAAAGAAGCTGAAGTTCAACAGTTCTATGAAGATCTACAAGACCTTTTAGAACTAACACCCAAAAAAAGATGTTATAAAAATGAAAATTAAAGAAGTAATAAATATTAAAAAAATTAAAAAAATTAAAAAATGATAATTGTAAAATATATCTAGGAATTTCTCTGGAGCTGTTGAGAGCAGTGTAGGATCAGTTCAGTTTTAGATTGTTCCTTGTCCCAGCTTATACTTCTTCTCAAGTTTTATAGGCCCCTTCCAATGCTTAGTCAATGACAACTTCAGGGTTTTAATCTGTTGTGCCTGTCACTTCCAAAGTGGTTCTCTCTTTGTTTATTTTGGCTTCCTCTGTTTGCAAGTCTCTTCAGTGTCTAATTTCCTCCCTGACACAAGGGGGCAAAGGTGGTTATATATTTAGGCTCACTTGTTCAGTTGTGCTGTGGGGAGGGAGGAACACTGCAGAGAAATATCACTGGCATGTGTGTGGAGTGCTCACATTGTATGGACCACACTGGGTTTGTCCCAGCTCACAGCACATGTGTTTTCCCTGTCTAGACTGCTCAGGCTCCTGGTTGCTCTGCAGGGGGACTGTCCTAAGTGGGCCCTGGATTTTGTGTACTTACCAGGTCTAAGCTGATCAGGTGCAGGTTCTTGGATACTCCACAAAGACACAGACTCGGTTGGACCTGCATTTTGTGCCTTCCCAGGTCCGAGCAGCTCAATTGATCAGGTGCTTGGTGAGCGCAGTGTCCCAGGTGGTCTGTGCATCTTAATCACCTCCCAGCCACTTGGTTTCCTGGTTATGCCACAAGAGCACCATCTCAGGTGTGCCATGTGTCACCTCTGGGGATCTGATCTCTGGCTGCAACCCTTCTGGCAGATGTCAACTGTCCAGGATCCCAGGAAGACTTGGTTAACAACTGGGAGCCTGCTCACAATTTGGTGGAAGATGCCATCCCTGGGGCCGAGATTGCCCTTGCCTTCCGGCTCTCGCTGTTGCCCACATGCCTCTCTGCCTCTGGCTGGGGAATGGGCTGGTCCTCAGCCAGCTACCTGTCCTCTGGTATTTGCTCAATCCTTTGTTTTGTGAGCAGGCCAGACTGTGCCTTAGGTTAGAGTTTTTCATGGGAAATTCTCTCTCTCTGTCCTTTTTTTTTTTTCCTTCTCTGGCTATCCCACAGTTTGGGTTGCTATCTCACGTTAGCTCCCTCAGATTGTCCTCAGAGCATTCAGGTCGCGTCCTTACCCTAAGCATGCAGCTGGCGCCTCCCTGTTCAGCCCCTGCTCGCTGGTGGAGGACACAAGCCTCTGGGCTACTTCTCTGCTGGGAGTTGTGGTTAGGCATGTATTCTGTGGGTTTTTTTTCCCTCCTGGTTATGTTGCCCTCTGAGAGTCCAAAACTCCCCACAGATCTGCCAGTGAGAGGGTTTCTTGGTGTTTGGAAACTTCTCCTCCTTCATGACTCCCTCCCTGGGATGGGTCTCCATCCCTAACTCTTTTGTCTCTCTTTTTGTCTTTTATATTTTGTCTTACCTCCTTTTGAAGAGAATGAGCTGCTTTTCTTGGTGCCTGGTGTCCTCCACCAGTGTTCAGAAGTTGTTTTGTGGAAGTTGCTCAGAATTCAAATGATCTTTTGATGAATTTGTCAGGGAGAAAGTGGTCTCCCCGTCCTATTTTTCTGCCATCTTAGGACTGCCGTCTCTCAAAGTTCATTTTTTAAAGAGTGTTGTGTGGTATAGCAATTTTTATTATATCATCAAAACTTTCAAACCTAATCCAAAGTGGAAAGAATGGTATGATATAATCAATATTCTATCACCCATCTTCAACCAGCAGATAGATAACAGTTTTTAAAGAGTTATGTTGTCTATATTTGGTTGGTTTCATTTCTGAAAATATTTTAAATACTGTTATTACATATAGGTAATTATAATATAAATAATAAATGTATGGTATTTGCATGCTTTGAAGTATACTTAATGCTATACCTATTCTTTGGCAATATGTCTTTTTCACTTGATAACATATATTTTTAGGTTTCTTTTAAAATATTCATTCTGTGGGTCAGTGGTTTTGGCTGAACGTAGGTTATCCTGCATCAGTTGAGATTATGTTTTTTTTTCCTTCATTCTGTTAATGTGCTGTATCCCATCGATCAATTTTTGTATGTTGAATCATCTTTGCCTTCCAGGAATAAATTTCACTCAGCCATAGTGTATAATCTTTTTAATATGCTGCTAAATTCAGTTTGCTAGTATTTTCTTGAGGATTTTTGCATCAATATTTATAAGGGCTATTGGTCTGTAGTTTTACTTTCTTGTAGTATCTGGCTTAATATCAAGACAATGCTGGCTTCATAGATTCAGTTGGTAAATGTTCCATTGTCTTCAGTTTTTTTGAAGAGTTTAAGAAGGATTGGTGCTAGTTTTTTAAAGGTTTGATTTAATTCAGCATGAAGCTATTAGATTTAGGTCTTAACAAAGATTTTTTATTAATGATTTAATCTCTTTACATTTTATAGGTTTAGTCAGATTTTCTGTTTGCTATTCACTTTTTCAGTTGTTTATTTATTGGCTGCTCTGGGTCTTCATTGCTGCATGAGGGCTTACTCTAGTTGTGAATAGTGGAGGCTACTCTCTAGTTGCAGTGTGTGGGCTTCTTATTGTGGTGCCGTCTCATGTTGCAGAGCACAAGCTCTAGGTGCATAGGCTTCAGTAGTTGCAGCTCAAGGGCTCTAGAACACAGGCTCAGTAGTTGTAGCACATGCGTTTAGTTGCCTGTGGCATGTGGGATCTTCCTTGGACCAGGAACCTGTGTCCCTTGCCCTGGCAGGCTTCTTACACACTGAACCACCAGGGAAGGTCTGTTTTCAATTTCAATAGATTTTGTGTGTCTAGGAATTTGTTTTATCTAGCTTTCTGGCAAATGCTTATTCCTAATATTCTCTTCTAATCATTTTAATTTTGTAAGGTCAGTAGTATTATCTCCACTATCATTTTTCATTTTTGTTATTTGTATCTTTTTCTCTGTCAGTCTAACTAATGGTTTGTCATTTTTGTTGTTCTTTTAAAAGAATAAACTTTTGATTTCATTGAAGTAGTATTTTAAAAACTTTTTTTCTCTGCTCTAATATTTATCTCTTTTTTCCTTATGCTAGCTTTGTGCTTATTTTGCTCTGCTTTTTATAGTTTCTCAAGATGTAAAGTTAGATTTTGATTTGTGATCATTTTTTAATGTATGCTTTTATAGCTATAAATTACCCTTGGAGCCCAGCCTTTACTGTATTCCATAAACTTTGGTATATTGTTTTTTTCTTTCTTCTTCCTTTTTTTCCCTCTGTATTATAATTTAATTAAAAAATCTATTATACTTTTTCTACATTTATTCCTTTGTTTGCCTTTCCTACTGTTCTTTTCTCCTTGCAGTTAATCTTTAATATATATAAATCTTCTTTATCTACCTCTGTTTAACTTTGCATATCTATTCTTGCTTTCTTTTCCTTCTTTCCTTTCCTCTCAACATATTTGTTAGTTTTGTTTTCATTGCTTTATTCTCCACTTGGCACCTTGCTTTAGTTTTGTTTTCCAGTATGTACCTTAGTTAGTTTTGTTCTTAGCTGGTACATGTAATTTTTTATTTCCTTTGTTCTCCAGGTCAGTCTACTGTAATTTATTTTTGTCGGACTATTGTGACATTGCTTATGGGTGTATATGTATATGTGTATATCCCATTATTTTAATTATTATTTGCCTGATTTTGTAACTGTCATTTGTCTGGGGTTCATCTTTGGTTTCTCGTTTCTGGGTGTTTGATTTAATCTCACTTAATGCCGTAACAAACCACTTGTGGAATCCTTGTTCCTGACAAGAGGTCAAGCACTGAAACTTTGGAGTGGAAGCACTGACTCCAAGACTCTAGACTACCAGAGAACTAACCCTAGGGAGTATCAAATAGTGAGAACTCACACAAAGGTAACCACTTGAATACAAGACCCAGCATCACCCAACCACTGGCAGCACCCTGGGCAGGAGGGCTCATCTAAACAACAGAAAACAAAGATGCAAACCAGATCATCAGCAGACAGGATTATCACCTTACTCAGCCTTGCCCATCAGAGGAAAAGAAAACAAACAAAAAACTGAGCACAAATCTCACCCTATACAAAGCTAACACAAACCACTGGGCCATTCTTTGGAGGGCAGAAACCAAAAGGAAGAAAGAATACAGCCTTGAAGCCTGGGAAAAGGAGACCACAAGCACAATAAGTTTAAAAGAAATAATGAAAAGGCAGAGAAATACTACACAAATGAAGGAACACACAGAAGTCCAAATAAATGAAGAGGAAATAGGCAAACTACCAGAAAAAGAATTCAGAATAATGATAGTAAAGATGATCAAAAACCTTGAAAACAAAATGGAGAAAATGTAAGAATCAACTAACAAAGACCTAGAAGAATTAAGGGACTCCCTGGTGGCTCAGACAGTAAAGCATCTGCCCAAAATGTGGGAGACCCAGGTTCTATCCCTGGGTCGGGAAGATCCCCTGGAGAAGGAAATGGCAACCCACTCCAGTACTCTTGCCTAGAAAATTCCATGGATGGAGGATCCTGGTGGGCTAAAGTCCATGGGGTCACAAAGAGTCAGACATGACTGATCGACTTCACTAGAACAATTAAAGAATAAACATACAGAGAGAAACAACACAATTACTGAAATTAAAAATACTCTAGAAGGAATCAGTAGCAGAATATCTGAAGCAGAAGAACGAATAAGTGAGCTGGAAGATAAAATGGTGAAAATAACCTATCAAGAGCAGAATAAAGTAAAAGGAATAAAAAGAACTGAGAATAGTCCCAGAGGCCTCTGGGACAATATCAAATATACCAACATTTGAATTATAAGGGTTTCAGAAGAAGAACAGAGAAGGCAATGGCACCCCACTCCAGTACTCTTGCCTGGAAAATGCCATGGACAGAGGAGCCTGGTAGACTGTGGTCCATGGGGTCGCAAAGAGTTGAACATGACTGAGTGACTTCCCTTTCACTTTTCACTTTCATGCATTGGGGAAGGAAATGGCACCCCACTCCAGTGTTCTCACCTGGAGAATCCCAGGGATGGGGGAGCCTGGTGGGCTGGCGTCTATGGGGTCACACAGAGTCAGACACGACTGAAGTGACTTAGCAGCAGCAGCAGAAGAAGAAGAGAAAAAGAAAGGGTATGAGAAAATTTTTGAAGAGATGATAGTTGAAAATTGACCCAACATGGAAAGGGAAGTAGTCAGTCAAGTCCAAGAGGCACAAAGAGTCCCATACAGGATAAACCCAAGGAGAAACACGTCAAGACACATACTAATCAAACTAATAAAGACTAAACACAAAGAAAGAACATTCAAAGCAGCAAGGGAAAAGCAGCAAGTAACATACAAGGGAAACCCCATATGTTTAAAAACTAATCTTTCAGCAGAAACTCTGCAAGCCAGAAAGAAATGGCAGGACATATTGAAAGTACAGAAAGGGAAAAATCTACACCCAAGATTACTGTACCTGGCAAGGATCTCATTCAGAATTGATAGAGAAATAAATATCTTTTAAGACAAGCAGAAGTTAAGAGAATTCAAAACCACCAAACCAACTTTACAACAAATGTTAAAGGGATTTATATAGTCAAGAAATACAAGAAAAAGAAAAATATCTACAAAATCAACCCCAAACAATTAAGAAAATGGCAATAGGAACATATATATCAATAATTACTTTAAATATAAATGGATTAAATGCTCCAACCAAAAGACACAGACTAGCTCAATGGATACAAAAACAAGATCCATATATGCAGTCTACAAGAAATCCACTTCAGACCTAAAGACACATATAGACTGAAAGTGAGAGCATGGAAAAACATATCCTATGCAAATGGGAAGCAAAAGAAAGCCATAGTGGCAATCCTCATATCAGACAAAATAGACCTTAAAATAAAGAAGATTACAAGAGATAAGGAAGGACACTACATAATGATCAAGGGATCAATCCCAGAGGAAGACATAACAATTGTAAATATCTATGCACCCAACATAGGAGCACCTCAATACATAAGACAAACACTAATAGACATAAAAGGAGAAATTGACAGTAACACAATAGTAGTAGGAGACTTAACAGCCCACTCACATCAATGTACAGATCATCAAAACAGAAAATTAATAAGGAAACACAAGTCTTAAATGATACATTAGATGAGCTGGATCTCATTGATATCTTCAGGATATTCCATCGAAATGCAGAAAAATACAACTTCTTCTCAAGTGCACATGGAACATTCTCCAGTGTAGACCACATCTTGGGTCACAAATCAAACCTCAGTAAATTTAAGAAAATTGAAATCCTATCAGCCATCTTCTCCAACCACAACACTGTGAGAATAGATATCAATTATAAGAAAGAAACTGTAAGAAACACACACACATGGAGATTAAACAAAATGTTTCTAAATAACCTACAGGTAACTAAAGAAATCAAAAGGGAAATTAAAAAATTTCTAGAAACAAATGACAATGAAAACATGGCAACTCAAAACCTATGGGATGCAGCAAAAGCACTTCTAAGAGGGAAGTTTATAGCAATAAAATCCTACCTCAAGAAACAAGAAAAACTTCAAATAGACAACCTAACTTTACACCTAAAACGACTAGAAAGAGAACAACCCCCCCCCCCAAATTAATAGAAGGCAAGAAATCATAAAGATCCAAGCAGAAATAAATGAAAAAGAAATGAAAGAAACAATAGTAAAGATTAATAAAACTAAAAACTGGTTCTTTGAGAAAATAAACACAATTGACAAACCTTTGGGCAGACTCATCAAGAAAAAAAGAGAGAAGAATCAAATCAACAAAATTAGAAATGAGAAAGGAGAGGTTACAACAGACAATGCAGAAATATGAAGGAGTATAAGAGACTATTATGAACAATTATATGGCAATAAAATGGATAGCCTGGAAGAAATGGACAGCTTCCTAGAAAAGTTCAATTTTCCAACACTGAACCAGGAAGAAATAGAAGTTATGAGCAACCCATTTACAAGCACTGAAATTGAAGCTGTGATCAAAAATCTCCCAAAAAACAAAAGCCCAGGACCAGATGGCTTCACAGGAGAATTCTATCAAACATTTAGAGAACATTTATCCTTCTAAAACTCTCAAAAATTGAAGAGGAAGGAACACTTCCAAACTCATTCTACGAGGGCACCGTCACCCTGATACTGAAATCAGACAAGATAACATGCAAAAAAGAAAACTACAGGCCAATATCACTGATGAACATAGATGCAAACATCCTCAACAAAATTCTAGCTAACAGAATTCAGCAACACATTAAAAAGCTCATACACCATGATCAAGCTGGGTTGATCCAGGGATGCGAGGATTCTTCAATATGCACAAATCAATGTGATACAACATATTAACAAACTGAAAGATAAAACCATATGATAAGCTCAATAGATGCAGAAAAATGGCAAAACCAATACAGTATTGTAAAGCAAAAATAAAATAAAAATAAAAATTTAAACTAGAAAAAAAAAAGCCTTTGACAAAATTCAGCACCCATTTATGATTAAAACTCTTCAAACAATGGGCATCGAAGGAACCTACCTCAACACAGCAAAGGCCATATGTGATAAGTCTATGGCAAACATTATTCTCAATGGTGAAAAACTGAAACCATTCCCCCTAAGATCAGGAATAAGACAAGGGTGTCCACTTGCCCCACTATTATTCCACATAGTTATGGAAGTCCTAGATACAGCAACCAGAGAAGAAAGAGAAATAAAAGGAATCCAAATTGGAAAAGAAGAAGTAAAGCTCTCCCTGTGTGTAGATGACATGATACTGTACATAGAAAACCCTAAAGATAGTATCAGAAACTACTAGAGTTAATAAGTGAATTTAGCAAAGTTGCAGGATACAAAGTCAATACACAGAAATCACTTGCATTTCTATACACTAACAATGAAAAATCAGAAAGAGAAATGAAGGAAATAATCCTATTCACCACTGCAGCAAAAAGAATAAAATATCTAGGAATAAACTTACCTAAGGAGACAACCATACACAGAAAATTATAAAACACTATCAGAAGAAATCAAAGATGACATAAACAAATGGAGAGATATTCCATGTTTGTGGTAAGGAAGAATCAATATTGTGAAAATGACTATACTACCAATCTGAGTCTACAGATTCAATGCAATCCCTATCAAATTACCAATGACATTTTTCACAGAGAGAAGAAAGAATTTCACAATTCATATGAAAACACAAAAGACCCCAAACAACCAAAATAGTCTTGAGAAAGAAGAATGGAGCTGGAGGAATCAACCTTCTGGACTTCAGATTATACTACAAAGTTACAGACATCAAGACAGTATGGTACTGGCACAAAAACAGAAATATAGACCAACTGAACAAGATAGAAAGCCCAGAAATAAACCTATGCACCTATGGGTACCTTATTTTTGACAAAGGAGGCAAGGATATACAATGGGGCAGAGACAGCCTCTTCAATAAATGGTGCTGGGAAAACTGAACAGCTACATGTAAAAGAATGAAATTAGAACACTTCCTAATACCATACCAAGGATTCCCTTGTGGCTCAGCTGGTAAAGAATCTGCCCACAATGTGGGAGACCTGAGTTCGACCTCTGGGTCGGTAAGATCCCCTGGAGAAGGAAATGGCAATGCACTCCAGTATTCTTGCCTGGAGAATCCCATGGATGGAGGAGCCTGGTAGGCTACAGTCCACAGGGTCACAAAGAGTTGGACATGACTGAGCAACTTCACTTTCACTTTCACTTTAGCACCATCAGTTCAGTTCAGATGCTCAGTCATGTCCGACTTTCTGTGAGCCCATGAATCGTAGCATGCCAGGCCTTCCTGTCCATCACCAGCTCCCGGAGTTCACTCAGACGCACGTCCATCGAGTCCGTGATGCCATCCAGCAATCTCATCCTCTGTTGTCCCCTTCTCCTCCTGCCCCCAATCCCTCCCAGCATCAGAGTCTTTTCCAGTGAGTCAGCTCTTCGCATGAGGTGGCCAAAGTACTGGAGTTTCAGCTTTAGCATCATTCCTTCCAGAGAAATCCCAGGGCTGATCTCCTTCAGAATGGATCTCCTTGCAGTCCAAGGGACTCTATCAAGAGTCTTCTCCAACACCACAGTTCAAAAGCATCAATTCTTCGGTGCTTAGCCTTCTTCACAGTCCAACTCTCACATCCATACATGACCACAGGAAAAACCATAGCCTTGACTAACCGGACCTTTGTTGGAAAAGTAATGTCTCTGCTTTTGAATATGCTGTCTAGGTTGGTCAGAGCTTTCCTTCCAAGGAGTAAGTGTCTTTTAATTTCATGGCTGCAGTCACCATCTGCAGTGATTTTGGAGCCCCCCAAAATAAAGTCGGACACTGTTTCCACTGTTTCCCCATCTATTTCCCATGAAGTGATGGGACTGGATGCCATGATCTTCATTTTCTGAATGTTGAGCTTTAAGCCAACTTTTTCACTCTCCACTTTCACTTTCATCAAGAGCCTTTTTAGTTCCTCTTCATTTTCTGCTATAAGGGTGGTGTCATCTGCATATCCGAGGTTATTGATATTTCTCCTGGCAATCTTGATTCCAGCTTGTGTTTCTTCCAGTCCAGCCTTTCTCATGATGTACTCTGCATAGAAGTTAAATAAACAGGGGGACAATATACACCCTTGACATACTCCTTTTCCTATTTGGAACCAGTCTGTTGTTCCATGTCCAGTTCTAACTATTGCTTCCTGACCAGCATACAGATTTCTCCAGAGGCAGGTCAGGTGGTCTGGTATTCCCATCTCGTTCAGAATTTTCCACAGTTTATTGTGATCCACACAGTCAAAGGTTTGGCATAGTCAATAAAGCAGAGATAGATGTTTTTGTAGAACTCTCTTGCTTTTTCCATGATCCAGTGGATGTTGGCAGTTTGATCTCTGGTTCCTCTGCCTTTTCTAGAACCAGCTTGAATATCAGGAAGTTCATGGTTCACGTATTGCTGAAGCCTGGCTTGGAGAATTTTGAGCATTACTTTACTAGCATGTGAGATGAGTGCAATTGTGCGGTAGTTTGAGCATTCTTTGGCATTGCCTTTCTTTGGGATTGGAATGAAAACTGACTTTTTCCAGTCCTGTGGCCGCTGCTGAGTTTTCCAAATTTGCTGGCATATTGAGTGCAGCACTTTCACAGCATCATCTTTCAGGATTTGAAAGAGCTCAACTGGAATTCCATCACCTCCACTAGCTTTGTTCATAGTGATGCTTTCTAAGGCCCACTTGACATACACAAAGATAAACTCAAAATGAATTAAAGACCTAAATATAAGACCAGATACTATAAAACTCTTAGAGGAAAACATAGGCAGAACACTTGATGACATAAATCAAAGCAAGATCCTCTATGACCCACCTCCTAGAGTAATGGAAATAAAAACAAAAGTAAACAAGTGGGACCTGATTAAACGTAAAGGTTTTGCACAGCAAAGCAAACTATAAGCAAGGTGAAAAGACAACCCTCAGAATGGGAGAAAATAATAGCAAATGAATCATCTGAAAAGGGATTAAGTTCCAAAATATACAAGCAGCTCATACAGCTGAATACCAGAAAAACAAACAACCCAATCAAAAAGTGGGAAAAAGACCTAAACAGACATTTCTCCAAAGAAGACATACAGATGGCTAACAAACACATGAAAAGATGCTCAACATTGCTCATTATTAGAGAAATGCAAATCAAAACTACAATGAGATATCACCTCACATTGAGGTTAGAATGTCCATCATCAAAAAGTCATGTTGATGTATGGCAAAACCAATACAACATTGTAAAGTAATTAACCTCCAATTAAAATAAATAAATTTATATTTAAAAAAAAGTCTACAAACAATAAATGCTGGAGAGGGTGTGGAGAAAAGGGATTGCTCTTTCACTGCTGATGGGAATGTAAATTGATACAGCCACTATGGAAGATGGTAAGGAAATTCCTTAAAAATCTAGGAATAAAACCACCATATGATCCAGCAATCCCACTCCTTGCCATATACCCAGAGGAAACAAAAATTGAAAAAGACACATGTATCCCATTGTTCATTGCAGTACTATTTACAGTAGCTAGAACATGAAAGCAACCTAGATGTTCATGAAAATGAATGGATAAAGAAGTTGTGGGACATATACAGAACGAAATATTACTCAGCCATAAAAAAGAATGCCTTTGAGTCAGTTCTAATGAGGTGAATGAACCTAGAGCCTATTATACAGAGTGAAGTAAGTCAGAAAGAGAAAGATAAATATTGTATTCTTACACATATATATGGAATCTAGAAAATGGTACTGAAGAATTTGTTTACAGGGCAGCAGTGGAGAAACATCCATAGAGAATAGACCTTATGGACATGGGTAGAGGGGAGGAGAGGGTGAGACGTATGGAAAGAGTAACATGGAAACTTACATTATCATAAGTAAAATAGATAGCCAATGGTAATTTGCTGTATGGCTAAGGAAACTCAAACAGGGGCTCTGTATCAACGTAGAGGGGTGGGATGGGGAGAGAGATGGGGCAGGAGTTCAAAAGGGAGGGAATATATGTATACGTATGGCTGATTCATGTTGAGGTTTGACAGAAAACAATAAAATTCTGTAAAAAATTATCCTTCAATAAAAAATAAATGCATTAATTTATTTTTGGTATATTGTGATTTCATTTCATTCATTTCTAAGTAGTTTGTAAGTTCCATTGTGATATCTCCTTTGACCCATTGGTTGTTTAAGATTCTACATGTGTGTGAGTTTTCCATTTTTCTTCTGTTACTAATTTTGATATACATTCCATTGTTGTCAGAGAAAATACTTTGTGTGATTTAACTCTTTTAAAATTTGAGTCTTGTTTTGTGACCTAATATACGTTCTGTGCTAGAGAATGTTCCATGTCCATTGGAGAAGAATGTGTTAATTGTTAGATCTCGTTGATTTATAGTGTTTTTTCACTGTTTCCTTATTGATCATCTATTTTTTCTTTTACTGATGATTTTATTTAATGCTCTATTTTAAAATAATAAAGATTTTTTTGTAAATTATTGCTTTGAAATATTTCAGGAAAAAGAAAATATATATAAAACCTATTGATCATCTACCTAACTTTGTAAGATATCTATATTCTTTTTTATTTGCTTCAGTCAGATCTTCTATTATATAAGGAATAAAATTTTACATTACAGTTGAAGATTCTTAAATGCCCCTCTTCAATCACATCCCCATTACCCCTTCTCCAGAGTAACTGTCATCCTAATCATGGAACTCTAAGTCCCACATATATTTGTACTCTTTAATATCTGTGAATAAAATGTATGTATTATATAGCTTGCTTTATAAAGTTGCTTATAAATGTTATGTTGTAAATGTCTATGAATTGCTTTTTTGTCAACATTATGTTTTTGAGATTTGTCAGTGTTCATTCATTTTACTGAATAGAAAAAACATGCAGTCCACATTATATGAACTTGACTACAATTTGTGCCATTCTCCTGATGATCTTCTATTTATTCTATCCATTACTGAAAGTGGGTATTGACTTGTGCAGCTGTTATTGTAGAACTATCTATTTCTCCCTTCAAATCTGTCAGTGTTTATTTATATATTTTGGGGCTCTTTTGTTTGGTGTATATATGCTTATAATTTTTGTATCTTCTTAGCAATATACAGTCCTTTGTCTCTTCTAATGATTTTCTACTTAGACTATTTTTTCTGATATTAGTATTATAACCTCAGCTCTCTTTTCATTACTACTTGTATAAACTATCTTTTCCCATTCTTCCACTTCCGATCTGTTTGGGTTTTGGATCTAAAGTTTGTCTCCTCAGATCAGAAGTTCGTCTCTTGAATACAGCATATAGGTTGATCAGATTTACTGTTCTGCCAATTTGTGTTTTATTTTTACTGAATTTTTGTTGATTTTAAATATTATATTAGTTTCATATATATAGAACAGTGATTCAGTACTTTTACAGCTTATACTCCATTAAAAGTTATTTCAAAGTAATGGCTATAATTCTCTGAGCTATATTATATATCCTGTTGCTTATCTATTTTATACATGGTACTTTGAATCTCTTATTCCCATACCCCTAACTTGCCCCTCCCCTTTCTTCTTACCTCTGTTTTCTATATCTGTGAATCTGTTTTCTATATCTGTGAATCTGTTTTCTATATCTGTGAATCTGTTTCTGTTTTGCTTAGTAAAGGTAAGAAGTACAGGAAACTAACAAAATGGCAGATGTAATTCCTTCTTTATCTTTAATTACTTCAAATATAAATGGATTAAATTCTACAATTTAAAGGCTTAGATCAGATTTTTTTGCTATTGAACCCCTTTAGTTACTTTTTCATTTCATTTATTGTATTTTCCAGCTCTAAAATTTGATTCTTTTTATGACCTATTTTTAAACTGATTTTCTCACTTTGTTCATATATAGTTTTCCTGATTGCTTTAGTTCTTTCTCACATTTTCTTTGATCTCTTTGAGCATATTTAAGACAGTTGTCTAGTAAGTCTGATGCTTGTGTTTCTTCACGGATGATTTCTAGAGATTTATTTTGTTCCTTTGAATGAATCATTCTTTACTGTTTTTTGTATTCCTTGTAATTTGTGTGTGTGTGTGTGTGTGTGTGTGTGTGTAAAACAGACATTTGAATGTTGCAACTCTGCAAACCAGATTTTTCTTTTTCCATTTTTTTTTATTGTTGAAGGCTATAATAGTTTTTTTGCTTAGTGACTTTCCCAAATTATTATTTCAAAGAATGTTTTCCTTGTTTTGTATGTTCTCTGAAATCCCTATTTCTTAGCTTGAGTTCAGCTAGTGTGTCGACAGCTATTTCTTGAATACCAGGAGCTAAATATAATAAACAGATAATAAAAACCAGAACCAAATGATATAAATAAAAACGTCTCTCCAAGCCTTTGTACCTGGGCTTTGTTCTGGAATTCTCCTTGCACAGTTAACCTGGCTTGCACTGAGCCTAGGGGTTGGCCCAAGGTGAAAGATTACAGTCTTCTCAGTTCTTTTCAGAGCATGTATCTTGCCCTGGGCATGTGCACAGCTTTCTATATAAATTCTTCCATATACACAGGTGCTGTTGAATGTCTTGATTTGCTAAAGAAATTCTCCCCAACTTTTGCTTCTGGACTTAGGCAGTTTATTGTATAGTCCAGCATTAGTCTTTTGCCCCAGGTGTCAGTGGGTTGTTAGTTGGGCTTCCAGTGTTTTTGAACAATGCCCTGGGCTTTTCTGACCTTAGTCTGAGTCTGAGTTAGGTGAAAGAGTGATAAATACATTGTATCAGTCGTTCAGTTAACTCCCAGACAGGTTAGAACAGACATACACAATAACTTGTAAAAAGATCTGCTTTGTTTTCTCTTGGACCAGGAACCAGACAGAGTCCCACAGAGAAATCTTGCAGTGAGGACAAGTAACAACTCCACAGAGCTCTCCTGCTGTTTTGAAGTTGTCTTTTCCTGATTCATTGTCTACTTGATTGCTGTAAACATTTGTTTTCCAAAGTTCCGAGACAGTTGTTTTTTATAGTTCCTGCTTGTTTTTTGATGTTTCTGTGGAGGAATGAGAACTTGGAGCTGCTTACTCTGCCATTTTTTTTTTCTAAATTGTACCATGAAATTCCTTTTAAGAGAAACTCCCCATTTATTACCCCTAAAGAGTGGAATGTGAGTTAAGAAAATGAAGCAAATAGCATCAGGAACTGAGGCAAAAGTATGTTTATCAGGAGATCTTATGATTTAGAAATAGCAGCCAGGGGGCCTCATGGCAGATTTGAGGAAGCAAATATTTAGGAAACAGATATTGAGAGCTACAGAGAAACCATAAATAAGAGATCCTGTGGCCGGTAAGAGAAGAGATTACAGCTAATTTCCAGATTTCTCTTGGTTCCCATGTCTTTCCACTTCCAATGCCTGTGTATCCTTATAACAAACTCTAATAGTCAAAGTTTCTTGTATGCTTTCCTGTTTTTCACAACCTGTAGAACTCAACCTGGCACCATCCTCAAAGGCTTCCATAACTACTCAGACTTTCATGAAATGTGTATGAGTCACCTCCCTAACATGGCTTTATTTCTCTTACAAGGCCACCAACATTAATAATGAAAAGGAAAACATGAGAACAAATGTCTCCAATGAAATCAACTCATGTGAAAAATAGTTCAACACACCAGATATGGCTGAAATCATTCATCCTTAAAAAATAAGCAGTTGCCCCTTTTTTTTTGTTTGTTTGGCCAAATTCAAAGCATAGTAGAAATCTGAATTTATCTTCAGACCTTGTAAATTCCTCTTTTTCTTGTAATGGAATACCGTAGTGGAAAGAATCTTCATGAAAAGATGATTGATGCATCTTAGGTGAGCTTATTCAAGAAAAGTTGCAACTGTATTTACTCAAAGCAGGCATGGAGAAGCACATTAGAAGGGAGACAACGGCCTTCTAAGAGGGTAGTGGAGACAAGGCAAAATAAGCACTAAGTCAGACAATTGTTCAGACAATTGCTTTTTGAGTAGAAGAAGGAAATGTGCTCCAAGCAACTGTGTAATACTGAGGGTGAGTAATTACACTGTGTACAAAATGCCCCTGCTGTTGGTGTGCTTAGAAACTTCTGAAATGGATGAGACACCAGAACCAGTCTGCCTGCTTACAATTTGAGTCAAAAAAATGGAAAATCCCATGGGGAGATTTGAGGACTCGAATGATTCTTGTGAAAGTGCTGCTGATTGAAAAGTGGCAGGTGGTTAGTGGTATGTTCTCACTGGGATAAATACCTTTTGAGTCTACTGGCAGACATCTCAGGGGCCGACACTTGAATCAAGCTGAAGGGACACAAGGGGCATTGTTCCTCTTGTTTTATTACCAGAAATAAAGTTTGGGTAAATGACGTAGAGTGGTGTTTCTTAATCATTTTTTCCCCAACTCATTTATTTTTTAAATAAGCATAGAAATCTCATTCCCTCCATTAATGTTATTTCAAATTTATGAGTAAATTAAAATGTGATTTAAACTAAATCAGTGTAATGAGACAAAAGAATACTTCATTTTCAAACTAAAGACCAATCCTGTTAAAGTCACTAAACAAGATAACAAAGCTATCAAGTTGAATTTGAAAGTCAATTTATCAGGTTATCAAGTTAATCAAGTTTCTTGAATGCTTTAAACATTCTGTAGCCTTCATGTTTGTATCTTGTGCCTCTCTCTGTAGAGATAGAGAGGTGTATCACACATATATATCATACCTCTCTTAAGAGAGAGTTATAAAAGAGCACAAAATAGTTATTGTTAACACATTTGTGAACAAGACTTTCACATTGAAGTTAGCTACCATGACAGAGTTATGATTCTACTTTGAATCAAGGAAAGATAATGTAAGTACCACAAAAAAGGCATAAACAAGTACTATTGGAAGGAAATGATAGCAATAAGTTGTTTATGCCAGAAAAGGCTTCTCAGGGTGGGTTAGAGTTGTCCTGGGCCTTGAAAAATTAGTAGGAATAAGATAGGAAGAGAGATGGGATAGCTTTGCAGTCCATTAGGATCCTGTTGTCTTTCAGAGAATGTCCTGACTCTGAGGACACTATGTAGACTATCTCCTCATCCCACTGTTACATCTTTAAAATTTTATTGAGATCCTTGTAAAACCCTCCCTCCAGTACCACTTTGTAGTGTTGGGAACATGGAGAACATGTAATAATTGTTTTGGGTAGGCCGAGTTATGCTTGCTCCTTGGAAGGAAAGCTATGACAAACCTAAGCAGCATGTTAAAAAGCAAAGACATCACTTTGCTGACAAAGGTCGGTCTAGTCAAAGCTATGGTTTTTCCTGTAGTCAGGTACCGATGTGAGAGTTGGACCATAAAGAAGGCTGAGCATGAAAGAAATGATGCTTTTGAACTGTGGTGCTGGAGAAGACTCTTCAGAGACCCTTGGACAGCAATGAGATCAAACCAGTCAATCCTAAAGGAAATAAACCCTGAATATTCATTGGAAGGACTGATGTTGAAGCTCTAATATTTTGGCCATCTGATGGGAAGAGCCAATTCATTGGAAAAGACCCTGATGCTGGGAAAGATTGAGGGCAGGAGGAGAAGGAGATGACAGAGGATGAGATGGTTGGATGGCATCACTGACTCAGTGGACATGAATCTGAGGAAACTCCAGGAGATAGTAAAGGACAGGGAGATTGGCATGCTACAGTCTATGGGGTGTCAAAGATTTTAGATACGACTTAGTGACTGAACAACAACAGCAAAGCCAAGATACAGCCAGTGATTTATATTAAAATAATGTAAAGAAACTGGTTGCAAAGAGAAGACACTTTTCTTAGCAAAATGGTAGCCTGCAGCTGAACTTCATGATAGTCTAGGTTGATTCTGGCCACTGATGTTGTATTCCTGTCTTGCTCTTAACATGGGAAACCAAGATAATGTGCCTTCTAAGTGGCTTGTAGTATCTTTGTCTCACCAAGGTTTTGGGTCCTAAATAAAATGGATAGACATAAAAAAAAACTCAACTTTTCATATAATCACTGTCTGACATGCCATGAAAAATGAACATGCTATCTCAATTCCATGGGCAAAACTCAGTGAGCAGCAGACAATTTTAAGGACTCCTATATTGAGTTTTTATGAAAAATAAAGTAGTACAAGCAAAGAAAGGAGGAGAAGGGGAACAACAGAGGACAAGATGGTTGGATGGCATCACTGACTTGATGGACATGAGTTTAAGCAAACTCTGGGGGTTGGTGATGAACAAGGAAGCCTGGGTTGCTGCAGTCCATGGGGTCCCAAAGAGTCAGACTTGACTGAGTGACTGAACTGAGGAAAGAAAGAACTGTTACCAAGGCTAAGGCCTGGAATGCAGTGCAAGCTCCTTTTAATTGTGCCTGCTGGGCACTTTGCTCTTTACCCCACTTGCCCTGTTTTTATTTTCTTTCCCTGCTTTGCATTCAGAGCCCACTCTGGAGTGTTTTGAAAGCTCACCATTTGCCCTGAAGCTCTTTTCTCTGAAAATGGTATAGAATTGGCCACTTAAGATTGTTTCCCTCCATCACTGTTCTCTTTTGAGCTGAGTCTAAGTGTTCTACAAGTCTGTTTCCACCTTTGTTGCTCTATGGGTATGTCATTTAGCCTCTTTTCAGTTTAGGGTGTTCTAACCTTGAGGGAACAACAATAAAAGAAAAAAAACCCCTAAAGATCCTTGAGATGCTTTCTGTGTAAACTTTCAGTTGATTTGAGCTTGATTTTGGCCACAAACTAAATCATTCAAGTATCATCAGTGTTGGCTTACTCTTTTCCTTTCCCACCTTTAGTCCTGGGACCCCAGCAGTTATCTCATCCATGCCTAGAGCATTACAGATGAATGCATCACACGATAACTGAGGCTTTATACTTAGAATCTTTAAAAACTTCATATGGCTTCTAAACAGCAGCAGGGTCAAATCTGTACTCCTTCGCATGGCCAGTGGATCTTTAATACGTGTCTCCAGTATACTTTTTACAATCCAGTGTAGTGGGTACCTTGCCTATACCTTGTACATATCCTTGTGGAAGGGTATGTACTTCCATACCACCAGGTCTTTGCTCACACCAGAGACTCCCTCGTGAAGACCCTTTCCCTAACCTACTTCTACAGTCTTCAAGATCTAACTAAATATGTCGCTTCCTCTATACATTTGACTTTGTTGTTACTGTTTTAGTCACTAAGTCATGTCCAACTCTTTGTGACCCCGCGGACTGTAGCCCGCCAGACTCCTCTATCCATGGTATTTCCCAGGCAAGAATACTGGAGTGAGTAGCCATTTCCTCCTCCAGGGGATCTTCCCAACCCAGGGATCGAACCCATGTCTCCTGTGTCTCCTGCATTAGCAGACAAGTTCTTTACCACTGAGCCACCAGTGTATAAGCCACCCACATTTGACTTATACCCACTCGCAAATTAAGTTTTCTTAACAGTGGTTTCAGTCAAGATAGGCCAGGTTTTACTGTAGTAACAAATGACTTCCAAATCTTAGTGATTTAAGTTTAGTTCTCATTTATGTTACATGTCCATCTCAAGTCAGCCTTTTCTCTCTTCTGGAGCCCAGGCTGGCAGAGTACCTTTCATCTGGGATAATGCTGTCAGTTGGTATAGGGAAAAGCAATGGCTCTTAGCTCAGAATGGAGAATGTCAATTCGATTTATATTTCAGTGGCCACAAGAAATCCTGTCATTTGTCATTGGAATGAGGAGGTGTAATATACACCCAGAAAGGAGCGGATGATGTATTTTTTAGATTGAAGAATAATTGACATATAAAATTATGCTGATTTCAGGTACACAACATGATTCAATATTTGTATGCGCTGTGAAAAGATCACCACAATAAATCTAGTTACCATCCATCACCACACAAAGTTACAAACTTTTTTTTCCTTATGATGAGACCCTTTAAGATTTACTCTCCTGGCAACTTTCAAATATGCACAGTAATATTATTGGTAATCGTCATGATGCTATACATTATCTCCCCATTACTGATTTATTTTGTAACTGGAAGGTTGTATGTCATGACCCCTTTTACCTATTTTGCCCATCCCCAGTGCCACTCCCCTCCTGGCAGCCACCATTCTTTTCTCTGTAAGCTTTGTTACATTATGTTTGTTCACTTGTTTTGTTTTTAGATGCCACATATAAGTGAAATCATTCAGTGTTTGTCTTTCTCTGCCCTCATGAATGAGATTAGTTTTCTTATAAAAGAGACCTCATAGAAATATTTCTCTGTCTGAGTTATATCACTTAGTATAATCCCCTGTAGGTCCCTCCATGTTTCTGCAAATGGCAGGATATTTCACAGAGATTGGGGATGTGTTTCAGTTTGCTCTCTGTGCAGAACTTTCAGGAGGGTAGCCTTCCTGGAGCTGTCTCTTCAGTGGTCGTAGCCCTAGGGTACCCAGGAATGGAAGCCTCCCTGGCCATAGAGCCAGGCAGTCAAGGAGTCTCCCCTGTGTGCGCCGTGTGTGCCTGCTATCTCTGGCAAAGCAGAGTGAATGCATAGGCTGGGTGCCCACTGCTGGTTTTAGCCAGGCCATGGGAGAGTGCAGGGCTGTGGCAAACCCACTGTTTGTAGCGAGGCAGCTGTAGTTCCTTACAGCCCTTTGGGTCTCCTGGATGTCAGCCCCATAGGTTTTTAAAGCTTTGGGACCTTGTCTCTCCAGTGCATGCCCAAGGGTTGGGGAACCTGATGAGGGGCACAAACCCCTCACTCCTCAGTGAGATGCTTCAGACTTGTGAGAATGCTCCCTGTTGTGGGTGACCGTGCTGTGGGTGGGGTTTTGTGCAAGACTGCATCTCCACCATGTCTACCCATCCTGATGTGGGCCCTTAATCATTCATTGTTAAGGAGCAGTTTGTTTAGCTTTCTGGTCTTTTTTTGGGGTGAATTGTCCCTTATGTAGCTGTAGATTCAGTGTGTGCATGGGAGGAGGGGAGTTCTAGATCTTCCCGTGCTCTCATCTTGGACCTGAAATGAGAAGCTTGTATTTTGAATATTAATATAACCAACTCAACAATTCCCCACAACACATTGACTATGTCATAGTTGTATTTGTTATGTAGTGTTATTGTTTATCTTGTCCCTCTGGCCTCTGAATTCATTAAGATCAGAGAATACGCTTATTTATTTATTTGTATAGTTTACACTGTACCATGAAGGTACATAAGAATGTTTAATAATTGTTTGTTGACTAACTGGATAGACAAATGAATAAATCATTTTTGGCTCAAACCCTTTTGGGACATTTGAAGAAAAGAAAAACGTATTCTATTTAAAATTGCTCTGTGTCTTGGGAAAATATATTTTTGGTGAAATATCCTTATGGTGTCTTTTGGACCTTCTGCCTCCAAATTATTTTCACAAAATATGAAATCTTTGGGAGCCAGTTGGCATCCTCCTTGTTAGTCACTGGCAATCATCCATTTGACACCAGTGAAAATACAGGCATGCCACATTTCCCACGAGGGCTCTAAGTTAGGGAAACACCCAGTGATGAGAATACATCATTATCCTTTCTGTTTTCAGATGTCACACATGATGCTCTTCCTGTCTCCTGTTTGGTTAAGGAGCAGTCTTATATACATGCTGCCACTGCTGCTAAGTTGCTTCAGTTGTGTCCGAGTCTGCCTGACCTGAGAGATGGCAGCCCACCAGGCTCCTCCATCCCTGGGATTCTCCAGGCAAGAACACTGGAGTGGGTTGCCATCTCCTTCTCCAATGCATGAAAGTGAAAAGTGAAAGTGAACTTGCTCAGTCATGTCCGACTCTTAGCGACCCCATGGACTGCAGCCTACCAGGCTCCTCCATCCATGGGATTTACCAAGCAAGAGTACTAAAGTAGGTTGCCATTTCTGTCTCCCTTATATATATCAGCCTTTGAATATTGAATCAGATTGGTCCACACAGTGGGGCTGGCCTCTCACAAGTGGCTGTGTAAATGATGTTGCTTCAAGTGACTCCAGGACTCTTCCTGCTTCCAATTGATCATCCCTATAGTGTTTTAGGGCCCCATAAAAACGACCACCATGCTTGATTCAGTGTTCAGTTGTTCCACCTTGCTTCTGCTCCTTTCTCTGTGCCCCTCCCCCATAGAGGTAGCAATTACAGCTTGGCTCTTTCTTCCCCCATTCCCTAACACAGGCACCTTACATTTTAATAATTTAATTTTGGTTGAGAAGTATAATTTGTGCAACAAAAGACATATGCATTGTATACTGGGTGTTAGGCACTGTGCCTTCTCTTAAGTTCATAGTCTAGAGGGGATGATGGACCATCAAACCAAGAAATAAAGTGTGGTATGATAAGTGTTACGGTAGAGGCATTCTTGGAATGCATAGACATGGGCCATCTGTGATGTGGAGGTGAGCAGTAGATGACATATGACTCTTGAACAATGAATGACTGTTGTGTAACTTGGTGGTAGATGTTTGAGACAGAGGAAATAGCAGGTATCTCCATATGGTACATAGCATGAAGGTAAGGAAGATCATTTGAACCATTTGTGAGCTGGTGGAAGTCTAGGATGATGATTTTAGGAAATGATGCTGGAGAGGGGAGTAGGGGCAGGTCATGGTGAGTCTTAAGACATCATTGAAGGCACTGGGCTTTTAGTTTTGAGTTTTGGAATGTTAATTTCAGAGGGAAGAGTAAGGCAATGAGTGTAAGTGAAGAGAGGGCATTTCTGGTGGTGAGAAATGATAAGCACTATAACCATAGCAATTGGCAGTTAGAAATCATTGTGATAAGAGGAAGTAGAAATAGAAGCATCTGACTGCTCTCATGTGGTGGTGGGGCCAAAGGGAAGGAGGGAAAGAGAAGAGGCTAGAAAAGCTGGCAGGTTTCTCATGGGTAAATAGTATATTCTGCCCAGATGAAGCCAAATACCAGGTCAAAGGGTTGAAGAGTAAGACAGGCTAGGGTGAGAGATAAAATAATGGATTTTAAAATAGTGGATTTAAGAAGCTTATATAACACTTAAATGGTGATATGGTGATGTCTAGTAGCTAACTGAGTAAACAGATTTAGAGTTCAGCAATGGCACCCCACTCCAGTGCTCTTGCCTGGAAAATCCCATGGACTGAGGAGCCTGGTAGGCTGCAGTCCATGGGGTCACTAAGAGTCAGACACGACTGAGCGAGTTCAGTTTCACTTTTCACTTTCATGCATTGGAGAAGGAGATGGCAACCCACTCCAGTGTTCTTGCCTGGAGAATCCCAGGGACAGGGGAGCCTGGTGAGCTGCCGTCTATGGGGTCGCACAGAGTCAGACACGACTGAAACGACGCAGCAGCAGCAGCAGCAGCAGCAGCAGCAGCAGCAGCAGCAGCAGCAGCAGCAAACTTGTAGTAGAGAAAGGGAGTTGACAGCTACCAGTGCTGCATCAATTTCAGTTAAATTCAATGGAGAGAGGGAGAGAAGATGAGAGAAAGATTGAGAGAGAGTAAAGGAGGGAGGGAGAGAGAGAGAAATAAAAACTATCATTCGAAAAAAACAAGAGTCTTTTATTAGTCAGGGTTTTAGTTTCAAGTCATAGGAATTGAGATTGAGCCCTAGTTTATTTAACGAGTCACCAGGAAGGCAGGAGGACCAAACATGGAGGTTTCCTAACTAGGATGAGTGCTGCAAATCATGCCAGATGACTCTTTTGCTGCAGATCCCATTGCTGTTAGTATCATAGATTTCACCAACTCTAAGCCACTTTTTTAAGGACCTTCACCAACTTTAAGCCACTTTTTTAGGGACCTTCCCTGGTGGCTCAGATGGTAAAGTGTCTGCCTGCAATGTGGGAGACCTGGGTTCGATTCCTGGGTCAGGAAGATCCCCTGGAGAAGGAAATAAATGGCAATCCACTCCAGCACTCTTGTCTGGAAAATCCCATGGACGGAGGAGCCTGATAGGCTACAGTCCATGGGGTTGCAAAGAGTCAGACACGACTGAGCGACTTCACTTTCACTTTCTTTCTTTCAAGCCACTTTTTACTAGGATAGATTTAGCAGGGTTCCTGCTTTATTCTGTTACTTGTTTTTATACCAGTCTGGGTTCTAACAGGAAATAGATGGCATGCTCAAAAGGGTCACAAAAGAGAATTTGAAGAAGGGACTAGATATTTGTAAAGGAACAGGAAGGGATGGTGAAGCACTTGGGAGCTAGCAAAGGCACGCCTGGGTCTGTAGGGGAATGGAAGGGAGCAGTTACAAGAACCCAGCAAGATCTGGTACTATAGGAGAGAACCTGTGGCCTAAGCTAGAGGAAAACAGCCATTGCCAAATTATATCTCAGTGAGGCAGAAACAGAAGGAATAGATAGTTCAGCTTCACTCTCCTCTGGTCCTCTTATCTCTTGCTAGTATGTTCCATTGGCCAAACATAATGGGATGGATGCTGGCAAGGAGGGCCCGAGGGATATAGTGTCCACTTCTTGAGCACACAGAGCAGGGTGGGAAATGGATCCAGAGAGGTAAATATAAATACTGAGCACAGCTTCCAGTTCAAATGATTATTTAACCGTGATGTGCTTTCTAGGGAACTTGGGGAAGCAAGCCACTGACATGTTCAGAATGCATACCTGAAGTGAGGCTGTATTCAGATGATTGAAGGGAAAGATAAGTCAGAACGAATGACAACTGTCCCCTCAGGGGCCAAGGTTAATTCCCTGAGAAAAACAAATATTCAAGATAGAGGCATGTAAAGAGCAGGCTTTGAAAACCAAGTAAAATGGTGCAACTTGAAGGAAGGAAAACCAGGGAGGACCATAGTCAGATAAGCAGAATCACTAGTGTCAGAGGCTCAGAAAGGTTGACTGAAACAAGAGCTGTTTCTCTGGGGTAGTAGGTGTGGAAACTATCACCAAAAAGTGAATGAAAGGTGCTGATGTGCTGAAAGCGATTATATATTACTCTTTCTTTGAATCTTAGTGGTTTTTGAAGAAAAGGAGAGAGAAAATGATCATTTGTTTGGGGATGATCATGAATTTGTTTTTCAAATGCCTATTATATTTGAGTTTCTGCCTAGGATCCTTTGCATGTATTTTATCCATTCATCCATTGATAGACACTTAGATGCTTTTTTTCTGTATCTTGGCTATTGTAGTTAACTCTGGGATGAGCACGAAGGTGCAGGTGTTTCTTTGACATAATGATTTCATTTCCTAAGCAGATATTCCCAGAATTGGAATTGCTAGGACAGATGGTAGTTCTATTTGAATGAGGTTTTTTTTTTTTTTTTAAAGAAGAGGCAATTTGAGTGTTGCTTATGGGTGTGGAAAGAGCTTGTAAAAAGTTAGGTGGGTGGTCCTAAGATGGCAGAGGAGTAGGACGGGGAGACCACTTTCTCCCCCACAAATTCATCAAAAGAACATTTGATCGCAGAGCAAATTCCATAGAACAACTTCTGAATGCTGGCAGAGGACATCAGGCACCCAGAAAGGCAGCCCATTGTCTTTGAAAGGAGGTAGGACAAAATATAAAAGTTTAAAAAGAGAGACAAAAGAGGTAGGGACGGAGATCAGTCCTGGAAAGAGAGTCTTATAAAGAGAGAAGTTTCCAAACACCAGGAAACTCTCTCTGGCAGGTCTGTGGCAAGCCTTGGAATCTCAGAGGGCAAAATAACCAGGAAGAAAAATAAATAAATGATTAAAACCCACAGATTACATGCCTAACAGCAACTCCCAGAAGCTTGCATCCCCCACTAGCAAGTGGGGGAGGGACAGGGAAGAGCAGTGTGCATTGCTTAGGATAAGGACCGGGCCTGAATGCCCTGAGGGCAATCTGAGGAAACTAGCTTGAGATAGCAACCCAGACTGTGGGATAGCTACCCTGTGAAAAGCCGTAACCTAAAACACCACCAGGCATGCTCACAGAACAAAGGACTGAGCAGAGCTAGCTGGCTGCAGACCAGCCCATCCCCTGCCCAAGACAGGCAGGCAAGGGCAGCCAGAGCTGGAAGGGGGCAATCATGGCCCCAGAGAGGCATCATCTACCAAACTGCAAGCAGACTTCATTGCTAACCAAGACTTCTTGGGATTCTGGACAGTCGACATCCACCAGGAGGGTTGCAGCCAGAGATCAGCTCCCCAGAAGAGACACACGGCACACCTGAGAAGGCATGCCCATTGTACACCCAGAAAACCGAGTGGTTGGGACTGGGGAGGGTATATGCCACAGCCTTCAACTGGGAGCGACTATGCGCGCCAAACACCTGGTCACCTGAGCTGCTTGGACTTGGGACTGGTGCAAAACGCAGGCCCAACCAAGTCTGCGTCTTTGTGGAGTACCCGAGAACCTGAACCTGAGTGGCTTAGACCTGGGAAGTGCATGCAAAACCAGGGCCTCCATCAGACAGTTCCCAGCAGAGCAACCTAGAGTCTGAGCAGTGTAGACTGGGAAAGCACACACGCCATGAGCGGGGGGAAAACCCAGTGTGGCTGAATCACTGTGAGCACACGCCAGTGATATTTGTTTGCAGTGTTCCTCCCTCCCCAAAGCACTACTGAACAAGCGAGCCTAAAAAAAAGTGACCACCACCACGCCCCTTGTGTTAGGGCAGAAATTAGACACTGAAGAGACCACCTAACAGAAGAAGCTAAAATAAACAGAGGGAACCACTTTGGAAGTGACAGGTGCAATAGATTAAAACCCTGTAGTTAGCACCGACTACATAGAAAGGGGCCTATAGACCTTGAGAAGTATAAGCCTGACCAAGGAACTATCTGAAAATGAACTGACCCCACACTGTCCACAACAGCTCCAGAGAAAGTCTTAGATATATTTTTAGTATTATCATTTTTTAAATAAAAAATTATTTTATTTTATTATTTTTAAGTCTCTATTACTCCTTTAATTTTCATTTTTATAACCTACTATTACCTTGCAAAAAACAGAAAGACCCTATTTTTAAGGCAAACTTCATATATATATTTTATAATTTTTGTGACTGTTTTTTTTTAATATTGTAATTTTGAGAATCTAACCTCTACTCTAGATTTTTAATCTTTGCTTTTTGGTATTTGTTATCAACTTTGTACCTTTAAGAACCCAATCTTCAGTACCCATTTTTACTTGGGAGCAAGATCACTGGCCTGATTGTTCTCTCCCCCTTTTGAATCTCCTTTTTCTCCCAATAGGTTGCCTCTATCTCTCCCCTTCCCCTTTACTTCTCTGCCCAACTTGGTGAATCTCTTTGTGTGTTCCGGGATGTGGAGAACACTTAGGGAACTGATTACTGGCTGGATCTGTCTCTCTCCTTTTGATTCCCCCTTTTATCCTCCTGGCCACCTCTGTCTCCTTCCTCCTGCTTCTCTTCTCTGTGTAACTCCGTGAACATCTCTGAAGGATCCAGACTGTGGAGAGCACATAGGGAAGTGATTACTGGTTAGCTTGCTCTCGCCCCTTTTGATTCCCCCTCTTCTCCTCCTGGTCACCTCTATCTCCCTCCTGCCTCTTCTCTTCTCCATGTAACTCTGTGTACCTCTCCGGGTAGAAACTTTTCATCATTAACCTAGATGTTTTTATCATCAGTGCTGTATAGATGGAGAAGTCTTGAGGCTACTGTAAGAATAAGACTGAAAGCCAGAGGCAGGAGGCTTAAGTCCAAATCCTGAGAACACCAGTGAACTCCTGAATCCAGGGAACATTAATTGATAGGAACTCATCAAATGCCTCCATACCTATACTGAAACCAAGCACCACCCAAGGGCCAACAAGCTCCAGAGCAAGACATACCATGCAAATTCTCCAGCAACACAGGAACATAACCCTGAGCCTCAATATACAGGCTGCCCAAAGTCACACCAAACCCACTGACATCTCAAAACTCATTACTGGACACTTCATTGCACTTCAGAGAGGAGAAATCCAGCTCCACCAACTGGAACACCGACACAAGCTTCCCTAATTAGGAAACCTTGACAAGCCATCATCCAACCCCACCCACAGTGAGGAACCTCCACAATAAAGAGGAACCACCAACTGCCAGAATACAGAAAGGCCACCCCAAACACAGCAATCTAAACAAGATGAAAAGGCAGAGAAATACCTAGCAGGTAAAGGAACAGGATAAATGCCCACCAAACCAAACAGAAGAGGAAGAGATAGGAAATCTACCAGATAAAGAATTCTGAATAATGATAGTGAAAATGATCCAAAATCTTGAAAACAAAATGAAGTTACAGATAAATAGCCTGGAGACAAGGATCGAGAAGATGCAGGAAAGGTTTAACAAGGACCTAGAAGAAATAAAAAAGAGTCAATATATAATGAATAATGCAATAAATGAGATAAAAAACACTCTGGAGGGAACCAGCAGTAGATAACAGAGGCAGAAGATAGGATAAGTGAGGTAGAAGATAGAATGGTAGAAATAAATGAAGCAGAGAGGAAAAAAGAAAAAAGAATTAAAAGAAATGAGGACAACCTCAGAGAACTCTGGGACAATGCTAAATGCCCCAACATTCGAATCATAGGCGTCCCAGAGGAAGAAGACAAAAAGAAAGACCATGAGAAAATACTTGAGGAGATAATAGTTGAAAACTTCCCTAAAATGGGGAAGGAAATAATCACCCAAGTCCAAGAAACCCAGAGAGTCCTAAACAGGATAAGCCCAAGGTGAAATACCCCAAGACACATATTAATCAAATTAACAAAGATCAAACACAAAGAACAAATATTAAAAGCAGCAAGGGAAAAACAACAAATAACACACAAGGGGATTCCCATAAGGAAAGCAGCTGATATTTCCTTAGAAACTTTTCAGGCCAGGAGGGAATGGCAGGACATACTTAAAGTGATGAAAGAAAATAACCTACAGCCCAGATTACTGTACCCAACAAGGATCTCATTCAAATATGAAGGAGAAATCAAAAGCTTTACAGAGAGGCAAAAGCTGAGAGAATTCAGCACCACCAAACCAGCTCTCCAACAAACGCTAAAGGATATTCTCTAGACAGGAAACACAGAAAGGGTGTATAAACTCGAACCCCAAACAATAAAGTAAATGGCAATGGGATCATACTTATCAATAATTACCTTAAATGTAAATGGGTTGAATGCCCCAACCAAAAGACAAAGACTGGCTGAATGGATAAAAAAAAAAGACCCCTATATATGTTGTCTACAAGAGACCCATCTCAAAACAAGGGACACATACAGACTGAAAGTGAAGGGCTGGAAAAAAATATTCCATGCGAATAGAGACCAAAAGAAAGCAGGAGTAGCAATACTCATATCAGATAAAATAGACTTTAAAATAAAGGCTGTGAAAAGAGACAAAGAAGGACACTACATAATGATCAAAGGATCAATCCAAGAAGAAGATATAACAATCATAAATATATATGCACCCAACATAGGAGCACCACAGTAGGTAAGACAAATGCTAACAAGTATGAAAGGGGAAATTAACAATACCACAATATTAGTGGGAGACTTTAATACCCCACTCACACCTATGGATAGATCAACTAAACAGAAAATTAACAAGGAAACACAAACTTTAAATGATACAATAGAGCAGTTAGACCTGATTGATATATATAGGACATTTCACCACAAAACGATGAATTTTACCTTTTTCTCAAGTGCATACAGAACCTTCTTCAGGATAGATCACGTGTACCTCAATATTAATCACAGCACTGTTTATAATAGCTAGGACATGGAAGCAACCTAGATGTCCATCAGCAGACGAATAGATAAGAAAGCTGTGGTACATATAAACAATGGCATATTACTCAGCCATTAAAAAAGAATGTATTTGAATCAGTTCTAATGAGGTGGATGAAACTGGAGCCAATTATACAGAGTGAAGTAAGCCAGAAAGAAAAACACCAATACAGTATACTAACACATATATATGGAATTTAGAAAGGTGGTAATGATAACCCTATATGTGAGACAGCAAAAGAGACACAGATGTATTGAACAGTCTTTTGGACTCAGTGGGAGAGGGCGAGGGCTGGATGATATGGGAGAATGGCACTGAGACATGTAAATTATCATATGTGAAATGAATCGCCAGTCCAGGTTCAATGATACAGGGTGCTTGGGGCTGGTGCAGTGGGATGACCCAGAGGGATGGGATGGGGAGAGAGGTGGGAGGGGGTTTCAGGATGGGGAACACATGTACACCCATGGCAGATTTGAGTCAATGTATGGCAATACCAATACAATTTTGTGAAGTAAAATAAATAATTAATTAAAAAAATGTTAGTGGAGATAATACAGTATATGCTACCAAGAGAAATTCCTCCCTCTTATTCTCTTTCACTCTGTTTGCTCATTTGTCTATGCTTTATTTTTCTACCTATGTACCTACCTGTCTACATCAATTTTTATAAGGGATTATCCCAACTATGCTATTTATGGTTCTTTTAAAAAATTATTTGTATAAAAATTACTACATATTACCACTGTAATTTTAACTACTTATTGAAGGAAAATCGACAAACATGAATATATATATTTAAAGTGTCCAGTTCAGTTGCTCAATTGTGGCCTATTCTTTGTGACCCCATGGACTGCAGCAAGCCATGCCTCCCTGTCCATCACCATTCCTGGAGTTTACTCAAACTCGTGTCCATTGAGTTGGTGATACCATCCAACACTCTCATCCTCTGTCATCCCCTTCTCCTGCCTTCAATCTTTCCCAGCATCAGGGTCTTTTCAAATGAGTCAGTCCTTCACATCAGGTTGCCAAAGTATTGGAGTTTCAGCTTCAGCATCAGTCCTTCCAATGTGTATTGATGACTGATTTTGTTTAGGATTGACTGGTTGGATCTCCTTGCAGTCCAAGGGACTCTCAAGAGTCTTTTCCAGCACCACAGTTCAAAAGTATCAATTCTTCAGTGCTCAGGTTTCTTTATAGTCCAACTCTCACATCCATACATGACTACTGGAAAAACCATAGCTTTGACTAGATGGACCTTTGTTGGCAAAGTAATGTCTCTTTCAGAATTTTCCACAGTTTATTGTGATCTACACAGTCAAAGGCTTTGGCATAATCAGTAAAGCAGACATAGATATTTTTTCTGGAACTCTCTTGCTTTTTTGATGATCCATTGGATGGTGGCAATTTGATCCCTGGTTCCTCTGCCTTTTCTAAAACCAGGTTGAACATCTGGAATTTCATGGTTCAAGTACTGTTGAAGCCTGGCTTGGAGAATTTTGAGCATTCCTTTGCTAGTGTGTGAGATGAGTGGAATTGTGTGGTAGTTTAAGCATTCTTTGGCATTGCCTTTCTTTGGGATTGGAGTGAAAACTGACCTTTTCCAGTCCTGTGGCCACTGCTGAGTTTTCCAAATTTGCTGGCATATTGAGTGCAGCACTTTCACAGCATCATCTTTCAGGATTTGAAGTAGCTCACCTGGAATTCCACCAACTCCACTAGCTTTGTTCATAGTGATGCTTCCTAATGTCCATTTGACTTCACATTCCAGGATGTTTGGCTTTAGGTGAGTGATCACATCATCGTGATTATCTTGGTCGTGAAGATCTTTTTTGTACAGTTCTTCTGTGTATACTTGCCACCTCTTCTTAATATTTTCTGCTTCTGTTGGGTCCCTACCCTTTCTGTCCTTTATCGAGCCCATCTTTGCATAAAATGTTCCCTTGGTATCTCTAATTTTCTTGAAGTGATCTCTAGTCTTTCCCATTCTATCGCTTTTTTCTATTTATTTGCACTGATCACTGAGGATACAAGTAGCAAGTGTCTTTTAATTTCATGGCTGCAGTCACCATCTCCAGTGATTTTGGAGCACCCCAAAATAAAGTCTCTCAGTGTTTCCATTGTTTCCCCATCTATTTCCCATGAAGTGATGGAACTGGATGCCATGATCTTAGTTTTCTCAATGTTGAGGTTTAAGCCAACTTTTCACTCTCCTCTTTCTCTTTCATCAAGAGGCTCTTTAATTCTTTGCTTTCCTCCATAAAGGTGGGATCATCTGCATATCTGAGGTTATTGATGTTTCTCTTGGCAGTCTTGATTCCAGCTTGTGCTTCATCCAGCCCAGCATGTCTCATGATGTACTCTGCATATAATTAAATAATCAAGGTGACAATATACAGTCCAGTTCTAACCGTTGCTTCTTGACCTGCATACATTTCCCAGGAGGCAGGTTAGGTGGCCTGGTATTCCCATCTCTCGAAGAATTTTTGACAGTATGTTGTGATACACATAGTCAAAGGCTTTGGCATAGTCAATAAAGGAGAAGTAGATGTTTTTTGGAACTCTCTTCCTTTTTTGATGATCCAGCAGATGTTGGCAATTTGATCTCTGGTTCCTCTGCCATTTCTGAATCCAGCTTGAACATCTGGAAGTTCATAATGTGATTATTTGACATACATTGTGGAATGATTACCAAGATCAAGATAATTAACTCATCTAACACTTCACATAGTTACTCTTAAAAAAATTTTTTTAATTGAAGGATAATTGCTTTACAGACTTCTGTTGTGTTCTGTCAAACCTCAACATGAATCAGCCATAGGTATACATATATTCCTTCCCTTTAGAAACTCCCTCCCATCTTCCTTTATATCCCACCCCTCTAGGTTGATATAGAGCCAGTGTTTTTTTTTAATTGTTTAATTAAAGGATAATTGCTTTATAGAATTTTGTGGTTTTCTGTCATAGATCTACAATAATCAACCATAAGTATATCCATGTCCCCTCCCTCCCACACCTCCCTCCCCACCCCAGCCTTTAGCCTGACCAGAGCCCCTGTTTGAGTTCCCTGAGTCATACAGCAAATTCCCATTGGCTATCTATTTTACACATGGTATTGTAAATTTCTATGTTACTCTCTCCATACATCTCCCCTTCTTCCTCTTCTCCGACCTTGTCCAGAGGTCTGTTCTGTATGTCTGTTTCTCCATTGCTGCCCTGAAAATGAATTCATCAGTGCCATCTCTCAGTTTCCATATATACGTGTCAGTATATGATGTTTATATTTCTCTTTCTGACTTACTTCACTCTGTATAATGGGCTCTAGTTTTGTCCACCTCATTAGAACAGATTCAAATGTGTTCCTTTTTATGGCTGAGTAGTATTCCATTGTATATATGTACCACAGGTTCTTTATATATTCATCTGTTGATGGACATCTAGGTTGCTTCCATGTTCTAGCTATTGTAAAGAGTACTGTAGTGAACATTCAGGTACATGTGTCTTTTTCAGTTTTGATTTCCTCAGGGTATATGGCAAGGAGTAGGATTGCTGGGTCATATGGTGGTTTTATTCCTAGTTTTTAAGGGAGTCTCCATACTGTCTTCCATAGTGGCTGTATCAGTTTACATTTCCACCAGCAATGCACGGGTGTTCCCTTTTCTCCACACCCTCTCTGGCATTTATTGTTTGTAGACTTTTGGATGATGGCCATTCTGACTGGTGTGAGGTGATATCTCATTGTAGTTTTGATTTGCATTCCTCTGATAATGAGTGATGTTGAGCATCTTTTCATGTGCTTGTTAGCCATCAGTATGTCTTCTTTGGAGAAATGTCTCTTCAGGTCCCTTTACCACTTTTTTATTGGGTTGTTTGATTTACTGATATTGAATTGTATAAGCTGCTCATATATTTTGGAAATTAATTATCGGTTGTTTCCCTTGCTATTATTTTCTCCCATTCTGAGGGTTGTCTTTTCATCTTGTTTGTAGTTTCATTTGCTGTGCAAAAGCTTTTAAGTTTAATTAGGTCTCACTTGTTTATTTTTGTTTTTATTTCCATTGCTCTAGGAGGTGGGTCATAGAAGATCTTGCTTTGATTTATGTCATTGAGTGTTCTGCCTATGTTCTCCTCAGAGTTTTATAGTTACTGGTCTTACATTTAGGTCTTTAATCCATTTTGAGTTTATCTTTGTGTATGGCATTAGGTAGTGACCAATTTCATTCTTTTGCACACAGCTGTCCAGTTTTCCCAGAACCACTTATTGAAGAGGCTGTCTCTGCCCCATTGTATATCCTTGCCTCCTTTGTCAAAAATAAGATACCCATAGGTGCATGGGTTTATCTCTGGGTTCTCTATCTTGTTCCATTTGTCTATATATCTGTTTTTGTGCCAGTACCATATAGTGTTGATGACTGTAGCTTTGTAGTATAGTCTGAAGTCAGGAAGGTTGATTCCTCCAGCTCCATTCTTCTTTCTTAAGACTGCTTTGGCTATTCAGGATCTTTTGTGTTTCCATATGAATTGTGAAAATTTTTGTTCTAGTCTGTGAAAAAAGCCGTTGGTAATTTGATAGGGATCACATTGAATCTGTAGATTGCATTTGGTAGTATAGTCATTTTCACAATATTGATTCCTCCTACCCAGGAACATGGAATATCTCTCCATCTATTTATGTTGTCTTTGATTTCTTTCATCAGTGTCTTATAGTTTTCTGTATACAGGTCTTTTGTTTTCTTAGGTAAGTTTATTCCTTAGGTTTATTCCTAGATATTTTATTCTTTTTGTTGCAGTGGTGAATGGTATTGATCCCTTAATTTCTCTTTCTGATTTTTTATTGTTAGTATATGGAGTGCAAGTGATTTCTGTGTATTGATGTTGTATCCCATGACTTTTCTGACTTCACTGATTAGCTCTAGTAATTTTCTGATACTATCTTTAGGGTATTTTATGTATTGTATCATGTCATCTGCAAACAGTGAGAGCTTTACTTCTTTTCCAATCTAGATTCCTTTTACTTCTTTTTCTTCTCTGATTGCTATAGATAGGACTTCCCAAACTATGTTGAATAGTAGTGGTGAGAGTGGACACCCTTGTCCTGTACCTGATCTTAGAGGGAAAGCTTTTAGTCTTTCACCGTTGAGAATAATATTTACCGTGGGCTTTTCATATATGGCCTTTACTATGTTGAGGTAGGTTCCTTCTATGTCCATTTTTTGAAGCGTTTTTATAATAATTGTAAGCTGGATTTTGTCAAAGGCTTTTTCTGCATCTATTGAAATGATCATATGGGTTTTTCCTTTGAATTTGTTGATTTGGTGTATCATGTTGATTGATTTGTGTATACTGGAGAATCCTTGCATCCCTGAAACAAACCTGACTTGATCATGGTGTATGAGCTTTTTAATGTGTTGTTGGATTCTATTTGCTAGAATTTTGTTGAGGATTTTTGCATCTGTGTTCATCAGTGATATTGTCCTGTAGCTTTCTTTTTTCGTGTTGTCTTTTCCTGGTTTTGGTATCAGGGTGATTGTGGTCTTGCAGAATGAGTTTGGAAGTCTTCTTTCCTCTGCAATTTTTGGGAAGAGTTTCAGAAAATTAGGCATTAGCTCTTCTCTAAATGTTTGATAGAATCCCCCTGTGAAGCCATCTGGCCCTGGGCTTTTGTTTTTGGGGAGATATTTGATCACTGTTTTAGTTTCAGTGTTTGTAAATAGGTTGTTCATAATTTCTATATCCTGCTGGTTCAGTCTTCGGGGCCTGATCTTTTCTATGTATCTGCCCATTTCCTCTAGGTAGTCCATTTTATTAGCTTATGGTTGCTCATAATATTCTCTTATGTTCTTTTGTATTTCTGTGTTATCTGTTGTAACCTCTACATTTTCATTTCTAATTTTATTGATTTGATTTTTCTTCTTTTTTTTTTTTCCTTGATGAGTCTGGGTAGTGGTTTGTCAATTTTGTTTATCTTCTCAAAGAATCAGATTTTAGTTTTATTAATCTGTTCTATTGTTTCCTTCATTTCTTTTTCACTTATTTCTGCTCTGATTTTTATGATCTCCTTCCTTCTTCTGACTTTGGGGGGGTTTTGTTTTTCTTTTTCCAGCTGCTTTAGATGTAGAGTTAGGCTGTGTATTTGATGCTATTCTTGCTTCTTGAGGTATGATTGTATTGCTATAAATCTCCCTCTTAGAACTGCTTTTGTTGAGTCCCAGAGATTTTGGGTCATCATGTTTTCATTGTCATTTGTTTCTAGGAATCTTTTGATTTCTCTTCTTATTTCTTCAGTACCCTCTTTGTTGTTTAGTAATGTATTGTTTAATCTCCATGAGTTTTTTTTTTTTTTTTTGCTGTTTTTTTTTTTTCTCCTGTAGTTGATATCTAGTCTCATAGTGTTGTGGTCAGAGAAGATACTTGATTCAATTTCAGTTTTGTTAAATTTACTGAGGCTTGATTTGTGGCCCAAGATGTGGTCTATCCTGGAGAATATTCCATGTGCACTTGAGTAGAATGTGTATTCTTCTGCATTTGGATGGAAAGTCCTGAAAATATCAATTAGATCCATTTGGTCTAATGTTTCATTTAAGGTTTGTATTTTCTTATTGATTCTGTTTTGATGACCTGTCCATTGGTGAAAGTGGGGAGTTAAAGTCCCCTACTATTATTGTGCTGCTGTAGATTTCTCCTTTAATACCTGTTAGTGTTTGCCTTATGTATTAAGGTGCTCCTATGTTGGGTGCATAGACATTTATAATTGTTATGTATTCTTCTTGGATTGATCCATTGATCATTATGTAGTGTCCTTCTTTATCTCTTATAATATTCTTTATTTTATAGTCTATTTTGTCTGAAATAAGGATTGCCACTACAGCTTTATTTTGGTTTCCATTCACATGGAATATCTTTTTCCATCCTTTTACTTTCATTCTGTATGTGTCTCTAGGTCTGAAGTGCGTCTCCTGTAGGCACCATATTATGGGTCTTGTTTTTGTATCCATTCAGTCAGTCTGTATCTTTTGGTTGGTGCATTTAATCCATTTACATTTAAGGTAATTATTGATACATATGTTCCTGTTGACATTTTCTTGATTGTTTTGGGTTTGTTTTTGTAGGTATTTCCTTTCTTTTGTGTTTTCTTGCTGTTTAAGTCCCTTTAATATTTGTTGCAAGGCTGGTTCGGTGGTGCTGAATTCTCTTAACTTCTGCTTGTCCACAAAGCTTTTGATTTCTCTGTTAATTCTGAGTGAGATCTTTGCTGGGTATAGTAATCATGGTTGTAGGTTTTTCTCTCATAGAAGTTTAAATATATCCTGCCATTCCCTTTTGGCCTATAGAGTTTCTGCTGAAGATCCACTGTTAATTGTATGGGTTTTCCCTTGTATCTTACTTGTTTTCCCCCTTGCTTCTTTTAATATTCTTTCTTTGTACTTAATCTCTGTTAGCTTGATTAATGTGTCTCAATGTGTTTCTCCTTGGGTTTAACCTGTAGGGGACTCTCTGTGCTTCTTGGACTTGATGGAATATTTCCTTTACCATATTGGAGAAGTTTTCAACTATAATTTCTTCAAAAATTTTCTCATTGCCTTTCTTTTCTCATTGCCTTTTTCTTCTTCCTTTGGGACCCCTATAAGTCGAATGTTGGTGCATTTAATATTGTCCCAAAGGTCTCTGAGGCTTTTCTCAATTCTTTTCTTTCCTTTCCCTTTATTCTGCTCTTTAGCAATTATTTCCACCATTCTGTCCTCCAGCTCACTTACCATTCCTCTGCCTCAGTTATTATGCTATTGGTTCCTTCTACAGTATTTTTAATTTCAGCAATTGTATTATTCATCTCTTTTTGCTTATTCTTTATTTTTTCTATGTCCTTGGTGATTGTATTAACTGTGTTAAATGCTTCTTGCATTTTCTCCATTCTATTTCCAAGTATTTGGAGCATCTTTGCCATCATTATTCTGAATTCTCTTTCAGGGAGATTACTTATTTCCTCTTCATTTATTTGGTCTTGTGAGTTTCTACCTTCATTTTTTTTTTTGGTTTTTTATTTTTTAAATTTTAATATCTTTAATTCTTACGTGCGTTCCCAAACATGAACCCCCCTCCCACCTCCCTCCCCATAACATCTCTCTGCGTCATCCCCATGCACCAGCCCCAAGCATGCTGCATCCTGCGTCAGACATAGACTGGCTATTCAATTCTTACATGATAGTATACATGTTAGAATGTCATTCTCCCAAATCATCCCACCCTCTCCCTCTCCCTCTGAGTCCAAAGGTCCGTTATACACATCTGTGTCTCTTTCCCTGTCTTGCATACAGGGTCGTCATTGCCATCTTCCTAAATTCCATATATATGTGTTAGTATACTGTATTGGTGTTTTTCTTTCTGGCTTACTTCACTCTGTATAATCGGCTCCAGTTTCATCCATCTCATCAGAACTGATTCAAATGAATTCTTTTTTACGGCTGAGTAATACTCCATTGTGTATATGTACCACAGCTTTCTTATCCATTCATCTGCTGATGGACATCTAGGTTGTTTCCATGTCCTGGCTATTATAAACAGTGCTGCGATGAACATTGGGGTACATGTGTCTACCTTCATTTTTCATTTGTGCTGTATTTCACTTTTTTACCACCCTAAATTGCTCCACTTGAGATCTCCTTTCCCAAGGTTTTAGGGTTGTATTACTTCTTAGTTTTGATTTTTGCCCTCAGAGGGAAATGTTGGTGTGGTGGTTTGTGTTGAGTTCTTGTTGAAGGCGACTTGTGCCTGTGTTCTTATTTCAGGGAGCTTAGCCTGTTCCTGAAGGCGGGGTCATCTGCTATTGCCTAGTGGTTGCTTTGTAGGAGTTGTTATATATCTTGATGAGTTTTTGATGTATTTGGGGGTGAGGCTGGCAATCTCCCTGTCATACTCCTCTGCCATCTTCTTCCGTCTCTGCCAGAGCACCTGTTTGAGTTTCCTTAGCCATACAGCAAATTCCCATTGGCTATCTATTTTACTTATGGTAATGTAAGTTTCCATGTTACTCTTTCCATACATCTTACCCTCTTCTTCCCTCTCCCCATGTACATAAAATCTGTTCTCTATGTCTGCTTCTCCATTGCTGGCCTGTAAACAAATTCTTCAGTACCATTTTTCTGTATTCTGTATATATGTGTTCAGATAAGATATTTATCTTTCCCTTAATGGCTTACTTCACTCTGTATAATAGGCTCTAAGTTCATCCACCTCATTAGAACTGACTCAAAGGCATTCCTTTTTATGGTTGAGTAATATTCCATTGGGTATATGTCCCACAACTTCTTTATCCATTCATCTTAATAGACATCTAGGTTGCTTCCGTGTTCTAGCTATTGTAAATAGTGCTGCAATGAACAATGGGATACATGTGTCTTTTTCAGTTTTTGTTTCCTCAGGGTATATGGCAAGGAGTGGGATTGCTGGGTCATACTGTGGTTTTATTCCTAGTTTTTTAAGGAATCTCCATACAGTCTTCCATAGTCGCTGTATGAATTTACATTCCCACCAACAGTGCAAGAGCGTTCCCTTTTCTCCACACCCTCTCCAGCATTTATTATTTGTAGCCTTTTTGATGATGTCCATTCTATTGGTGTGAGGTGATATCTCATTGTAGTTTTGATTTGCATTTCTCTAATAACGAGCAGTGTTGAGCATCTTTTCATGTGTTTGTTAGCCATCTGTATGTCTTCTTTGGAGAATGTTTGTTTAGGTCTTTCTCCCACTTTTTGATTGGATTGTTTGTTTTTCTGGTATGAAATTGTATGAGCTGCTTGTATATTTTGGAAATTAATCCTTTATCAAATATTTCATTTGCTATTATTTTCTCCCATTCTGAGGGTTGTCTTTTCACCTTGTTTATAGTTTCCTTTGCTGTGCAAAAGCCTTTAAGTTTAATTGGGTCCCACTTGTTTATTTTTGCTTTTATTTCCATTACTCTAGGAGGTGGATCATAGAGGGTCTTGCTTTGATTTATGTCATCGAGTGTTCTGCCTATGTTTTCTTCTAAGAGTTTTATAGTTTCTGGTCTTACATTTAGGTCTTTAATCCATTTTGAGTTTATCTTTGTGTATGGTGTTAGGAAGTGTTCTAATTTCATTCTTTTACATGTAGCTGTTCAGTTTTCCCAGCACCATTTATTGAAGAGGCTGTCTCTGCCCCATTGTATATCCTTGCCTCCTTTGTCAAAAATAAGGTACCCATAGGTGCATAGGTTTATTTCTGGGCTTCCTATCTTCTCCCATTGGTCTATATTTCTGTTTTTGTGCTACCACCATACTGTCTTGATGTCTGTAGCTTTGTAGTATAATCTGAAGTCCAGAAGGTTGATTCCTCCAGCTCCATTCTTCTTTCTCAAGACTATTTTGGCTGTTTGGGGTCTTTTGTGTTTCCATATGAATTGTGAAATTCTTTGTTCTTTCTATGAAAAATGTCATTGGTAATTTGATAGGGATTGCATTGAATCTGTAGATTGAGTTTGGTAGTATAATCATTTTCACAATATTGATTCTTCCTTACCACAAACATGGAATATCTCTCCATCTCTTTGTCATCTTTGATTTCTTCTGATAGTGTTTTATAATTTTCTGTGTATGGTTCTTTTGTCTCCTTAGGTAAGTTTATTCCTAGATATTTTATTCTTTTTGCTGCAGTGGTGAATAGGATTGTTTCCTTCATTTCTCTTTCTGATTTTTCATTGTTAGTGTATAGAAATGCAAGTGATTTCTGTGTATTGATTTTGTATCCTGCAACTTTGCTAAATTTGCTTATTAGCTCTAGTACTTTTCTGATACTATCTTTAGGGTTTTCTATGTACAGTATCATGTCATCTACACACAGGGAGAGCTTTACTTCTTCTTTTCCAATTTGGATTCCTTTTATTTCTCTTTCTTCTCTGGTTGCTGTATCTAGGACTTCCATAACTATGTGGAATAATAGTGGGGCAAGTGGACACCCTTGTCTTATTCCTGATCTTAGGGGGAATGGTTTCAGTTTTTCACCATTGAGAATAATGTTTGCCATAGACTTATCACATATGGCCTTTGCTGTGTTGAGGTAGGTTCCTTCGATGCCCATTGTTTGAAGAGTTTTAATCATAAATGGGTGCTGAATTTTGTCAAAGGCTTTTTTTTTTCTAGTTTAAATTTTTATTTTTATTTTATTTTTGCTTTACAATACTGTATTGGTTTTGCCATTTTTCTGCATCTATTGAGCTTATCATATGGTTTTATCTTTCAGTTTGTTAATATGTTGTATCACATTGATTTGTGCATATTGAAGAATCCTCGCATCCCTGGATCAACCCAGCTTGATCATGGTGTATGAGCTTTTTAATGTGTTGCTGAATTCTGTTAGCTAGAATTTTGTTGAGGATGTTTGCATCTATGTTCATCAGTGATATTGGCCTGTAGTTTTCTTTTTTGCATGTTATCTTGTCTGATTTCAGTATCAGGGTGACGGTGCCCTCGTAGAATGAGTTTGGAAGTGTTCCTTCCTCTTCAATTTTTGAGAGTTTTAGAAGGATAAATGTTCTCTAAATGTTTGATAGAATTCTCCTGTGAAGCCATCTGGTCCTGGGCTTTTGTTTTTTGGGAGATTTTTGATCACAGCTTCAATTTCAGTGCTTGTAAATGGGTTGCTCATAACTTCTATTTCTTCCTGGTTCAGTGTTGGAAAATTGAACTTTTCTAGGAAGCTGTCCATTTCTTCCAGGCTATCCATTTTATTGCCATATAATTGTTCGTAATAGTCTCTTATACTCCTTCATATTTCTGCATTGTCTGTTGTAACCTCTCTTTTCTCATTTCTAATTTTGTTGATTTGATTCTTCTCTCTTTTTTTCTTGATGAGTCTGCCCAAAGGTTTGTCAATTGTGTTTATTTTCTCAAAGAACCAGTTTTTAGTTTTATTAATCTTTACTATTGTTTCTTTCATTTCTTTTTCATTTATTTCTGCTTGGATCTTTATGATTTCTTGCCTTCTATTAATTTTTTTTTTTGTTCTTCTCTTTCCAGTCATTTTAGGTGTAAAGTTAGGTTGTCTATTTGAAGTTTTTCTTGTTTCTTGAGGTAGGATTTTATTGCTATAAACTTCCCTCTTAGAAGTGCTTTTGCTGCATCCCATAGGTTTTGAGTTGCCATGTTTTCATTGTCATTTGTTTCTAGAAATTTTTTAATTTCCCTTTTGATTTCTTTAGTAACCTGTAGGTTATTTAGAAACATTTTGTTTAATCTCCATGTGTGTGTGTTTCTTACAGTTTCTTTCTTATAATTGATATCTATTCTCACAGTGTTGTGGTTGGAGAAGATGCTTGATAGGATTTCAACTTTCTTAAATTTACTGAGGTTTGATTTGTGACCCAAGATGTGGTGTGTCCTGGAGAATGTTCCATGTGCACTTGAGAAAAAGTTTATTTTGCTGCATGTTGATGGAATGTCCTGAAGATATCAATGAGATCCATTGTATCTAATGTATCATTTAAGACTTGTGTTTCCTTATTAATTTTGTTTTGATAATCTGTCCATTGGTGTGAGTAGGGTGTTAAAGTCTCCCACTATTATTGTGTTACTGTCAATTTCTCCTTTTATGTCTGTTAGTGTTTGTCTTATGTATTGAGGTGCTCCTATGTTGGGTGCATAGATATTTACAATTATTATGTCTTTCTCTGGGATTGAATCCTTGATCATCATGTAGTATCCTTTCTTATTTCTTATAATCTTTTTATTTTAAGGTCTGTTTTGTCTGATATGAGGATTGCCATTACAGCTTTCTTTTGCTTCCTATTTGCATGCAATGTGTTTTTCCATGCTCTCACTTTCAGTCTATATGTGTTTTTAGGTCTGAAGTGGATTTCTTGTAGACTGCATATATGGGTCTTGTTGTTGTATCCATTCAGCCAGTCTGTGTCTTTTGGTTGGAGCATTTAGTCCATTTATATTTATAGTAATTATTGATATATAGGTTCCTATTGCCATTTTTTTTGATTGTTTGGGGTTTAATTTGTAGTTCTTTTTTCTTCTCTTGTATTTCTTGACTATATAAGTCCCTATAACATTTGTTGTAAAGCTGGTTTGGTAGTACTGAATTCTCTTAACTTTTGCTCTTCTGAAAAGTTTTTTTAAAATTTCTCCATCAATTTTGAATGAGATCCTTGCCAGGCACAGTAATCTTGGTTGTAGATTTTTTTCCTTTCAGTACTTTAAATATATCCTGCCATTCCCTTCTGGCCTGCAGAGCTTCTGCTGAGAGATCAGCTGTTAAGCATATGGGTGTTCCCTTGTATATTACTTGTTGCTTCTTCCTTCTGCTTGTAATATTCTTTCTTTGTGTTTAGTCTTTGTTAGTTTGATTAGTATGTGTCTTGTCATGTTTCTCCTTGGGTTTATCCTGTGTGGGACTCTTTGTGCCTGTTGGACTTGATTGACTATTTCCTTTTTCATGTTGGGGCAATTTTCAACTGTCATCTCTTCAAAAATTTTCTCATACCCTTTCTTTTTCTTTTCTTCTGGGACCCCTATAATTCGAATGTTGGTGTGTTTGATATTGTCTCTGATGTCTCTGAGACTGTCCTCATTTCCTTTCATTGTTTTTACTTTATTATGCTCTTCAGAAGTTATTTCCACCACTTTATCTCCCAGCTCCCTAATTCGTTCTATGCTTCAGATATTCTGCTATGTGTTCTAGACTTCTTTTTTAAAAAAATTTTATTGATAAATAAAGATAATAAAATGCCGTTGTCCCAAATCATCCCACCCTCTTCCTCTCCCACAGAGTCCAAAAGACTGTTCTATACATCTGTGTCTCTTTTGCTGTTTGTTCTAGACTTCTAGAGTATTTTTAATTTCCGTAATTGTGTTGTCTGTTTGTTTATTCTTTAATTTTTCTAAGTCTTTGTTAATTGATTCTTGCATTTTCTCCATTCTGTTTTCAAGGTTTTTGATCATCTTTACTATCAATTTTCTGAATTCTCTTTCAGGTAGTTTGCCTATTTCCTCTTCATTTAGTTTGATTTCTGTGTTTCTAGTTTGTTCCTTCATTTGTGTAGCATTTCTCTGCCTTTTCATTATTTTTTTAAACTAATTGTGTTTGAGGTCTCCTTTTTCCAGGCTTCAAGGTTTAATTTATTTTTCCTTTTGGTTTCTGCTCTCCTAAGGGTGGTCCAGTGGTTTATGTAAGCTTTGTGTAGGGTGTGTAGGGTGAGATTTGTGCTGAGTGTTTTGTTTGGTCATTTGTTTTTCCTCTGATGGGCAAGGCTGAATGAGTTTTAATCCTGTCTGCTGATGATTGGGTCTGTATTTTTGTTTTGTTTGTTGTTTAGATGAGGTGTCCTGCACAGGGTGCTACTGGTGGTTGGGTGATACTGGGAGTTGTATTCAGGTGGTTTCCTTTTTGTGAGTTCTCACTGTTTGATACTACCTAGGGTTCTCTGGTAGTCTAGGGTCTTGTTGTCAATGCTCCCACTCTAAAGGCTCAGGGCTTGATCTTGAATTTTACGTGGTTCTATACATTCCTTTCCACTGGTCAGGTACTCCTGTCCACTCTCAGCTGGTGTTCTGCATGCACTTCTGTGTCTGAAGGTGTATTCCTGATGTATCTGTGGAGAGAGATTTACTATACATCCACCTACTCCTTCACCATCTTGTTGTCTTTTAGTCAGTTTTTTCTATTAAATATGTTATTTAAATTGCTGGTGTGTTTTCTAACTGTACCGTGACCAACAAAACATCCAAGTGGAGATACCTCTTAATGCAGTTTTAAAGAGACATTTAAACAGGAGATTTATACGTGGAAATCTCCAGAATAATGCTTGCAACCTGAAACAGGTGAACCAGCTCACAGGTTCACATGATTTGGCTTATTACTTCCTGTCAATGCTGTTTTGGCTTATTACTTCCTGTCAATGCTGTTCTGAGCATAGCTGCCTTTTGGTAACTCACTGTTGATATAAGGGAGGATGTTCTCTTTTACCTAGTTATATGAGGGCACTGCGGAGAAAGCAATGGCGACCCACTCCAGTACTCTTGCCTGGAAAATCCCATGGATGGAGGAGACTGGTAGGCTGCAGTCCACGTGGTCGCGAAGAGTCGGACACGACTGAGCGAGTTCACTTTCACTTTTCACTTTCATGCATTGGAGAAGGAAATGGCAACCCACTCCAGTGTTCTTGCCTGGAGAATCCCAGGGATGGGGGAGCCTGGTGGGCTGCCATCTATGGGGTCGTGCAGAGTCAGACACGACTGAAGTGACTCAGCAGCATGAGGGCACTGGACAATGCCCAGGCATGCCAACCCAGTGGCTTCCCTCAGTTCAGGACGCTGAGTTGGGGTCCTTGCAACAGCTTGACTGTGTTTTCTGGCCACATGGGTTCTGAATGGGTTGGAGCCTTGTTCAGCTGTGGGTCTGGAACCCCTTTTTTTTTTCTTTTTTTGTGGTGAGAACACTTAAGATCTATTCTGAGCAACTATCGAGTATGCAATAGTGTATTATTTACTAAAGTCACCATGGTGTACTTTAGATCCTCAGAACTTCTTGTTATAACTGAAAGTTTTTAACCTTTTGATCTGCATCTCCCCACTCTTCCTCTGCCCAGTCCCTGGAAACCACTGTTCTAGTCTCTGTTTCTGTGAAGTTGACTTTTAAAAAAATTTCCCCTCCCCAATTCTATTTAGATATAATTGACATACAGCACTGGGTAGGTTTAAGGTGTACAGCATAATGATTTGATGTACATACATCATGAAATGATTGTTGCAGTTAGTTTAGTGAACATCCATCATCTCACATAGATATAAAATCAAAGAAATTGAAAAAATATTTTTTCATTGTGTTGAGAACTCTTAGGATTTACTCTTAACAACTTTCATACATAACATATAGCAATTTAATTATATCTGTCATGTGTGCATGTTAAGTTGCTTCAATCATGTCTGGCTTTTTGCGACCCTGTGGACTGTAGCCCGCCAGGCTCCTCTGTCCATGGGATTTTCCAGGCAAGAATTGGAGTGGGTTACCATGCCCTCCTCCAGGGGATCGTCCCAACCCAGATATTAAACCTGTGCCTCCTACAGCTCTTGTATTTCAGGAAGCCCTGGTATTTGTCATGTTGTACATTATATGCCTGATACTTATTTATAATTGGAAGTCTGTATCTTTTGACTGCTTTCATCCAATTTCTCCTTACTCCCACCCCCCTCCTTCTAATAACTTCAAATGTAATCTCTTTTTCCATGACTTTGTTTTTCATGTATAGTTGATCTCCAAAACTATTTATTATAGTTCTTTTTAAAAAACAATTATCTTATCTTTTTTTTTTTAAACTATGCTGTGCCTTCACTGTTTCACATGGGTTTCTCTAGTTGCAACAAGTGGGGGCTACTCTCTAGTTGTGGTGAGTAGGCTTCTCATTGCATTGGTTTCTTTTGTTGCAGGGCACAGGCTCTAGGGCACCAGCTTCAGTAGTTGTGGTACATGGATTTAGTTACCCTTCAGCATATGGGGCATTCCTGGACAAGAAATTGAATCTATGTCCCCTGCATTGGTAGGCAGATTTTTAAACACAGGACCACCAGGGAAATCCCTGTAGTTGTTTTAAAATAAATTTTATTTTATTAAAAAAATTTTTTTTGGCTACCCATATTGTATAGCATGTGGGATCTTAGTTCTGCAACCAGGAATCAAACCCAAGCTCCTTGCATTGGATTTGCATTTTTCTGTTTATAAGTGATATTCTTCATCTTTTCATGTACCTGTGGCCATCTGTGTGTTCTCTTTGGGAAAATGTCTATTCAGATCTTCTGTTGTTTTTTTTAAATTGAGTATAGTTGATTCACAATATTGTCTTTAATTTTAAGAGGTTTTTTTTTTTGGATATAGGGTTGTATGATTTCTGTATATATTTTGGATATTAACTCTTTATCAGATAAATCTAAATCATTTCCAAATATCTATCTGGCCTTAATTATGTTGAGATATATTCCCATTATACCCACTTTATGGAGAGTTTTGTAGGAAATATATGTTGAATTTTGTCTGAAAATTTTTCTACGTCTATTGAGATGATCATATGATTTTTTTCCTTCATTTTGTTAGTGTAGTGTATCACATTGATTTATTTTTGGATAGTGAACCATAGTTGTATCCCTGGGATAAATCACACTTGATCATGGTGTATGATCATTTTAATGTATTAAATTAAGTCTGCTAAATTTTTGTTCAGGATTATTTGTATCTATGTTCATCAGTGAGTTTCTTTTCTTTTCTTTTTTTTTGTGGTGTCTGGTCTGATTGTGGGATCAGGGTGATACTGGCTTTGTAAAATGAGTTTCAGAAGCACTCCTTTCTCTGCAATTTTTTGGAATGATTTGAGAAGGATAGGTATTAACTGTTCTCTAAACGTTTGGTAGAATTTACCTGTGAAGCCATCTGATCCTGGACTTTTGATTTTTGGAAATTAAAAAAAAAGCGATTGATTCAATTTTATTGCTGGTAATTGGCCTGTTCATGTTTTCTATTTCATCTTGGTTTAGTCTTGGGAGATATATTTCTAGGAATTGGTCCATTTCTTCTAGGCTATACATTTTATTGATGTATAATTCATCATTTATTGGTAAATAATCTCTTTGGGTTGTTTTTGTTGTTTTTATGTTATCTCCTTCTGATAATTTTATAATTCAAATGTTGGTACACTTCATGTTGTCCTTGAGGTCTCTTAAACTATCCTCATTTTGTAAAAATTCTGTTTTTTGACTTGAGAGATTTTTCACTCTGTCTTCCAGTTTGTTGTATCATCCAATCTGCTATTGATTCATTCTAGTGTATTTTTGTTTTAGTTATTATATTCTTCAGCTCTTTTTTTAAAGAAAATATATTTTCTGTCTCTTTGTTCAGAACTTCTAACTTATGGCACTGTTCATATGTTATTTTTCTAAGTTCTTTGTGCATGTTTATGATCATTACCTTGAACTCTTTATCAGGTAGATTTTTTTTTTTTCATCTTCAGTTGAGTCAGTTTGTCTTTGGTGTCTTGTTTGTTCATTTGAAATATATTTCTCTATCGTTTCATTTTGCCTGATTTGCTCTTATTCTTTCTGTGTATTTGGTTGGTGAATTATGTTTCCTGATCTTGTAGAAGTAAGCTTTTTGGTGATGTCTCTGCATTCCAGCAGCTTCCTCCCCTTTGGTCACCAGAGCTATATGCTCTAGGAGCACCCTCTCTGTGGGTTACATGTACCCTTCTCGTGTATTGGGCTGACCTCTTTGGGTTTTCTGGAAGACGTGGCTGGCTCCTGGTCCAGTTAGTTGCTAGGCCTTGTGTGGAGACTGTTCTTTGCTGATGTGTGAGTCTGGGTTACAAGGCAGCTGGACCCCACCTTGGGTCCCAGGGCTAGTGCTGGCTCACTGGTGGATGGAGCTGGATTTTGGGATGTGTGGTTTCAGGACTCATCTAGTGTGGCCTGCTGGTGTGTGGGGCCAGTTCCTCACATGGCTGACTTGCATGGTCTGTGGTGTTCCAAAGCTGGAGCTAGACTGCTGGTGTGTTGAACCTCATCCTGGGGTTGGGTGGCTCAGGTTCCCAAGGTATCTTGGAGCTGGTGTTGGCCTGCTGCTAGGTTTGGCTTGGGCCTAGTGCATCCTGGGGCTGGTGCCCATCCACTTGCAGGTGGCTCCTTATCCTGGGACCTCTGTCTGCAGGACCCTGGGTGTTCCAGAACTTTGGCTGACTGGTGGGCAAGGTTTGTTTCTAATACTGCTCATTGTTGGGTCTGTGATATCCCACAGCTAGTTTTGGTCCACTAGTGAGTGGGGTTACAACCCAGGATGATTGATTGAGTATACTAAGGTGTCCCAGAGCTGATTTAGACATGCTAGTGGGTGGAGCCAGGTCTCTGGGGGTTCCAGGGCTGGAGAGTGGACCGGGTACAAATATGGCACGCTGTGGGGTACAGTAGTCTTAGAGCTGGTATCCACCCACTGGTGGGTGAGGCCAGGTTGCCTAATGATAGGCAGAGCCAGGTCCTGGGATCTCTGGCTGCAGGGTCTAGGTAATCTGGATATCCTAGGTATCCATCAGTCCAATGGTGGTCACAGCCTGGGCCTAGGGAGTCCTCAGTCTAGTACCAGGCTCTGGTGGGTGGAACCAGATATTGAAGTCTCTGGTTATAGGGCCATCTGCCTCCTGGAGTTGGTGTTGATCTGCTTTTCAATGAGGCCAGGTCCGAGGGGCAAACTAGGGGCTCAGAGAGGCAGCTGGCCTTCTGGTGGGTGGGGCAGTACCTCTGCTTGGCTAGGTGCTTGGCATGAGGCATCATGGTATAGCTGCCAACAGGCAGGTGGGTGTGGCTGGGTCTGATGGTAAAAAGCTAGAGGGAGGATTCCAAGATGAATTCCAGCACCAGTGTTCTCCCCAAAATGGCTGCTGCCAGTGTCTGTATCCCCAAGGTGAGCTCCAGTTGCCTCCTGTCTCTCCAAGATCAGTAGGTAGGTCTGACCTAGAGTCCTTTCAAATTACTGCTTCTGCTCTAGGACATGGAACATGTGAGATTTTTTTGTGTGCCCTTGAAGAATGAAGTCTTTATTTCCCAAATGTTCTGGGAGCATGTCTTGCCAGCATAGGTCCCGTATGCTGGGAAGCCTCATGTTGGGGTTGGACCACTCATTCTTTAGAGAGAAACTCTGTGATTGTAATTATTCTCCCTTTTGTAAATTGTCCACCTGGGATTATGGGTCTTGATCACATTGCATTTCTTCCCCTCCTACCCATTACTTTGTGGTTCCTTCTTTGTAGCTTTTGCTGTAGAAGACCTTTTCTACTAGACTTCAGGTCTTTCTCATCAATAATTGCTCTGCAGATAGTTTAGTTTTGGTGTGCCTGTGAGAGGAGGTAAGCTCAGGGTTTTCCTACTCTGCCATCTTGGGCACAACCTATGAAATTTACTACAAAATTGATTCTACATACAAGTTATACCAAACAGTATTTACTTTTTTCTGCCTCGCCTATTTCACTTAGCATGATGTCCTCCATGTGCATCCATGTTGTGACAAATCCATGTTGTGACAAATGCCAGAATTTTCTTCTTTTGTATGGCTGAATAATATTCCATTGTATCATTATAGGCCACATTTTCTTTCTCCATTCATCTGTTGAGGGATATTTTGTTTCCTTATCTTGGCTATTGTGAATAATGCTGCAATGAACATGGAGTGCAGCTATCTCTTTGAGGTACTGATTTCATTTCCTTTGTATATATACTCAGGAGTGAGATTGCTGAGTCATATAATAGTTCTATTTTTAATTTTTTGAAGACTCTCTATACTGTTTACCATAATCACTGTGCCTTTTCACATCCCCACAACAGGGTATAATGGTTCTCCTTTCTCCACATTTTTGCCAACATTGATTATCTCTTGTCTTTTTGGTAATAATGTTTTTTTGTGGTTTTGACATGCATTTCCCAGATGTTTAGTGATGTGCATATATTTTCATGTACCTATTAGTCTATTTGTATATTTTATTTGAAAAAATATCTATTTGGGTCCTTCATTCACTTAAAAATTGGATTATTTGATGTTTTGCTATTGAGTATGTATGATTTTGGAAAACTCAGCAGTGGCCACAGGACTGGAAAAGGTCAGTTTTCACTCCAATCCCAAAGAAAGGCAATGCCAAAGAATGCTCAAACTACCACACAATCGCACTCATCTCACACTCTAGTAAAGTAATGCTCAAGATTCTCCAAGCCAGACTACAGCAGTATGTGAACTGTGAACTTCCAGATGTTCAAGCTGGTTTTAGAAAAGACAGAGGAACCAGAGATCAAATTGCCAACATCCTCTGGATCATCGAAAAAGCAAGAGAGTTCTACAAAAACATCTATTTCTGCTTTATTGACTATGCCAAAGCCTTTGACTGTGTGGATCACAATAAACTGTGGAAAATTCTGAAAGAGATGGGAATACCAGACCACCTGACCTGCCTCTTGAGAAACGTATGTGCAGGTCAGGAAGCAAGAGTTAGAACTGGACATGGAACAACAGACTGGTTCCAAATAGGAAAAGGAGTATGTCAAGGCTGTATATTGTCCCCCTGCTTATTTAACTTCTATGCAGAGTACATCATGAGAAACACTGGGCTGGAAGAAGCACAAGCTGGAATCAAGATTGCCAGGAGAAATATCACTAACCTCAGATATGCAGATGACTTCACCCTTATGGCAGAAAGTGAAGAGGAGCTAAAGAGCCTCTTGATGAAAGTGAAAGAGGAGAGTGAAAGAGTTGGCTTAAAGCTCAACATTCAGAAAATGAAGATCATGGCATCTGGTCCCATCACTTCATGGGAAATAGATGGGGAAACAGTGGAAGCAGTGTCAAACTTTATTTTTTTGGGCTGCAAAATCACTGCAGATAGTGACTGCAGCCATGAAATTAAAAGATGCTTACTCCTTGGAAGGAAAGTTATAACCAACCTAGATAGTATATTAAAAAGCAGAGACATTACTTTGCCAACGAAGGTCTGTCTAGTCAAGGCTATGGTTTTTCCAGTAGTCATGTACGGATGTGAGAATTGGACTATGAAGAAAGCTGAGTGCCGAAGAATTGATGCTTTTGAACTGTGGTGTTGGAGAAGACTCTTGAGAATCCCTTGGACTATAAGGAGATCCAACCAGTTCATTCTAAAGGAGATCAGTCCTGGGTGTTCATTGGAAGGAATGATGCTAAAGCTGAAACTCTAATACTCTGGCTACCTCATGCGAAGAGTTGACTCATTGGAAAAGACTTTGATGCTGGGAGGGATTGGGGGCAGGAGGAGAAGGGGACGACCGAGGATGAGATGGCTGGATGGCATCACCAACTCGATGGACATGAGTTTGAGTAAACTCTGGGAGTTGGTGATGGACAGGGAGGCCTGGCGTGCTGAGATTCATGGGGTCACAAAGAGTTGGACATGACTGAGTGACTGAATTGATGTATGATTTCTTTGTGTATTTTGAATATTAGACTTTTATTAGGTATATGGTTTGCAAATGTGTTCTTCCATTTGATAGGTTGCTTTTCAGTTTGTAAATATTGTCCTTTTCTGTGTAGTTCTTTAGTTTGACGTACTCCCACTTATTTATTTTAGCTTTTGTTGCCTGTGCTTTTGGTGTCTTATCCAAGAAATCATTTTCAAGACCAATGTCAGGAAGCTTTTTTCCTTATGGTTTCTAGGAGTTTTATGGTCTTATGTTTTAGACTGCTAAATTTTAGGGTAATTTGATATACAGCCATAGATAGCCTAAAACAGTGGATTGAAATAGCATGTCCCAGGCTTAGAAAGTGTGAAACTCATTTTAAAGTGAAATTTGTTAACTCTTTTAACATTAAAAATATCTTAATCTGTTAATAGAAAAATACTTGATCTCCAAAACTACTATAATTTCACATTTGCTTTAAAATGAATGTGTTTTATTAACCAAACAATATCTATATATGTCTGAAAAATATCTTTATCCATGAGATATGTAAAAGTGTTTAGATTTGTAAAGCTTCATACCTATTCCTCAGAACCCCAAAGTTCTCTGGCCCATTAGTCTTAGAGACCAAACTAATTCTTTGTGTCTTTATAGATGTAAAAAAAATTGGATATGATTCAGGGGCTGGTGGGCCAGCCCTCTGAAGCCCTTTGATAATTTATTTTTGAAAGATTTTTCTCTGTAGGCCTGAGTTCATATATTGACTGCAAAAACATTGGTATCTAGACAGTGGGTAAAAAAATATATATGTATATGAAAAGTGCAACTTAAAGCTGCTCAATTGTGTCTGACTCCTTGTGACCCTATGAACTATACAGTCCATGGATTCTCCAAGCCAGAATACTGGAGCAGGGAGCCTTTCCCTACTCCAGGGGATCTTCCCAACCCAGGGATCGAACCCAGGTCTCCTACATTGCAGGCAGATTCTTTACCACCAGAAACCAGAGAGAAAGTAAAGTCACTCAGTCGTGTCTGACTCTTTGTGACCCCATGGACTGTTGCCTGCCAGGCTCCTCTGTCCATGGGATTGGACAGGCAAGAATACTGGAGTGGGTTGCCATTTCCTTCTCCAGAGGATCTTCCTGACCCAGGGCTCAAACCTGGGTTTCTCACATTGCAAGCAGACTCTTTACCGTCTGAGCTACCAGGGAAAGCTCAAATATACATATATATTTATATCTCACACATATATTTCATGATGTTCAGAAATGAGTGGTGGTGGTGGTTTAGTCGATTTTTGCAACCCCGTGGACTATAGCCTGGCAGGCTCCTCTGTCCATGGGATTCTCCAGGCAAGAATATAGAGTGAGTTGCCATTTCCTTCTCCAGGGAATCTTCAATCCACACCCGCCCCCTCCACCCCACCCCGCCAGGGATCAGACCTGGGTCTCCTGCATTGCAGGCAGGTTCTTTACTGATTGAGTTCTGTGATTATTTTCTTCTTTATTATTTCCAGGAATTATTTTCTGAATACTCTAGCTGACCATGTAATATCACTTGACCTTTGACACTTGTTTTGATCAAATCCTGCTTTAAAATGTCTCATACTGGATAATGGGAAGCCTTATCTAGAAAAGTCAGTTAAAGAAAATATTAGGTTTTTCACTTGAAGATTAGAGTATCTGATTTTAAGCTAGTTTAGTGTTGCAGTTGCATCTATTATCAATGTAATTTCTTTTACATTACTCGGTGTTATGTGTCTGGTATATTTCGAGCAGTCTGAAAAGCAATTGAGTAGCCCTTCTAAGTGTTCTTTCTACTGAGCATTACCTGGTGCAAATGGATTATGTAATAAGACCATTTACTTTGTAGAATTCAGTGTGTGATACGTAGGTTTACTAAATTTACTACTGGCTCCCGTAACCCAAAGGATATAAGCTTAAAACTGGAAAAAAAAGCAATATCTGAGACTAAATCTACTGGTGTTGAATCTTTACCTACACGATGAATGTAGCTAAACATATGAACCTGAAAATAGAACGAGATTAGCTCATAAAATAGTGTGGGGACATTTGACTGTCCATTGGGAGAAAAAGTTTTACCTCATACCATTAACAATTGTAAGGTCCAAAAGGATTCCATATTTAAATGTGAAAAATAACATCATATAATTATTAGAGGAAAAATTAAGAAATCTATTAAGATTTTTGGAGAGGGTGAAGGATTTTATTTGTTTGTCCCTAAGGTTTTATCATATTAAAGAAAAATTGAATCACTTTGACTGTATGGTAGTAATCACAGTAATAGTAGTAGTAATAATAAAATCATTGACATGACAACACTAAAACAAATTTTAAAAACCCATAACAAAGATGTCACAGGGTTAAGAACATATTATATAAAGATATTTTAGAAATTAATGAAACAGATAAACCCTTGAATAGCAAAGTGGACAGAAGATTTAAATACTCAATTTTGAAAAGAAGAAATTCATATTGAGACTGATAAATAAGAGAATATACTTAATTTCACAATAATTAGAGATGAATTAAAATGACAATTTGGTGGTATTTTGTTCAGCTACCATACTGTCAAAATGGGAAAATTTTGACCATAGTCAGACTGGATGAAAGTCTGAGCAAACAGGCAGTCTCCCACACTGTGTAGGCAATCTAAATTGACTAACCTTTTTGGAAGGCAAGCTTGTATTAAAATATATTTTCCATTTTTGGCTCAAGAGTTATCTTCTAGGTAATTAGACTAAAGACGTGATCATGTAAGTGTCCCAAAGGTGTTTTATTTCAGTGTTGTATAGAATAGTAAGATTGGCATGAACCCCAATGTCCATCCTTACAATAGAAAAATAGGTGTTTATTTTATGCAAATAAACCAGGCTGTACTTACAGGCATTGACATGGGAGTAATACTGAAGTCTACTTTGTACTTTTTTTTTTTTAATTTTAGTTTTTTATTTTTTAAATTTTAAAATCTTTAATTCTTACATGCATTCCCAAACATGAACCCCCCTCCCACCTCCCTCCCCAGAACATCCTTCTGGGTCATCCCCATGCACCAGCCCCAAGCATGCTGCATCCTGCGTCAGACATAGACTGGCGATTCAATTCACATGATAGTATACATGTTAGAATGTGATTCTCCCAAATCATCCCACCCTCTCCCTCTCCCTCTGAATCCAAAAGTCCGTTATACACATTAGAAAGGCTCTAGAACAGTGTGTATGGAATAAGCATATTTAGTTTACATGCAGATAAAAGTTAGGAAGAGGCAATAGGTGGTGTTTTGCTTTCATTGTTTTTAATTTTTGTGTTGTATAATTTTTTTACAGTGAATTCATATCAGTTTGAACTATGAAAAGACACTGAAGCTTTGCATTTTGAGTAAAACTGAAAATTAAGAGTAACTTTCCCATAAAGTATCCACATTTTATATAGTCATCTTAGATCCCTTGGGCTTTGTTTTAATCACTGTAAATAACTTAGGTAGACCAGAAATCCTTGGCCTGAATAGTCTTCACTGAAATAAAAATGGAGAAGGACCAAAAATTGTCTGAATTTAGCCCTTTTGAAGGACACTCAGCTTTGTCCAGATCGGATTGAAGTATTGTACACACACCTCTATAGTGGCGCTTTTTCAGAGGTGTAGCTGAATTCTTTCTTCCCTACTCCCTCCGACTCCCCCCATTTTTCCACTTCTTTTTTTGTACACTGTTAAACAGTAGCATTCTAACAAGAACAGATACTTGAGACCTTCCTCTTAAGGACCTCTAGACAACATCTTGTTTTGCATATTCAGAGAATCAAAATGAATAAATAATCCACTCCAACTTCAGTTGAAGGCAAGTATAATGACTGCAAGCCTCATCTAAAATATTGGTGAGCTGAGGCATTCAGCAGGTTAGCCTTGACTGCAGAGAATATCTGTCAATAGCTTCTGTTAGAGAAAGGAGGTCACCAAAAGCTTGGCCTTGCCAGGTCTTTCCATCTCCCTTCACTTCTCTCAGTAAATAATCAAAATGCTGCTTTTTGTTTGGAGGTGTAAGGTCTATGCAGTGGTTCTAAATCAGGGATGCATGTCAGAAGTTTGGGAAGATTTTTTAGAAATAAAGAAGCCTAGGAAATGCCTCTAAGAGATTTGGCTGGATTGCTGGAGTCTATTTCATTTTAAAAATGTTCCTTAGTGATTCTCATGGTCAGCCAGCACTGACAAACATGGGAAACCATAGCTTATGGCATATCTGCAAAGCTTTGAAGACCTGGAGGCTCATTAGGCCCTTAGAGATGTCTTTCAGGACTCACTTCTTTATAAATGTGCTTTTGGTCTTCTCTCCAGTTAGCAGTGAGCTCTCCCTTCTCTGAATGCTTATAGTAATTCTTGTGTGTACTACATTACTCAAATGGTACCCTAATCCAGCATTACATCAATAATTCATGTATTTAACAGACTTATTTAGCACCTACTCCCAGGCTCTATTATAGGGCTCATTTTGTATTTACTGTTCCTGATTATGTGTCGTATCCATCCCTGTAGGTACTGTGCTCATCTCAAAGCATTGTAATAAAGAATGTACGTGTCTGTCTGGCTATCCCATGATCACTGTGTTCTCAGATTGTGTTTTATTTATCGAACCCTGGTCTCCTGCATTGCAGGTGGATTGTTTACTGATTGAGCTACCAGGGAAGCCCTAAACCACTAGTGTTTAGCACCTCCCCTGGCATTCAGTGGATGCTTAATAAATGTTAGCTTATGTTATATCCTTGAGGAAGAGGGGAGAACAGATGGTGTATTTTAGGATTGACAGGCCAGTGATGACTGTTGAGCATGGTTAGTACATAGCAGGCATGGAAGAGGTACAGGAGCAGAGCTTGAACAGGCAGGTAGGAACCAGACCTTGAAGAGTCTTACATGCTCTGTTATGAAGTTTTGGTTTTTATACAGTGGTGCATATTATCTGAATGTTTGTCATGCAAAATTCATACATTGAAAATGTAATGCCCAAGGTGGTGGCAATAGGAGGTGAAGCCTATGGGAGGCAAGTAGGAGGCAAGAAAGATTAGTATCTTTATAAAACAGATCTCATAGAAATGCGTTGCCCATTTTCATCACTTGAGGAAACAGTGAGAAGTCAGCAGTCTGCAACCTGAACAGGGCCTTCAGCAGAACCCAACATGCTGGCACTCTGCTTTCAGACTCCCAGCTCCCAGGACCGTGAGAAAGGAATTTCTATTGTTTATAAGCCACTCAGTCTCTGATATTCTGTTATAGCAGGTTAAACAGACCAAGACAGCAAGTCACTCAGGTTTTATGCACAGAAGAGGCATTGTGAGAGTACAGCTGGGAGGGGGTTGGGAAGAAAGCCAAGAGTCAACCACGGTTGGGGTCAGTTCGGGTTTATTGCAGTAATCTAGATGAGATATGATACAGGCCTGAACACAGGCTGGGTGGAGGGCTGAAGGAAGAGAGGATAAAATAATTCACAAGGCATTTCCAGTGGTTTGCTAGAAGTGGCTTGTACTAGTTTGTGGTAGTTGATTCTGTACCTATCTTCTCAATTTCATGATCCGTGACTTCATATTAATAGCATAAAATCGACCATGGTGAGAGTATTTACACTATAGTTACTGGCAAACACTGCAAATCAGGGCTTTTCCTTGGAAAGCCGTTTTACCAAGACATCACTGCATTTACCTTGGTTTAAAGGACATTTCACCTAGAAAGCCTTACCTTATTGCTGTGCCTGGATAAGGTACATTATCTGTGTGCTCTCATGGCATCCTACTCCATCTGACATAGAATACTCAACACCCTGTTTTATTTGTTTTAAAATTATTTATTTATTTATGTGGCTGTGTCATCTTGGTTGCAGCATTCAGGATCTTCATTGCATCATGCGAGATCTTTCATTGCAGTGCATGGACTCTATAGTTGTGGTGCAGGCTCAGTAGTTGTGGCACATAGACTGAGTTGTTCCATAGCACGTGAGATCTTTGTTCCTGGATCAGGGATTGAACCTGTGTCTCCTGAATTGCAAGGTGGATTCTTAACCACTGGACCACCAGGGAAGTCCCAACACTGTACTTTGATAACCTATTTATTTGCATATCACACTGGGCTGTAAGCTTTGTGATGGCAGCAATGTGTCTGCCACATTCACAACTGTACCCCATTCTTATCATATAAATAAATGTTCAAAGATAATACTGTATGAATAGGTAATATTTTATCCCAATAGTTAGTGTGGCAGATATGTTTCTATAGCAATTCTAGAACTGCTGTATATACACGATTCATACTTATTCTTCTTTAGGATAAGTAGAATGAGTCAAAATTACAATGTAATTATAAAAAAAAAAAAACCCAAAAGCTATCTCCTCAGCTCTTGAAAGAGAATAGAAAGACTAGATTGTTTCTCTGATCATGACATAAAAGAAATATATTAAAAGAGAAATTGTTTTTCATTTTGTTTTAATTTTGTCCTCCTTGCTGATATGAAGACTACAATTTTCTTTGCATTTCTAAATGTAGCATGGGAATAAAGAGACTTTTGAAGATCTAGGTCAGCATTTTATAATATCTAGGAAATACCCTTCCAGTATTTTGATTTGGAGAAGAAACAAAAGATACTAGACTGAGGTTTTATTTTGCCTTTTCATATTGACATTACTCCTGTTGAAATAGATAACTTCCTCTCAAAGTAGATATATATACTTAAATGCATATATAAAACATATATGAAGAACAATTATTAAAATAGCATTTGTGAAAATTTTATAGCATACATAGCTGTGTTCGTCATCTACTGTTGGCCCATCTACAAATGGCCCTAAAAGTTAATGGCTTAAAATAGTGCACATTGTGGGACTCGGTTTTTGTGGGTCAGAAATCTGGCAGTAGCTTAACTGTGTGCTTCTGATTTAGGGTCCCTCTTGAGGTTGAAGTCAAGATGTTGATCCCAGGCTACAGTTATCTGAAGCCTTGAAAGGAGCTGAGTGGAGGATGAACTTCCAAGGCAGCTCACTTGCATGCATGGTAGGTTAGTACTGGTTCTGTCAAGAGACTTCTCTATTGGGCTGCTTGAATATCCTCATGACATGACAGCTGACTTCTTCCAGAAAGAGTGATGTGAAAGAATGAGCAAAGAGGAAGCCACAGTGCCTTTTATTGACATAGTCTACACCTTTGGCTGCCATATTCTTTTCCTTGGAAGCAAGTCACCGAATACAGCCTGCACTGTAGAGAGAGGAGGTAGTTAGGCTCTACTCTTTGAATGGAAAAGTATGAAAGAATTTGTGGATATATTTTAAAACCACCATGATGGCAAAATGCTTATGTTGTAATTCTGAGTGAAAAAGTCAAATTCATAACTACTTATGTAATATGATCAAAATTGGGTTAGAAAAATACCATAAAAAGTTAAAGAGATGATTATTAATAGACCAGTAATCACATAAGAGGTGTTTGAAAAGAGAATAGAAAACTTATGACTAAGAAGGCAAAATAATTGAAACAGAACTTTAAATATAAAAGGTTCTTACAAAAAAGTAAAGAGAAATTTTATTTTTTTTCCCTTTTGTTTTATTTTTATTTTTTTTTTTTTAGTTTTTTTATTTTTTAAATTTTAAAATCTTTAATTCTTACATGCTTTCCCAAACATGAACCCCCCTCCCACCTCCCTCCCCATAACATCTTTCTGGGTCATCCCCATGCACCAGCCCCAAGCATGCTGCATCCTGCGTCAGACATAGACTGGCGATTCATTTCACAAGATAGTATACATGTTAGAATGTCATTCTCCCAAATCATCCCACCCTCTCCCTCTCCCTCTTAGTCCAAAAGTCCGTTATACACATCTGTGTCTCTTTCCCTGTCCTGCATACAGGGTCGTCATTGCCATCTTCCTAAATTCCATATATGTGTGTTAGTATACTGTATTGGTGTTTTTCTTTCTGGCTTACTTCACTCTGTATAATCGGCTCCAGTTTCATCCATCTCATCAGAACTGATTCAAATGAATTCTTTTTAACGGCTGAGTAATACTCTATTGTGTATATGTACCACAGCTTTCTTATCCATTCATCTGCTGATGGACATCTAGGTTGTTTCCATGTCCTGGCTATTATAAACAGTGCTGCGATGAACATTGGGGTACATGTGTCTCTTTCTATTCTGGTTTCCTTGGTGTGTATGCCCAGAAGTGGGATTGCTGGGTCATAAGGTAGTTCTATTTGCAATTTTTTAAGGAATCTCCACACTGTTCTCCAAAGTGGCTGTACTAGTTTGCATTCCCACCAACAGTGTAGGAGGGTTCCCGTAAAGAGAAATTTTAAATGGCTTAGGATAGCAATCAGGGCAGGGGGAATGGACAGGATGCCAAGATGGAGGCAAGGTGTGAAGACAGCAGTAGACTATGGTAAGGAGATCCTGGAACAAAGGTACATCTTGCCCCAGTTGAAAATCTGTATGTGCTTTTCTTCAGGGCATAGGCTTGTGTTAGAATAAGCCAAATGAGGTACTCAGGAGAAAACAAGGTGAGTTAATAATTAGCATGGGGGAAGAACTGTGAGTGTGAGTGAGGCTGGAAGTAGGGCCTAATTCTGGTGTTAATGGTTTGTCATTGAACAAGCTATGTCCCCTGGTAGTTGACTTGCCATTCCTGTCCCATCTTTATTCCACATGTAGTCATTACATAATGTCTGCATGCTTTCTTCTGCCTTCAATCAATATAATGTCCGCATGCTTCTGCTTCCAATCAATACTGAGTATTGATTTTCTCTTCCAACCACTTGGAACTATGGTATTCAAGTCTCTGACTTCCAAAAGCTGGACATTCCAGGTGAGGGGTTGTAAATATTGCAGGTGAAGGGAAAAAGATCATTGCCCCATGAGGACTCCAGTGAGATTAGAGACTGCATTCCTGAGGTATGTATTGGGAACTGATGGCAGAGTAAATGGAGTAAAATGACTGCGAGAAATGAGAAATCAGTGCACATCAACAGTCAAAGCACAGGGCCCAAAGATAGATAGTGACACTTAGTGCTCTTTCTGGCAAATTGCTTTACAGCTTTTGAACATGATTCTGCTTTTTTTGAATCATGGCACAGAGCATAGCATATTCTTAACATATGCAGACTCAGCTAAGTGGCCTCTTAGGAAAAGAAAGATTCTCTAGAAAGACAAGTTGAATCTTGCCCCAACCCACCATGTCCTTCAGTTCTCTCAATCTGGCCGAAAACTTACCCTTTCAGAAAGTCTTCTAAGATTAACTCCCTCTCTCTTCCATCACTGTCAAACTGGGAGTCTACAGTCTCATGTTTGTAGTTGATGGTGTATTATTGATAACTGGTTGTTTTTAATCATTTCCAAGCTGTGCCTTTTCTCTTGTCCAGTGTAGTAATACAGTAGTGGTTGAGACCCTGGGCCGAGATCTTAAGTCTTACTTCTACCACTGGTTACTTGAGTAACTTTGGGCAAGTTACTTAACTTCTCCACATCTCAGCTTTCTCATGTGTAAAATGCAAATACTATTAGTGTCTATCTAATAGGGTTGTTGTGAATATTGGAAGAGAATATATATCAAATGCTCAGAAAGCTCTTAAATATTAGTGGTTCATAGTAAGAGAAGCTGCATCAGAAAGATGCAGAAAGATGTGTAGAGGAAAAGGCATAATTTTGTTGAAACCCGGATCTGCAATTTGGTAGCATAATGACCTTGGGCATATTACTTAAGCATGCTGAACCTTCATTTCCTTGTAGTAAATGGGGAAAATAATCAATATACCAGCCTCTGGGCTGATCTACTTATGGAATGAATGCAGGGCTGGTACTTAGAGATGCTAACAAATGTTTGTTTACTGCCTCGCTAACAACAACAAAAGCAAAAACACGACTATTGCTTATTTTAATGAAGCTAAAATCTTATTTCCTCATCACCTCCTTACCCCTGCTAATCAGGTAATTTAGTGGAGCTTTGGTAAAGGAAAAAATTAATCAACCTGTGTATACAGCATCTCAGAGAGTGAACACACAGCTGCTTGAATTTTTCACTCTGCACCCGGCTGGATTCACATCGCATGCATTATTGTCTAGGTTTGTTTACTTCTTCCTAGGGAACATTCACATTTCCAGGCAATATTTTTGTGGCCAAAGAATAAGAATTCAATCGCCAGTCTATATCTGACACAGGATACAGCATGCTTGGGGCTGGTGCATGGGGATGACCCAGAGAGATGTTATGGGGAGGGAGGTGGGAGAGGGGTTCATGTTTGGGAACGCGTGTAAGAATTAAAGATTTTAAAATTAAAAAAAAAAAAAAGAATTGCCTTATGACCCAGCAATCCCACTGCTGGGCATACACACTGAGGAAACCAGAACTGAAAAAGACACGTGTACCCCAATGTTCATCGCAGCACTGTTTATAATAGCCGGACATGGAAGCAACCTAGATGTCCATCAGCAGACGAATGGATAAGAAAGCTGTGGTACATATACACAATGGAGTATTACTCAGCCATTAAAAAGAATACATTTGAATCAGTTCTAATGAGGTGGATGAAACTGGAGCCAATTATACAGAGTGAAGTAAGCCAGAAAGAAAAACACCAATACAGTATACTAACGCATATATATGGAATTTAGAAAGATGGTAATGATAACCCTGTATGTGAGACAGCAAAAGAGACACAGATGTATAGAACAGTCTTTTGGACTCTGTGGGAGAGGGAGGGGGTGGAATGATTTGGGAGAATGGCATTGAAACATGTATAATATCATATAAGAAACGAATCACCAGTCCAGGTTCAATGCAGGATACAGGATGCTTGGGGCTGGTGTACTGGGATGACCCAGAGGGATGGTACGGGGAGGGAGGTGGGAGGGGGGTTCAAGATGGGGAACATGTGTACACCAGTGGTGGATTCATGTTGATGTATGGCAAAACCAATACAATATTGTAAAGTAGAAAAAAAAAGAAAGAAAGAAAGAAAAAATAAATAAAATGAAAAAAAAAAAAAGAATTTCCTGCCCTAAATAAAAGAATATGAATTTGTGAATTGGAGGCAGTAAAGTAGGTAGTCAAACTTGACCTGACCAAATGGTCAGCTGTTCCTTGGGGCTCTGGTATTAACCTAAATGGCTGATTCTGGAACCTGATTTTAGTTTTTGCCATTGTTTCCACATCCTCGGTGGCTGTGTTCATTGTCTCTAGAGGCATTCCTAATAGCTCTCGTGATAGTGACAGTGAGAGCAAATATTGCAGTTGGTTTTTTTGGTCCTTATTATACCTCATGGAAAAGGTAAGGGTTTTAGGGCTTCGTCTTAACACATAATATAGACTTCAGTTTTGTGAAGACTCCTTTAGAATATGTGATCCATGGGCTGGCAGCAATAGCATCAACTGGGAGTTACTAGATATACAAATTCTTGTCTGCACCCAAACCTACTGAAGAATCTCTGGGGATTAGGCACTCTCATCTGTATTTTGACAGACCTTCAAGGTGATGTTTTTGCCAAAGTTTGAGAAGGCCAATAATCCAGAATCTTGCCAAATTTGGGTGATTTGTAAGAAATGCTTAAAAAAAGGAGGCAAATTCTTTTTTTAGCCATGAAAACCTAAAGAATGTTGGCCTAGTTTAAACTTGTATTGTTTAGTTCTTGAAACTCCATATCACTGATTCTTTACTTTAGATTTTATTTCAGTTCTGGAGCTTTCAGTGACTTTGAAGATTGTTATGGAATTCTCAAAAAAGTAAGCCTCAAAACAAAACTAATTTTAATATAGTTAAATAATCCACCCTGGGGCAGAATATGGAGCCACTGGAAACTAAACAAACAAAAGGATGGCATAACTTTGTAAGTTTTAGAACCATCATCCTCAAAATTAGCCAGGAATATTTTATGGCTATATCACTAATTGTACAGTTAGTAAACATAGCCTGTGCTGTTGTTTTTACTGTAAACCCATGCTCAATTGTAATCTGCAGAATTACAGTATTAATGTAAAAACATTTCCTCACAAACAAGACATGATAAATGTCTGAGTGGGACCACATAAACACACAGCATGCTGGACTCCCCAGTGCAGATGCTCCTGAATTAGCTTGCACTCCTTCGGCGCAGTATGTAAAGTCACGCAGCCTGCTGTCATGCAGCCAAAACAAAAACAACCCATCAGCTGCCAAGCACACCTCTGTTGCCGAGGTGAGTGATTCAAGCAAACGTTGGCATTTAATGAAGCCTGTTGTTTCCTATAAATTAACTGAGTGCTATTAAATTTTGCTGATAGAAAATAACTGTTCTGACCATAAACCCCTCCATTTATCAAGTTTGAAAGAAACAAGGATCTGGAGTGACACAGAGAAGAGAACATGGAGAAAATCCCCCTAAAGGAAGAAATCTTTTATGGCCTTGTAACATGTCAGCTTCCATATAGAGATATACTGTTGGTGAGCCTTGTCACTGCCCTAGGATATGGGTCACTTTAGTAGTTTTTTTACTGCTAGGGCATAGTTACAGGCAGAAATTGTGGCTTGGACATTTACTACAGCTAGTTCAACTCCTTTCAGAGGAAAGTATTTTGGAAGTATGACCTGGTACTCATGATAGGCACTGGAGAGATGTCAGTCAGGAGCAGAAACCACTAGAGGGGCTGGCTTCCCTTAGTCTTGTTTGACTCTTTGCAACCCCATGGACTGTAGCCCATCAGGCTCCTCTGCCCATGGGATTTCCCAGGCAAGAATACTGGAGTGGGTTGCCATTTCCTTCTCCAGGGAATTTTTCTTGACCCAGGGATTGAACCTGGGTCTCTTGCATTGCAGGCAGATTCTTTACTGTCTGGCAAGGGGAAGAGAAATCCCTTCTTGCCAGTGACATATTCCTATGACTGGTTTTATAGCTTCTTGCTCCTCAGTAACTTAATCTGTTGATGAAATGGGATACCTGTAGGTCCTCCAGTTTCTGATTACAAAATAAGTGCAAGGATTAAAATATCAAAAGTGAGGCCATGACTGATGAGAGAGCAAAGGGGTGGTGCCCCCTCTATTGATGTGGGTGTTCTTGTTCTCCTCACTTCTGGAAGGTGTGTGGATAGCAGGGTGTGAAGAGCAGATGGTGGCCATAGATGAAAGCAGTGGGTTCCCAGACAAGCAGTGCACTTTGGGAATTACTCTTCAAGAGTGCCTGCCTCCATCCTTTGCTATGATATAGAACTTTCCTATGTTCTTTTTTTAAAAACCATTTTATTTATTTATTTTTGATTGCACTGGGTCTTTGTTGCTGTATGTGGGCTTTCTCTAGTTGTAGTGAGCAGGAACTACTCTTCTTTGGTGCGCAGGCTTCTCATTTTGATGGCTTCTCTTGTTGAGCACAGATTCTAGAGCAGGGGCTCAGTAGTTGTGGTACATGGGCTCAGTTGCCCCACGGCATGTGGAATCTTCCCAGACTGGGGATCAAACCTGTGTCTCCTGCATTACCAGGTGAACTCTTAACCACCACCACCAGGGAAGCCCTAGAATTCTGCTATGTGCCCAAGTTCTTTGACAACCACTCTAACTGGCAGCTCCTTTCTATGTGCTAATGGTCCCCAAATCCCTGGTGTGTAGACTTGCCTGGTGTGCTAGATGTGACAGTCATAGGCCTGTAGTAGTAAGAGCCCCTGCTGACACTGCCTGGCCTGGGACCCGCTGTTGGTTCAAATCATTTAGCTTTAAAAAGTGGCTCATTTTGTTCAACAGGAAAGGAATATTTCTGAACTCAGGCCTATACATGCCATGCCCTCACCTGTTTCTTATCTTTCAAAACACAAAACACCTCATCTGGGCTCCTTTGAAGCTTGTGAGAAGAACAATGAGGAAGGGTGGAGCGTGGGTGGCGGCTTCTCCTTGTAGGGAAAGAGTGCTCCTCTGTGGGCTTTCTTCTTCATTCTGGTAACCTCAAGTGTATTTCTGCATAGCCATTCCTCACCTGTGAGAGTTTTGGTTCTATTCCCCCAGTTTCTTTGAGGGAAACGGATCCTATCTTAGGCACTAGGGGTGAGATCTGTCCTTAGGCCTGTGTGTCTCAGAATAATCCCATTCCTTGGTCATAGATACTGGTTCATAGGTGAAATTGTGACACAGTACTAAGTATCCCTGGGTAGGAAGCTTTCAGGCCCTTTAGAGCTAGATTGACTCTCTCCCTATGTTGAAGGGGATGTAGCCCTGGGAGTCGCTAGAGTTATCTTGAGACCAGAAAGGGAAGACAGCCTGAGGATAAAGTTGACAGATGGAGGAAAGAACCTAGGACTTCAATTTCACTGTTGAACTGTTGAACCAGACATGCCCTGAAACCTGCATGCCCTGACACTGGACTTTCAAATTACACAAGCCTTTATTGTTTTGAGTTCTCTTTTGGGTTACTGACAACCTAATTCATCCTAATAATATAGTGAGTAGAAATGGGATTTGAGGGTTATGGTTAAATTAAGACAAATTTCCACCATGCTTCCAAATAAGCAGAGGAGATGTCTTGGGAGTGGAAGAATTCAAGGTGGGGGCAGTGGATAGTAGAGGGCATTGCAGAGATAGATGAGTGAGGCTCTTAGATGCTGTTATTGATGTGCACATCCTCTTTTTCTGTCTAGGTGTAGGTTCCCCTGTAGGCTGCATTTCTCCCATGGCTGCCTATTATTGAGCACATACTCAATGACTATCATTTACAATGAAATGAAACCAATGCTGTGCTACTGAGAAAGCATGTACACCTCCTCTATTCACTTCTTAGTTTATTTAGTAGTGTCACAAAGAGGTCATATTTCCACAGTCCACCAGATTCTGAGTCATTTGGGCTTTTTAGTGAAGAATAGTTCTTTGGGATTATGGGTGATGACCCTTTATAGGACACTGAAAACAGATAGTGCCACAGAGCAGAGGAAGGGCAGGCAGCACAAATTAAGCCTTCATTCTTGCTATAGTTGCCTCCAAAATGTTTTGTCACTCCTTTGTTCTCTTTAATTCTTTTCTGAGCTGTATTGACCCCTACATCTTTCAGTGTCACTTATACTATATGCTCATTATTCCTGAATGCGTGTGTATCAGGGAACTTCCATTTTTTGTAAAACCAGTCAAGAATAAACAAAACACTCTTCACTCCTGTAAGATGCTGACAGTACATACTTGCTGCCAGTAAGATGACTGAAATGTGTTTCTGTTGGATGAGGGAGGTTCCATGTTACCTTTTCACATCCTCTTTTCCTCACCATGAGTACCATCACAGCTCATCCCCATCACAACATAGGGCCAGTAGCTGATCCGAGTAGACTGGCCTTTAAACATTATTTAGTATCTGTTTTTGAAACAAATGATATCATAGGCCTCCAAATTAATGCTGCAATGAATGTAATCTATTTTATGGAACCACCATATTAGAGGCAAGCAGCAATTTTAAGACTTCTAATAAATGAAGTATCCAAAAAAAATCACATTTGGTTTGAATTTTTCATAAATTTACTTCTATATAAGATAAACAATTTATAAAATATAGCAGAAAGCTTTTACACAAAATTTAGATAAAATTGTTAAAAATAGTCAGTTGTTATAACATTTATTTTGATGTTATATTCATAAATGCATACAATTGTTTCAAAAATGATGGCAGACATGAAAACTAACATTATTGCAATTAAATGAGCTTATATTTGGAGTTTTCCAGCAGTGGCAAAAATTTACAAATATTCTTTTCCTTGAGATATGAATATTTTTTTTATTTCAGAGAATTATTTCTCACTTTTCATTATCCGAAGCAACTTATTATATTAGTAGTAAATTAGAAGCTACTATGGGCATGAGAAATATTTAAATAGCACTTAATTTCCCACAAGTCTCATAGATTCTGAGTATCCTCTGTGGTTTTCTTTTTTTGGATGGGTGATTTGAGCAAAATTTGGGTGACTTGTGGAGGAGATTAGAAGGTTTGATGGGTGAGTGGATGCAAGGAGTTTAAGAGGAATTATTAATTAATAGTAGCAGAAAATTATGATTTGTGTGTAGCAGCTAATAATCAAGTTCATTCCTTACAGAGGACCACTTTGCCAGAGATGATATTTTTCACATGAATCAATTAAGATATAAAGTTTGTAGTCAGATCAGCAAAGTGTTTTTTTTAATCTTCCTGTCAGTTGAGGGAAATAACCTTACTCCATAGAACTTCACTTTTATAGTGATATATGTTGTGATTCCATTTAACCAAGGGATTCTATGAAATAGGAGGCTCCCTAGTTCATTAAGACAACAATGATGTGTGCTCAGTTGTGTCTGACTCTTTGTGACCCCTTGGACTGTAGCCTACCAGGCCCCTCTGTCCGTTGGATTTCCCAGGCAAAAATACTGGAGTGGATTCCCATTTTCTATTCCAGGGGGATCTTCCCATCCCCAGGGATTGAACCTGTGTTTCCTGTGGCTCCTGCCTTTGTAGCTGGATTCTTTACCACTAGCACACCTGGGAAGCCCTAGTTCATTAAGGAATTTATTTGGCAATCATTTCAAAAGACTGGTGGACAGAACAGTTTAAAACCAAGAGGATCTTAATTGAAAATTAATATGAAATTAAGAAAAAAACTTCTGGAATGATAAATTAATCATTAGGGTTTCAGTAGAAAAAATCCATTTAGATATTTTTTATTAATGTGTAGTTGACTTACAATATTTTATTAGTTCCAATGAACAACATAGTGTTTAATGTTTTTATAGATTATATTCCCTAGAAGGTTACTATAAAATATTAACTATATTCCCTGTGCTGTGTATTACATCCTTGTAACTTATTTATTTTATACCTAGTAGTTTATGCCTCTCAGTCCCCTTCACCTAAAAAAAAAATTAGGTGTCTTTTAATAATATTATGTATTTTTTACAAAGGTATTCTTCCACCAATTGAGTTCTAGGATAGCTAGAAATGAGAGCTCCAACAGCCAAACACCTGATGAGAAAAAATACTGTAAAAATACCACGTTAAGAAAATAACAAAGTTCATTTAAATACAGATTAGGCACTCTTCTCTTCCTAGCTCCACCCCCCTGTCTTATCTCCTTTTGCCCATTCAGATACTCCAGTCCTGGGGTGATTCCTAAGTGACAGCTTTCTGACTTGAATCCTATCATGTAATTTGAGTTTAGTTCAGTTTTGAGATGAAGCTGTGGTTTTAGAAACATTACCTAAGATGCTGGGAAATGTTAAGCTGATACATTCTTGCTACCTGAAACCAAGAATGAGTACTAGGGAAAAATATATCAGGCAGTATTTCTCATTGTTCAAAGGCCAGTTGTTCTTATCTGATTATTTCTTTGACTAATAAAAACTATCTGGCTGCTGGGGACAGAAGGATGGGAAAGATGTAGTAGAAAATGAAATGTTTTATAGGTCACAGTTTTTCCAAAGGCAGATCTGCCAGGTAATAGTAAAGAAATACTTCTCTCTGAATACATCTTGAGGAAATGTTGGAACTGAATTGAAAAGTTCTTGTGATTGACATTGCTATTTTCTGCTACTCAGCTTCAGATGAGAGTAGAAAATTATACAAAGGAGTTAATAATCATACCCTTGATCAAAAGCAAGTGGCAGCTACCATGTAGAGAAGCCCTAAATAGATAAAGAATTGTGAACTGGATGGTTCCTTCCTTTCCAGGCCTTCCTTGAGATGCCTTCTGAATGCTAGAAATTGCAAAGCAGCAGTGTACAAATAATTGGAACTTTGTACTCTTTTATCATATAATACTCCAATAGACATAATTTAAAAGTTCTTTGTCATAAAACATGGGAACAGAAGAATTCAACTCCAGTCTGCCACCTTAGCAGGGGAGAGGTGTAGGGAGAATTTACTGAGGTGCGAAGAAATCTGAAGAGTCTGTGAGAGGTGTCTTAGTAACTTGAAACTTATGTAAGACCAGAGACAGGCAGAGGAAGGGGAATGTTTTACTTTGAAACAGATCTTTCAGTGTAGGGGAGAAACAACCAAGAAATTGGAACACAGTTCAGCATGAATCCAGAGCAGAACTGCCATGACTCTCAGGGAGTTTATAAAAATGTAGAACTTAATAGTTAAAGAAACATAGGTTTTTGGTGATATAAATTACTTGAGAGTCAATAATTATTTTAAAGTATGAAAGCTATGGTCAATGCGAATTAGTGGCATGCGGCTGTTCAAGCCATTGCTTGAAAAGTGGTCTTTTTTATTTTACCATTTAAAAAATTGAACTATAGTTAATTTACATTATTGTATTAGCTTCAGGTGTACAGCAAAGTGATTCAGTTATGCACATATACATATATTTTAGATTCTGTTATAGGTTATTATACTGAATATTGTTCCCTGTGCTATACAGTAGGCCCTTGTTTGTCTGTCTTATATATAGTGTTGTGTATCTATTAATCCCAAACATCTAATTTGTCTACCCCCCCACCGCCCACTATTCCCCTTCTAAGCCATAGGTTTGTTTTGTAAGTCTGAGTCTGTTTTGTAAATAAGTTCACTCATGTCATTTTTTTTAGATTTCACTTCTAAGGGATATCATATGATACTTGTCTTTGGCTTACTTCACTTAAATGGTAATATCTAGGTTCATCTGTGTTGCTGCAAGTGGCATTATTTCATTCTTTTTTATGGCTCTGTGTGTGTATGTATATACACATACCATATCTTCTTGTGTGTATATACACATACCATATCTTCTTGATCCGTTTATCTGTCAGTGAGCGTTAGGTTACTTCCATGTCTTGGCCATTGTGAATAGTGCTGCTATGAACATTGGGATGCATGTATGCCTGGGAGTAGGATTGCTAGATCATATGGTAACTCTATTCTTAGTTTTTTAAGGAACCTCATACTGTTCTCCATAGTGGTTGCACCAGTTTACAATCCTACCAATAATGTAGGAGGGTTCCCTTTTCTCTACATCCTTTCCAGCATTTATTATTTGTCAACTTTTTGATGTTGGCCATTCTGAATGGTGTGAGGTGATACCCTCAGTGTAGTTTTGCCTTGCATTTCTCTGATAATTACCACTATTGAGCATCTTTTCATGTGCCTGTTGGCCATTTGTATATCTTCTTTGGAGAAGTATCTATTTAGGTCTTTACCCATTTGTGGATTGGGTTGTTTGTTTTTTTATATTAAGCTATATGAGCTGTTTGCATATTTTGGAAATTAATCCCTTGTTGGTACAATCATTTGCAAATATTTTCTCCCAGTCTGTAGGTTGTCTTTTCATTTTGTTTATGGGTTCCTTTACTGTGCAAAAGCATTTAAGTTGACAGTGACTGGTGATGGGGAGAGACAGGAGTCCTTGACCTCTCTGTGAGGTAGAAGCTAGACATTGTGTGAACTGAACATGCCTCTCTGTTGAATTGCATGTGCAACATTTTGTTCATGGTTTGGGGCAGACAAAATCTGCATCAACTACAATATCCAGAAGAGGGCTGTGCACAAGGCTGTGGCAGTAAGAGTTCATTAACTTAAGTACTCATGCCAGTCCCAGGTTCTTCTGCCTTTGGATGTGAGTATAGATTGCTTTTCTTATAAATACATGGTGTAAATGTCAGGGGAGAAGCTATGGGAATAGACGTGGAATGAAATAGATACAGTATATCAATAGATGCCCATGTGCAAGTTGGAGTAAAGGACTGCCACAGTCTAACCCAGAGGCACTTCTGCCAGCATCTTAATTCCAGCCACAAAGGGTTTCACAGGCTCTGGAAGATAACAGTGAGGGGGAATCAGACAGTACCCCTCTCTGGGGTACCCCTCAGAGAAGAGTCTCCCCTGAGTAACCCCACAGCCCAAATCAGTTGTGTCATCTACCCACAATGGTACTGGGGGTAGTTACAGACATAACCTCTGACATTAGGATCTGGATACATTTTAGTGGTTAGCCCTTCAAACTTCAAACAGTGGCTGGATGTTGGGTGGAGAGCAATAAGCAGTGGTGTCCTAGGGTGGGCTCGTGCCAGCTTGTGAGACAATTACTGACTTTTTAAGATTTTTTGAGCTAGTCACTAAATTGTGACTTGCCTGAAATTGGCTGTGCCTGCTCCACTGTCATCCACATACATTTCCCCAGAAAGCCAGTTGTTAAAATTTCTCAGCATGCCACTGGATATGAGGCATCTTGTGTATACAAAGATAAAGGTAGAATTGGGGCTCTTCTTGGTCCTAACACTGAAGACCTGGTTTCTCTGAAGTCATCCAGTTTCTTAACTATTCATACTTCAGGATGACCCAGCTTCCATGGCACCTGCTGGGCCATGATCTTTATCTGTATTGACCATCCCTGTGGTCTTTGTTCTTCCATATCCTTCACCAGTTTTTAGTTTGCCCTTGATGGTGTAACTGCTGGAGACCTTAATGAGGGCTCATTTTGCCTAGAGTCCTGGCTTATGGCTGTAAAGCCCTAACACCCATGATGTCGCAGAGAATTAGACAAGATTCTGTTCATTATCTGTGTATATCTTGAAGAATATTCTTCCTCATAGCAGATGTTGCTGGTGCTCTGTTCATATCCTGTGACAGGCACTAGTTTAGTATATGCCAACAGCATCTGCAGAACACCTGCAGTCCAGTGTTTGATGGCAGTTGTCAGTTAAATACTTCAGCTTCCTCATTCCTCCAGTGCAACAAGTCTGGTACATTTCCCACAACCATATCCCAGAAGTCTCCAGGGGGACTGATCCCTGTTGTGTATAGTGGTGAGTGGTTCGTCTGCATATCCCCTATCACCTCCCTTCCCTGCATCATTTTCCGCCCCCCACCCCTGCTGTTGCTCCTGGGATCACCTCCTAAATAAATGACTTGTACCCACATCCTTGTCTCTGTGTCTGATTCTGGGGAAGAACCAACCTAAGACACTCATCCCCCTCATTTTTATGCCACCAACAGAATGGAAGGAACTTTTGCCCCATATTCTGAAAAGTTATTGAGTTATCATACCTGAATAAGAAGCTTTTTGGATGGCACATCACATATTAATAACAGTTCAGCTTGACATATCCTTATTTTAAATACTGTGTGAGGGCCAAACCTTTTTGCAGTGTTGCTTGTTGTTTTTCCTTTGCTATCATCAAAATAAAGGAAAAGGCGCACACACATCCTTGGTTTTAGTCCTGTGCTTTATTTTTAATTCTGTATAAATAAATACAAAATGACAAAAAGATATACATTTACTGAACATTGCATTGATCGTGTGGCATTACACAGTGTGTCACAATATTTCAGCTTATAATTGTGTCCTTTAGCTGTTGATGCATAATTCTATAACTTTTAGGATACAATTCATCCAGAAGCTTTAGTGGAACCCCTGAGTGCTTACACTTGCAAAAGTTTGTTGGGGGAGTATTCGAGCCACACTGGCTCAAGTCTAGGGCTATTTCTGGAACATCTAAAACAGTAAAAGAGGAATGGGGAGAATTTTCTTTTTGCATTCATGAGAGGCATGCAGGGGTACAAATCTCAGACTACAACACTACAGTTATTTCAAGTTTAAGCATTGGATTCAGTATGTATATTTATAAAAATTATTCAAGAGTACTGATTCCCTCTAAAATTCGCATTTTAACCATGGGAGGTCAATTGGCAAGGCCTGTTAACAACATTTAGCACTACTTCCAGGGTTTCTTCTTCTTCTTCTGGTCATTTTTCTATAATACAAGGTCAACTGAAGTGAAAGAATAAGTGGGCCCATTTGCCAACAACTTCACATTTCTTAATTTTTAGAAATGCAGACAATATTACAGCCTGGGGTCTTTCATTTGATGACCTCCAGTTCATGGGACTCAACATTCTTACCGATTCCACACTTGTATCCTGTTCAAGCTGTTATGATAAATAATTTATTACACATTCTTTTAGGGCTCCCTCTCATTGGATGCTCTTGGTTTTGGCGACTGAAGTGCTATGACTCAAGGGAATTTGTGTTTTTATATTTTTGTGAATCAGTGATGCTCTCTGCAGAAATGAAGATTTTCATGTAGATGATGAAATATCATCTCTACATAATAGCCTGGGGAAGATAACAGTGGTTCCCAAGCCGGGGGAGGGGCTGGCATCTTGAGTCATGCCTTGGTGACAAGAAATTATAGTTTTCCACCCCTTACTCCTGAGTATCTTTTTATTCTACAAAAATGACTTTTCCATTTTAAAATCATTGCCCACTCCCCTCAGGTTTTGATTACAGATGGTCAGCACCCTCAGCCCTATTTCAGACTACTCATTCAAGCATGAAGCACAAAGGAGAATATGGTGAGTGAGGTTGAAAGCAAAAATCTCAGGTTTAAGTGAAATTCTTTAAAAATAAAACCCATTTTATCTTTTCCTATGGAGAAAAGGACAGAGATGGAAAGTAAAATATCTCCCCCTATCAGACAATTATCCATGTATAGAAGGCACCCAGTTTGCCTGATGACATCGTTGCAGGAGTATGGAGAGGGCCAGTATTCATTCTTCTTCCAGCCTTTCTGTAGGTTTCAGCAGTGCCCTTTTATAGGCAGCAGCTTGAGTGTTGGCCTGTCTTCAAGGGAGATTTGGACTAAGATAGAATCGTTTACTAAATATCTCCATAAGCCTGGAATGTGCACGTATTATTTGCATTAGGATGGAAACTTAACTGAGTATATGTTGAAATATTAAAATGAGCTCATTCATTTTCTGTTTTCTCGTGGTCCTTACTTTCTGGGCTATTTTAGGGAAATGTCGATACTTGAGAGTAAAAGCAAAGTGGGCAGAAATCCAAGGGATTAAATTTAGTTCTTATGTATGTCTTCCTAGCACAAAATATTTCCAAGTTACTTAACTAAATTAATTGAACATGCAGTTGTGAAATGGAATTCTTCAAGGATTTGCTAGTGAAGGCCTGATGTGATATGCTTAGTTTTCTGAACCTCAAGATTTTTATCTGCACAGGTTGGCTTCTAAAGAAGGAAGCCATTCTGGCCTTTCTTCTATTGGTTGGAAAGTTAACACAGATGAGAGATAGATAAGAGAGTGTCCACACAGATATTAGCCTATGAATGTTTAATTACACACACACACACACACATGATACCCACCAAACTCTAGGTAGCTTTTCCCGTGTGTGTGTGTGTGGGTGTGTGTGTGTGAGAGAGAGAGAGAGAGAGAGAGAGAGAGAGAGAGAGAGAGAGAGAGAGAGAGAGAGGGAGGGAGGGAGGGAGGGAGGGAGGGAGGAATGAAGGGAAAGAGAGGGTGAGGGGCAGTGAGAGAGAACTGATTTCAGTTTCCATGGAAATGGGCTAAATAAGGACTTTAACAGACAGGAGTATGAGTGCAACTTCTTCGCTATTCCCAGCTCAGAACTACTGAGAGAAAATTTGAAATCAACCAAATCCGTTACATTTTTTACAAGGTCAGTATTGTAATTTGGTACCTGTGATATATAATTTTGGATTCAAACTTTCTTTGTGACAGGGAAATCATGCATCCATTGTTAGCCCTGTGAAATATACTAAAAGCCCCCTCACCTCCTCCAACAACTGACTGGACATTGCATGCTTATATACTGCTTTGTCACGCCCCTCTCAAGCTCTTCTATTCCCTCTCCATACAGGTTATTGACCTATAACTAACACACAGAGCATTTCCTCCTCTGCTCTAAATGCCTGTGGAAGATCAAGATTCTACAGAATAAAGAAGCCAAAACTGTAGTTTTCTTTGGCCTCTATTGAGTTCTTTGATGCCCAGACATGTAGGTGCATAGGAATCTTCCTGCAACAATTTTATTCCCCTATTTATATGTATTTATATATTAAACTGAAGACAGTAAATGGGTTTTTCTTTTTTTCTCCAGAGACAGAAATGTAACATGGTGACCATTAAAGCCAAAGAAGGCACCATATGCAAGGTTTTCTAAAAAGACATCTGCTGCTAAACAAACAAAAAACCCAAACCTGTATCTATAAGACATTAAGTCATAGAAACTTTTTTGATTGCTCATCTGGAAAAAACAAAATAACAAAAAAGAATGCATACTAACTGCTGTTAAAAAGCTCAGATATATCCAAATTAAGAAAAGAAAAGAAAGGCAAAAAAAAAAAGTAAACTGAAGATATTTCTCTGGTCCATTGCCATTTCACTCTTTGGGGTGTGTCTGTGAGAGGGTTAGATATCTGAGTGAAAGCAAGAAGTTTGAAGTCTGGGAATCTGATAACAGGATTGAAAGCAGGATGCTTTATGGGAAGATGGGGTTTTAATATGAAAGGGCAGTCAACTCAGGACTCGAAGTATTTGGCATGAGGCATTTCCCAGGGCTAGTGTGCTAAGTGTTCCCAGGGCTGCTGCAGCCTATAAATCCCATGTGGAAGCCTGAAGTATTGCCCTCTGGTGAAAACTGGTCAGATGGAGAGGAACTGTGGGGTTGCCAATCATCAGTGGGATGGTTTGCCCTGCTGATTTTGTTTTTGTGTAGGTGTGGGATGACGTCAATACATATTTTAGGTGTCAGAGAAACTCAAGTGGTACAGAATATAGGACATCATTTTTTTTTCCTGAAGGAGCTAGTCATTTTTTATTCCTGATTTTCTTTAAACATCTTTGAAATGTCTTGACTTTAGGTAAACAGTGTAGTTGATTACATCTCAGTAGACAAGTGTTGTAACTCTTTGTGGGAAATTTTTCTGGGCAAGTTTTCAATTCATTCCACCTGAGCAGGTGTTGCCCGTCATAGGTCAAAGTGGTGTGACTCACACCCTGTCAAGTGCGGGGTGCAACTGTGGTATTTTTCTCTGTAGGGTCTGATGCTTATCTATCTCAGATCTGACCAATATAAACTAATTATGTGCTTTAGGATTTGAACATTCCTTTTTAGTTTAAAGTAATTAACCTCCAATTAAAATAAATAAATTTATATTAAAAAAATTTTTTTATTACCTCCAGAATCACCTACTTTCCTATTGTGAAGAAACTCTGCTAAAAGAGTGGGAAACAATATAACACTGGGGTCTTTTGGAGAAATAGACAAGACTTCTGAATGCTGCATGGAATGATTAATCTGACTGACAAGATGTCATCTTTTGATCAGTTGCATATGGATCTGACTTTAAAAGTCATTGTGATTTAGCCTGAAACTTTACAGACTAATATATGCAGTTTCAGAAACTTCTTTCATTAGTGATGACGATAAGAGAGGGACCATCTGCTGCTGCCTAAACTATTGTATGTCTAGGGTGAGGATCTTTTCCAGCATCACTAAATATTTGATACAGACTCTTTCCTCTTGTCACACACTGAAATTGGACTGCTAAATGAACATTTAGCTGTTATGACTATTTCATTGTTAATAATTGTTGGCAGGAGTTATCTTTGATGTTAAAAAAGTGAAATGCATTGGCTATCTAGACACACTTTTTATAGCTTTGAAACATTTGTGCATTTAGAGGAATGAGATAAATTTGGCCAAGGAATTATTAAACCAAAGCTGAAATCTTCCTTGTTTGGGCCTAGCATTCAACAACTCTGCTCAGAGCAGCTAAGCTGGAGTGTGAATATGTAGCCGTGGGTGGTTGAATTATGGAATCATAGACAATAGAAATAGAACCTGAGTGTGTTCTCATCAAGTTACTAAGGAGAAATTTATAAGTCGAGAATTCAAAAGAAAATGTGGGGTCCTTTTATTTAAAAAGCATAGATTCAGGCTCCATATCTTTATGTTATAGAGGTTCCTGAACAGCTCCATTATTCTCAGCTCATAATTTTATTCACTGCACACAGATTTGATTCATTTCTCTTTCATAATAATTACCTTTTTTTCCTGCCACACTCTGTCCAAATCTTAGGAACTGTGCTAGGGCTCCTCTCCCCAACTTCTCTTAATGTCCACTCCCTGTGTTTGTGTTTGTGGGGGCTGGGGGGGGGGCGTCTAAACGTTTCTGGTCTTGGATAGTGTGTTACTTGTATGATTTTTCTCCCAACTGAGTTTTCTTATCACTAGGTTTTCCTGAGTGACACCTGCTTTCCTTGAGGTGGATGAAAGGCACGGGTATTCCCATTAAACTAATACTATAGATAAATGGGAAATGCCCACGCCTCCTTAAAGCTACGAGGTGCCAAAACAGATTGACCACCCCATATGTCCTTCTCCCTTCCTCTCCACTCCTTTTATCTGAATTGCAAAGGAGAAATTCTAGATAGATTTTCACAATTCCAGGCTTTGGGAGAGATCTCTATGGTGTTGGGTTACTGCTGTTCTCATCTGTGACTTAGAAAACTTCCATCAAATGCAGTTTTCCACTAGAAAGTTGTTAGTTAGCACTCTGTAAATTCCAAGAACCATTCACTTCCTTGGGTTTCTTTTTTTTTTTTTTTTTTTTAAGCTGTATTATCTGGCTGGTCTCAGACATGCTCATGTACAGGAAACATGTAAAAGGAGAAGATAGTATTTTTTATGGTTTCCTAAGATAGCTGAAGCCTTTGGCTTGCCAGACTCCACAGAACCACAGGACTGGGCCTGCTAAGGCATTTTAATGTGCCTCAAATGTGTCAGGTATGTTGTGAAAGGCAGTGTGCATGTGCAGGTATGTATCTCTGCATTTATGTTTGTACATGTGTTATGGTTGTGAGTGTACATGCACTGTGTGTGTGTGTCTGGCAGCGCTAATGGGTCATTACCAATTTTGGCCAGTCACCTGTGGTCCTGGGAGGCAGGAGGAATCTGCCTTGGTGATTCTAGAAGTGGACAAAGGAAATTTTGGCAGAATGTTAATTTGAAGAATAAAGATATGAAAATCTGCGCCAAACATGTTGAAGTTTCACCCTGGAAATTAAATACATTGTTTTGCCAAAGAGAATCCTATGGGTTTTCCCCAGGATGAACCTGGAATTGGTAATGGAAATAGGCTGAATCTTTGCCATTTTGTAGGAATTAAACAAAGCATTTTATAGATGTCAGTGAGCAAAGCCTTCAGGCTTCAAATAACATGCTACAAAGTGGGGCTCATACTCTTCCCCCTCATCAGAAGACTTCCCTCGTCATGGCTGGACAGAGGACTGTGTAAATGTCACCAGTGCCACCTCTCTGCTTCAGGGAGGGCCAACCCAGCTGCATTCTGCTGTGCCTAAACTCGTTCCAGAAGAAGCACAACAAACAGTACGAGTAGAGTCATTTATTCTTCAGCTTGCTCCATCAACGGCCACTACATCTAACTTATGGCTGACAGTCAAGAGAACTGAGCTTCAATTTGCACATACACCTGTCCTTAAGTGGAATCATATGTCCATGGATATGATTTCCTGTTTGTTCACTGCAAATATCTCCAAGATGAATGAGACACATTCTCTCCCTATCTTGAATAGGGATCACTTGGGAGCAGCCCTTCAAGGCTGTGGCATGCTGCTGCCACAAGTGTAGACCTAGAAAGCTCAGAAATAAGTTGCTCAGCTCTTTCTTCTCTCACGTCCACGTGTATTCTTTCTGCCAATGAAAGCATGATGCAGAGGGGTCCTTTACCTGTCTTGCCCTGGAGTGTGTTTAACTGGTGCTGGAACATGAATTGGACAAGGAAAATGTATGCAGATTAAATGAATGAATGAATGAGGAAAAAAGAGTAGTGACAGGCACTTCACTGGGCATGAAGAGACCAATACCTAGAAGCAGTTCTGGCTCCTTGGAGAAAAGATGGTTGAGAAATTCTTGATTGCCCATTAGCCAAAATGAGGACACCAGGATGACACCCCCAATGAGGTCTTTATTAATTTAGGACAGTTGTTCTTCACTCTTTTGGGGTCGTAGACCTCTTTTGAAATCTGATGACAACTATGAACTCTCTTTAGGAAAATGCGCATAGGGAACATATACACACATTTTTGCATATAATTTAATTTTAGGGAGTGCAGAGTCCACCCTCCCACCAACTCATCTATGTCCCCAGGTGAAGACCCCATGATATAGACATATAGAATTTGGCAGTAAAGTGGCAGAGTGGAGAAAGGAGTGAGGCTAGGAACTAGGAGACTGCAGTCACAGCCCTGTATCTGCTTCTAACTAGCTCTGTGCATGTCATTTCACTTCTCCAGCTTTCCATTTTCTTAAGTGAGAAACAGGAGACTAAGCTTGATTCTCTCCAAAGGTTCATCTCATGTCAACATTTTGGAGGGAGGAGAGGCTGGTGCATCTCACAGCAACAGCATTCCATCCACCAAGGGCCCTTCATTGGTTGCCTCCTTGGTGGACATTGCTTTTTTTGTACTTTGCAAAGAAGCCTTCTTTCTCCAGATCAACTCCTCCAAACCTTTGCCATGCTAATTTTAATCTAACCTGAAAATCGACACACAGGCCAGAGCTCTCTGCTCCGTCACTTCGTCTTCCTTGCATGGCACCCTCACAGATATCAAAGAGGGCTTCAAGCACATCACCTGGGCAGCAGTGGGGCAGGTGAGAAACAGGCTGGGGAGGACATCCTGACAACTGCCTATTCAGGTGAATGGATTTTAGCTCATTCACTTTCCTCTTTGCTTTTTCCTGGACTGGCATGAAACAGAAATAAACAGTTGTAACCACCACAGGGAGGAACTCTGCAATGTGTTGGCTGAAGCAATTCTCAGTTCTTTGCCAGAGAATCCAGTAGTACTAATTTAATGTTTTCCTTCCGTGTGGAAAATAGGAACTTTGTCTTCAAATACCTGATGCTTTTTATGTAGCTAAGACTCAAAAGCAAATTACCGTAAAGGAGTGTCTTCAGACAAGCCAGGCACAGTAATGAAATATGTGCCGCCCCCAACTCCATCCCGGACTGCCTGTGCCTCTTTCTTTCAAGGATTACCACCCAACTCCACCATCTAGAGCCTGTGCCCCCTTCCCACTTGCCCCACTAAGTGATGATCTAGCCAAATTTTGAATGTCTTAAAATGACCAGGACAATTCATTGCATTTTTATATAGCCCTAATCCTGGGCTCAAGCCTACAGAAATCTGCTTCTCTGTAGCTTTACATCCTGAACTCAAGTGCTACTGTGTGGGATGGACAAATTACAAATAATAATGTCTTGAGTTCCTTCTTTACACGAGGCCTTGCCACAAGTGCTTTCTGAACACCTTCTCATTTAATCCTTTCAGTAAATCTGCAACATCACTCAAATGTACACTCTCGAGGGCAGATTTTTTAACAGTCTCATTAGTTCACTGCTGTCCACAGTCTCCAGAACAGTACCTAGGTGATATTAGGCACTCAGTAAGTATTTGATGTATTGAAAGATAGTTACTGTATTATCGCCATTTTACAAATGAGAAAACAGATTCACAGAAATCAAACACTACTATAAGCTGCAGGGCTGCTTTAATAGGATCCGAAGGAATAAAAAGCCATTTGGAGGAGGATATCATTTGTGTCCAAGAGGCTCTGCCTCACACCACACCCCCCAGGGCGGCTGCCCAGTCCACCCGTTCTTGAGATAGACACAGCCACGCTTCATTGCTGGGGCTGGAGGAAAGTGATGTCATGGTCCCAGAATGCCACTTAAAACAATTGGGTGGTGGTTAGTTAAAATAAAAGAGTTATCAAGGGCCTTGTTCAGAGCAGCATATTGCATAAGTAACTGTAGCCATGGAGGATGGCATCAGATGGGATTATCTCACTTCTGCCTGAAAATTGAGGGAATAAAAATGGTAGGACAGGCAGGAGGAAAACAAGCTAATACAAACATCACAGCCAAAGCAAAACAACCCCCCCAAACCTTAAAATCCCCAAACCCCAAAACCCAAAACAAAACTTATGAGCTGGAACAGTGGAGAAGGAGTTGCATTGGCATTTATCTTATTTTTTTTTTCCTGTGGAACAGACATACTCTTTCTAGCCTGAGGAGCCCTCATGCTGTTTGCTGGGCCATTGCTATAGGACTAACAATAACGCCCTATTTCAAGTATCATTTTCTTTCTTGCAAACCCCAAGTTTCTTGTGAGTTTACACCTTCTGCTGTTTCACTCATTGAAAGAATATCACCCTTACCCTGATTTTTCTTTTTTTCCTTATGGTTGGCCAAGAAAGCCCAAGTATTAGTTTTTATCTTTAGTTGAGCAGGAGAAATATTTCTGATGGATGGAATATTTTCTTTGGTAAACAAACAATAAATAGCAACTCAAAACCAACCAAATCAGTTTCTTTGGTAAAGTGAACATTAATGTCTTGGTTGGAATTAATTGAAAAAGAAAACTTTTGCAAGTGTTTGCTAGGATCGTTCCCTCCCTCTTGATAGCAATTGTAAAAGTAAAACTTCATGAAGTAAGGACTTAAATTTGCAGGAGATGTGATTCTGAGCTATTTCTAAAATGTTTTATCCATGGTGGGGCTAAACCAATGTTATTAGAACAATTATTAATAATCAATATTAACAAATAAATAATAATGATCTCACAATAAATAATAAGTAGTAAATCTTGGCATGCAGAGTCCCCCAGTAAAAATAATTCATTCTTTTCACAGTCAGAATTCCATAAGCTTTGATTTCAAGTGCTGAAAAGAGAAGTTGACAAGTTTTAAAATGCCCTTCATTTAAAAATACAATATCCCAAGGTATACAGAGACCCAGTCAAGTTGGAAAACTACTATCTGTCATAAAATAAAGTTCCACACTAAGTCATTCTGGTTGACCCAATTGAATGCTTGAATTCTCAACAAAATCCACTTAATTGGTGTGTGTGTTGTATCAATTTTATGGAGTCACTGTAACTCAAGGTACTCCACGTGGCCAACACTAAATCAATGGCTGATTTAGAACACATTTTTCAGAAAATGACTTAGCAACATATGATTTAGGAATAAAACCAATCCCCTCTTCAGCTGTGTTTTATCAGTAACCGCCTAGTTGCAGGCCCCTTGGAGAGAGAATTGATCGCAGATCTATTATGAGAACTTGCCCTTTCTCGAGGATTGCATTTGTCCTTAGATTAAAGCTCATTATCTTCTAGTTGAGTGCATAACACGTTGGTATGATCACTTAGTGTGTTTGCAGGAGAGATTGAACAAGTGTGTAATGCACTAGCTATGATCCCCTGCACATATATTTAGAACTGTGTGAACAACAGTACATGAAATAGAAAGCACAGGTTTGCACTTGGTGTAGTTACATCTGAATCATTTGGGCATTTTTGCTGTCTGGAAAGACAATGGTAAACCTAAATCCCAAACATTACCCAGACATTAAAAAAAAAAAGTCTGCCTTGTGGCCAATAAGTCCTATGTTTCTTCCTTGGAAATGTACTTTGAAGGGAGTAATAGCCCTCTTATGAGAAGATCTAAAATTGGCCTGCCCTGTCTTAGGCATGCTGAAATGATGGAAACCCTCCAGTGGTGTGACCCTGGGTGAGTCGCTTTATTCTCCTAGGTCTCAGTTTCCTCCTCTGCAGGGATGGGGAAGTTGCACAGTACGTCCGCTAAGGTCCAGAAAGGCAAGGTGCTTTGGGGAAATGCTTATCACTACAGATGTCTAAATAAGCTACGTCTCTAAAAGGGAAAAATACTGTAGACATTTGCCTCAAGTGTGACCAGGTTTTAGCTTCATTTTTATAGACTGAAAGAAATGCAGGGATCTGGGGTGACATACACAGCCTCTTCAGATCAAACCATTTCTGTTTAGATCCTGTAGATACTGCAAGCCCACAGTATAAACATCTAGGCTTGATAATGTACAGAAAGGCCGTGCACGGAAGGAGAGGGGGCACCAACGAAGGTGTAGGGGGGCCAGGAGGATTAAAGTGCAGCCGGGTGAGCAGGAAAGCTTGACTGTCATCATTGATAGATTTATATTGGTGATTACATCTTCCCATCAGTTCCATTTTTGTCATTTTCAGCCCTTTGTGTCTTTGCCTGAAGTTCTCAGTTTCAGGACTTACACAGTTTCAGGACTTTTCTTCTCTGCGTCTCTGAGCAGGCAGGTCTCCTGAGCAAAGGTGGACTGGCACTACAAGTGGCAAGCTGTGGCCGATAACTTTTCCTTCCTCAGCTATGCGTGGGCAGATGTTGTTTCTGGGCATCCATGCAAAAATGCATGTAGGGCCAAACCACAAACAGCTGTACCAGCTGGCCATTTTTTGTTGTTAAAATGGAAACACTGTCTCTGGGTTCATTTAGACACCTGCTTTTTCTCCATCATGCCAGGTATTTGGGTTTGGCTCTGTGGTTCTGGGTACTCAGAGCCTCCTGCCAAAAGCTGCAATTACTATTGCAGATCCATTTGGTGACAAGTGACAAAATATTCCAAAATAGACTGGCCTTAACTTTGCATTACTGAAGCTGTCACTGGTTTAAAGGTATATTAACCAAATCATACAAACATTAAAAGTATATTGATGGTGGGTGTGTGTGGGGTATGATAAATTAACTCTCGACAAGAAAACTGCCTCACCCAGGTGACTTTAGAGGTGACTCAGTTTCAGCCCATAGGTGATGGCCATTCCACCGCGTGTCAGTTTCTGAGGTTCTGGCTGCTTTTTCTGGCCAGAACTTTTACAAGCATCTCCTTGGGGTGTTGGGGAGCTAGATGAGATGGTGAAGACCTTAAACCATAGACCCTGCTTGGAGCTACTGCTTTGCAAAAATTCTGGAAGCCTTATTGTTTGAACAGTGCTCAAAGCTATTTCTGCCTTGGCAGCTGACCTTTCAATCAGAAGGGTTTTGTCACCATACCAGCAACATCTGCAGTGTGAATAAAATAGGATTCTGCTTGCTAATAAGCTTTCTCTTATTCAATCTTAGTTTAAGAGACTATGAGTCTCCTAGGGTGTGTGTGTGTGTGTGTGTGTAAGTAAATTTTCTCTGATGACAACCTTTTGTTTTAAAGGTTGACAATTTCCCCATTTCCCCTAGTCCTTTACTGTTTTTGGCAATGCCTGTTTCTTATCCTTAAAAACCAAAAAACAACTTTAAATGTGTTTCCATGAACATCATCCCTTTGCTCTTGATAAGACCTAGGGTGAAACTGTAACAGGCAGATGCCCTCACACTGTTGTAATCTGGTCAACCACTCGGGTGCTATCGATATCCACCATTTCGACACACTCAATTTCCTCCCGATTCTCAGGATTTTTCTTCTCTTTCCTTTTTTTCTTAGAGGGTGGCAGGAAAGTCAGTATCACAGGTAAAATGGCAAAGCAGTGAAAGAAGGTGACCAACGCTATTAAAAACAAGCACCTGAACAGTGTACAGGTCAGATTTGAAGGCACAGCTGCAAGAGGAATCAGACCAACAAGATAGCAGAGGTAACTCTGTAAAATCGCTACCCCATGCACTTCCAGGGCATTTTTTACCCACTTCGTTCTTGTGAAATCCTTGCCCAGAACAAAGGTGGATAAGAGTGGAGCACAGTTGTCAATTGTGTAGTTAATTCCATATATTAAGCATAGCACGGAAATGCAGTCCAGTTGCACTTTCCATAATGTCATGAAACCTATAACTCCAAACTCCACGGACACAACCGTTAGAGTGAGCCAGACGTTAATCAGAGAGTCTGCCACCAGGAATGCCGAGAAGAAGAGCAGGAACAAAGCACTGATGCAGGAGTTGTGCAGGGGGGCTCCCAGGGAGGAGGCGTATCGATCCATGTACACGAAGGACGGGTTGAAGACAATGAACTTCACCTTGGAGGTGACAGAAAGTCTCCTCAGGGTCTCCAGGAGATCATAGAGTTCTTCTCTGTTCGTTTCCATGGTCTTGGCCACCAAGAACATTCTGGAGGCCACTACGTCAACCTCATCATTATACTTTTTAGAGAAGATTATGTCCTCTTGAAAATGGGAAAATTGGGGGGCTTTCAGGAAGGAATTTCTCAACATGTCTGTGAAGTTTTTCTTAGGCAAGCCAGTGGACACATTGAGTTTCCGAAGGTAATTTAAGTAGCTCTCAAACCAGGATATTCGCACAAACCCCTTGGTGTATTCTAGCACGTCTTCTTGGACACTAGTGTTCCAGTATTCTATAGACTCGTATATGTAAAATCCAATCACCGGACTGTAGTTGCTAAAGTACTTTTGCTGGGCAGTAGTGTACTCAATGGTTTGTGTCGCCGTCGCTACGATGTTACTAAGGTCTGACCCTTCACTGACCTGCAGATAGCCCATTAAGGCAAAGGAAATATAAATAAGGTAAAATAGAACTACAAAAGGCTTGACATAGGTGTTGGTTATCCAGTCACAGTAATAGCGTTTGAGGAAACATACCAATAGGTGACTCTCGTAAGTGTTCGCTTCCTCACCGTCTGCAGTGTCCTCACTGAATCTGGCCGTTAGGAGAAACCTGTACCATGCCGGCTTCTCCTGCAATGCCTCAGGCTTTGGGACTTTCCTACAGAAGATACTATGCTGGTAATTGTTTTCTATGTAGCCAGTGAATACCAGGCTGGAACCATAAAACGAGAGTACATAGAGGTAGTTGAAGAAAATTGCGATACAAGAATTGCAGCAGAAAATCCTGGCTGCCTCAATGTTCGTGAAAGGGCTGGCCCCTATGCCGAAGGTGACCAGGTACATGGCAGTGGTGAGAGAAAAGGAGAGCATGGAGTCTGCATAGACTGCTGCAGTTCTCTCTTTAACATGTTGGTCTTCTCTAGTTTTCCTCCAGGAGGATAACATTTCAAAAGTCCCATATAATCCATGACCTGAGGGGGCAGAAAAAGACCAGATCAAAAGTTTAAAATACTAAGGTCTCTAAAGAGGGGAACCGACTTGGTCCTGGGGAACAACTGGGTCAAAGGACACGTAACCCATCCTAGCGGTGACAGGTCAATGTCAGTGCTCTCTCCTGTGGAGACCAGACTTGTGTTTTGGTGAGTCAGACATGTTAAGGGAGAGAGGGCAGATAGAGGAGCTAAGACCTTCATGCTTCCTTCTGGCTGAAGAAAGCTGGGTGGACTTTTGCCTAAGAGATCTGAGTAGACTTGCACCTGTGTCTCTTGGGGCTTATGCACATTGATGGTTTAGGACTCTGGTTGCAGTTTTCAGAGTATTTGGTTGGTCAACACTCCAGAGAGGATGCCTGGCCACTCAGCATTTACCTTGTCATCCCCACAAGGCTGGAGGTTAGCACAGCGGAAGGCAGTGGGCAGGGGGTCTGAGTTAGTGTCTCATCACCTCATTTAAGTTTGGCCAAGTGGAAGGCTTTAGGGAGAAAGAAGCGCTGTATTTAATCTGAGCCTTGACAGGAACTAAATCACAGCCTCTTTTTTTTTTTTTTCCTTCTTCTCCAAGAATCAGTGCAGGATGCAATAAATCTGAGAAACAGAGGGGAACAAAATAAGTAGGGACAAGTTTGTGTGAACAGGAAGGATGGAAGAAGGAACAAGATTCACAGGAACTCTCCCTGCAGTGGATAATGAATTCAGGTTGAAGGTTTATGGCTTGTCTCTGGTCTTCGGGGACCTGTCCAATCCATTTGGGTTGGATGATGTCTCAAGCTAGTGGCGACTGCTGGCTTCTTTACACTACTTGGCAATGGCCTCTGAGGGCCAGGGCCGGATCAGTAAACTCTCTCCTGAACTACTTAATGCCCTTCCTCCTTGGTTAGTATTCCAGTAACCCTGCAACAGCAGACTTACAGTGAGTGCTCCTGTTTGACTTAATGCCTGCAACTAGATCTAGTTTAACTTCTCTCATCTCTCTTGGTGGGGGCCAGACATTTCCCAGAGGGGCTTCCCTGGGTTTCTAGGCCACCGTAACATTGAAACCCGCCCCCCCTCCCACAAGTGACCTGTTGTGGCTTTCTCTCACCCCTGTCTTGGCACTGGGATCTGCAGATCTCATTTTCTGCTTCTCTGCCTTGGCATATTCAATCCCATTATTGAGGATAATAAAATCTGTACCCTGTGGTACAATCGTCTTGTTTTTAAAAAGGAATTTAAAATCTCCAGCCAAGCGTAATGCTGAGTGAAGTGAGTCACTGTGCTCTTGTGTGTACAATAACTGAGCGCTCGTCTGCCCTCGTGCCCAGGCTGGTATTTATATACTGATTGTGAAGTCTTGGCCTCAAACCCACACACCCATTTCACAGCCATGATATAGGCCTGTTTCCTCAGAGGAATTTGGCATTTATCTTAATTTACTGGGCATCATTTTACAGCCACTTTTAGAGGTCAGGTCAAGACTGTCAATTTGATAACTAGCACCATGACCCCTATTAAAGTGAAGACACCTAAACTCCCTAGACAAGAAGTAAAAAGTCCACTTGTTGACTGGCATACTGTTTTTAATTATGTTTTAGATAGTTAACATCTAGTCTTAAGAGGGAAAACTGTTTATTAAGTTTGTTTCCACTGGGTTCTCCGGAAGGATCAGCCAACCTTTGATTAAAATAACTGATCCCTTGAAATGAGGGTAAAGAAAGTACCTCTGAGGCACCTGCCCCCTGGGGAAACAGTACTGACCATTTCATCTGGGGCCAGGGAGAATAAGTTCTGATAGGAAAACACACTTTAGAGTTTCGTTGAAAAGGCAAATGGAATTGTATAAGTGTTTTCTTTCTAGAAAGAAAAAGAATTTTTAAAACAAGGCTTTGGTGCTGAGTCATTAAATGTGGTAAGAAAATAAAGATGCATAAAGCAGGATTAGAATTACTGGTATGGTAGGATTTAAATTAAATCTGTTTTGCAGCCCTTTTTACAGTGGGTATGTTTTATAATGACATTATCTGACCCTGACTCTTGTTGGAAAATACAGTAAGAATTCCTTTATTACCTTGGTATTGAATAATCTTAGAAGCTAATTGAGAAAAGGATTTTGAATTAACAGAGCTATTAGGTAAAAAGAGTAAGACTTTTGAGGGTCCTGAATGAAAATAATCAAACTCAAGGACTGTGGAAGTAGGCTCTTAGTGTGTCTCTTGAGTTCTGTTGCTGCATTTTTTTGAATACTGCTACAAAATTTTAATATTATAGCAAAAATTCAATACAATATTAAAAGAATATCATACCATATCAAAGATGTTTATATCAGGAAATCTCCTAATCAGCTGACTTTATTTTTTTTCAACTTTTTGGTTCATATTGGAGTATAACTGATTAACAGTGTTGTGATAGTATCAGGTGAACGGCAAAGGGACTCAGCCACATGGCTGCTGCATTTTAAATGCCTTGTCCTTCTGAGTCTGATCACTTTCCTTGCGCATGACATGTTCTTGGTTCTGGGGGCAGTTCCAGAAGTTTCAGATTTTACTCATAGCGGCTTTTGGAAACTCTGCTTCTCCTTCATTCTTCTCAGGGGTGTGCCTGCATGACTTAGAGAGGCCAGAAGAGGAGGCCCTGAGAAAGAGTCTGTTTTACCTGATCATTCAGCCTTTGTTGCTAGTGGTTGCTGGCCCAGTGCCGAGGCCCCCACCATTACTTCTGATAGGCCCACCTTCCCACTAGCAGATGCCTACACCCTCAACTCCAAATTCTAGTTGTGCACTGTCTTTAGAGAACTCTTTGGATTTCAGGGACAACTGGTAACACTTTACCTGGGCCTCCTCACTGAAGCTCAGTCAGTCAAGGGGGGAAGGCATACCAACATGGCTGCCAGTGCCTCCCAGGGAAGAATAGCCTGGAGTGCCTAGCTAGCACCAGACCTGATTCACAGCTGGGTACTTGTGTTGAAGAGGTTAGCCTGTTACCGTAATGGGGTAACTGTGGGGCTCCTGTTCTCTGGCCTGGACTCCAGGGAGACATGTTCCATAAGCTGTAGGACTTGAAGAATGCCCTGTTCCCCAAGAAGGCCTGCTCTGTCTGTCACCACAGCTGAATTCCCTTTGGTTTGACCTTCACGGGATTCTTTTAAATGCAACCCCCTGTGCAATAGTTGTCTATTGAAGCCACTTCCCTTTACTCAGGGGAGTGGGACAAAGAAGGGAGATGGGGAGGGAGGGCAGAGAACATCACAGGTAAGAGGATCTCACAGAGACTTAACTCCTTCACAGTGTTTCCTGCAGCCAGCCCTGGGCTTCATTTTGATATCCATGTCAGAAACTGGGCCAGTGGAAACCAAGGAAAGGCAGGGAGGAAAGATTTGAGGAGATTCTGTTCCTCTCCACTTTCTTCTCTCAGCAGCTGCCTCCCAGCACCCAGGGATCCTCCTCTCTTTTGGTCACTGTACTTAAAGCTGAAGAGTTACCAGAGGGAACTGTTAAACTACACATACTGATGCTATCAAATTCTGAAGGTAAAGAAGACTTGAAAGCATTCAGTTAGTCTTTGAAAAGCACATTCAAGATGTTTGTTTCTGTTTTGGTTCAGTGCATGTCTGTATAGTTAAATGCATATGAACACGTCTATCAGTGTGCGTCAAGACATACACACACCAGTCCAAGTTCTAATTATTCATGAGTGACTGCTTTGTGGCAGCACAGGCTTTTAGCCAGGCCCTGGGATAAGGACAGTAGAGCTCTTCACTGGTGTTCAGACAGTTTGTACTAGGAATGCAATTTAAATTTTATTAGCAGTAGACTTTGGGATTTTCATCTAGTAAAATCAAATACTAAAGGGTTTAGGCTAATCAGTTTTATTCTTTTCCAAAGAATTTTCTATCTTTTTGTGCAGTTACCTTTCAGATTTTGGAGGCAATGAAAAGACAGCACAGATGATAAATAACACTAATGGTGGAAAATCCTCCAATCATTTAGAGTGAGTCTCAGGAATACTCAAAATTAAATAAAATCTCACTCTTACCCAGACTCTTTTCTGGGACCTGACTGAAGCCTTCAGGATTGTTTACAATCCACTGACCCAGGAATTGACAAATGAATAGTGTAGTGTTCACCTAACTTTACCCAGTAGATACACTTCTGGAAGGTTATTCATAAAGTCAATGATATTTTTAATGTATTTAATGGTTTTGCTATCAGAGGCAATCTGGGTGATTTGTTTATTTTTATTTTTTGTCAATGAATATCATAGGCAAATCAATCTACTTGGTACACTGGGATTTTGTAAGGCAGATTTTTCTTGAGGCCCAGAACCTCCTGCCTTCTCCAGCACACAGAGCCACAGCACAGAGGCTAATGCCTTTGGGCTCTCCTCGCATTTTAATCCTTTAATCCTAGCAGGATTTCCTCATCCTGAGTTCCTACAAGTAAGGAATAACTGAGAAGATGGGGAGGGGAAATGGGATGGCTCTAAGTTTCAATGTGAAAACATTTAATATCAGGAGATAATAAAGCCATTTATAGCATGCCTGGGCAGTGCCAGATTTCCTATATGAAAATAAAATTACTACATTCTTCTAGAAAATCCATAGAGTATAATGAATGCATGAGCAAAATCTGCTTAAAACATATTTTATTCTTAGACAAGCTCCACTAAGTAGCTCATGTTTATAAAAAGCTTTTCCTTCCATGGCATCCACATAAATTCATGGTTTTTTTTTTTAAAGAAATTTAAAGTGTGTATGTGTCTGGCTTGAGTAACATTTGTTTTTAGAGAGAAGTTCATTAATTGGGTTACATTTACACTTTTACTGTTATAAACATTTACTTTCTATGCTGAGTTGTTTGGTTTATCACAGCCTGTTTTGTCTCACAGTTAAGAATGAGAGTAAAGGTGTACTTTGCTTAAGCTAAGACAGATGCTCACATCAGGGCGAATACATACAGCTAAACTCTTTCTACTAGAGGCTTGTCGCATTTTGGTAATTCTAATCACAGCATTGACTTTTAATCTGAGAAATGATTTCCTTCACTCAAGAGCTGCAAATAAGAGTCCAGGAAATGAATAGCTGTTTTGTGTTTAAAGATAAAGTATTTATATTCTCTGTGTGTGTGTGTGCGCATGCACATGCATGCATTATATAAAATCAGTGTGCACAACTGAAGCTCATAATATGTGCTACGGTCATTGCGTGATATCTCTTCATACAGAAGACATATGTAGTATTTATACATGTGGCATATCTTATTCAAATACATTTTATATATTTACATATAAAATGTGTGAATATATACTATATAGTATAGAGAGAAATGTACTGAATTTCTCTTCAAACATTCAAACAATATGTATACATAATATGTTATAAACACATAAAATATATATACACAACATGGACTTATTATATATCACATTACATATAATATAGGTAATGTGATGTATAATATATATTATACACCCAGATTATACACACACACACACAGATATATGCACAAAATGACTAGTAGGTTGATGTGCAATTTATTTTACTGGTGAGGAAGAGAAATGTTAGTGTTGTTCCATCTACATTTTGGTTCATGGCTGGTGAAATAGTCTAGGTGAAATGCAGGGTTTCCTTGGCAATGACTGTGAATCTGCTTGCATCATGAGCTACTGCAAATCCATCTGGTCAATACTACCTGGCCCCAGCAATGACTTTCAGAGATGTTAATCCAAATGCAACAACCAACTAGGTGTCCCTCCTTCTGTTTTTTTTTTTTTTTTTTTTACCAGCTCAGTGTCCTTGATTACAGCTGTGATGCCTTCATGGAATCGGCCACCCCCTATTCCCTAGACTAGCTGGCTAGACCATCCAGAGGATGCCCAGGAGACCTGGGTCAGAGACGAATAGCCTTGCATTCCTCTGCCTGATTGTTCTCTGCCTCCCTGGACTTGTGCCCCTAGTCCCATTCTTGCCGTCCTTTGTGGTTAAGGATAGAACAATAAAACGTGTCTGATCCATCCCCTCAGACCTATTTCTCCCCATCCACCTTGTACTGTAGTATGACTGGTAGAAGATAAGAATAAAAAGATGAGAACTAGACACAAAGTAACACAATATCCTTTTAAATTAGTCCCACAGTGATCATAGAGCATCACAAAAAGGATATTTGGGGGAAAAAAACACTTTGAAAATAGTATATGGAATTACTCTCTTATTTCAAATCAGATGTAAGCAACAATGGGAACAACAAAACACCTATAAATCAGTTTTTTTTTTTTTGCAGACACCATAGAACCTGTTAGTAATTTATACCTAAGCAGAGTATTTCCACAGCATTCTTAACATACTTTTACTCCATCATGTCGATTGTCATATTGTTGCAAGTAATGAACGTATACCATAATGTAGGAGATTGAATCTTAAGAAATTCCTGCTTTTGGACATCAAAAATAGCCAGATATTGGCACCAATTTTGTAGGTGAAGAATGGTTGAATATTGACAATTTTGTATTTGCTTTGAACTTTAAGAGTTCCAGTTTCTTAGAACTAAATTTCTTGTGCTGGACCTTTTACCTCTTTGTAAGCCTGAGCTCTGTATACTGCACCACATTCTAGTTGGCAGCAAATAAAAACAATTTCTCAGAGAACTGAACCTTATCTTCTGGTTTCTGCTAAATACAGATAATCTTAGGATGTATACCTGAAGGAAGCCAAACATCCTTGCTATTAGTCTCTTCCTAGCATTTAATCAGAGAAGGCAATGGCACCCCACTCCAGCACTCTTGCCTGGAAAATCCCATGGATGGAGGAGCCTGGTGGGCTGCAGTCCATGGGGTCACTAAGAGTCGGACATGACTGAGCGACATCCCTTTCACTTTTCACTTTCATGCATTGGAGAAGGAAATGGCAACCCACTCCAGTGTTCTTGCCTGGAGAATCCCAGGGTGGGCTGCCGTCTATGGGGTCGCACAGAGTCGGACATGACTGAAGTGACTTAGCAGCAGCAGCATTTAATCACATCCTTGCTTCTTTCCTATCCTTGAATTTGAATGGCCTGGCTGGATAATTTAGAAGGAAGAGGGAACCTTGGATCTGACATTAGACCTTCTCAAAATCCCAAACATTTTAAAGGGCTTGAAGAACATTTTTCTTAAAGAATATTTTTCATCTCATCTGATCTTGGAGGCTCTTGTATCTTAATAAATGCAAAGCCACCCTTATAAATTAGATTACCACATATAAACTAATATTCAAAATACCTTTCAGCACGACTTCAATTTTCCCCTTTTAGCTGTACAGAATATACATGAAACACCAAACCTACCAGATGAAGAAGGAAGAAAACCTTCCTTCTGTTCCCTTCTACATTCCCCAACATTCCATTCCTTTCCTGATTTGTGTCTAATCAGCAAAGCTGTGGAAATATTAAGCCTGTAAGGAGAGCTGGCATGTACATAACCTGTGCCAATTTCTTAAATCATACCCAACTGCCAGGCAATGTTGTAAATCCTTATCCCTTAAAGGAAATTCCATAATAGATTAACATGATGAGTGTCAAATGTTTACAAATGGCAGTTCAAGTACCTCGATGCCTGGTGTTAATATAGTTTGGAAAGAAAAGATATTACTTTACACACAAAGGGTGTGGATGAAATAAGCTCCTCTCCAAAGTATAATAACTAAAAAATGTCAATGAGCATTTATGATACTGTAGACCTTTAAGAATTTCAGCTCTAAATAAACTGATCTGACTCATGGACAGGGGTTTTGGCAGAAGTAGGGCTGTCTAATATGCCTGACACTGATTAAAAACATTCTAAATCCTGATGTATCTATGCTTACATCATTGCCCAAATGATTCATCTGTGTAGGATATATTCTTATTGCCAGAGATGTCACGTATCGTCTTGGCTACAAACACACAGTCACATCCCATTATGGTGAACTCTCAGAGTTTATCCAAATCCTTTCCTATTCTGGAATTTTGTCAGGTTAATACGGTTTGACACACGTGGTCTTAAAATTTTCCATTCTAAATCTGCTGCCATTTTGGCATTTGGCTGGGTCTGGCCTTAAGTGACCGGCATCACACTGAGAATGTTTAGTTTGTTGAATTTTAAATCTATAATTGTGTATCACATTATAGACCTATTGTCGGCCAAGGAAATTTCATCTGGAAAGGACTAAGAGATTTTTTTTCCAAGATACCTTTCCTCCTAAAAGAAGCCATATATTTTTTAGTTTTATTTGACTGTATATTAATACCACAGAAAATCAAGAAGTTTTGCTTAAATCTGCTTAGTTTAAGCATAACCATTTGATGCTATAGACGGGCAAATTTAGAAGCTGGATAAGTTTAGTGAGCCACACACTGCAAAACCCTTAGCACTGCATTTCTTCTTGGTCATTTGAAATATTTATTGGCATTTTAGGACTGGTCATCAAAAAAACAGAAACATTGGTACCGAACACAACATTTATGAACGTGCTCTTGCTTAGATTTCATTTTACAATCAAATCTGAGAATGATGAGTTTATCTGAGAAATACAGAAGGGCAGCCATCCTAAATCCAGGTGCTGCTGGCTTTACGAGCATATTAAGCACCCATTACATGGTGCAAAGTATTTATTGCAAATGGGCCTTAGCTACTAAAACACGTCGCTTCCTTTCATGTTGTGACTAAGTAATTTGAGATCTCTTTGAACTGAAAATGTACAGAAAGGTTGTCTACTGACTGTTAGCAGGGAAAACTGCCATCAAATCAATGCATGTGACATTCCTCACAAATTATAAACAAGGGTTTTTGGGGCACTGCAGCTCTTGGTCTCTTTCGCTACAGATGCTAGGTTTTTCTGAGTTGAATTAATGTGAAATTCACTGATACTAGGTCTTGGTGAAGCTGTGGCACTACTCTTTCTGAATTTGTCTTTTAAAGATGCTCCTTGGCTAGCAGCATCTTTCCATCTCTTCCATCCCATCCCTCCCCATACCAGTACTGTCTGGTGTATTCCTTTTTGCATTCAGTTTTGCTTACAATATTTAAAACTTCTTTAAAAAGGACAAAAATAAATTTTAAGAGATTTGAAATACTGTGATTTCTTTTACTTAATAAAATTCAAGACGTCTTGAATATTTAATTTCATTTTTACTTCCAATGAAATTGATTTTTAGTGAAATTATGGGGAGAAGTTTTAATGTTACTGTTGTATTTTGCTTAAAAATTAATTTTAAGAAGCTCTAAATATTGTAGTTTTACTGAATGCAATTAGTTTTTAGGAAGTTTTAAATATTGTACCCTTCTTTGAGCTCATGATAATTACTTAGTGAAGCTGCTCAGTCGTGTCTGACTCTGTGCGACCCCATGGACTGTAGCCTACCAGGCTCCTCTGTCCATGGGATTTTCCAGGCAATAGTCCTGGAGTGGATTGCCATTTCCTTCTCCAGAGGATCTTCCCAACCCAGGGATCGAACCCGGGTCTCCCGCATTGTAGACAGACACTTTACCGTCTGAGCCACCAGGGAAGTCACTCAATAATTACTTAAGAGTGTCAAAAACCAGGAATGATACTTCTTTTTCTAGCCCTAACATCTTTTTTCCTCACTTAAGAACCTGTCTCCCTTCAGTTTCCTGTGAACCCTTATCCCTGTTTATCTTCCTCCCACAGAAACAATCACAGCAAAAAACACTGTATTTTTAAAATGAAAAGCTAAAAAAAAAACAAAAAAACCAAACACCCCAAGCATGTGACTAATCGTGAGCAAAACATCTTAATTTAAATCTTGACTCAACCCTCTGTGGAAGCTACTCACAGCCACTCCTTACTCAGGCTGCAAGGAACCGCCCTGTATTCCACCAATGACCCACATCATCTTGAGGTTATTTTAAAGAGGCAAGTTATGCTGCCATCTTAGCAGACTGATTTCAGGAGGAAGTATAGAAGCCTCCTCCTCTGCTGTGTTCGGCAGAGATGAGTAAACTGATCTGGTAAATTCACATCTCTCTCAGTCTCCACACAGTGCCCCACTTTTCCACAAAAGCTACTAGTATATGTTTATTGCTTGGGTCTCAGTTCCTGTTGTGTCCGACTCTGTGTGACCCCATAGACGCCAGCCCACCAGGCTCCCCCGTCCCTGGGATTCTCTAGGCAAGAACACTGGAGTGGGTTGCCATTCCTTCTCCAATGCATGAAGGTGAAAAGTGAAAGTGAAGTTGCTCAGTCGTGTCCGACTCTTAGCGACCCCATGGACTGCAGCCTACCAGGCTCCTCCGTCCATGGGATTTTCCAGGCAAGAGTACTGGAGTACTTTGCCATTACCTTCTCCACAGTTCCTGCAGAGCATGGAGTAAAAGTGAAAGTGAAACTGGCTCAGTTGTGTCCAACTCTTTGTGACCCCATGGACTGTAGCCTGCCAGGCATCTCCATCCATGGAATTCTCCAGGCCAGAATAACTCAGGGATCAAACCCAGGTTTCCCGCATTGCAGGCTGATTCTTTACTGGCTGAGCCACCAGGGAAGTCCAGAATACTGGAGTTGGTAGCCTATCCCTTCTCCAACAGATCTTCCCGACCCAGGCATTGAACTGAGGTCTCCTGCATTGCAGGCGAATTCTTTACCAGCTGAGCTACCAGAGCAGAGCATGGAGGGCAGCACATAATTCTGTGGCCCCACCAGCCCCTGTGTATTATCATTTAACCATCATGCAGTTAAGATGTCCTGAGTAAATTCCTTTTTTTCCTACTACCTCTAAACGGGGCATCAGGCATACTAATGAACTCAATCAGAGTTATTTCTCAGCCAGTTAGAAATGCCACTTCATTTGTCATGTCAGTATCTGATTCCAAATGACATTTTAATTTTGCTAAAGGAATTGATGAGAAGTTGCCAAAGAAGAGGGAGAAGCTAAGTGTTTGGGTCCTTGGCCCATGAGAAACTCGGTACCAGGCTTGCTGGACCTCTGCCATCATCAATATCAGATGGACAGAGCAACTGACATTATATTATGAGCACTGTGGCTTTACATATACCAGAATCTCCATGAGGAAATTTCTGCAGCCCCCAAGAGACTACATAATAGGATTCATTTTAAAATATTCTCCTGAGTTCATAGCAAAGACAAGAAAAAGTTACCTTCCTATTTATGTCTAGCTTGTTGCCTTCAGAGTTCTTGTCTACTGACCATATCCTTCCGTGTGATGTTCGCATCCACCCTGCCCATCGGGTAGGGAAACCAAGGGCTGGTGGACACTGTTGGTGCCCCACTCGTGGCCCTCCAAGTCCTCGTTCTTGAGCTCACAGAAGCCTTCTTACTCCAAATACTGGTAACCTGAGAGATTTCTCCAGCTTCAGGAATGTGATCAGTCTTTCCCAGGAAGTGCTAGGGAGCTAATGACCCAGGGGAGAACCCTCAATGAATCATACATAGGGTTTCTGGGTCCATACTGCAGCTTAAAGAGTCCTCACCCCTCAAGGACACCTCTGAGGTCTCTCCAAGGTCCCCAGTGGGGCTGAACCACAGATGCCCACAGTGGTAACCTGCTGATTAACATACCTCAGATTGTCTTCCTTCCCCGTCTCATGTCCCTGCTTCCAGGTTGTGGTCTCCCGGGCTAACCTCCCCAATAAACTATTTGTATCCAGATCCTTGTCTCAGGGTCTGCTCCTGGGGAAGCCCGACCTAAAACACTGGTACACAGATATTAATATCTGCTGAATTTAAATTAATATCTACAGCTACTTCATGGAGGTCCAGGACTAGAAGCCAGGGCTTTGGGCTTCTGGCACATCAACCAGATAAGGTTGCTTCTTGAGACCCAGCACCACCTTACAGAATTTGTCCCAGGGCTTCTGGACTAAAGGAAGATGCTATAAATGAAACAAAGTTGTTAGACAGCTGCTCCTAGCCTTTCAGGAACCCTGTCACCACCACAAGAAGGAGGAAATAGAAGGAAAAAAAAAAGGACAATAATTACCTAGCATGACGAAAGGGACTCCCAGGAAGGTGGAATTGTATTTCCCACCAGTCAGATTGATGATGCCAGCCGCAGTGAGGGTGGCGAGGCTTATGGTCACCAGCCCGAGCAGGCCCAGCCAGGGTTTGCTGCGGACGCAGTCTTGCATGGAGCAGCAGAGGATGGCCATGGTGACCACCAGGATCAGGCTGGTGACCAGGTAACGTTCTGATACACGGCTGGTCTTCTGGAAGTCTTCCCTCAGCGAGGAGGATGTGTAAGGGTACATTTTGACTTTGCTGTTAGATTTCTGGAACAGTCGGACGGTGTCACAGAAGCTGGACTCCCACCTCTCCGCCACCATGTCGTTGAGACTGTTGATGGACTGCAGGTAGTAGGTGAGCTGGACGGCCTCTGCGGATTTCACTCGATCCTTGCTGTGCACAGTGACGCCTCCCAGCTGGTGCCCATTATAAACTGCCCTCCCATCTTTTAAGTGAGTGATCGGGTACGTGATAGCAAAATTGGTCCGGTTGGTGGCCCGAGCATTCTTTAGCTCCTCTAGGACATGCACGATGTCATCCACAATGCAAGTCTTATCATTATTCAGGATACAGATGTGAGCAAATGTGTAATTAAATCCAGGCCTTGGAACCTGGATCCTGGTCACAGCAGCATGCAACTATGGGGAAAAAAATGAAAGTCAGTGTTGATGACCAAAAATAAGACATTCCTAACTGACAGCTCTGTGGACCCAAAGGTCTCTATTTTTTTTTGTAGGGGAAGGGAAAGGGAGTCACTCATGCCATCTCCAAGCTAAAGAGTTCAAATGAAATGTTAGGACCTTACATCAGAACTGAGTAGTAAGGATGTAGGACACCCATCTGACTCGAGGGCCTCCTAGTGTGGTCCCTGGACCAGCAGCATCAGCACCACCTGGGGACTTGTCAGAAATGAAAGTTCCCAGGCCCCATCTCAGATCTGGTAAGTCACACTCTCTGGGGTGGGGCCTAGGAATCTGGGTTTTCACAAGCCCTCCAAGGGAGGCCGATACAAAAGTTGGAGAAGCACAGCATTATTTCTCCATGTTGTGTTCTTTAAGTGTGCTTCAGTGGGTCTGTAACTATCTGAGAATCTCAACAGGTCTACCATTCAGTCTCCTCCTTGAAAATATAATGGCAAAAGTGAATTAAGCACAGAGGTCCTATGTAGGCCCATCCCTTGTGGCTGATTTGGAGGGCAGTGAAATGTTTTCCCCATTCAGTGCAATCACTTTGAGGCATACAAGACAAGCAGTTCACCTTGAGGATCCTCATAGTCCTGCTTCTATAGGAAGGGAGCTGTAGTTGCAGAGCTTGGCTGGGGTACAGGGCAGTCATGCTAAGGAAGTACAGCAGGATTTATTCTGTAAAGCTTGCCCCAAGTCAAACATGCCATGCCCTGGTTCTGTATGCCTGTGATCCAGGTGCCCGTGGGAATACAGACACTCATGTAACATCACCTACTACATACCAGGCACAGTTCCATGCCCTTCCTACAGATCATGTCATTTAATCCTTACAAGAAACTGCAGTAGGTACAAGTACCCGCCTTGTGTTACAAATGAGGAAACTGAGGCACAGAGAGGCCAAGTCACCTGCCCAAAGTTGCACAGAGCTGGGCTGCCCTAGGCAGTCTGGCTCTAATACTTGTCCTCCTAGCTCCTCACCAGACACCTCCAGGTTGGCAATGCCAGCAGCTGGATAAATCCTGATTTGGGGCTTTCACCACCTCACCCCTAAGAAATTACAAGTGCTCCATCAAGTTCAGATATATAGGAACATGTGTATTCTATGGTCTAAGGTGAGAAAGTAAGGCCTTCTCCCTGTGAAATGAGGCCAGTTTCCAAAATGAGGCCAGTGGTGGCTGTGAGAATTACATGAGCACACCTAGGACCATGCCGAGTGCAGAGCACTCTCCTGAGTAGAGCTGGCCATTGTTCCACACCTGGTGAGTGGAGAACACTCCCCACAGAAAGGGAATGAAAGCCTCACACCCAGAGTTGCCATACTGTTGCTGCACCATTGTGATTCATAACCTTCTGAGTGTCTCCATGACCCTGATAGATTTGCTTGGAAATCTGCTGTAGCTGGTTTATTTGCCAAGACATTTTGCTGTGCATGCCTGTGGCAGGGTGAATGGGATATTGATTATGGTTTTAGAAAATGTCTGAGGGGCACCAGCTATCAAAGTCCTTTAATTTGTGCAGAGCATGAGTTGTTAATCCTAATTCTCAGTGTCTCCTCCCTCACATCTCCTCATAGGCCACAACCCTGAGGTTCAGGAAACACTTCACTGTATTACATTTGGCTGAAATATTCTGAGGCCTTTCCTACACACACACACACACACACACACACACACACACACACACACAGTTGATGTCCCAGAGATACCTAGGAGACTGTTTTCACCAAACTCTAACCATATACTAAATTTTTGTTTTGATGCTTTGGGATTGATGAGGAGCAGAATGACTCAAATGGTTTTAAACATTGAGAGTGTGTTTAGACACACCAAGAGTGTGTTCTAAGCTTGGTCCAGTGAGTTTTGATTAAAAGAACTCCTAACTAAAAAAGAAAATTCCCAAATATGAAAGGTTACTGAGGAGGAGGGAAGAACCAAGAGGAATTTAGTGACAAGAGGGAGTTAAAAGAAAGACTTTGGGGAAAAGATTCAGAATATGCTAGAAAAGGAGTGGTATTGAAAGCATGCATATGTGTAATATTTAGTGCATTGTTTGTTCCCATGAACGGTCTAATAAATCTCCCTTGGAGTGATTACTAAATATGTCAAGAGAAAAAGATTGCCAAATAAGATGGTGTTAAGCCACAGGGCTGAACCCAATTATAGCAAGGGGATATTTTCCATCCATTCTCTGAGGCGACCATGCCACGCTAGGTGGGGAGTTGTAAACCATTTAGTGATCTGGCAGCTCTGGGACCCCTGGGACCACAGACCAAAGAAAGCAGACACGCTGTTAACCCCTGTATCACCAGCACATAGGAGGGAGGCTTGGAAAATGAGAACCTCAGTGAAATTAGAGAGGGGAGGTTTCTTAACTCTCAGTACCAAAGCTTCTGTGGGGTTCACCTGCTTTGAATTTCTGAAGGTCAGGTGGGTAGAACATGTGGCACTCTCGCTTCTCAGTGGCAGGGACATGCTGGGTGACAAAGCAGCCAGAGACGGGGTGTTGGCTGAAGCCACCCACCTGGCAGGGGGCGTCTGCGTGATTCTCCTGGGGGTAAGAGGGGAGTGGATAGTGGGAGGCTTGGGAAAGGAGAGTGGAGATTCCCTCCTGGGACTTCTGGAGTGTGTGTGGCTCTTCCCGGAGCCATGGGCAGACACACTGCACATGCTACTTGGACTTCTTCCTGTATAGTGTTTTAGAATGCCCAGATTTACTTTCCTAAAGGAGCCCCACTCAGGACAGCAGACACATTAGTAGATGATCTTAGTCCATTCACAGGGGAGAATAGAAACCAGAGATCACAGCTATGTGTTGTCGTCATTGGTCTATACTTACTTTAAATTTCTGTACCGGAAAAGAAAAGCAAGATGAAAATGATGACAAGTTAGCTTACAGTGACTTCATCTTAGCCTTTAAATAAAATTTTGCTCTTAGGGGCAGAAGAGGGAAAGAAAGATAGGAAAACATCAAAGCATGATAGTGAAATGGTTACAACACACTTCAGTCTACAGAATGGACAGTCTCAGTTGCTGCAAGCTTATTATTAGTTACAGACGCTTGGAAAAGAAAAGGAGAGGGAAACATCATGATGTAACAGTCCTGACCCTTAATATAGTCTGGATCTGTCATGTGGCTCAACATAGAATCCGTTTCTATAACTCTGTATAAGTTTTTAGATTATTCACTCAACACACATTCAATAAGTACTCATCAAATCTACTCTGTTGTCAATAATAGGATAAATTCCATGAATTTAGGGTGCTCACACTTACATATGGGAAATCACATAAAAGATCTGATGTCCAAAACAAAGGAATGATCCTAACAATAGACAATGCTGATCACTCTAGCAAAGCATAATCCAGTGTCAGTCTTGATCACAATATGTTTATTGTAATTTGCTGCCAAAGAGGCCAGTGTTTGTACATGTGTGTGCTCAGTTGCGTCTGACTCTTGTGATCCTATGAACTGTAGCCCACTGGGCTCCTCTGTCCATGGGATTTCCCAGGGAAGAATAGTGGAGTGGGTTGCCATTTTCTTCTTCAGGGGATCTTGCCAACCCAGGGATCAAACCCATATATACTGCATTGGCAGGCGGATTCTTTAGCACTGAGCCACCTGGGAAGCCCCTCAAAGAGGCCAGACTGAATGTTAAATTGAGATTCATTCTAAGGCTCTGTTTAAATTGTTATATTCTTTGCTCTCATTACCCTTCAGGTTAAGAATGATGATAGTAATAGTAACTAGTCTGCTTAGTACTGTCTATACAGTTTTCAAATTTTATTAAATACAAGACTCTATGGAAATGGTTAAATCATTATTTTCATGTTATAACTGGAGCAACTGAGGCCTAGAGAATCTAGACCAGGACAGCTTTAGAACTTTAGTAAGGTTGAAGAGGATGTGGGGAAGAATGAAGAATTGTCTGCCCACCTGGTTCACATGACCCGCCTTGATGTGACTGAGCTGCGGGGCAGCTGCACCTGGGTTTATGGGGTCCATTGAGAGAGACCAGAAATAATCCAAAGAGCCAACTTCATGTTTAGGCAGCAACCGAATGTGGTGATGTGAACAAGTAATGAAGGATGAGTTTGAATTTACTGACTTTGCTTATTCTCCATCCAGCCTCTTCAGTTGCCAAAGAAAACTTTTAAAACAGACTTACCAAGCAAAGAGACTGTGGGGCATAATGGAATTCAGTAATAAGTTTTGAGTTGAAATCTGGCTTTTGCTGCTGAGATAGGAATGTCAGAGACCCTAGGAATGTCACTCTACTTCATATCTCAGATTTTTCAGTAAAAAACGGAGGTTGGTCCCACTAATCTCTGAGGACAGACCGTTTGGTTCTAACATGACATAATTCTAAGATGAGTGACATCCACAAAGTATACAATCAGATCCTCAGCAAGAGAAAGTTAACTCCATAAATATCAATTTGAGATTTATTACAGCTGCTTGAAGTATGCTTTTTTAACACACTGAAGTACTTTTTAGGTCAATGACAGATCTGATAGTAGATGAAACCCAGAAAGAAAACCACATGGTAGGGAAAAATAGGTTTACTGGAGAGAAAAAAAAAAATTCCCTCCTCTGAGTGATTTCCCGGGCTGGGGAGGCACTGACTCTTATAATCCCCTTCTGCCAGAGCCTGGGACAAAGCCAGTGTGGGCTGCTGGGCACGACAGGCCAGAGTCTCATTTCCTCTCTGCCTCTCCTTGGCACAGGCAGATCTTCCTCAGAAGACAGCAGGGGCACCTTGTCGAGGAGAGTACAGAGGGATCCGGGAGGAAGTGTCTGCTCCTGAGTGGTAATTAACATAGGAAAAATACCTGTGGGTTCAGAAGAGCTCTTCTGACACCTTCCAGCTTTTTTTGTATTTGTTTCATGTTGAAAAGGGGGGACAGACAAAGGTGGAAGGCCATCCTGCCAGGCAGGGCAATTAACACCCTCTGCTGTCCCCCAGAAAGCTCAGCTGCACTGAGGCTGTGAGGAGGGTACAGGTCCCCAGGGGTATCAGTCTGGTGACACCACCTTTATGGGCTCCCTTCCTTTCCCTATCTTACCTTGCTGCTCCCTCCTTTTGCTACTCCCAAATAAGCTGCTCACGGGAAAATAGTTGAAAAGGGGAAATTGTTGGTTTGCTTGACTAACCTAACCTATATTATTTGCCCCCAAATACTTCCTTCGAAGTGACACAAGATCAAAATTGCTTCAGAATGCTTTCAAGGAATATCAGGATGTCACCCCCAAGTGAAGCATTTTATTCACTGAACCCCTCCACATTCCATGCCTTGATCAAGGTTGATATTCTGCCCCTGTTAAGGGAGTAGGAACAGACTGGCAAGGTGTTCTCCCCCAGGACACAAGAAAACACCTTGAAGTGGATGGGTCTGGTCGCTGCAGTTCATCAATTACGCTAGTTCCCTTGGTGTTCTGTTCTGTAGCTGCATGATCTCACTCTCACCCACTCTCTTTCCTCTTCTTTTAATAGAAATGCATTACATCAGAACATCAGTCGCAAGTTGGGGATTGTTACTGTGATTCATTTGTAGTGCAGCCAAAAGCAAGTTAGTCATCCCTTAATAAGTGAACAGAAATATCATTCTGCCTTTGAAACATAACAAGTTCAGAGGATACCGAATTTAAGCTGTGGATATAGCTAAACAAATGACTGTCTATCCACACGCTTCCTCTACCCATGCGTGCCCGCTGTCATGCTGACCAGCTCCAGTGACAGGAGACAAATGGTCACCTTTGTCAGTACTGCAGAGCCAGTGCAGGTCTGAGAGAGTGGAATGTTTCTGTTTTTCTCCTTGTTTTACCAGGGGGTAAACACTGTACTGTGGGTACTGACACTTTTAAAAGCCCCACATTATAATTCCCTGAACAGGTTGTTTTGTCTTTGCAGCTCTGACTGGAAAGACACTGTAGCTCTGGATTTGAAGCAAATAAATCTGAGATTTTCAAAACAAAATATAGTCATGATGAAGGAAAAGACAACTGCAGTATCTCATTGTGACTTTTGCCTGACTCCACGTTGCTCTGGATGAGAAAGAATGCAATGAACCACAGGTTCAATACTCTCTTTTTTCCCCATAGCCTGGGAAGAAATTTGATTTGTTCTTGACTATTAAAATTCCTTGATAGGAAGACTCCTGGAAATCTGTAAAGTTAAACTTTCTGATTAGAGTGGTTATTTTTGAATCCTGCTGTTCTTACTTGACTTTCATGGTCAAGCTTAAACTCTGCTTGAGCAAGTTTGTGGGTCATGAGTTTTGCTAGGTAACTCTAAGAGAACAGGACACTCTCAGAAATGGGAGAATATTAAAGCTGATTGGCTAAGAGGCAAAGAGAAGTCCCAAAGAGCCAAATGCCTGGGGAACTGGCAACAACAGTTTTAGGATTTGGTCAGGAGATCACAAATAACTATGCAAGGGACAGGAAAACAAAAAGAACACCAAGGACATCTAGGTATGGAGAACAACTGTGAACTTAAGTGGGAAAACCACTGGATTGGAAGTCAGAAGAATTCCATTTGGGTCCCTGTTCTGGCTCTTGTTGGCCACATGAGTTAGAGATAAATAAAAAATGAACTTTTGAAAACATATACCATGCCACTTCGCTGCCCTCAATTCTCCAGTGATTCCTCATCATGCTGAGAGCAAAAGTCCAAGTCCTGACTGTAGCCAGCAAGATGAGACATTGCCCTGGGTGATTTCTCCGGATTCGTATCTCATGGTGCCCTAGTTATATGGCCTTGGTCATGACTCTGCCTGGAACATCTTTCTTTCACTTCCCTCCTCAAATTTAATCATCTTCTCTGACCTCAGCCTGAATTAAAAAAAAAACAACAACAACAGTGTCCCTGGCCATCACCATCTTGGCTTAAGTTTTTCATGACACCTGTTATGATATGGCATTCCATGATGCACCCCTTTGTTTCTTTTTTCTGCTGGCCCCACTAGAATTGGTGTTTTACCATGCTGGAGTGTTTATCTCTTTGGTCCACTTCTACCTCTCTATTACCTAGGATAGTTCCTGGAATGTATACTCAATAGTTATATAATATACACGTGACTATAATAATCTTGTGAGTGAGTAGATTTTAGTCTGTCTCATGGGCATGATGAGGGTCCATGAGGTGATAGATCTGCATGCATTTTGTAAATTCTGGAGGGCCACACACATGTAGTTATTCTTCAGCAGGGAAGCATGGAGTGCTGATTGTCTTCTAGCTGTCCAGCTACAACCCTAAAATTGATTCCCAGTTTTCCTGGAGCTTGTGATATTTCCTGTGATTTGATATCTTGTGCTTTAGTGGGGAAGGACATGAGGTCAGAAAACCACCAGTTCATACCCTGTCTATTGTTCTAGCTATGAGACCATAGCAAACACAGATAGCTGCCCTGTCTCCTTACCACTTCAGTGCACACCAGCCCTCTTTCCAGCCTGCTGTGGAAATAATGAGGTATTAACATACTGTCCCAATCCCAAGAGGCCTGGATTGATGACTAAAAACAGTTTGTGTATAAACAGCCCAGCTCCCTTGTCCCCAAGGTGGGTTGACTCTGTGGCATATGTTCCTCATTGGCTCCTGGAGTTTCCCAGTGGGATTGGGCTCCAGTTGCCCACAGAGCCACCAGCTGGACAGTGTCCCCATAACTCACCTCTTCCCTTCCCTGTCTTACGCAGCCATTCTCTGACCAGAGCTTTACAAAGTTGTATTCCAAGATACTACTCGCATCAATTTCTTGACTCTGCGACAACTTTGGGGGTAACCCAAACTAAGACAGCTACTTTAGGCATTTAATTCAGTTTCATTATCTGTAAAGGGGGGATAAACCTGATCTCATAGGATCGTTGTGAAGATCAAATGTGATAACATATAAAAGGTGTCTGATCTAGCATTCAATATTGGGTTAAACCATATGAAGTTGCTACTTCTATAGATAAAAGAGTGGGTCAGTGTTGGCAATTTTATGTGGCTCACCTAACTAACCTTCAGTGAGGGTCTGTTCTTTCCCCGTTCTAGCCCCTCCTCCTTTCCAAAAGTCCTGTCAGAACCAGAGCTCCCTGTGGGGAGGGGGGAACAGATTTATATTTGGTTTCCAAGGGCCAGTTTGGTGGTTGCAGGACAGGCTTTTAGGAAAAAGACAACAGTTTCAGGTAGAATATCAACTCATTCCCTTTTACATGAGGAGAAGTAAGGCTTGCAGATACTGTGGCCATGAGTCCCTGCATGCAACTGCAATGCATGCTTTTAGCAGATTTATCTTAAGAGAAAAAATGCCATATAACCCATACCCTTGAAATATTTGAAACTGCAGATAATTAATAACAACATTAAATCTACAAAATGATGAGCAAGTGTCTCCATCAGATGAGATCTTTGACAATTGTTTTTCTCCTTCAAAGGATTCACTGTTTCTAAGGGGCACGGAGCAAGGAAGAAGTTTCACCTTTTGACGTGGTGATGGCACTCCTGAACGGTGGGCCAGAGTGAGTACTTGATTTAGTTCATGAAAGAGTGTGCTACTTGATAGCAGTTTTTCTTCCTGAAATATTTTTTTTCTCTGTCTCCCAATCTGCTGACCTTACAAAGCTACTGACCTTAAAAGTCACAGGGATGTTTCCTTCCTTTTGGGGATCTGAAAAGAGGTCCTACAGAGCAAATGGGTTGATGCCATGACAGTTTCTGTGATTCAGCTTGCCAGGGCTTTGACCTTTCTGGGAGGTGTGAATGTTGGTGGCCTAGTGTGGGTGCAATTGCCAGCCGTGACTCTTAGTAGATGTGGGATCCTGAACACTAAGCTGTTAGTAGCTCTTCCTGTGCCTCAGCTTCCTCATCAGTAAGATGGGGTCAGTCATAGGACCCATCTCCTTATGGTTGCTAGAGGATAATTGAGAAACTGAATATAAACTACTCAATATGGTCTCTGACACACAAGTGGTATCCAGTAGAGGTTTGTTAGCAAAAATGAAAATGAGCCAGCGAAAAACCCCTTTTCTATCCTCTGGTTTGACTTGTCTCCCTTAATATTTTTCTTTAACCCATAGAACTTTCTCAGTTGTTCTTGAAAAGTTGGCCAAAACGTTCATTCAGTTACTGAATATATTGTTCAATGAAGTTCTTGGTGAACACAAAAAATGTCTTTTATGTTTACTTAAAATCAAAGGAACTTTTTGGCCAACCCAATATAGTCAATGAAATGTATAGGTGACAGAGTTTTGCTCACATCTGTGCTGAGAGACTAAAGAGTAAACAGGGTTAATAGCATGCATCAGTACAAATATCTTAAGACCTGGATGGTACATGTTTATAAGTTAGGACTCCCTAATTCCAGATAAGCTCCCAGCCTAAAACCACTCCACCTTTTCCATGTTAGCTCCCAGTTAGATTACCATGAGCATCCAACTAGGCTCTATGGTGGGTGGGCAAAAGAAGGAAACTAAAAGGTGTTAATTGCCTGCAAAGGGTTGGGCTTTGTAAGAGGTCACTGCTATACTGAATTTACAGGGAGGAAACTGAGCCTCAAGGAACTTAGGTAACTTGCCCACAGTCACACATTTAGTAAGGCTTCCCAGGTGGCTTAGTGGTAAAGAATCCACCTGCCAATGCAGGAGACACAGGATCGGGAAGATCCTCTGGTGAAGGGAATGGCAACCCACTCCAGTACTGTTGCCAGGAAAATGCCATGGACAGAGGACCCACGGATTGGCAGGCTATAATCCATGGAGTCGCAAAGAGTTGGACATGATTGAGAGCACATGCACACATTTAGTAAGAGGATCGGCCCAGACTGAAATTCTGGGCTCAGAAAATTGTCCCCTCATGGGAGTTCTTTTGACAGTGTCAAGACTTTATCCCTCTTCTCTCTGCTTTGACCATCTGAATATTGATAAACCTGTTTAGTGGTATTAGGCCTAAGCACAGTCAAGCCACAGGATGACATGGTTAGCAGCAACTATGAATTAAAAGTGATGATGATGTAACAAAGTCAAGGGGTCAAACATGACTGAGCAGCAGGACCCCAACGTTTACTGACCAGTGAGGCCCAGTGAATGCCAGGTATCTGTGACAGAGACTTCAGAGGGAAGCCACATTCTTGGTCCCAGTCACAGGCACATTGCCCCGAGCTGGAGATGAGCACCACAGGTATATGAAGAAACAAGTGTCTCATCAGTCCAGATAGCATCCTTTGCATCCTGTATGTTTTCTGTGTGACCCCACCCCTACCCCATACATACACACACGCGTGGAAAAAGAAAAAAAATAAATTACAGAACATATTTATGGAAAGAGCTGGCAATTGGGGGATTTTTTTGCAAAACATCAGGTTGTAGCTGGGGGTTCCTACAGGATTTGAGTATTTTCCCTCCCCAAAGGCAGTTTAACATCAGAATATAAATGCTCCGTGAGGGCAGGGACTCTGTTTCGCTCCATCCTGTCTCCCTGGCACATAAAGGAAGCCCAGCAAAGCCATGCCACCTGAGCCTTCAATGTTTGTTCCTTCTTGATGATTTATATTTTCTCTGGTGACATTGAATGATACTTCATTTGTACCCAAAGGCTACTGTGCTACATGCATATCATTTCCATCTTAAATAAACAGATGACATTGAATTTAATCCTGTCACTTACACACTGCAGACAAATGGCTGACCTCATTAGACAAATGGATATGGTTAGACTATAATCTACAAAATATAAACGCAGAGAAACAATTTAGGTAGAAGAGATTGGGTTCTGAAATAATTATGTGTTATGCTTAATTATAGAGTAGTTTGAAGTTTTTCTAGTGTTTTTGGTTGTTGGATTTCTTTTTCTGGAGAGGGAAAAGTTTTTTTAAAACACAGAAAAGTTGAGAGACTAATATAAAAAACTCCCATGTACCTATATCCAGCATCATGTCTGTTCAAAGATTCTGGCCCTGCTGTTAATGCTGTCCATGGGTAGGGTGACCATATAATTTACCATGCAAACTAGAACACTTTTGGGAGTGCAAGAGAGGGGCAGTAATTTCACAGGAACACCAGGCACAGAGTGGGATCATCATAAGCAAAGCAGAATGTTCTCCCTACTTGTGCAGTCTCAGAGGATGTGAGCATTGATGTTACTTCATCTATTTATGCCTCACAATGGCTGTAAAATGGCAGTCCTTTGGTTTTTTGTTTTGGCTGTGTTGGGTCTTCATTGTGGTGCATGAGCTCTCCACTGAAGCATGTAGGCTTCTCATTGCAGTGGCTTCTCTTGTTGCAGAACGCAGGCTCTAGAGTGCGTGGGTTCAGGAGATGTAGCATGCAGGTAGAGTTGCCCTGCAGCATGTGGGATTTTAGTTCCCTGACGAGGGATCAAACCCATTTTCCCTGCATTGGAAGGCAGATTCTTAACCACTGGACCACAAGGGAAGTACTGAGATGGCAGTCCTTTGGTTTGCAGACCCATCACTGCTGATGGAACCTAGACTATTGCATGTGATGCTATCCTTTCATCAGACAGGCCTCTGGGAATCTGGAGAAACTCCTTCTGTCTCTTAACTACTTCCAATCACACCTCCCTTCCCAGTGTTGCGAATTCCTTCCATCCACGTCAAGGCTCTGATGTTTTACACAATTCACCTCTCACGTAGCCTAGTTCTTTTCACTACTGCAGAGGCAGGGTGCATCTGCAGCACCCTTAGAACATTCCATCCACCTGCCCTGAGCACACTGACCTTTCTGGAATCCACAGAGCACTTCCCCTTGGTTGTCTCAGTGACATGTGGCTTCATCCAGCCAGGAGCAGAAGTTGCTTTTATGTCCAAAGGTGTCACTCTGGGTGATTCTGTCTTGATGTAATATGCCAACAGTGGCTCACAGACTTGGCTGATAAAGTTTCTAAATGGCTCCCAGATGTGAAGTCTGTGATGAGTCTCAGGCAGGTGGCAGGTGGGAGGCCAGAGAATTTTTTCTTTGTTGGGAGTTAGAGGTCATAGAGAGAAAGTCTTAGGCATTTGATCACCAATTAGAGCAATGGGCCATCTACTCAACAGGTACTAAGTCTCTACACTATGCTGGACATTAATATAAGCCCTGGGGAGGTAAAGAATATTATGATGTAGTTTTACCCTCAGTAAACTTAGAGTCTAGTGGAAGGACTTTAGAAAGATTCTCAGAATTGGTTAGTAGAATGAAGTGTTACAATTCTGTGATAGGAGTAGCCAAAGGATGTAACAGGGGTACAGGGAGTCTAACATGATGGGATGTGTGTATTTGTTTGTGTGTAGCCATGGTGGGGGTGCAATGAAATACAAATATGGAGAGAAGATGGGCCAGGTGATGAAGGATCTTCCCATTCAGCCATTTAATACATATGTTTTAGTCACTGTTAGTAAATCTTACATCAAGCTATGTGAACAAGATAGATATGGCTTCATCCATGCCTGCCAATGCAGGAGACACAAGAGACATGGGTTAAATCCCTGGGTTGGGAAGATATCTTGAAGAAAGAAATGGCAACCTACTCCAGTATTCTTGCCTGGCGAATCCCCATGGACAGAGGAGCCTGGTGAGCTACAGTCCATGGGGTTAAAAAGAGTTAGACATGACTGAGCGACTAAATAACAACAACAACCTACACGAACCTTGCTGACACCAGATAGATATGGCTTTCCCCTCAGAGAATATCCACCCTATGGGAGACAGACAAGCAGTGAGGCAATAACAAAATCTGCATGGAGTTCTAGGATGTGAGAAATACTGGATATTAAGGGAAGGGCACCTCTCCCAGGTGGCTCAGTGGTAAAGAACCTGCCATGATCCGCTGGATCACATGCCCTTTGAATCTCCTTCCCCTTTGTCTCACTACCCTGCATCCCTTCTGGTTGCCCTGTAACTCCCAAATAAACTACCTTTACTTGATTACTTGATTTCCAATAATTTGACCATCTAATATGAAGAGCTGACTCACTGGAAAAGACTCTGATTCTGGGAAAGACTGAAGGCAGGAGGAGAAGGGGATGACAGAGGATGAGATGGTTAGATAGCATCACCAACTCAATGGATATGAGTTTGGGCAAACTCCAGGAGATAGTGAAGGACAGGGAAGCTTGGTGTGCTACAGTCCATGGGGTCACAAAAAGCTGGACACAACTGAGTGACTGAACAAGAACAACAACAAAAACAACTTGATTTAAGGTCTGCTTCTGGGGGACCCCCAAACCAAGACGTCTAATAATGCTCAAAGTGACTTAGCTGGTGATCGAGTGGTTCAAATTCTACACTTCCAATGTAGGGGGCATGGGTTCGATCCCTGGTTGGGGGAAGGGAGTCCCAGATGCCACACTGCACTGCCAGAAAACAAAACAAAATCCTTCAAGAGGACAGAGCAATCCTAATAATGCTCAAAGCCTCTGGAATTAATGTTTTCTAATATCCTCAAAACACCGCACCATTCTAAAACCACCCAACCCCCAGTTTCCTGTATATTCAAGAATTGGTTATGTCAAAACTCAACCCTTAGGGAGTAAATTCATGATCTTTTGAGCTTCTCTTCATATTGTCTTTTGATGGTGGAAACATTTCTTTGATGTTGGCAACTTGTGTGCAGTAGGTATGCAGCAAACATTTCTCAAGGGGCTCTGCTGTGTTCATAAATGTCAATGTCTGGATGCTGCCAACAGCACTTCTCCCTTGTCTGGGGCATAGTCCAGTCTTATCATTAAGGTTGAGTCCCAGGTATATTGATGACAAGAATGCACCATAACCCCTCAAGAAAGGACAAGGCCTGCATCCTGCCAGGAATGGAGAGCTATGAGATGACATGCTCTCTCATCTTTCTTCTTGCTGATGATAAAGGAAGCAGGCATTTCTTTATTTGAAAAAAAAATAAGACCACTCGGAGACACAGTTAACAGCCTCTTTGCATCCTTCTAGAACATCTTAGCAGGTGAGGTCTTGGGCTTCAGTGTTCTCTGTTGACAGCAAGTGTTGGAATATTGCCCAAGTTGGATGAGAGTCTCTATCTTTACATTTCTGGATTTCTGCTCTCACGGAGGTAGGTGTGTGGGAGAGACAGCTGATGTGTTCACTGGATTCCTTCCCAGGCAGTGATGTGCCTGGGGAGGATGTGCTGGTGGAGGCAAATTCTTCATGCATCGGCAACGCTGCCAGGACAGGTGTTGAAAGCCTCCATGATGGCGGCATGTTGGATGTCAGTAAAACTGAGCTGACTGGTCTGCCAAGATTCAGACAGCTTTCCTTCATGTCAGTCCTCACCACTGGGGAACACTCTGCACTGCTGGGAGGGTGGTCATGTCTGCCTTAATTAACAGGGTCACTGAATAAAATGTGTATGTGTGTTCACTGTTCATTATTGAGGCATAACCTGTATACAGGGATGGGTACAAATCATAAATGGACTGCTCAATGAATTTTATATGTGCCTACCTATATAAACATTGCTCGGATCAAGACACTGAACATCCACAGCACCCAGAAGGCCCCCTTGTGCCCCTTCTGGTCAGTACCTGCACAAACCCCCAGAGGAAAGTTCTTCTGACTTCTATCAACATTGATTACCTTTGCTTATTCTTGAGTTTCCAATAAATGGAATCAGGCATTATGTACAGCTGACCCCTGAATAACATAGGTTTGAACTGCATGGATCCACATACATTCAGGTTTTTTTCAGGAAATATCAATATATTCTATAGTACTGCATGACCTGTGGTTGGCTGAATCTGTGGATGCAGAACCACGACTTTGGGAGGTCAAACTGTAAAGTTATACATGGATTTTCAATCATGCCGAGGGTTGGCGTCCCTAATCCCCGTGTTGTTCAAAGGTCAACTGTACTCTTTTGTGTCTGCCTTCTTTGACTCAGACCGTGGCCTAAGATTCATCCATATTGTGTTTATCTATAGCTTACAGTTTAATTTTTACTGCAGAGTATTTTATTGCATGAAACAATGCATTTGTTTCATTCTCTCATTAGTGGACCTTTAGGGTTGTTATCAATACAACTGTAATGGCCATTCTTGTAAAGTCCTTTTGTGGACATCTGCACTCATTTCTCTCAGGTATACACAGTGGCGTGTTAGTAAATGTGCAAAAGTAAGTTCTCTAACAAAAATAGCTCTGACTTGTACCATTAGTAAACAACCCCCACCATGGTCAATGTCAGGGGGATGTAGGATGTAGGAAGAG